>NC_071399.1:80616746-81277580 GCF_022682495.2 Desmodus rotundus | reverse complement strand
TTAGCTGATGCCCTGGACACAGAGACCCTCTGTGTTCACAGAGACTGAGAGAGTAGGGAAACAGGAGACATATTCACAAAGGAATTAAGGATGATAGGTAGAACCAAACCAGAATATTCTGTCATAGAAATGCTACTTATGCTGAATAATTTAATATTCCGTCAATGCATAAAAAGTGCCTAGAAATAATGTTAATCACAGAAAAGTTAAATTGATAATTAAGAATAAAAGTATCCTTTATAATTTTATACATGAAAATGAAGTTATTTAACATGTTTGCTAATGGAACACTTCCTAACAAAACTTAAATCGAGTGATAAAACAGCTCTAACATTGAAATCACATAAAGGTATAAAATATCTTCTTTGCATATGTAGCTTTTAAATTAATTAATTAATGAGATTATGTATAACAGTGACATACAAATATATGTTTTATTATTCACTTTTTTATTACTAATCGAGTAGTCACAGGAAAAGTATACAAAATAAAATAGAGTTTAATGGGTTTTTGTAAAGTTAATACTATCCTAACCAACAACAGCTCAAGTAATAACGCTTTGCCAACCACCCGTGAAGAGCACCCCGTATGCTGTCCCAATGCCAAGTCCTTCCCTTTCTACATTAGTAATCACCGTCGTGTCCTCTTCAGTCATCCTTTGATATCTTTTTACATCTTTCTGACAACGTGTCTGTTGACAACGATTTGTCTGAGTACATTACCTTTGACAGTCAGTTTAGCTAAATATAAAGTCCTCAGCTTATATTATTTTCTTTGATTTCCTTAAATATTTTCCTCAGTATTCTGCTTTACATATTCAAAAACATTATACTGCAACATTTTTTGATATATTGGAAATTTTTTGATCATCTAATTTCTTTTCACTTTCATGATACATTTATATTTTTTCTTGAATTATAATGTTAGTATGTTTTTTGTCTTCCTTGCATAAGTCTTCATCTTTAAGAAATTTAAAAAATAAGTCAAAGAATTTTTAAAAAAATCTAAATAGGCCCTATTGTTCAAAAATATTTCTCCAGAGTAATAGTCAAATTGTTTCATTGAATTATGTTTAATATACTTATATTAAATATTAATAAGGGTATTAAATTAAAAGTAATAAAAAGCAATGTTTCAAAGGTTAAAAAAAGAGAACTTCTATGACCCATGCATTGGATTACTTTTAGATTTACTAAATGCTTGTTGCTTTTCTTGAACTCATTCATGTTCATATTCATTTCTCTTTTTTTAGTAAACTTTTTCAAAAATAATTATAGACTAATATAAAATTTGTAAAGGTAGTACAAACAAGCTCCTATAGACACTGCCTCCAATTTCCCTAATGTTAATAGCTTTTATAATTATATTACATTTTTCAAAAATTTTACATTAACATAAGTATAATAACTACATAATCAGTAAATATAGTAACTATAGGATATCCTTATTCAAAATGCTGTTATTTTGTGCCAGGATTCTGTATTTCATTTAGCCCCATGCATTTTTTTAAGTAAACCTTTAATCTTAGAACAATTTTAGATTTATAGAAAAGTTGTAAGAGAGTACAGAGTTCCCATGTACCCCACACCCAATTTTAAATATTCTAACAGCTTATATTAGTATATTTGTCATAATTAATGAACATGATATTGCTGTACAAGGTGAGTCAAAAGTAGGTGTACAGTTGTACATGAAACAGTTTATTCTTGTATTATTATTTATTAATTATTGTATTATTTTCCAAAGGAACAACTGTAAACCTAGTTTTGCCCTACGCTCTATTATTATTATCAGGAAAGGCAGTCTCCTCCTTGAACTTTTCATTCTCCACTCAGCCACAGAATGGGTCTGGGGCTTGGGAACTTCCTTACCAAGAGTTAAAGAGCCTACAGGTCTCTGCTGAACGTTGGACCTTGTCTGAGAATATCTTTTCTGTTTCAGACAAAATGAGTCCTACTTTGTTCTGCTTACACATGAATGCCAATGGGCGTCAGACACGTCCCCAGGCTTGGCTATTTCAGACTCCACAGGGATGAGTTGGGGTCCTTCCATGGCACTTGTATATAGGCCAACTGTCCTGTGCCACCGAGCAAGACCTGTTGACCACGGGGAAGCTAAGCCTTCTATTGAAACTGATCTTGGCCTGTCTCTTCTATGTGTAAGGAAAGTGTTGTTCCACGTAGTGCTTTATTACATCGTGTTTCTCTCGGTGACTCCGACACCAAGGCATTAGGGGCAGACATGCTCGGACATCATTTCCTGGTGGGTGCATCATGATAGCCTTTACTATTCTCCATGTGGAGTCCTCCCTTGGGATCAAAAACTGGTGCATGGTACCCTTCTTGACAATTTTATTACCTAAACTCTATATCTTTCAAATGTTTTTACAGTATTTTTAATGTCTTTTTTGTGCCCCAGGATTCCAGAATGTACCAAATTACATTTAGGCATCACATCGTCTTCGACTACTCTTAGCTAGGACAGTTTCTAAGACTTCCTTTGTATTTGCTGACCTTGACAACTTGGTGAGCACTGGGCAGGTATTTTGTAGAGTGTAGCTGAAAAGAGATTATGATACTTTGATGCTTTTCTCATGGTTAAACTGGGGTTATGGGTTATTGAGAGGAAGACCGAAGAGGTAGAGTACCTTTTTCATTACATTATATCAGTGGTACACACAATCAGCACGATGTTGCTGTCAGTGTTAATCTCGGTTACCTGACTGAATTCATTAGGCTTTTCCTCTCTATGGTTACTCTGTTTTCTCTCTTTTCATACAATACACTCCAGAAAGACGACACTATGTTCAGCCAACCTTAATGAGTGGGATGCTAAAAGCCATCTGTCATAAATTATTTGAAATTATTCTGCACAGGACATCTGTGTATCCTCCCATATTTGTTTGTTTATTTATTCAATTATTTAAACATTTCAGTACAGATTTATAGATATTTACTTTACACTTGGGTTATAATCCATGACCCCTCTACTTTGATAATAAAAGTTTCCAGTTTTAGCCATTTATAGTTCTTTCACTGGTTTCTTTGTCCCTTTGACACTTTTTGGTGATTATTTTCATACTTTCTGCCACTAAAATATATGGCAGACTTATACAGCAGTCTCCCTGCCCTGTCCTAGAGTCAGCCATCTTTCTAGAAATCCTGGTTTGTTGCAACAGGAAATGATATTAGAACCAGAAGTATATTCACTGCATGTGCTTCTTGTTGCTGGGATGTCATTGCTTCTCCACTTCCTATACTAGGAAATATACATGTGTACACTAACCTGTGTATCTGCACGTAGCTACACTTTATAACACCCACATGCATGTGTACTAACCCACGTCGATACTGATATCTCCAGCACTAATCTGTCACCATTTGGTCATTCGAACTTATCTACAATCTTGTACTCCAACAATGAGGAACCTGGCTGTAATCAGTATTATTTATCTCTCATATAGTTTAATTATGAGAATTTGCATTACTCACATACTTCATCTTATTGCAGATGTGTGGATATGTTATTTATGGATTGAACAGTTCTATTTCCATGGCTTAATTTACCTTTGTAGATTCCATGGCACCTTGGATTTTCTTTTTTTGTTTGTTTGTTTTTTTAAGATAGTAGCTGTCTAATTAATATTTATTAAATTTTCTTTAAGTGACATAGTAGCTCATTTAAAAAATATATGGTGGAATAATTTTTAAACATATGCTTAATTTAAAGTAGAAATATCAGGTAATGTTATTTGTGAATTTTCTACAAGGGAGCTAAATTTATATAATGCAAATATGATCATATTATATGCCTTGAAAAGATAACTAGGGTTTTTTGATAATCATAACTTACCGAAGCTTAAAAACTTGAAGTGAAATACAACTGTAATATCTCATTAACTACACAAATATGTCTTTAATAGTGTCAAACTTCAATAGCACCTGAATTTTTTGTAGATTAAAAAAGTTTGTCATTATTTGATATAATAAAATCATATACCAAAATTATTTCCTTGTGATTCTTCCAAGATTCACTGCTGATTATTTGCTTATATTACAGTTGACATATATGTTATATCATTGCCTTTCAGATGAATTGAGTCTGTAGATAGCCTGAATCTGTCAAAAAGATTTTGATAAAAATCAGGTTTCAGAAAGTTATTTTTCCTTTCTAATTCTTTTCAGTGTAAGCTTCTGAAATAATAAATATATGCCCTGGAGATAATTAATCACAGTGGGATTTAAGAAATGATTTGAAGACATAAAACATTTTAAGATTGATCCTTGAAAATGTGTTATTTAAATTATTGCCAAGATTGTTACTTAGATCTTTTAAAATGGTATTACATTGACTGGAATTTTTTACGATTTTGCATGTAAATCTGTTACAGAACAAGCCAATGTTGTTCTGGAACAGCCATGGGGTTCAATGGCCCACTGCCAAGAAGGCCAGAGTGTGGTGAAAAGGGAAAGGGGTTCTTTATCTAAAGGTTATACAGATTTAGAATATAGCAGATTTCTGCTGTTAAGTCCTGCTCCCTTTAAAAATACTCCAAAACAAATAGTCATGCCTCCCTCTGCCAAACCAGGCCAGGTTCAGAATACGCGCCTCAGAGGTGCCACCTTTCAGAGAAGCAGAAGCCTGCAGCGCAGCATTCCCAGTCCCAGGTCAGCTCCAAGTATCTCCCATGTGTCTGTGCTTGGCCGGGCAGGTCCCTGGAGCTCCCTCAGCTCTGCCGCTCTCTTCTCCAGACAGACTTCCAGGCAGACTTCTAGGCAGACCTCCCAATCTTGTGGCAGCCTCCCCTTCAGGCCTCCTTGAAGATCTCCTTGCAGACTTCATAGCCACCTTAATTTAAATGCTTGGCTCAGAACTTCCTGTGTAACTTAACATCTGGCTTTTCCTAAGGTGCATTACTGTCCACCATGTTTGTCAGCTCTCCAGGGTCTTTGACCCTTTTCTGGCTGCCATTTTTTGTCAGGGCAGGTGTTTCCAGTGACACATAGGCATCAGGTGAGGGCATCTGGCCTGCCCCCCCCCCCCATGGAGCTCACACAGGCACTATATGAGCGCCCCCTGCCCCCGGGCTATGTCTCAAGTCACTGCATGTTCTCACAGTCTGCAGCTTCTGCAAATCTTCCTTTCAGGAAGTCACGGCTGTTGACCTGCTTTTGGTGTGCAATGTGCCTAAACTCTGGGCTTTCTGCTCTGAAGTTTTGTTCCCTGAGCTCTGTTCCCTGCCCCCAAACCTGCCTGCATGCTGGATGGTGGGGGTGTTCCCCTATTATCAGGGGACCCATGCTCTGTACCCTGTTACAAAGCTACAAGATCTACTATACAAAGATACATACTAAATTTACATAGCTTAAAAAATGAATTTGAGAAAATTGTTAGCAACACCAAATAGCTCTTTTTTTAAGTATCAAATGTTTAAATAAGTTTATTACCATCAAACGTACTTCAATATGTTTTCAGTTGTTTACTGTTTTACCTTTTGCTTATAATATGTAAAGGATATCTTCTGATAAGAGTAAGCCGTTTTTTGCAGAATATTAAGAGCTAATAAATGCAGAAGGAAAAGTAAAGCAAAATCACCATTTGCAAAATGAAGAGTAATATGAATGAGTGTTAAAAATTTAGGACAAATATTAGTGAAAAAATCATTCTTCATAATATGCTAATGTTCATCCAAAGCTTATTTGCTAGTCATAGGGACAAAGGAACTTCACCATCCAGAAATCCAGTTTTCAACAACTGAATCCAGGAACAAAATTAACTTCTTGAATCGTGGGACAAGCAGACTATTTATACCTCCTGATTAATGTAACATGATGTATACCATATGCAAAGTTTCTTTTTAAAAAGAATGGAAAAATATAAGTAAGTACTTAGCATTGATTTTCAGTTTGTAGAATACATAAGGGGCAGAGGAACATGCTGTACAATAAGATGAGACACAAGATAATTTAGAAAGCAGAAAGTTTTACAAGACAACTTGACTCAGATGTTCAGCAAGTCAATGGTGGGGAAATATGGGTTGGGATAATGTCCACAATCAAGAGAGATTTAGGAGCTATAACTTCCTAAAGTCTCATGTATACTTTGATTAGAATATACCAATTGTAACAAATAAATTTATTGTGTGTGGAAGAAAATTAGAAGAAACGCTGAATATAGGCTGGATAATAGATGAGAATATTAAACTAATATTGCTAATTTAGTTAGAGTGAATAAGTGTACTTAGATTATGTAAGATATCATCTATATTTTGGAGAGGCATAATAAAATTTTAAAGGGTTAAATGTCATGATAGGATTAACATGTTTTATAAAACTTCACCAAAAAAATAGATTAAGCAAATATGGCAAAATGTTACATTATGATGCCAAAACAATAGATATATAAGGATAAATTATAATATTCTCTATAATATATATGGTAATTTTAAAAATAAAATTTAAAAAGGAAAACAAAATGAAAAAAGTTAACGTGATTTTCCTGTAATCTAATCTTATGAAGCTTATGTTTCTCACACTTCAACTAATTTTTTTCCTACTAAATTTTACTTTGAAAGTTGATTAAAAATAACAACAAAAACAAAAACACAGCCTATAAACTTAATAGTCAAAGAAAAATGTTTACCTTTTTTAAAGTTTGTTATTTTAAGTAAAGTCAGAAGCTGAGTATAATTATGGATCTGCCATCTAAATAAACCTTACTCCCATTGGTACAAAGAGCCAAGTTTAACCTGCTGAACTTGCTAACAGGAACATTGAAAGCAAAATAAATCAAATCTGTGATTCAATTTCCACATTTAAAATAATGGAAAATCGCTATTATGCCTTATGTTTATTGTAAAGAGTAAATGAATTGATAAATGTAAAGTGCTTATAAAAATACTTGGTATAGAATCAACTATGGACAGAATATTAGCTACCCATAGTGGATATATGGATCCACAAAAAATATGGATATATTATTTACTATCCATATGAGCAATATGCTAGGAAGTGAAGTAAAAAAAAAACAAAAAATAATTCACAGCCCCAGATATGAATTAGCTAAAATGTTTTTTGCAAATTTAAAAAGAGGAGGTGGTCATGAAGTAAGCAGGGAAGTAGAGGTCTTTGTGGTTGTCAAATAAAACCACTGTTAGATAAAAATAATCAGAAAATAAATAGGTACATAAATAAAGTTGCTACTAGTCATGGATCACAAATTTTTTGACATTTGCTTTATTGATTATGCTACTAAATATATCCTCATTTTCCTCCTTTGCCCTCCTCCACCTGGCACCCCCACTCCCTCAGACAATCCCCCCAACATCATTCATGTCCATGGGTCATGTTCATAAAGTTCTTTGGCTGCTCCATTTCCTATACTGTACTTTACATCCCCATGACTATTCTGTAACTAGTTATTTGCACTTCCTAATCCCCTCACCTCTTCACCCATTCTCCCATATCCCACTCCCATCTAGCAACCATCAAAATGCTCTCTATATCCATGATTCTGACTCTGTTCTTGTTTGCTTAGTTTGTTTTTTAGATTCAATTGTTGATAAATATGTATTTTTTGACATTTTATTGTCCATAGTTTTGATCTTCTTTTTCTTAAATAAATCCCTTTAACATTTCATATAATAATGATTTGGTGATGATGAACTTCTTTGTTTTTTTCTAGTCTAGGAAGCTATTTATCTGCTCTCCAATTCTGAATGATAGCTTTGCTGGGTAGAGTAACCTTGGCTGTAGGTCCCTTCATGGCTTTGAATATTTCTTGCCAATCTTTTCCAGCCTTCAAAGTTTATTTTAAGAAAACCGCTAATAGTCTTATGGGAACTTCCCTGCAGATAACTAATGTCTTTTCCCTTGCTCCTTTTAAGATTCTCTCTTTATTTGTAACCTTTGGGATTCTAGTTATGAATGTTTCTTGGAGTGGGACTCTTTGCAACCATCTTGTTCAGGACTTTCTGTGCTTCCTGGACTGCATGTTTATTTCCTTTACCAAATTAGGGAAGTTTTCTTTCATTATTCCTTCAAATAGGTACCCAATTTCTTGATCTTTCTCTTCACCTTCTAGCACCCCTATGATGTGAATGTTGGACATCTTGAAGTTGTCCCAGAGGCTGCTTATAGTATCCTCATTTTGAGAGGTTAATTTTCTTCTTGTTCTAATTGGTTGGTTTTTGGTTCCTTATGTTCCAATACATTGATTTGATTCTCAGCTTCATCCACTGTCCTATTGTTTCCCCGTAAATTGTTCTTTATTTCAAACAGCGTATCCTTCATTTCTGACTAGATCTTTTATATGCTGCTGAGGTCCTCACTAAGTTCCTTGAACTTAGTGTTTTTAACCCTGGATCTGACAGATTGCTTATCTCCATTTGGTTCAGTTCTTGACCAAATGACCTGTTCTTCCATTTGGGCCATGTTTCTTGTCTTGTTTTGTCAGCCTCCTGTGTTTGTTTCTATGTATTAGGCAGAGCTGCTTTGACTCCATGTTTTGGTCATGTGGTCTAATGTAGTAGGTATCCTGTAGGGTTCAATGGCCAGCCTCTCTTGTTATCCAAGTTGGGTATTTGAGGTGTGCCCTTGGTGTGGGCTGAGTACACCTTCCTCTTGTAGTTGAGCCTTGGTTGCTGTTAGCGGATCAATGGGAAGGATTACTCAGGCTAGTCATCTGCAAGGATTGGCTGTGAATACTACTACCATTCTCTGCTCTACTTGGAGGATCAGCTGTGCAGGGGCAGGGTGGTGGTGCTTTGATGTGGTCTGTAGTTGTCCACTGGGTGTGCTGGCCCTGGGGTTTCTCATGTGGTGCAGGCCAAGGTCAGCCCAAACTGATGCTTTTCCTGGGATGACCCTGTCTGAGTTTTAAAACAATCTGAGTTGTCTGCTACTTGTGCTGGGCTTGGAGATTCCCAACTGTTAATGTAGGATGGCTGCTGCGAGTGCCAGATATGGGCTCACTGAAGCCAGCTGTTGCTTATTTGATAGGATTTAGGAAGTTGTGAAGAATGAACCAAGTCCAGCCATTCATGTGAAAGAGCAGCTTAGGTGGGATGGTAAGGAGCAGGACAGAGTCTCTGGGGCTCCCCAAGGCAGGCCAAATAGTGTTAGCCAGGTAGATGGAGTCTCAGATATGGCATCAACCTGCCAGCTCAGTCTGGATTGATGTAGTTTCTTTAGTTCTGTAATTGTCAGACTTCCATTCAACTCAATTTCTGACAGTTCTGAGTGATGGTTGTTCTATATCTTAGTTGTAATTTCGATGTGCAAAGAGGTGAGCCGTCTGCCTATGCCACCATCTTGACCATTGATCATATATTTTGATTTCCCAGAATTCCCTAAACTCTGAAAATCTTGTTTGGTTAATAACACACTGAAAAAATATTAAAACAACTTTCAAATTATGTTATTTAAAAATATTTAAGGTGAATAATTATAGTCAATTAATATTTGTCATATTTTTTTAGTTTTCATTTGTATACCTGTATTTTTGAATTTTGTTCTTTATTGATTTTTAGAGAGAGGAAAATGAAGAAAGAAGGAGAGGGAGAGAAACATTAATGCGCGAGAGAAATATTGGTAGGCTGCCTTCCACATACATCCTACCTGGACCGAATCTGCAACCTAGGCCTGTGCCCTGACCTGGAATCAAACCCGTGACCTCTTGGTCTATAGGATGATGCCCAACCAACTGAGCCATACAGGCCAGGGCTATATCTGTATTTTTATCATCAATTTTCTAAATACAAGATATCTGAAACTTATCAAATCTTACACCTGTAAATTATGTATCGTGACACTTTTATTGTTTCAGTGGTTTTCTAAGTAATCCTGTAGTACCGATTTTCTTTTCCATATTCACAATCTTGGCAGATATACATACATTATATGTATATGTGTGTGTGTATAATGTATGTTTATAAATTTGTGCATGTTTTGCCTCTCCTAAATATGGTTATTATATTGGCATACAAAATAACTTCCTTGTTTTGACAGTGGAGGTGTGGTCTAAGATGATTTCCATGTACACGTTAATTTTTTCCAACAAGTTCTCACATAAGTAATCTGTTGAACCAAATTAATCTTACCATTTTCTTTTTTAAATATGTTAGGCTTTTCTGTGCTGATATTCTCCCCTTTTGCCCCAATGTGTGTTTTATTTCAAGTCAGTTTCTTGCGTATACTACAGAGCCAGTTTGCATCATCACACTCTACCAAGATCCATCCTCCCCCTGATACCCTAAATAGTAGCACTTCCTGAACAAGTAATTGAAAACCTATCAGAGTGTTGGAGAATGCATGTTATTTTCTCCTTTCATGTTTCCATAAGAAAGGCTTCAGATGTCACCTCTGTTTTCACTGAGAATATCATTAGTGCCCTGGCTGGTATGGCTCAGTGAGTTGGAGGGCTGTCCTGTAAATGATTCCTGGTCAGGAAACATGCCTAGGTTGTGGGTTCATCCTGGTCAGGGCACCTGGGAGAAGCAAACAATCCATGTTTCTGTCCTTCTCTTCCTCCCTCCCTACCCCTCTGTCTAAAATCAATGAACATGCCTTCAGGTAAAGATGAAAATACATGAATAATTAAGTAAGTACATAAATAAATAGTATCATTAGGGAAACCATGTTTTTCCTTTTCATCTACCACTTTCACTTCCCCAAGGTAAGATAAACATACAATTTAATAAATAGGAGTTTACCATTTTTAGGGCAATATTTCCCATAGAGTGATTTTCCTACTTCCTTTAAAATGTCATACAGCAAGTGCTGTGGCCTTCCTGTCCCTCCCTCCAGGGAGACTCTTCTGGGGATGCTTTGAGGGGATCCACCATTATCTTACTTATTCATCCACAACTTGGCATGTGATTTTATTTTTGAAGTGGAAAGCAATAGTTCCAACTTCATTCTCCAAATCTTATACCCATTGATAAAGCTGATATGTTAATACTCTTTTGGCTTTTGTATATCTTTTCTCAATCATAACCCTAGAGAGTAAGAACTATTTAGAAGCTTTATGTTGTATGATTTGGCATTTTTCACAGAAAATTTTAATCACATTTGTCTCCTTTGGCCCTATACTTACCATGTAGTATTATTAAATAAGAGTGTGGTGTTGGTACCGATACATTCTGGTTTTTCATCATAAGGAATCCTATAACTCTGTATGCATTTAATCATTTAATATTTTAGTTACATTAAACAGGGATAAATATAGTTATTATAGTACAGGCTTTGGGGTCAGCCTTTTCTATGTTTTTTCTGACCCTATGTCTTATTGTATATACAATAAGACATTTACTTTACTTACCTGGCAAAGACTTTTTTCAAGGAGTAAATAAAATAATACACATAATGTTTGTAAGTATTATATTAGGTGCAAAGTAATTGGTGTATAGTTTCAAGAATTTCTATATACCAGAAATCTTTGCTCAATAATTCACTTCAGTTATTTCTCTAAATTCTCTCTCAATTCTTTGATATGAGTTGTATTATTGTTGTCATTTTATAGGTGATAAATTTGACAAAACCAAAAATTAATTAATTTTCTTACATCCTACATCTACAAAGTTTTCTCTAGAGCTCCTTAATATTTGCTCTATGTAATGTCTAACAAATATTCACTCTTTTATATTTTGTTCAGGTATAGGTTCTGAGCTTAATTCTAATGATGCTAAGACAAGTTAAAATAATTGCTGATATTCTAGTAGAGAAAAATAAGTTATAAAAGAGATTCGAATTTTACATTTTTCTATCCCTTCTTGGTACTTAAATTTGATAATGGCAGAAAACATACTATTCTCCAAAGGTACATGTTATTCCAAATTTATTCATATGCAATTCTAAGCAATCATATATTATACTTTCAAGTTAAATTATAGGCATGAAGTATTGTGTTTATTTTATCATCAAAATAGATTCATATCTTTATCACAGGGAAGCAGGGTTTTACTTAATTTGAATTATGTCCCTATAGATAAAGTGAAATGGGTCACAGCTTGAGAAGTCAAGGAAGGGAATTGCTGTTGAGAGAATTTTTAAATGCATGCTCACATAGCTTCATAACACTACACAGCAGACCCAACTCCATAACTTACATGCTATTTCTTATTCTCAGAAAACTTGTTAGACAGGAGTATTAAAGTGTGGAAGGATGAGATTCACCAAATTCACTTACTGAGAGTGTTCGGGTAGGGAACACAGGGAAGGAAAGTGTAATGCTGCTAACGGTTCCAGTTTATGGACTGGTATGAGCCCAGTTATGTTAATGAGAACACAATCAATTTTGCAAACCCAAAGATTAAGATAAAAGCTGCTAATAAGTATTACATTTTAAGAAGGCTAATAAAGGTAAAACCAAAGTGTTGATTCAGTCTATAGTTTGGTACACTGTATGTAGACATTCTGCAAATTTGTATTATTGGCAGTAAGGGAAAAAAGTCAAATACACGTAGTTGTAGATTAATAAATGTTACGGTGAGTTATTTACCAAAATACGGAGGGGGGTGGAAGTAAAAAGTTTAATACTAAGTGCATAGTATATTCAAATGTTGAATACAATATATTAAAGCAATTATAAAATGACTACTTACATGTAAATCAAAGTTATTTATTCTACTATTGAAAGGGGATTTTAAAAAAATCCTAAGTATATTTATCTCTGAAAGTTATGTTGCAAAGTAGAGGTAAATAATATGAGCACTATTTGTAAAGAAATATTAGCTGTGCACTATGCCACTTAGAATTTTTATATAAAACCAAATACTTTCTGTGATGAGACCATAAAAACCCACAGCTGAATTTTTAAATAGAATAAGCAAGAAAATATTCATCTTATTTTAAGTTTGTTTTTTTGTGGAGGTGGTTAATGGGTTTAAAACGAAAAAAGGTAAAACATAATATAATTTCTTGGAGACAATACTTGAAGTACTAGACACTAAACTTTCACCACAATATTCTCCCAAACAATGTGGCTTCACACTTTCCTCATCTTTCTTTTAGAGTGTTCAGTATCCATTTTAATAGTTTCATATAACCAATGCAAATGTATGAAATATGTTACCTTTATGTCCGCAGAAGAAATACAAAACTATGTTACCTACACGCCCCCCTCCAGTGAAGGAATTGGATTTACCAAAACTGTTGAGCCATACACAGCGCATCCTCACTTGTAAGATCTAAGCAGATGTGCATTTCGCAATGATTCAAGGTTAGGTTTCAGTGACAGAAAGGTCTGGAGCATGAAGCCATACAACTGACAATTGTGCAAACCTCCAGTTGCAATTAATATTTATCGATCCTTCCCAGATTGAGCATTCTGTGTTCTGCTGAGGAAACAGCAGTGAACAAAGCAGATAGTCTGTCTGTGCTCAAAGCTCACGGGACTTCTCCTTTCAAAACGTCAATGTCACCGTGACTCTGAAGTCATCTGTGAATATCTGCATTTGTAACCTCATTAAAAAGATACCAGTCTGATATAAATAGAGAGAAAGAGAAAACTTTTGCAAGTAGGTTTTGCTTAGTTTTTTCCAGGGAAAAGCTTGGGTAGCCTTGTAAGGTAATAAGCTTAAAAATTCCGGACCTCCAGAAAATGAAATTTGTCAACAAAACAAAATAAATTAAGTATTTATCTTAGTCAAAGTCAATCAATGTCAACAAATCACTAATTCACTGTACACAGAGATGCAGAAAAATAAAGTAGCCTCATGAGGACAAGGCTGTAGATTTGGTAAAACATAGACGCCTGAAAGGGTTTGAAGGGAAAGATGAAGTAATATTTTAGCAACATCCCATTTTTGATCAAAAGTATCTGAATTTAAAACAAAGTGAAGATTTTCGAAGGTTCATATACTAGCTTCAAGGTAGTTCAGCAAAGATAGAGACTAACCAACATCAAAGTCACTGGTGAAGTTTAAAATGATGATTTTCAATAAATGTTTCAAAAATCATCATTTTGTTAAAATTAATTAGTTGGTGATGAAATCATAGTGTATATATGTAGTTCTTATTCTGGGGGAAATTAGCTGACGTCAGTGACGTGGACTTTTCTGTAACTGTTTCAGTGAGCTTTTCGTGAGCTCTCTGAACCCTGGGTTGAAACTGCCTTGTCTCCCAGAGCAGTGGGAACTTCGAACATCCACTTGGCTCACAGCCCTCCGGTAGCTGCCGGTGCTAACAGTGTCTCGTTCTGCGCATACATGGCTATGCACTTGGCCAAACACTTCAGGAGACTTTTATGCAGCTTTCTGGTACTATTTGTTTGCTCTCTTCTCTGGAGAGAACGCTGATTTGCAAATTTCAGCCATCTCCCAAATCCCAAACTTTGATATCATGTTTCTTTCTGCCAGGGAGATTGCTGATCTCTGCTAGGATTTCACTTTCCTGTGACGTTTTACGAAAAAAGACCTGGGGCACAAAGTTAGGGTGTGAGTGTCTCACTGACTGTGTTTGTTCTATCAAAGGGGTCACAGACCTGGAACGCTGATTGTCTGAGGCCTGCGAATGGTGTGTATATAATGTGATTAATGCTATCTTTGTCTACAATGATAAAGCAAGTCCTGATACCCACTTTTCTATCATGGCTGAAACCAGAACTGCCCAAGGTATTAAACTGTAAAAACAGATACTCACATAGTATATCTCCAGCTTCCAAGCTTCATACTTTTGTTCTTGCAATGCCTTAGTTTACTCATTTTTGTCTGCAGCAAATTATCACCTGTCTTTAAGAAAACACTCATATCTCTATCTCCTTTGATGTCTTTTTACATAAAAAAACCTCAGTTAATTCAAGTTATAAACTCCAGTCTCATATGCATTTTAAATATGATCTTTCTCCCCATCACTGAGAATTGGTGTAAAAAGGGAAGTAGTCTTTTATTTCATTCTTTCTCTCCTTTTCTCAGTTTTGAGGGGGGAGCATTGTCTGTTTCTGGGTCATACGTCTCTTCCCCCTTCATTTCCTAAGTCAATTGGGGTGAGGTAAAAAAAAGTGAAGAGAAAGAATTAGGATATTTGTTACCTAATACATGTTCTGTTCTTTTTCTTTTGGTTTCTGTCTCTCTGTGTGCAGAAGGCAAGAAATGCTAATTCTTTAGAGAGGCATCTGTGAATGATTTTGTAGTTTCCATGTAAAGCTTTCAAAATCCTGTTTCTCCTGTTGAAATGCAGATTCTGACCCTGCCAGGTCTCTCCCTCAGCTTTCCCCTCACATCTCACCTAACCCTCTTTCTCTCCTCACGAACAGGTGTGGGCACTATGTAAAATAGGCACAACCTTAGGACAATTATGATGACCCAATAACACAACTGAGCAAGAGACCCAGAATACAGAAGAATGTCCCTATAAATCAATTTACTTCAGAAATTTAAAAATCAGAGTTATCAGCAATACTCAAAACTAAATGCAAATTTCTCACCGTGTTCTAAAAATAAACTCTCCTGATTTTGAAAACAAAATCTCTCCACGAGAAGAGCATTTTTCTCTTTTAGCCTTTTAAATTAACTTTTGAAATAAAATTATTATTTATAACATAACACTTATTCATTAAAAACTGTCATCATCATCATCATAACTTAACTGGTCCTCAGTGACCCATTTCCATCCCCCATATTTGTGGAAAGAGCTCATGGGAAAAAATGAAGCTGAACTTGTGTGTAAATATAGTTTCTGTGAAGTTCTTTAGTCTTCGTTTTTACAGATGGGCAGAGTAGGAAACATTTCTGACTGCACAGAATGGTATTTCTTTTTCTTTATGTTTTAGAATGTAACTACGTAATTCCTACTCAATATCAGTGGCTGAATCATATATTTCTTTGCTTCCCATGATATCTGCTGTAGTATGGAGACCATTGTGGGATTTTATTAATCATCTATTCATTTGAATATGATAATCTAACAATAGAAATCCTTTTGTGACTTTATACTGTATTGTAATCCCGGAGAGAATGTACGTACTTTGGGAAGCCCATATTTGGAGATAATGGAAATGAAGTAGTTTGGCTCTAAAAAGCACCTTCATTTATCTAGGAAGGATGTCTTGAGTTGATTAATAAGTGTTTATTTTCTAAGTTGAATTTTTTTTAGAAAACCTCCTGGTTTTAGTTATATCTATAGTATATCAATGCATGTCTATTTGTTGGTATCAATCAACCAATCATCTGCATATTAAGGGAAAATTTTATTTCCAGGAAAAAAGGGGAAAAAATCCAGTACATTCTCATTTTCTACAATCAGGATTTCCCCTGGAGAATGCCAAACTGTGAATTTTACATTTGGCTGAGAACAAACTAAGCTGACATCTTGGGAATAAAGAAAATCTGAGCAACACTAAACAGTGAACATCACATGTATTACAACCAGTAGGGAATACTAAGGACCCAGTCCCTGGCTTTTATTGACAGAAACTCAAAATCTTTGGGAATTTACATAGTTTCTGTACTAAATACAACAGAGTACGTGTGAGATGAGGAAATGATATGCTTTTTTTCCCATGGATGCTATCTTGAATTATGAAAATTAGAGAGCTTGAATTTCACCATGCGTGTTTTTCAATGGAATGCTGAAGCCATTTCTCTCTTGAAGGTTGACGCCTTAAGAAATATTTAAACTGCAGTTACTAGGGAAAAAAGTATCTTATTTTTATTATTAAGGAAAAATTCCCTTTAATGACAAAAACATTTTGCTCTGGTATTATCCAACTATATTTGGTATGCAAAGATGTTCAGAAAGCCTGCTAGCAGTACAGATTACCATAAATTAGTAAATTTAAAAGAAGAATCACATTGATTTGATGCTTGCAAAAATGCAGTAGATTTATAGGAACTGAGCAATTTGATACTTATGTTTATATATTCTCTGTGCCTTGTAATTCCAAACAGATATTCTGTATCATATAACAAGAATACATAATTATCTTCTCTATTGTGATGATTTTTGGTTTTTCAATAGTATTGTAATGCTGTAGATACATTTTTTTTTAATTGTGGTAGTAACAAAACAACAACCAATACAAATGTGGTAGAATAATCTGCATGAACTGTTTTTTTTTTCTTTCTATTACTGCATGAGAAGTAGTCACGTGTGCCTCACATCAGTAATAGTTTGGAAGATTAATAATGAGAAAATCTTGACATAGACAACGCTGCATAATGGAGCGCTGATTTGAGAAACATGGAAGGTTATGAGAAATGAATAATAATAATAATTAATCATTTAAGTCAATAAACAATACAGAGGAATCAATATAATTTTTAGAATATAAACACATAATAATTATAAAGACAATTAAAAACATGTTATTGCCTATCTGTGTGGTTTTTTATTTACCAGGAATCAAAACTCACTGAAATGAGCTTAAGACAAAGTGAAAATGTACTGGACAATTATGAAAGTGTCACAAAAAATCAAAAGCAATAGTTAACCTGGTTTTGTGACAGTTAGACAAGGAACAGGTAAACTTCAGGCACGTAAATTAGTGTTCTCTCACTTCTGTCTCTCTCTGGGGCACTTGACTCGTCCTCACTGCTCTTCTTTATTGATCTGCCTCTTTCCTAGCTCTGTCATGGGCACATCTCTGCATCGCCTTTTAAGGTGCATGTGGTTAACGGTAGGCTTTGTCTTCTCATTCTTCACTCCTGGGAGCAAGTGTTTCTGCTGTGAATGTTTTCAGTTAAACATCCATCCCTAGGCTAAACATCTTTTTTAGGAAATTGTGTCAAGTTGCCTATGTGCTACTCAACAAAATGATAAAAAATGGTCTTTGAGGAGAGGCATTGTGGGGAGAGAAAATGACAATGGACTTTCCTAGATAAAAATAAATAGAAAGAAATTTCCTGAAGGTAGATAATATGTGTATGATAATATGAAATTATTTTGTACCTTATTAGGATGTGTGAATAAAAGTATCTGATGTGCAAACTGGTATTAAACCACTGAGTTATGTGGATATTGACTGACTCTAATTTATGATAATGTGAACTGAATTGAATTGAATTACACTGACTAGAAAGTTTTTGCTTTGCTTTGCTTTGTTTTACTTGTTTCATTCTTTTGTTTGTTTTAATAGTGAGAATTCCATTTTGAAATGTCACCTGGCTTTTGGGCGCTGGTGAACGTCTGTCCCAAATGGTGACAAAAATACACGTGAAGATGAAAACTGATGAACTTGTACAACAGTACTGAAAATTAAGTCTGGTGATCAGTTTATCATCAGAATCTGGAAGAAATTGCATTGCTTACCAGCATGAATCACCTGGATTGATTGGCATATGCTTGGGTTTCTCTGCCACTGCATACAGGTGGCTAGGAAACACAAATGTGAATTCTTAATCTCTGTTATATCAACTGGAATATAAAGACAATACTGAACTGACAATTGTTATGACATTCTTTCTCTTCCTGAATTCTACATTTTGTCATATCCAGAAAGTTTCTCCAACTACTCTTTTGTTTTTCACATATTACAAGTTGTCATGTGGTAGAAGCACAGATTTTTACTTCAAGATATGTAAATACTAATAAAGCATTTATAGAGACAGAAAGAATCCTATTCCCAGGGTGGATTTTATTTTGCAGCCTTTCATTTCCATGATATGTTTAGAGTTTAGATAACTTAGGTAGTCAGAGAACATGCAGTCCCATCTTGGTCAACATATGACATTCTGTTAGATGTTAGGATCTGATATAGGAACAAAAAGCATCAAGTAACTTGACTTCAAACTTTATACATTGTAAGAAAGTTTTTCTAGCAGATGAGGACATAATGAGTAGGGTAGAGGAGATTTACTGTTATCAACTAGTAAGAAAATGTGTAAAATGATGGGGGTTCATGTTCTCATTTAACAAATTGTTTAAATTTGATTTAATATACTTATGCTTTTCAAAATAAAAGATAATAGAATATAGAAAATCGTAATAGGACAAAAGAAAAACATAAGATAATAGAAAATGGAAGATAAGCATAGAGAACACTTTAAACAACATTATAAAAGCACTATAAATAGACATAAGTTCCAATAATATAAGCGACAAAGAAGAAAGTGGAAATGCATACAATAAGAATTGAAATTACAGTAAAGAACTGAATATTGAACATATAAAGTATGGCAAACGTGCACAGAAGAACCATTTCAGGTTAAAAGAGACTGAGGAGCCGTGAAAACTAAACGCGATGTACTATATTCTTGAACTAAGACAGGGGATGAGGGAAGCACATTCTTTAAAAGTCATCACTGAGCAATTGATTAAATTGAGGAGTATTAGTGGCATATAAATAACATTGAATAACTATAGGCTTTGCTGAATTTAATAATTGCATTTGGTTATATAAGTGAATATTTTTGTTCTAAGAAATACTGAAATATTTATTAAGCTTATTCTCAAGTGATTCACAAATCATTACATGTCTGTGTGTGTGACTGTATATATATATATATATATATATATATATATATATAATGTAAACAAATACAAACTCATTTATATATATATGTCTTTCTCAATATGGTTGTAGCCTCAGACTCTGAGAGGCTGAGTAGTTAGTTGAATTCCTATTTCTATATAGTATTATATATGTGTCTATTCACACCCAGAATATGACACAAATGTGTGAAAATATTAATATCTGGTCAATTTCTTTGAAGATTATGTGGGAAATATTTATACTGTGCTTACAGCTTTATATAAGTTTGAAATTATTGAAATAAAAATATAAAAATACATCATCTCAAACCTATGTTTATATGTTCAACTGACAAGTCATTGTCTATTATAATTTAGAGCAAT
The DNA here is from genome assembly GCF_022682495.2 of Desmodus rotundus. Taxonomy (NCBI): domain Eukaryota; kingdom Metazoa; phylum Chordata; class Mammalia; order Chiroptera; family Phyllostomidae; genus Desmodus; species Desmodus rotundus. Next base: position 81,257,790 of record NC_071399.1, on the reverse strand, counting down.
ACTTTCCAAGGAAGGTTTCTATGAAGTAGGGCAGTGGTTTGGAGCCAAAGAATGTAGGACGATTTGGAACTCCTGTCAGTCCTCAGAGAGAGACCAAATGGCAAGAATTCTTACCACCCCGGGCTTGGGACACTGCCAGTCTGTCAGCATTGTTTTGCTCCAGTGAGGCTCTGCATGCCTGAGTATATGAAAAGGTTGGGAAACAGCAGGACACGACCCACAGGAAAGCTGGCAGGAACCATAGTGTACAACCTTGGACTCTGGGATGCAAGTGGACATGCTTGTGAAACATTATTAGCCAACTGACCGAGCTGGTGAGTGACAGTCAGACCACAGGTGGCTGGGTTTGAGCAAGACAAAGACATCAGGAAATCTCAAGATGAAAAGAGAACGAGATAAATTCTCCTAATTTACACATGGACCTGAACATGAAAGAATGTCAGACTGCAGATTCAACAGTTTTCTTAATCAAAGTGCATTCCCACCAGAACATTGCTGAGCCAGAAACAGAAGATATGAATTTATAAATATGAAAATACATTCTAATAAGCAAAGTAGAAGTTTCACTGAAGCATGATGTTTTAAATCGAAGTTGGCTACACTGATGATCAGAATGAAAACTATATAATTATCTATTTTATTTTTTATATTGACAGTATGTTTATTCAAGCTGGGGTCAGTGAGACAAGCAGGCTGCACTGGCTGTCTAGAAACGTTATGGGAAAGAAGTGAGCTGAGGCAGGACGTGCATAATTATTTTAAATCTAATATAAACACATCTTGTCATAATTTAAGATTCACTTATTCATATAGTGATAAAATGAACTGCATTATTTTCTTGTGTTTTTAACAATTTAAAGAAAATTAAAAATTAAATTTGTTAGACATTTTTGTACTAAATGGAGTACATGGTGTACCATGAAGATGGTGGATATTAAAAAAAAACAATGTGGTAATAGTTATTATAAGGTATGGTCAATTTAATTTGTGCACTTCATTAAATATGGTACCCCAAATGTTATTTTAAATGAGTGAGCAATGGATCGGTTTTGAGAGTGTTTTACATTTGTTTAATGTACAAAAAGAATAAAAAGCTGGAGATGCACCAAAGAACAGATGCATATAGAAGGTGGTTATGAGGAAAATAAAGAAAAGGTTTAGAAGCAATTACTATAAATTTATGAACATGTTGTTTCCTAGGCCAGATTTTGCTTTTTTTTTTTTTTTTTCCAATGAGAGAATCTTTTGGTCTCCTTTTACAATTGAACAGATTGGTGGGATTTGTGCGAAATCATCATCAGCCATATGCCACTTATCACAAGGAAAATGCCCACGTTGTATATAATATCATTTAATTTTTTATTCTGAATATGCAGTATTATACTCAGAAATCCTTGTCAAATATTTGGTAAAAGTTAAAAATTAGCTATCTTAAACATGAATAAAATCCAATCAATTGACCAGAGAGACAATTTACAAAGAAGGGATGGGTTAATACAATACTGACTTTTACTTTTGACATTTTGATTTGAGGCACTTGTGAGATGTAACTATAGCTATAAATTAAAGGGCTGAGAAGACATGACATGTCTTGATTGTAGTAGGCTGGAATTGAGGTCAATAAATAAGGTTAATAATATATAGCTTTTTTGAATATAATAATAGATATTTTCAAAGAGATGCAAGAAGTATGGGTGATATTAAAAATTGAAAAACTTATGTTTAATATGTCTTTAGCATCTGACAGCTAACACATTATTCAGGAGTTTAATAATAGAGTTTGCAAATTTGTAAGAAAAGAAGGAAAAGTAAGTCTAAAATGAAGCAATCCAACTACAATTAATTTATCGATGAAATGGCTTGGTAATTAATATACATGAATTTATAAATAGTCACATAATGCATCCATGTGAAAAACACAAATCACTGGATGTCCTGCACTTGAATAAATCAGTTTAGTTGTTACTTCCTTTGAGAGCTATGAAGGGCAAAGATACGTACATCGGTGCCGTACATCGGTGCCGTTAGCTCTTCACGTGAAACACTCTACTTTCCCAGAGAGAAAGCCCCTAGTCTTCTATTGGGAGAAGCACTGCCCTGGGGTTAGCACGAGTCAACAGTAGGCTAACTCAGGCCCAGAAAGTTATAAAATAATTAGGTGTACTTACTGCATTGCAGGTATTCTTGGCTTAGATATTTCCATCGTTCATATCTCCTTTTCCATCTCCTCTTCCATCTCCTCCTTCAAAATCTTTTCCAATTGCCTAAAATCCATGCACATCTTTTAACTTCTCCATCAGTCTCACTGTGGTGCCGTGTCCTAGATTCGGTGTCAATGTGGGTGACAAAACGCTGGGTGCTGTTTCCTTTGCTTAGGGATTTTTCTTCTTTTTTTAGTTTATTCACTTTAAAAGTTAATTAATTAACCAAGACCTAACTATTTGGATTCTGACATATAATTTGAAAGTAATTAAACATCCAATGGCATTACTAAAGTGATTCCCATCTCCCTTTATGTGGAAAAGTTTTCAAAGATGTTATAACTACTAAATAAAAATAGAAATAAATCAGATATCAAAGACTGACTCATTCTAGCAATAAGTAGCATGTATCTATGAATGTATCATCTAATTGAAATAATATCAGCCCTTTGTAACATAGTGAGATTCATTCCTCCCCCAATTTTATTTTTTATTGAATTTATTGGCATGATATTGGTTAAAATAATAAGTTCTAGGTGTATAATGCTACAATACATGATCTGTATCTTGTGTTGTGTGTTTGCCACCCCAAGTCAAGTCTCTTTTCATCACCATTTATGTCCCCAACCCCTCTTCTACCTTCCCCATCCCTCCTCCCCTCTAGTAATCACCATACTCTTTACTGTGCCTATGAGGGTTTCTTTTATTATTTATTATTATTATTTTTGCTTAATCTCTTCATCTTTTTCACCCAACCCTCTAACTTCCTCCCTTCTGGCAGCTGTCAGTCCATTCTCTATCTATGAGTCTGCTTCTATTTTGTTAATTTATTTTGTTCATTAGATTCCACATAACAGTAAAATCATACTGTCTATCTCTTACTGGATTATTTCACTTAACATAATTCTGTCCTAGTCCATTCATGCTGCACAAAGGGTAAGATTTCCTTTTGGTTTTATGGCCAAGTTGTATTCCATAGTGTATATGCACCACAGCTTTTATATTCTCTCATCTACTGATGGACATTTGGGCTGCTTCCAAAATTTGGCAATTGTAAATAATGCTACAAAGAATATAGAAGTGCATATACTCCTTCAAATTAAGTGTTTCAAATTTCTTTGGATAATTTCCCAGAAGCGGAATTGCTGGGTCATAGACAGTTCCATTTTTAATTTTTTGAGGTCCATCCATACTGCTTTCCACAGTGACTGCACCAGTCTGCATTCACACCAATACAATTTTAAATTATTATACTTCATCCTAATTAATTAAATTTTACCATATATATTTTTGTCATTTGTATAATATTAATAATTATAATGATAAATGCACCCATGAGTATGAGCCAAATAATCACTTTAAGCAGGTCCCTGGAATTTTTTTTAAGTTTCCACATAAATTTCTGTACATTTTCATTGGGAGGGAAGAATGATAAGAGCTGTTAATAAGGACTGTTAAGAAAAATAGTGTATTAGAGTATTATAAAGAATAAAGACCTGTGGGGGAAACTGAATAAATTAAATTATTATTTTTTAATTTTTATTGTTATTCCATTACAGTCGTATGCCTTTTCTCCCCATCCCTCCACCCCACCCCAGCTGAACCCACCTCCCTCCCCCACCTCCACCTTCCCTCTTGGTTTTGTCCATGTGTCCTTTATAGTAGTTCCTGTAATCCCCTCTTCCCACTGTCCCCTCCCCACTCCCCCCTGGCTACTGTTAGATTGTTCTTAACTTCAATGTCTCTGGTTATATTTTGTAAATAAAAGGAAAATTTACTTTTTCTTTTGCTACAAAACAGTTCATTCATGATTTCCTTCAAAAATGGATGACAACTTTCAAGAAAGCATATACTGTTCTGATCCTGTTAATTCCATTTTAAAGTGAGGTGACACTTGGTTTAAGATGTCAATATAGTATATATGTTTTTACAAACATAGAGTTGGAAAAATATGCCATATACAATACATACATAATATACATATATTACATATAATATTTAAATGAGTAATAAAAATTAAAGTTAAATGTTCTGACTATTGATAAAAGTTTCTGAATCAATTAAAAACCAAAAACTTCTAAACAGGAAAATAAGTGAAAAGTATGAGAAGTGAATTCATGAAAAAAAGAAAAATAAAAGTACCAATAGTTAATCAAAATGTTCAAACTCATTAATAAGCAAAATATAAATCTAGCATACTGAAAGATTTCCATATTTGTTTTCTCAAAAGCCTTCCAGTTAAAGAGATTATCACTAATATGTTTTTCTAGCCACTTGTAAAATTTATGTTCACATTAGTTTTAGTATTCTAATACATGGCCCTTTTGTTCCCATGTCACACCTAATTTATTTATTGTTTTGTTCTGCAAATCCTGTGAATTAAAAAATGAATCTATTGTTAGAGGAGTTCCAGTCAAAATGTTGGCATAGGTAAATGCCATGTTCACATCCTCCCACAATCACATCAAAATTACAACTAGAGTATGGAACAGCCATTATTCAGAACTGTGTAAAATCTAGCAGCACAGAAGCCTTACAACTCAGGATACAAAGAAAAAGCCACCTTGAGACTGGTAGGAGGGGCAGGGATGTGGAACCAGCTGCTTCCACACCCACCTGTGACAGGCAAAAATCAAGAGGGATATTTTGGATGCAGAAGACCCCCCTAAGGAATGAGGGATCCCAGCCCAGGAATCCAGTGTCAGGAAGACAGGTTCTCCTAACTTCTGGCTGTTAAAACCAGCTCTAATTGGAGCTGAGTGAGATGCAGGGCTTCTGGAATCCCCAGTGTTCTTTTTAAAGAGCCTATACATGGAATTACTGTGACTCACTCACTCTGAGTTGTAACTCTGGGGTACAAGGGCAGAAATTGAGTTATCTGGTTCCTTGCAAGAGCTGGAGGGACAGCTTTCTCCCAGCAGTATTGCTGGCAGAGGCCATTATTCTTTTCTGGGCATCACCCCACAGAGCTGGCAGGGGAACTCCTGGCAGACAGCCTTGGACCACATCAAAGTACCAGACAACTTCCTCCACAAAGGACACACTCAAGGGGCAGATACAGTAACACCAAAACCCCATTGAAATAAGTCCTGCTTCATGTGGTTGGCCCCTGCACAGCTGATCCTCCACCAGTGGTTGAAGCCTGTCTACTCAGCTAATCAGCCTCAGGGTAAATCACTCTCATTGACAGGCCAACAGTAATCGAGGCTCAACTACAACAGGAAGGTGTATACAGACCAACCTGGTATGCTCAGCTTGGGTGACCACGTAGGCTGTGACACTGGATTCCACAGAACACCTACTACATATGGCTACTGTACCAAGCCTGGGAGATGAAGCAGTTCTACGTAATACATAGAGACAAATACAGGGAGGCTGCCAAAATGAGGAGATGAAAACATGTCTCAAAGGAAAGAACAGAACAAAACTCCAGAAAAAGAACTGAACAAAATGAAGACAAGCAATCTGTTGTAGATGCAGGGATATAAATATGCTCAATGAACTTAGTGAGAAATTCAACAAAGAGATAGAAATCATAAAAATGGTACTAGAAAATAAAAAAAGGACTATTCAGAAATGAAGAATACTTTACAGCAAGTCAACAGTGGACTAGACGAAGTAGATGATCAATTCAGAGATTTGGAAGATAAGGAAGCAGAAAACACCCAACCAGAACAGGGAGGGGAAAGAATAAAAACAAAGGAAGGTAGTAGAAGGAGCCTCTGGGATAACCTCAAGTGTACTAACATTCACATCATGGGGGTGCCAGAAGGAGAAGAGAGAGGGCAAGGAATCAAAAACCTGTGTAAAAAAAAACAATGACAGAAAAATTCCTTAACTTGGTGAAGGAAATTGACACACACATTCAGGAAAAGGAGAGAGTCCCAAACAAGATGAACTCAAAGAGGCCCACAACAGGATGCATCATAATTAGAATGCCAAAGGTTAAAGAAAGAGTTTTTAAAACAGCAAGAGAAAAGCAATTAGTTATCTAAAAGGGAGCTCCCATAAGACTGTTAGCTCATATCTTAACAGAAACTTTGTAGGCCAGAACGAATTGGCAAGAAATACTCAAAATGACAAAAAGCAAAAATTTATAGCCAAGATTACCAACCAAAGTTATCATTCAGGATTGAAGAACAGATAAAGGGCTTCCAGACAAGAAAAAGCTAAAGGAATTCATCACCACTAAAACAGTACTACAAAAAAAAAAAAATGTTAAAGTTCTTCTTTAAGAAGAAAAAGGGGAAAAATGGGTCAAAAACGTGAAAAATAAAATGGATGTAAATGCATATCTATCAAGAAATACTTTAACTGGATTAACTATTCTAATCAAAACATACCTGTAGGCTGAATGGATAATAAAATGAGACACTTACATATGCTGTCTACAAGGGACTCCCATCAGATGAAAAGACATAGACTGGAAGTAAAGGGATGGAAAAAGATACTTTATGAAAATGGAAACAAGCAAACAAAAGCTGGAGTAGCAATACGTACACTAGACAAAACAGACTTTAAAACAGAGGCTCTGTAACAAGAGATAAAGCAGGACCTGGCTACTCCACTTCTGGGTATTTATCTGGAGAAACGCAAACCACCAAATCGAAAAGACAAGACAAATACACACGTATGTTCATTGCAGCATTACTGACAACAGCCAAGGTATAGAAGTAACCTGTGTCCATCAACAAATGAATGGAAAAAAAACGGGCACATATATAATAGACTATGTCTCAGCCATAAGAAAGAATGAAATCTTGCCATCTGCAAGAACATGGATGGACCTAGAGTGTATTATACTGAGTGAAATAAGTCAGATAAAAGAAGACAAACATCACATGTTTTCACTTACATGTGGAATCTAAAACAAACAAACAAACAAAACCAAAATAGACAAAGCAAAACAAGCAAACCAGAAACAGACTTTTAGATACAGAGAACATTTTGACAGTTGCCAGATGAAAGAGGGGTTAGGGTGATACGTTAAACAAAAGTAGCAAAGTTACAGTTACAAAATAATCATGGGGACACAAAATACAGCGTAGGGGATATAGCTGGTAATGCTGTAATAACTAGGTATGTGTCAGACAGGGACTAGGTTTGTCAGGGCGATCTTAATAAGTTATACACTGTCTAATCACTGAGTTGTACGTATGAAGCTAATATAATAGTGCATGTCAACTGTAATTAAAAAATGAAAGATGTATTTCAAGTCAACAAATAAAAAAATAAAGCAATTAGTATAAAGAATTTGGATGCTTCTTTGTAGGGTTCTATAGTATAGTGATAATATTCAAAATAATCTATGGATTTCACAATTCAAATGCTTTTAAAATTATGGTTCACCTATACAACAAAAGCCTAGAGAGTCATTTAAAATATTTGTGTATAAGAAAACCCACTATTATGTTTTATATTATTATTGACATTTCATTTACTGAAAACCAAATATTGTAATTATGTAAATGTTATATATATTTGCATATTTTTATAAATGCATTTATTATCATATATTTATGAAACTATTTTTCTTAGTTATGTGAGATTTTAGTTTTTTCTGCTGTGTTTTCAAGAAATAATTTTTATTTTCAAATAATAATAATAAATTATATGTTTAAATAGGTGTTTTTCTTTCATGGTTATTTTTATGTCATTTCGTTGGCCAATAATTTCTCAAAATATGTTAAAAATAAAGGTCAAGGCAAATGTATCTTATTGCTGATTTTAATGAGATTATATTGTTTCACAGTTAAACATCATAATAAATGTTATGTTTTTTAAATATATTTATTGATTATGCTATTACAGTTGTCCTATTTCCCCCCTTCCCTCCACTCCATCCTGCCCAACCCCTCCCTCCCACATTCCCCCCCTATAGTGGGAATTGGTTTCTACATTTCCTACACTATTCTTACCCTCATATTTAGCTCCTCTTTGCTAAATCAATTTTCACTAATGAACAATCTACTTGTTAATTTTTTTATTTCAAAGTACATTTTTCATCATCTTTGCTGTCATTTAAGTTTCTTCTGTCTTCATTATCCCTTGCCTAAGTTTCTCCCTCTGGAATATTTTGGGAAACTTGATTATAGTTTCTTTCAGTAGATTAACTGAAAATAAATGTGTTTTCTCTGCTTATTCTGTGCCATTCCCTTTCAAAATTTATACTGTAATATTTTCATATGTCTCCCTAGCTATTGCCTCTGTTGCTCACTTATTTATGAGGAGTCCCAATGGCATTGCCTCTCTGCTTGTTTTGACCACCCCGAGGAAGGAAGGTCTCGTCTCATTATGCAGACTATCTCCCCACACTATTTTCCTGCACCCCATCTGCCCTCATTCCAAGTTTGGCATTATTAATGAGACCTTGATAACACATTTTCCACACACACGCTCTGCTGTTTAATGAGAGTCAGAATTTTCAGATGCCTCATTAGTCTTTTTCTAACTTGTGCACTTCAGTATACAGTATGTCTCGTCTTCTTAGTTGGCTATTCCTTGTTAAGCGTGACATCCTGCCTTCTTTCCAGAACTAATTCATTTTTGCCTTGTCTTACGTTTGTCATTTCCCAAAGGATGTACGGTTAGGTGTGTAAACTACTGAACTTACATTGCTTTTATACTTTAAAAAGAAATACTTTTTAATAAACGGCAAAATAAATAGTTTTGTGTCTGATATTTACACTAGTATATTCCTATGAAAGGTGTGATTAATGTGTTTATCTTGGGGAAGTAATCACTGTATTTCAATGTTTTTACTTAGCATTTTCCACAAGGTCATTTGGGGCATCTCGTGTTTTTGAGTATTTCATCAAAGTGACATACCAGTACAGCCAAGGACAGTTATGTCTTTCCATAGAGCCCTGGACAAAATAAGCAAGCCTATTTTTTAAAATGCAAATGAATTCCAATAATAGGAGCTCACAAATTGTTATCAGTTACTGATTTTAAAGAACATTATCTAACATAAAACCTAAAATTATAATAAAGAAAGGTCAGGAATTAGACTTGCCAGAACGTTTTAAAAGTTTAGAATAGGCACTGAATGAATTCTTGATTTTCTTAGGGAGGAAAAAATAATCTCTTCCAGTTGGAGAGAATTTTCCTGTACTAACACTTGAACGATTGACAGATTCTAGATATGACTTCTGTAAAATAACACAGTGTATCTACAATTGGGTGTTCCTTCTCACGTATGTAAAATCATGGAGGAAAAATGCTTCATCTGCATCACCTCATCGGAAGAAAACATTCGTATATAAATCATAACAACACAAAAGCATCAGGACCCTATAAGGATGTTTGTCTACCTTGTGGTACAGGGCGGGCACCTTCCACATGGTAGATTTATTTGCTGCTTTCTGGAGACAAAAAATACTCGGTGTCCTTTTTGCACTGGCTGTTTTTTAAATAACTTTAATTCAAAGTAATCAATATGCCAGAGAAGCATATTTTGCTGTTGCCTGCCTGAACCCCATTAGCTTCCTTTTCTGAATCTTCCCAGCTAGTTTCAAACATCAAAAGCTCAGCTGGTAGATTGCTCCATTATTTCACTGAATTAATCTTTTAATCTTGGAAATAGGTCAGTTTAGTTAAACAGCTATGCTTCGTTTCAGGAGGCAATGAAGTAGGTGAGCTCCACGAAGTTAGGCCTATGGTGCAAGCAGCCAGGTATTTATGAGAGGCATCTCCATGGAAACCAAAGAAAAACCATGGTTAATGATAAGAGCAAATTATAAACCAGATTTCGAGTTCTAAGGGTAGCCAGACAAGAACAATTTGAGACGTTAAGTTCAAAACAACTTTTAGAGTTTAAATGTCTCTGATGATGTCATTACGTGTTCAGGCAAGCTGTTTGCATGGCCCACACAGCAGCAGGAATAACGAGTGCCTAAGCATGGGTTATTGTGGTAATTTATTTGGAGTTTATATTGATGGTTCATGTTGGTTTACAGGGTTTCAGGGGAAGAGGACAGTTTTATTTTTCAAAAATTTCAAGTGAGAAGAGTGGAAGAAATATTGGAAATGTCAGTTTGGAGAGTACAGTGACATTGGAGGAAACTAGAATAATTTAGGTGTAGTCCAGTTACAGGTACACTTAACAGAACTAGAATTTAATATTCACAAGTATGTATTATATTTGTTATGTAAACATATGTTTACTCTAAAATCATGCTCATTTCCATCAAAGGTAACAAGATTAAGACTAGCTTGTTTGCAAATCAACATCCAAGTTCAAATCACATCACTTAATTATGTAAGTACAGCAAAAATGACAATTGACCATACAGATTGCTTTAATCCTCTTTGCAGGAACTTTTATAAGGAATCTTAGATTGAACTTTTAAAGTATGTCTCAAGGCCAGTAAGCAAAGCCAAGAACTTGCTACCAGACTCACCTGCAATACCTATCTATTTGGATGAAACCTTTGTTCAAAGTCCCCAAAATATCCTAAGGTTTCTGTGCCCACCAGGACGTGACCTTCTTTTCTCACCTGCTAAAGCTGCTGGGAGTCCTGTAAGCAAGGCAGCTGGCTACTTTCCCAAAGGGCTTTATTTTGACCCATAAAAGTCAATTTAGTTCCTTAAAGCTGTCTTATCATATTTGATACTATCTACATCATTCTCAAATATAACATTCCAGTCAAAGCCTTGGTAATATAACCAATGATTCTGATTGTGTCCTTTTACAAGGAGACAGATTCTTACTGAATTTAAGCAAATACCTATATTGCCATTAAAATAAAAATACTCACTGAAAGTTTCTGAATTCTGGAAAGATTACATAGGGAGAAAAGGTAAGTGCTTCATCTTTGCACACAGAAGTATACGTGTATATTCTACCAAATTGTTTTAAGTTATAGATAGCTAACCAGAAAAGGATTTTCTTAAATCTATAAATGGACATTTAAAAAACTAATTAATGATTCAAATCAAGAAGTCATATAAATTATAGGCATCTTTATTACTTCATTTATTCTCATCTAATTAATGTGCGTCTGTCTTGATTTTCGGTTAGCATTTTTCTGAAGCCACCAGTTTCTCCCTAATATTAAGGTTCTGTAAATTCTTACCCAGTCCCATGGTACAACCTGAAAGTCTATCAGAATCTGTACTCAGAGTACATTTCATGAGTCTCCTTCAAGATGAAGCACATATTCAAAAGCATCAAAGTAAAGCCCTAATTCGATGGAAATGACAAAGGACTTAAAAATGGCCACAGTTAAAGATGTGATGATAGTTGTAGTTAAATTGACATGTAAATTTGCTTATTTCTGTGACACACAACATTTTGAGATAACCGAATCGTAACTAATAACATTATACCAGGACATATTAGAAGTCCAAGAATTTCACATAATTTCTGGAATACTTATATAGCTACACAGACACACATAAAAAAAGGCTTTGCCCTATTTATTTGACAATTTTTCCCATGTAAAATAACACATTAAATGTTTTTTATGTATCTCTGTGAAAGTTAAATAATTGTTATCAAAAGCAAAGACCTGATAAAGATAAGAAGATTATTTTGATAAAACACAAAAATCTTCCGCTTTCTAGGCAGATTACCCAAAGGCAAAGAAAACCCTTTGTAATCTATCAAGAGCAGACCAGCAGTCCAAGAAAACTGTCCTTTTGACAGTTGAAAGGAAATTAAGTTCTATTTTTACAAAAGTACATTATTGATATTAAGCTTATGTTTGACACAACTCAATTTTAGCCAAATTGATCACACAAGTGAAGATTCCTTCCTTCTCCCAAATTTGTAATTTGTACTTTGTAAGAGACAAAGAAACAAATTTTAAATTTTACCAACTTACTTTTGACATTAAAAACTCATTCACTTAATTAAATTCATTTTAATCGTAGCCACTTCTGAGTACATGTGAAATTCCTTTCCAAAGATTCCTTTTCCACAAAACAGATACAATTTTCTTTCCATCCATAAAAGTGCGTCTCCATTCTTTATACCTTCTTTTAACAAAAACACACATCCTTCCCTTCTTAAAGAAATACAATATTTCCATGATTATTTCTAATAGCTTTCATTATATATATATATTAATTAGAATTCTTAACCCTTAGAAATTATAAATACTTTTTTAAATTATTGCTAGAAACATGAGCGTGTTCGCAGAATATTTCTCAGCATGACTTAAAATATGTTTACTGATAGACACAAATATCTTCATTTTCTCTGAAGCAAAACTGGATATACCTATGTTCGATAATTAATGTTATTTGGAAATGATCTATATATTCAATGAATTTAACTCAACTTTTATTTAAATCAATTTAGCAAGACTTTAACACTTCTAGTAACCAAACAGATTTTGGAAACTATTTTACATACACATACCATAATATATAATTATTGTTTAAAAGTTCATCTAAAAACTTTTTTTATCTGATTTGCATCTATTAAATTTACTTGTTTCCAACAATCATGTTTAGATTACCTATGAAAATTTCATTAGACAATGTCAGGTATCATCTCGAGTTATTTATTTAGTTTTTTGGTTGACAAATTTTGCAACAGATCTAATGAACTTATTTGAATAACTATCTCAGGTGGAATAAATGTTGTTTATCTGCATTATATTAAAAACTCATAACTCTGAAGATGTCTGTTGTTATTAAACCAGCAACTTAAATTAGCTTTAATACTAACTATTTTCCCAGATTATAAGAACCTAAGAAGCATTTGGGTTAGTTTCTATTATATTTTTGAAAAATTTTTATGAATACCTAATTTTTATAAGTGCTTGTTTGTTTTAGCTGATTTAGGTGTCTGTTATAAATTGCCTTTAGCAAATCCATATGAATGTAGAAAATATATTTATAATACAGACATATACGTGTATACACACCCACACACAGACAGATACAAGGACTTCTCAGTTTTCATTTTGAAAAATTTTAGTTGAAAGATGGGTACAATAGTATAAAACACAAATGTATGGAACATCCGTTGGACCCAGATTTTGTTTTGGTGCATACAATAAGTTAAGTTTGCCTACCGAGATGGCTATGAAGTTCTCTGCTACTTGTGGAGAAGGCTTATAAGGTTTATTTGACCCTGGAAATAATTTTAAGGAGGCTGTGGTCTGGAGTTTGGGCAAGAGAACCTCTTGCAGTTTAATGCAAAAAGGCCTTTCCCTCACCACCTTTTTTTTTTTGTTTTTTTTTTTGCTTTAGTCTCAGGTGAAAGAGGGTATAATTACATTTCAACAATGTATATCTTCCATGGGCATAGAATGCACATTTTTTCCTCATAATTTTTAGGTGTGTTTTATGATTTAAAACCTTCTTTTTCTTAATTATAGAACAATATTGTTTCTAATATCCTGATCTCTGATAATATCTGTAAGCATTTAAAAGGAGGAAGAGGTGAGGTTTGGAGATTGTTAAAATAAATGAGTTTTGATTTGCTTCTAGAGTTGTATCCTGTGTTTGGAGAGATTTTTTTAGACAAAGACAGTTGCTTCTATTCACCCTTGAATATGGGCCTCCAGCAGGTCCATTTCCTGATTATTTTCAGAAGAGCTTGGGGATGGTTTTTAAGAAAGGGGATCTATTTTTGTCTTAATTTTGTTTGTTTCATCTTGTAAGGGAGTTTATAAGGTTAGCTGCTATACTCTTTATATCATTCTTTTTAATTTGATCTTTCCATAGGTACTAATAAAACAGATTTTTTAGGAAAACTTCTTGATTTAAAAATTTCATTACCTGGACACTGATGTATAGGAGTAATAAATCTCATTAGTGAGTCAAACCCATAAGCCTTTTTATGACTTAAGCTGTGATGCAAGAAATGTCTCACAGAAGCTTGGAAAATATGCATTCCTAACAGCTTCCAGAAAGCTTACTCCCAATGTTAGCCTGAGAACACAATACAGTTTGTTGTAAAGACACTTTCTCAGGTTTTACATAAGAACTTCATTCACCCATTAATCTATGACAATGAACTTGTACTCCTAAATGGGACTTTTCCTGTACTAACAAAGCAAGAAAAGTTGAGACTACCAAGTACCCTAATGGACTGGGATCCCGTACAACAAATTCTCCTTACAGCTGCTTTTGACTTGTCTGTTTGACTGACAGGCAGATGCACCCCAGCAAGCGCACCTTCCAGATGGTAGAGATCAGAGTCTCACTGCTCGTAAAGCCAAGTTCAAGACATAGAACAAGACAAACTATGCAACAGAAAGAGATAAAAAATAAAAACAAAACAGGAACAACTGTGGGTGAAAAGGGAGCTCTGTGGAAAGTAACCTCACAGGGCAATCTGACTATAAATTCCTAACTGGGCAGGTCATGGATGGTAATCACACCCCAGCCGTATAACTTCTTTATTGAAAGGTTTAAACAAGCCCTGTCCACTGTTCTTGGGAGCCTGTGTGAACCCACTTCTGCAATGCCAGAAGAAACACTCTTTTCCTGACCCCTGGAAGGTATGAACACCCTCATGGAAGCACATGCTGTGCTGACTGTCCAGACCTTGCTTCCTCCCACCTTCACGTAATCTTCCTTAAATCTCTCCCTTACTCCAAAGGTGCAAAAGAAACCGTAAACTGTCATTCACCAGAGGATTTGACATCTGGCTTCCTGGCAATTGTCAATTTGGCTCAAATAAATTATTATAAAAATTCTCTACCAGTTAAGACATTTCTTCTTTAATAACATTTACCAACATTACCCTAGTCACTAAGCCCAAGGACTAGTTCCACAAGTATTTTCTCTGGCTACTCTAAATTTAGAAAGAGAGAAAAGGACTCTTGCTACTCTCACTTGCATTGGACCCTGAAATAGAGATCTGGGAGACTAATATGGATCCTTCCTTCTGCCAGTGCTAATCAGAGGTCCCAGGATCTCCCAGCTGCAGCAGCCTAAGGTGGATTCAGAGAAGTTAGTCTGTCTGACTAAGCCCACTGCCAAAGGGGATTTTTTCTACCTTTCTAGGATCTGGGTGGTCTAAGAATTAAATTGACATGAGACAGGTTAACGAGAGAAAAACAAGTTTAATGTAGTATGTATAGAGGTCTTATAGATATGGGACCTAAAGCTATGATGAAAGCAGGCAGCATGTATACATTTTACACAAAGAAATCATAAACTCATGAGGAAATGACAAGACAGAAACTTAGACTTGCATACTTAATTAGTGGTGAATCTAAGCAGGATTGGCTTACACAGCCCTCTTTGTCTTGAGTTCCTCATCCCTGATGATGAGGGTGTCTCTATACCTCCCTGTGTAGGAAGGGGCCTTTCATCACAAGGGATTTATTTGATGCTTTTGGGGAAACAAAGAGCAGTCAGAGTGTCATTGTTGAATAGGTTTCTTAAAGTAACTTTTATTCAAAATTATCAGTATGACGAAGTGGTATGTTTTGAGGTGGCTGGCCCTGAGTCCCATCAATACCTATAAATTCTTGAGTCTGCACTTGGCACTTAATTATTACCAGCAGATATAGTAGTAACAAATAAAAATGTACTTCAAGTTAATGTTTGCCTTCAGAGTCTAATTTCTTGCTTCAAAAAAGTCAACAGACAATGGGAGCCTGAAGCAGGCAGGTAGTGGTAGAGAGACCATCACCTAGGGGATCCAAACATATTTTGAAGTTGAATAAAACTGGATTTGTGGATAAATTGGCTGTGAGTGTGAGTTAGTGTAACCAAACTCTTGATTTGCCTTGGACTTTTTTTTCCAGGTTATAACACAGAAAGTATTGCTTCTTGAGAGTGTCCTTAGGAAACCCGAGTGATAACATAGCCTTGTGATATGTCAGCATAGCCCTGAGAGCAAAAGAAGTGTCAGATGGATTCCAAAGGTTTTAGCCTGAAAAACTTGAAGAGTATAATAGTTATTAAGAAAGCATTTTCTGTTGTAAAAATATAAAAATGTCTTCCAATACCCTGTGTCAAGTGAAACTCATAAGCAGTGCCTAAGATATCCTAAGATCTGCCTCCTCCTCTACATTTCACATTGGTAGGTCTCAGAATTATTGCCAACTGAATGTATATAGATGACATTCATTGCACTTTTGACTTGCATCCCTCTGATCATTAATTATATTGAACATCTCTCCATATATTTTCTGGTCCTATGTGGTCCCTGTGTGTGTGTGTGAATTGTCTGTTGATGTTGTTTATTCATTATTTCAACCAGGTAGATTATTTTTCTCCATTGATTTGCTGGAAATTTTAAGACTCTCTTGCTCTACCAACTGAGCTAGCCAGGCTGATATGATGAACATGTTAGACATTTAGTTTTTTAATGCATCTGGAGTTAAATTTTGTTTATGGTGATTTGGGGCTCTAACTTCGGTTTCTTCTTCTCATTTTTCTTTCTTTTTTTTGCAACGTGGTACTCATTTTTATACTTACATTGCTGAATAGTCCTTTATTTTACCACTAATGTTACAGGGTACCTCTGTGATATTAAAGTTTCATATTGGCACTGGCCTATTTTATGCATAAATGTACAAGTTCTTGATCAAATACTGTATTACCTTGTGACCTTATTATTGGAAAGTATGTTCCCTAGGTTATTTTTCTTAAGAACTATATTAAAATTTGGGGACTATTTGCCTTGCATATGTTTTAAAATCAGCTTATAAAAATTCTCAAGAAATGATCTGTTGATTTTGAGTGGCATTTCATTAAGTAGAAAAGTAAGTAAAATACTGGAAAATAAGAAACTTCATGATATTAAGTATTACAATCAAAGAATGATACACCCTTCATATATTTAGGATTATTTAATGTCTTTCAATATTGTCCTATAATTTTATTATAGAATATCAAATAATTGACTTGCCATTTATTACTGATACTTTGCATTTTTATTCTCCTGTAAAAAGTATGTTTATAAACTCACATTGTTGTTTGCTCACTTATTAACATAAAATATTTATGTTGATTTTATACTCATCAGTTTCACAGATATTGTTTCCAATATTTCACCCTTAAGCACAATATTGCTTGTATGTCTCTAGGTGCTCACTCTTTAAATATTCCTCTCAATACACTAAGAAGTATCATGTTATTTCTTGGTAAAAGTTAACTAATTTATTTTTTTAATAGTAAATGGATGTTGTGGTTTTATGTATTCTTTCGGCAGCTATTTATTTTGCAAATGTTGTTGAGAACCTACTATGTGCCATTACACTTCTAAATGAAGGTATATCATTTAATCAGAATAAAGACACAAATTGTTGCCCTTCTTGCATTGAAAGGATATAAAGCATAACCTCTGGATTTTGTAACTCAATCTTGTTAACTTAATTAGTTAAATTAATTGACTTTCTAACATAAAAGGTTCTTGAATTCCTGGAGTGTTGTCACTTATCCAACATGTATTATAGTTTTTAAAGCATTACTAGATTTATTTGTGAACTTTTTAAAGGATAATTACCTGAACATTTATGAATGAAGCCAGTCTATAATTTCCCTTCCTTTTTGTGTTGGGGGAATAGAAATACATTTTTTATACTTTGCAGAAGCTTGTTCATATTTGAATTGTAGTGTTGTATGAATATATGTGAGAACTGTAAATATCTCAAAATCTGATAGTCTTTTCCTGAAATTGTTTTTATTATGAATTTCATTAATACTTTAAAGCACAGATGATAATAACTTGTATACATTATTATTAGTGTATCTTTACTTATCTTTCTATAATACCAAACAAGGTCCTTACTGATTTACTGATACCTTGTAATGTTGGTTGTTAAGTATTTCAATCACCACTTTTTTTTCTAGGGATGTTTTCATTTCATTCATTTATTGAAAAACAGTCATTTATAATATATGCCTAAAGTGTGTGTGTGTATGTATATTTATATGTGTGTGCATATATATAGAATATATGTATATGTGTATGTGTGTATATATACAGAGAGAGAGAGAGAGAGAGAGAGAGATTGGGTGGAGCTTAGGTTAGAAATTTGTCAGCCTTGTGGGCGGGCTGAAAATTCAGGGAAGAGTTGATGCTGCAATCTTGAATCTGAAATCTACAGGCCGGAAATAGTTAGGGCCTCTCTGTTACATTCTTGAGACAGAATTGTGTCTTTGGGAAAATTTAGTTTTTTTCTCTTAAGACTTTTTACTCCTTAGATGAGGCTCATACCTCCATCATGGAGGGCAATGTGCTCTAATCAAAACCTGTTTATTTAAGTTTAATCACATCCAAAAAGTATCTTATAACATTATCTAGAACGGTGTTTGACCAGATGACTGGGAACAATAGCTTAGCCAAGTTTACATAAAATTTAATGATCACAGTATTTGAACCTAAAAGGTTTTACATGTTAGTTGGGAAATGAGGGCAAGACCAGAAATCCAAGCAAGTAGATTAAAAAGTATGGGACTTGATGAGATTTCCCTGAGTGGATACACAGATGGGGAAAGGAAGTGCCCCGGGGCAAGCCAACACCATAGCACAGCATCCCTGTTTTATGGCTACAGTTATAACTTTAAGATTTAAATATGTAAGTAGGGTGACTGCTGTATTGATAAATTACAGTGAAAGACTAAGAACAGGGATATGCCCATATACATAAGAGACACATCTTCATTTTTCCTGCGCTTCCTTAGACATCAAACTGGTACATTCTCAGAGAAGACATCATTGTTTAGCTTCCAAAAACAAAATTATTGTTTTAGGATTATATTTTTTCTTGTTTGGTATTCTCGAATAGCTTAGTCTCCTGTTTATTCAACCATGATTTCTTTAATTTATTATGAGGAATTCAAAATCCTTACCTTTGCTATTTATTACATTGTTTTTCTATCAATACTGCCATTCATGTTTTACTGTTATAGTTATTATTGTCATTATGTTATGCATATATTTTTTGCAAGATGCTTTAGTCATTTTCTATTTGTCATTATTGTAATTAAAATCAAACATACTTTTTATGTAGATTTCATTCAATTGACAATAAAAGAACAGTTTGGAAGTCAAGCCTCCTCCTGCTGTTAGATAAAATTATTCTGGAACATTAAAGCCACAAAAAAAGCCATTCAATCATTCAAGCACAATAAATGCATTGAGACAGTTTTACACTTGTTTATTTGTTCTGGAAGTCATCCAAATTAACTTGTAATTCTAAATAAGCACAGATGCCAATGCGGAGTAATTTGAAGTGACAACATATCAGTTTAAAGTGCAACTATAGCACTGGGTGTTACAATTTGTGTATAGCAGGTTCAACCAGGGCATTTCTTTACGAGAGTTACTGATTTTCGGCATGAACAGGAACATTTATAAAACAAATTATTCCACCTAATAGACTAATAGGGATGATAATTTTTTGTTCAGAGATAAGGCAAATGAGCTTGTATTTAATTGCCTTATCAGCAACTCTCTGCTAATTATATCAGCTAGCTGTCCCATGTATATTCATCTTTAAGACATAGATATTGGAGGAAATATTTTCTCCAAAAGTCTCATGAGTAAATGACTGTTTTGCTCAAATATCACAGAATCCTTAATAAGTTGAATTAAAAATCTTTTTATTCATTTTAATTAAAAATGTGTGTAGGTAGAAATAATAATTGCCTATACAATGTTCCCATCAAACTATGTATAAAACAAGTTTTGTCAATCAAATTGTTACTTAAAAGCATCAATTTTAATGAGGGCAAACAATTCACAGGTAATAAAGATATGTAAGCACTATGGCTTTTGTTTTATAATTAAAGACTACTCAACTAAAAAAATATATATATAGTAATTTTTAACTATTTTTATCAATTTGAACCCAAAAGAAACATCAAAATTGTTTAAAATACATGTTTAGTATATGGTATAAAAAGCCTACCATTCCGTTACCATCTTTTTCCTTCAAATTTTAACTTACATACCTTCATTTGTTTATTTATTCAGATTGTTATCTAATTACACCAAAATTAAGTAAAAATTAATAAGTGGGACTAAAATTAATTTTTTAAATTTTCAAAAAATTACTTATTAAAATATGTTATTTTAGTAGAAATCTGTATCTTCCCACCTCAAGATGAAATATGTACAAAAATAGATTTAAAAAATTCTATGTATGTATGTTTTATTTACTCTATTATTTACATATTTGCCTGAAAATTAATCTCATGAAGGCATATTTATTAATGGATATATGCCATGCATTTTTAAGCTACTGTAGATGACTTACATGAAAATGTTATGTATCAGAGAATGAAGGTGATATTATCCTCACATATATGATAAAAGCAGCCACAGGCATGTTCTCTGGTAGGTCTCAAAACTGTTATATTTATTTAGGTATGCAATAAAGTGATTGTATCTTGGCCTTATGATGTAACTTATAATAAAATTTTACAAAGTAAGTAGTTCATGTCTACTTTGACCATGAATAGTGCAACAATATAATTACATCTGACCACAAGTTTAATAAAAATTCACAAGATTTTTTTATTTTTAGTATTCATTTTCTATAATAAGTTATGAGACTTTATTTATGATATAGATGATCATATATTTTTTATTTATTTTTCTTTTATAGTATTAATAAACAAAGTTTACACGCTCCACCATTTTCTTCCCAAACTATTCTTAAAACTTAGCAAACTGCTCTTAAATGTACTTTGAAATACAGCTGCCCTTTGTGACAACGTGGATAGACCTAGAAGATATAATGCTAAGTGAAATAAGCCAGTCAGAGAAAGACAAATATTAAATGACCTCACTCACATGTGGAATACAATGAACAAAATAAACTAACATACAAAATAAAACCAGAGGCATGGATACGTAGAACAAACCGACAGATCTCAAGAGAGGTGTGGGGTGGGGCTGGGGACTGGAGGAGATTAGCCTACGAACATATAAGCATTTATGCATAGCTCACAGCCACAGGCAACAGTGTGGTGAAGGCCGGGGTGGCATGGGGGCTGAGTGGAAGGGGGCAAAGTTGAGAGAAATTGGGGACATCTGTAATAGTGTCAACAATACAAAAATACTGTTGCATATGAAACATTACTGTTTAATAAGGATATTGCTTATAAATATCTGTGTATGTGCCTGGGCATATATGCGTCACTGTATATTGAGCTTTTTCCTATAATTTTCTTAACACTCAGTAATTTTTTTCTCTGGGACTTTCAGAGAAATGTTTCTACTTGACAAGAAAACAATCATCTTTTTAAATTAAAATTAATTTAATGTTAAATAAAAAATAACTTATACAACTATATAAAGAAAATTGAGCAAACAATAGAGATTGCACACCTGTACCTCATATCCTCCGTTCAGTTTCTCCTATTATTAATATCTTGTGTCAGTGTGGTTCATTTGTTTTAGTTGATGAACTGATATTGATACATTTTATTCAGTGAAGTCTGCAGTTCACATTGTTATACTCTTTGTGCTGCCAAGTTGTATTTTGACAAATGTATGTATTCATTGTAACAACAATATACTGAGTACTTTCACCCCTCTAACAATTCCCTGTGCCTCCGCCTATCAATCCCTTTTTCTTCAAACCCCAGCCAACAGTTACCAGACAGGGACCTGCCCGGAGACGGTCTGCCTCAGGGTGGCCTGTATTGTATGGATTCTTGCGTCATGTAGAAAAGATTTCACAGCATGAGTCCTGGTGATTTTGAGAGTATGTTTAGTAAAGCTGAGGACAGTACAACAAAGAAAGGGCTTAACATAGAAGAAGCAACAGGAGAGAGCCCAGTCAGGGCAGCTTTGGCTCCCTGGAAATGTTCTAGGCAAAGTCAGCCAAGGCTGAGCTGCCTTTAGCTCACTGGGAAGTCAGAGGATAGGGGGACTTGGAGACACGATCAGTGGGTAAGCCTGGGTCAGCTTGCTGCTGCCCACTGCTCTCCTGGTTGCAAGTCCCATGGGGACCCTTAGCATTTAGGAGAAAATAAAAAGTTCATGCCCAAGAAGGGGCATGGACATGCTCTAGAGTGAACTTGCATGAAGTCTTTGTTCTGAGCACTTTTTACCTTTTTTCTGCAGGTGAGAATCTTTGGGGAGGGTTTCAGCAGAATACTCATTATCTTCCCAGGTGCATTTTTAATATGCTGATGCATTAAAATGAGCACACAGGAGGGTTTGGAAATATTTTTTTGGTCTGTTATACTGTTTTATTTTTATCTTGAGTCTGTCTGATTTTTAGTGAGTTTATTGTTATTTGTTTCCCTGATTTCATCGGTCGTTAGGTTTAGCTGGCACAAATGACATTAATTGGATCTTTGTTTTCTATTTTCCAAGACTAGGGAGATTTAAGCTATGTATTTTCTGGTTAGGGAGGAGGGGTATGAACTATTCACTCTCAAATGTTCTTGCTTAGGGGAGATAAGGTCTTACAATTCACCAGCTGGCTATATGTTGCTCAAACTGTTTGGCTTTGCTTAATTCTTTTGCCTCAACTTCCCCATTCCACTCACCCAGGAATTTTTTTAACTTCTTACTATCCTCTCACACAGCCACTGATTTTTATTATTAATAGTTTTGTCCTTTTTCCAGAGCGGTGTATAGTTAGAATCAAACAATATGCAACCTTTTCAGACTCTCTTTTCATTTAGGACTGTGCATTTAAGGTTTATTCGTGTCTTGCCATAACTTGATAGATCATTTATTTTTATATGTGAATATTGTTTTATCATGTAGATGTATCATAGTGTGTTTACACATTCATTCACTGGAGAAAGTCTTGGTTGCTTCCATTTTTTAGAAAGTAGGTATAAAGCTGCATAAATATTTGTGTGCAGGTTTTGTGTGGAAATAGGTTTCAAGTAATTTAGGGAAATACCTGAAAGTGTGGTTGCTGAATTGTGTGTAAAACTTTTTAATGAACTGCCAAACTCTTCCAAAATGCTTGTGCCATTTTTCATTTTCATAAGGAATGGATGAAAGTTGCTGTGGCTCTGTATCTTGACCAACATTTGGTGTTTCCAATGTTTTGGATTTTAGTCTTTCTAATAGGTATGCAGTCGTATCTCATTGTTGTTTTAATCTGCACCTCTCTCTATTGCTGAGCATCTTTTCTTGTGCATGTACAGCATCCGTATGTTCTCTTTGGTGAAGTGTCTATTTGTAACAGGGTACAGCCAAGAGGGGGGCCCCAAATAGGGATTTGTAATGGGGTCCAGAACTGAACGTGTCCAGGAAATATTAGAAAAATATATATAGGATGTCCTTACCCCCACAAGCCTCAGCTGGGGGAAGGGACACATGGAGCAGGGCCATTCAGAGCTGTTTTGCATAGCAACAGCTATGCAGCTAACCTCTGGCATGGTCATTTAACACATCTATAACCTTTAACTGGTTATATGGATATGTTAAATAGCTGTGGCCATGCTTTGAGCCAGGGAGATGGGAGTGACTTCCACCCAAGACGTAACTGGGAGGCAACTCCCCCTGGTTACAGCATCTGTGTGAGAGCTTGGAGAAGATTGGCCCCATGCCATGGGGCCACACTTGCCCAGACTTACTCTGGCAGCCCAGTAAAGCTGGAAGAGTAGGGAATGCTGGCAGGTGTAACTGATTGTAAGAGGAGTCAGAAATGGGGCTGCAGAGGAAGACTGGCACTGGGATTTAAACCCAGGCAAGGCAGCCATACCCAGGAGAGGACCATGCAGTTCTGGAGGAGAAGAGAGAGAGGACCACGTGGTCTTGAAGGAGAAGGGAGAGGACCATGTGATTTTGGAGGAGAAGGGGGAGGACCATGCAGCTTTGGTGGAATAGGGGGAGAGAACCATGCAGCTGTGGCAGAGTGGGGACCCCGTGGCGGCGACACAGTTGATGGTGCTGGGAGCCTGAATCACGGACTTCTACTTCTTTTCCTGAGATGGTACCCCAGACTGGGCAGAGGGAGAAGGAAGGACTCTGTGCATCTGTGGGTATTCTAAAGGACTTTAGTATTGTAATGAAGACATTAAGTCATTACTCTAAGTCTGTATAACTTCTAAATAAATAATTCCTTTCCTTTTCACCAGTCTCTGGCATTGAGAGACGTCTTTCCTCTGGCGGCAGGCAAGGCGAACCTAGTAGGTGTGGGGGGGACTGCCAGAGAGAGAAAAGGAGGCGTCTTTTCATAATAGTACATTGTCCATCCCCGCCTCCAGATCTGTTTTGTAACATATTCAGATATTGACCTAGTTTTAAATTGCTTTCTTATTGTTGAATGTTCAGATTTCTTTTTATATTTAAGATATAAAGACTGTATCAGGTATATGTTTTGCAAATATTTTCTCCCCATCTATGACTTGCCTTTCATTCATTTCGCAATGCCTTCCACAGAGCAGTTTTTAATTTTAATGAAGTCCAACTGATCATTTTCTTCTGTCATAAATCTTGCTTTTGATGGTATATCTAAAACTCATTGCTAAGCCTAAGGTCACCTAAATTCCCTTCTTTGTTATGTTCTTCTGGTTTTTTCATTTAAAGCCCATGGTCCATTAGGCTTAATTTTTGTGAAAAGTGTAACATTAATATCTAGGTTCATATTTTTCTTGTGGAGACTTTTCCAGTTCTATCTGTTGAAAAGACTACTCTTTCTCAGTTGAATTCCCTTTGTTCCTTTGTGAAAGAGTTTGACTATATCTGTCTGAGTATATTTCTGGTTAATTTTATGGGCCAACTTGCTGGAATATGTGGTTCCCAGACACTCAGTAAATCATTATTCTGGGTGTATCCGTGAGCATGTTCCAGGATGAGATTAACATTTGAATCAGTAGACTGAGTAAAACAAAGTGCCCTCATAATGAGGCTGTGCCTCAACCAATCAACTGAAGGTTTGAATAGGAAAAAAAAAAGACTGAGTAAGAGAGAACTCCTCCTGCCTGAATTAATGAGCTGGGACACTGGTCTTTCCCAGCCTTCAGACTCCTTTAAACTTCCAGCCTGCTGGCTTTCAGAATGGGATTCACACCATCAGTCTTGGGTCTTTGGACTCAGGTTGGAAATACACTTTGGCTCTTTTTCCTTTCTAGCTTAAATGGCTGAATTTCCTGGGATTTGTCAACCTCCATAACCACATGAATCAATTCCTTATAGTAAATATTTCCATATGTATTACAAGTCCGTTGGGTTTTTCCAGAGATACGGAATTAACAGGATGGATGGATAGATAGACAGACTCCAATAATGGTATTTTGCATGTCTCTATTGCTGAACCTTGGCACGAATTATCAGTAGTCTATTTACTACTGAAAATAGAATCCTTATTGTGCCAAATATAAGCATATTAGAAAGCCAGTTCCAGAAACTCCATATCCAATTCGAAAATCGATCCTTAAAATTCAGTTTCATTACACAAGGAGTCTTTTTAAAGTAGTGGATATCTTTAATCTTGATTTGTGATGACAGTTTCATATGTGTATGCATATGTCAAAATTCATTAAATTTCATGCTTTAAATATGTGCAGTATTTTTAAATCAATTATATCTGAATAAAGTTTATTTAAAATTTTGTTCCTCTTGAATTATTCTTGGTGCCAGTTTATGTTTGGCAGGATTCTCAAGAAAAACATAGCTATATGTGTATATATCCATAATAAATATTAGACTCTGTATAATTTTTAAAGAAAATCAGTAAGTAAAGTTCTAGGGAGATTTGAGAAATCAGGAGGAGTTACCATCAGGTCAGTCTGAGCAGCAAATTAAGCTCTAGCGGAGCCCTGCAGTGGTAACTGGCATGTGGTCCGTGGCAGATATTCGGGGGTCAACAAGCAAGTGTCTGGTGATGACTTGAGATGCACAGTGTCAAAAATGGGAAGTGGTGGACCCAGCATTGAAGAGAGCAAAGAAGCCCTGGCTGGTGTGGCTCAGTGGATTGAATGCTGGCCTGCAAACCAAAGGATCCTCGGTTTGATTCCCAGTCAGGGCACAGGCCTGGGTTGCAGGCCAGGTCCCGGGTAGGGGACGTGTGACAGGCAACCACACATTGATGTTTCTCTCTCTCTCTTTCTCCTTCCCTCCCCACCTCTAAAAATAAATAAATGAAGTATTTTTTTAAAAAGAACTGAAAAAAAGAGAGCAAAGAAAACTTGAACCTTCTAGCTCCTATGCTTTTATCTGCCACTGCCATCATTACTATGTGCTCAGAGAACAATGGCCACAGCTTTACTTTTGACTCCAAACTTAGTATTTGAACATCTTTAAGTCTAAATTAAACCTGAATCTTATAGGAAGAGGATCTGAAAGATGAATTATGAGTATAACCTAATTTACAATGGAACAAACAGGGTAGAAAGTGATGGACATATTTGAAAAATAGGGGTCATAGAATTTTTTGATAAATTGATTGTGGAGTAGGAGAAGAAAGTAAATAAAAGTTAAGTCCAAAAAATTTGATTGAACAATTGAAGAGTGGTGCTCCCATCAAATAAGTTGGTAAATTTTGTGGGAAGAGGTTTGATGGGGGAATCCGAGTTAAATTCTGGAAATGTTGTGTTTGTGAATCTCCTCTATATTCAATGGTAGACGTGTAATACACACTTAGATTAATAAGTATAGAATTTAGGAGACATTATGAGTTCTAACTCAAACCTGGTATTCATCAGCATCTGGCAGTATGTGGAGCCAGGAAACTAGATGAGATTATTGACAACATAAGTGTAGACAGAATGAATCCTGCTATAGTAAAACATTACAGGTTTTGGGAGAAATGGAAGTTTTATTAGCACACAGAAAGCTGAAAACAATCAATCAAGGCATTAAGAGAAAAATCCAGAGAATATGTTGTTCTGGAAGTCAATGAAAGGATGAGTGGCAATCGAAATAGTACACTGGATTGATGAAAAGCAGCTATAAAAGCTGTATTTATCACCAGTTTCTTGGTAAAGGACAAGTCCTGCTCCCTGGAAATGATTCTCTACAATTCTTGTCTCCAGAGTCTGATTTCACCTTTAATTTACCTACTAAATGGCTGGTCTTAGCAACTTACTAACATTTTCAGCCTGATTCCTGCCTATAGAAATATGGGAGTCCAGAGTGTTTTAACTTATATTTTAATCCATGCTGGTCAAATATCTTCTTATGTATCAAATTATAATCTGCTCTGTTAGACAAAGTTCCACTGTCCTTTCTTTGCAAGACAGAAACCACTCAACATGCACTTGAGTAGGAGAGCCGTGGACCCTATTTTTAAGATTATTATTCAATAGATGTTCATTGTCTAGGTGAAAGGATGTATCTGTCCTAATATACTTGAGTTCCCTCTTACTATCATTTTGTTCTAAGATTTAAACAAAAGAAAAGATCTTATGGTCACATTTCCTGTTATCATTACTCTTTATCTGTTTTGCTGGTGGTGCCCTGAGTAGTGAACATTTGCCCTGAATCAACTCCTTAAGTAGTAAGTTTTATTTGTTCTTGAAGTAACTAAGAATGAGAAACCAATTTATTTTTGAGCTAAGACTGTCCTTGCTCCTTTAGATTTCCTCTAAATTCTGCTTGAACACTGAACTTTTTTCTCAGCTCATTTTTCCTATTTGTACCTTATCACAAGCAAGAAAAGGGAGTTCTTTTTCACATTTAACATCTACCTCAGAATTCCATCTTGCTAAATCCCCTATTAATTACCTATACTTTCTATTCTCTGTGTGGTTGTTTCACTAGTATTTCTGCCATTACATAGTAAGGGACCCATTTCCTCTAGGATCACTAAAAGTTTCCTCGATGTCCTCACCCTTTCTGTCTGGCTTCAGGTACTAAAGCCTATGATACATATTAGAGGTTTTTATTAAGGCATAACTTGACTTCCAAGACATGTTCACACTATTTATTGCTACATTTAAGTCCACCCAAATTAGTGAATTAAAAGAAAAAAAAAACCTTCTGTATCTCTTGGTATCAACTTGGGTAACCCAGTGGAATTTAGCTGGCAGCTGGGCTAGGGGTGGGGGTAGTTTTGAAGATGTCTTTAGTTACATGGCTGGTGCCTTGGGAAAAGCTGGAAGACAGAGGTTTCTCCCTTCATGTAATTTTAACACTCCCAGCAAAGCAGCTGAACCTTCCTTCCTTGGTGCTTTCAAAATTCTGGCAGCTGTGTCCAAGGCCACAAATGTTCTCATGGCCTCATCTAGAAGTCCTAGAATGTCATCCCATTATAGTGTACTTGTCAAGTAAATTTCATAGGCCAATTCAAAATTAGGGGAAGGAGAATTCGATTCCTTCTCTAAATAGATAGGGCAAAAAGAGAATTTATGGTCTTTTTTAATTCACTTAAATTTACCATTATTTTCTAGTGTTCTGTTGTATTTAATCTTTCCATAACTTCTATCATTCAGTACTTCAGTATCATTCATTATTTTTAAAACTCTTAACTTATTTCTAAAATGCCCCACTCTTACAGTTTTCCTTATAGCAGTCTTCTCTTTAATTTTTACGTGTGGTCTCTGGTTTATTTACCCCTTTTTGAGTGTCTTCCCTGATGTAAACTCAACTTGTATCATCCAGATAAGTATCAGCAGTTTAGAAGGTGTTCACTTTTGATCTACTCATCCTGTCGTAATTTCCATGTAGTTGGCTTGCAGCTACTTCAAACTCAACATGTCCATTAAAGAAACGTCATTTGTCCTGTGCTTGAAATCAGTTTTCTGTTTTAGTGAACAGAAATACCAGCCAAAGAATGCTCCCAAGAGAAGACATTATTTCCCTTCCAATTCCTTTTCCATCCAATCCAGATGAAGCCAAAGTTCTTCATTCTTCTATTTTGTATATTTTTCCCTACATTGATCCGATTTTTCTGCTTATGGTGTCACTTTGCTGGTTTAGGCCAATATCATTTCTTGTTTGTATTCCAACTACCTCCACCTAATTATTTGGTTATAACTGGAACTTAATTCCATCTAATTTATTTACCAAAATATACATTAAGCCAATCATTTAAAATTCAAATCAGATCAATTTTACTTACTTAAAAAATATTCAAGGGCTCCCTTTGATTTTTTTTTTAATGAAGTCCTAAATCTTTAACAGAGTTTACATGGCCCCGAATAATGCATCTCCTGCTTAGCTCTCCAACCTCATTATTTTTTCACATTTGACAAATCAACACTACAAGTAACCTTTTATTCACACAACTCAAATTCCCTTTATTGCCTGAATGACTCTGTATTTCCTATCCTGTGTTTTGCACAAAATGTTCTCTTTACTGATACTCCCACTTCTGTCCATGATTCATTCACCTTGCCAATTTTCATTCGCTGTGGAAATATCACTTGCTTTCACCAGCCTTATATGATGCTCCCAGATGAAAATCATGCACCCTTTCATGTAGTTTTATAATAAGCCAAACTGAATTATCAACACACTTTATCATATAATATTTCAATTGACTTTTCCACTCTACCATATGTTTCAGAAGAAAATACATGTTTTCTGTTATTTTCATCATATTTTCTACAACTGTTAATACTCAGTCATTTACTTAGTGGTCTACTTATATGAATGTACATAAAAAATTATAGACATTCTGAATGAGGGCTAACATTTGTCCAGGCGATCCTGGCTTCCAACTCGAGTTTCTTTGATTGCTAGTCTATTTACTAGTCTATAGCATTTAATACACTGTAAGGTTCTGATTTCCCACCTGTAACATGGAGATAATATCTCAAAGGGATGCATTTGCTGAGGCAAAACACATTCTCACTTTCCATGTTTACTAGCAAGAGAGGGAATATCTACTCTTCTCCCCAGCAGGAGAAAGAATAAGCAATACACAAGCTTTCTCTGCTGTCTTTCTCACTCATCTTGTCTTTCTCTCGTTCTTCTGGACCTCCTTCACAAAGTGCTCATTCCCATTTGCTCACGCCAGAAATAAGCTGTGTGCAAGTGCGTAAGTGTGACATTGCTCAGCGTGTTTGTAACAGGAGGACAAAGTCACCGTGTACCACGGCTGATCTCTGTCTTCGCTTGTTAATACCATTCAAACTTTTTCATTTCTTTGTCAGCCTGTCTACAATCATTTGCTGATGCAAAAAAAGGAGTAAAGGGTTTTTTATTTTTTGTCTTCTGAAACTGAGATAGAAATTTACATACTGTGCAGATAAAAATCATAAGAGATCTGGAGTAGCTATATTAATATCAGACAAAATAGATGTCTGAAGAAAATATATTACCACAGAAATAGAGAGATGTCTCATAATGATAAAAAGTTCAATTTCTTTGGGTATTTTGAAAAAAGCGATATAAATATTTAAATCATAGCAATATATACAAGATGTAAGTGATTATTATGCTCAAACAAAAAGACTTGGACTTTAAAAATCACTATGCAACAGAAGTGACCTCCTACCCAATAGTTGCAAAATGTGAATCCAAGTTCAAGAATGCCAGGAAGTAGCACGTGGCCATAGGATTTAAAATAGCTCTGAATTCCTTGTCTGCAGAAACTGCACTTTCGGTTTCCACAGTAGAATGACTAACTGGCACCCAGTGTCAGATGGTGGGAAATAACTGCCCAGAGCTTCTGAGTGGCTGGAAGCCATCTTCTGAGAATTAACGGGACCCAGTACTGATATCCTTTTCGAGGCACCCACTTATATTTAACTTTGTAAATATTTTGGTCATCATTTGTCTTTCTGATTGAGCTTTTATTGAAAATCTAGATTAAATTTTATTTTCCAAATATTTTGGTAATGTACCTGTATTTGCAGTTTTATAAATTTGTTCACAAGTTGTGATTTAAACATATATTCTTCCTAGGTAACTTATGTTTTGTTCTTGCTAAAGTGAGTAGAATTCTTTTCAAATTATATGTTTTCTAAATGATTATTATCAGTTTGATAAATCCTTGTGATTTGTGTGTGCTGGTGCTGCACGCAGAAAAGATGTATAATTCCCTTATTACATTATTTTTATAGATTCTCCATATAGACAAACATATTTAGTAAGTCTTACTAATTGTAATTGGCTAATGAATTATTTATAACTTTTTAAACATGTCAAGTGGTATATTTTTATTTTAATACATATTTTGGTTTTCAATTTAGTATTCTAGTATGTCTTTGAAAGAAATATAAAATAGTTTGGATCATCTTCCCTCTTTTCTGTTAGCAAAAACAATTTTCATGTTATAAATGTTTTGATACAATTTCCCATATACTTAATATATATTACATATATCTGCTTTTAAAGATAATTGATTTCTTATCAGCAGAGGTAGGAAGCCTTACCTATAGTTTACCATTAAGGGTTATTGATCTTTAATATTTCTCTTAAGTCATTAACATAATTTTCCTGCATTTCATATTTCTATACACTTTCAAATTATTTACATAAATGTGTCAGGACACTTAAAATAGTAACCATATGTATATTTATCTTGCATTTTAATTTTTTACATTCTTAGACTGATTCTTTTTTTTACTTCCTTACATCTTCCCTTTCTTTTCTTCTTGCTTATTTTTCTAGAGATATGTCTGAAGGTAAAAATCACAGGTCTGTGCCCTCAATTTCAAGAAACTACCTGTGCAGGGAATGGAATCAGTGAATAGGTCAGGGGTACTCTGTAAGTGACCACTGTTCAGGAAACTAGGTGAAAATTACATCTTTGCTGTTCTGGATATATGAAGAAAAAATGCAGGTAAAGGAGGTATTGAACCAGAGGAATAAGTATTGCTAAATCAGGCCGTGTGGCCAATTTTTCTCTGTTAGTTCTTAGCTTATACATTTCTGTTCTTGGCATATACCACTGCTTCCAAAAAGACCTCAATTTAAAACACCCCCTCTCAACACAAACACTATAGGTGATATTAGACTGGTTATTGCAAGTAGAATATTCAAACACAGAGACTGGCATGCACCCTAAAAAGACTCGGTCAAAAAATAAGCACTTATCGAGATGAAATTTTTTTTAAATCTTCAGAAGGCTCATTTATAACATTCCTCTCCAATTTTTGTCCTTATTTCTTTTTGTTTGTAAAAACACTTTTTACTAACAGATGAGCCCAAAATTAAGAATCTCACACCAGTTGAGTGCGACAGCCTTCAAAAGCTTTCAGATGCTGCAAATCTTTTCTTTCAAAGAAGGTGGAACTTGGTGTGTTGGATATACCAGAGCCAAAACTCAAGTTGTCAATATTTTCTTAGGAACTATTCTGGCTTCTGGAAAAACTGGGCAACTTCATGTAAATAACGAGGAAATGTTTCACTATATCTAAAATATGATTATAATTAAGCTCATAAACTGACAATTTTCATGTTGAAGTCTTTGACATTATGTTTATTGTCAGTCTTCCAAACAGAAGCCTCCAATTTGAAGAATTTGTCACGACAACTCCATGAATATGTTGCTTTGCCTCCTTAATTTTTCTTTCCTGTGGAATTTGGTTTTGCAGCATATAACCAAAGACATTTCATAAGGAAAGCCCAAGACCGATGCTCAAGCCATCAAAAGTGGCTGTTTATGGAAATTTGGAGGACAAACAAATGCAAAATAAGGAAAAGAAAAGTGGGGGGACAGAACAATCCCTACCTGGAGTGTCACAATAAAGAGAGTAGAAAAAAAGTTATTTGGGGATGTGCACGTGAAAGGTAGTGGTATCGGACGTAGGAACATAAAAGGACCCCGGCGACAGATAAACATTACACTTTTTGAGGACGAGGGAGTGGCTCTAGGTGTACAGATATTTTTTATTGGGCAGCATGAAAATAATCAGGTGGACTGATATAGTATGAGGGACAGAGAATAACAAAAATTTGTTGGCTATTCGGACACTATAGCCTCTCTCTTTCCCCTGTCTTGAAGCAGAGGCAGTAAAATTCCATGAAAGGGCTGATGGATCCG
Source organism: Desmodus rotundus (assembly GCF_022682495.2). NCBI lineage: Eukaryota > Metazoa > Chordata > Mammalia > Chiroptera > Phyllostomidae > Desmodus > Desmodus rotundus. The sequence goes on along the minus strand of NC_071399.1, from coordinate 81,224,810 downwards.
ACCAGAGCAGTAACATATCCACCAGCCTTTACCACTGGAACTTGTATGTCTAGGATGGGGTGCCTTCCTGGAAACACTGCTTTTATACGCAGTATTTTATATTTGATTTCAGTATTCATCTTACAGTTTTCTTTTGAAAAGCTGCATTAAAATAATAGAATTTACCCCAATACAAATGTTTCCAGTATACATTTATTGTATCATATATTATCTGAAATTTATTTTATTTTGATTAAAATTCCATTACTTTATTTCCATTTTTGCCAATTTGACGCCTCTAAAATTAATTCTACACAGTACTTGCCAAAACTGGCCTTGTTTGTTTTCTACAAATTCAGCTCCTGAGATTATTTTGCAGTTCTATGTTCTCTTTCAAATTTTTTTCTTATAATAAACGATTTTAGGTCTCTATTTTCTGAAATAGTCAACTTAGTCTGTTCAAAAGACTCTATGGGAAGAGAAATATCTCAGAGAAAGGCTGGACATTTTTTTAATCTCCCCAGAACTATCCCTTTATTCTCTTATGTTTGTTTGAGGCAATGGAGGTGAGGGTGAAGGATTTGGGAGTTCGAGGTAGGGATAGAAATCATCAAAAGTAAATTGGTGACGCCAGGAGGGATGGATAAGCAGAGCACAGACCAATTTTTCTAAATGGCTGAGTGGGTGTCAGTTCCTAAATCTTGCACAGATGAAAGGAAGTGGCGGTGGAGGGGTTCATGTGTCAGTTGCTGGTCTGGGCCCTGTGATGGTGAACACTCAAGTAAAAAAAAGAATCTTTGTACATGCATTGTGACGTCCAACAGTCAAAGTAAACAGTTTATTTGAGAGAGGAAACAGGGTTTTAATCATGATTTGTGCATGTTTTTAACAGTATCCGTAAGAGGGTTATAGTAAGCTCTCACTTCCCTGAGTTAAAAAAAAAAATCCAATAGCCCTGGCTGGTGTGGCTCAGTGGACTAAGAGCTGGCCTGCGAACCAAAGGGTTGCCTGTCTTGGATTCTTAGACAGAGCACGTGCCTGGGATGTGGGCCAGGTCCCCAGTAGAGGGTGCGTGAGGGACAACCACACATTGATGTTTCTCTTTCTCTCTTTCTCCCTCCCTTCCCCTCTCCCTGAAAATTTAAAAAAAAAAAATCTTAAAAAAAAAGCTAATAGAATGAATTCTTAGAAATTTAAATTTAATTGATTGCTGAATTGTAAAAGTAAGTATCTTTGGGATATCTTTTTGCTTAGTGCTGTTGCTTCCAGGGAGGAATACTTGGATAAGCTTCCAGAACTTTTGGGGACTGCAGTATTTTATTGGCAAGTGAACATAACTGGGTGTCTAGGCTGGGGCAGCTTAAATGCAAATAGACCTGCTTAAGGAAACAGAAAATGCGCTCTCTGAAATTGTGGAATCTGTCTCCATAGGAGAGAGTCTTGCTTGTCACGCAGCAGAGGTACTGACTTTGAAGCACTTTCTCAATTAATTTTTTTTTAAATCTAAAGATTACACTTTTAAAAATATAAGGCAGACCTTTAACAGAAACCATCTAAATTCTTTGTTTCTACCAATAAGACTATTAAAGCTGCTTGTAGGGAAGATACGTGGTATGGAAATATTGGCTACTCTTCTGTGGAGAATGTTTTGAATGAATGGGCTGTCCCACTAGTATCTATTATCTCCATTTGTATGAAAATGTGCTGACGCTATTATCTGTTACAGAATATCACTAGTTGTATTTAATAGGGGACTTGCTACTCATCTGCAACATAAAATGTTTTGCTTCATGAAGCAAGTAGAAGTTGAGAATCAAACTCATTAAAAATTTCAAGAATGTATTGTGATAACAAACTAGAGGAGGACAAATTGCCAGGTTTTACTGCTTGGGAAATTAGGGAGCAAGAATGATTGATGTAAGTCCCTATGGCCTTAAAAGATAAAACTAAGTTTGCATAAAACTAGGGTTATGCCAGTGGGTGCAAAAATAGTGGATGCTGTTACAAAGACAGGTGAATAGACAGAGATATACAGCTCAATATCCTAAAGCCATAACTGTTGTTCCAAAAATATTTAACTCTTTTGTGACTAAGAGAACAAAAAATTCATTGTTCAAGGGTGACATCAGAGATGTTTGGGGTATTTTTTAAATTGAGAGAATGAGGATTTGAAGTGGAATCCTGACTGTTATAATTTGGGTTGTTTGTTGCACATCCCAAAAATTTACAGTCAGAATTTTGTTAAAAGTAACGTTTCATGCTTTCAGTACGTAGTCACTGAATGCAGAGCCACTTCTAAGTTCTGTGGTAGGCACGGAGGATATTCAAAGATTAGACAGAATCTTGAAGAATTACAAATGCAGGACACCATAACCCATTCTAATAATTCAATTCAGAAAGTCCTGGAGATAAAATGTTTAGATAAGTAATAGTGAGTTAAAATAATTGAAAACCAAACATTCATCTAGTCTCATATATATATATATTTTTTTTTTTTCTAACATGTAAACCAACCAGAAAAATAAAGCAACCGAACAGGACTAAGGAGTGAGAATGGCCACCATTGTATACAATCAGTTCAAATACAAATGTTTATAGCCAGGCTGTTAGAAAAAAGACACAGTGGCATCAGCTTTGTCTTCCTCGCAGTTCCCCATCATTGGTTAACAGGTCCACATGGGTTTTGTCCCACAAGATAGACGTGACTGGCCATGGGGAACAGAAGGATACGTAATACAAACTGGCTCAACTGCCATTGGATATGAAACTTCAGTTGTTATAAAGGTGAAGCTCATCAACCAGTTCATTCCTGCAATATTAACCCTGTAGTGGCCATGGACTTGCCAGAGCTTACTCCTCCAGTTTTACTTTTTCCATAACTTTCAGCCTAAATCAGAACGTGCTCATTATAACTTCACTGCTTCTAAGACACAGGTGGCAAACACAAGGCCCATGGGCTGAATCCAGCCCTCCACCTGGTTTCACCCGCCGTGCACCTTGTTTCTACCGGGCGGCAACTGGGAGGCTGAGGTGGCCCCCCCGCCCGGTGAAAATGAGTTTGACACCCCTGCTTTAGGATCTCTTTCACTCTAAAAAATCACTGAGGACCCCAAAGATATTTTGTAGATTTTATTTATTGAATTCACCATATTCAGAGTATTGCAACCATCTCTTCCTTTTGGAAATGATGGAAGGTTGAATCATTGCTGGATCAGACATCAGCAGCATTTACTTGAAAATCTAGTTTTTGAAGTGTTAGACTGAAATAACAAGGATTGATATGAGCAGAAATAAGAAATTTCAAATATCAGAGCTCTCATAAAATAGTAAATATTCTAAAAAATACAACAAAATATTGCTTATGTTTAGTTAGCATAATTTGGGAATTATTTAAGAAATCAGGAATATGTATTCAGTATGTACTATGGGACCTCGAAAAATGCTGTTTAAAATGTCTTTTTATGGCTATCATCTTTCAGGAGTAGCTTTGTCAAAAGCCGTTTTATTATATATGAGGACAAATACTACTGCTGCCGCTAGTACTATTGTTACTATTGCTAATCCTAGCGATGAGCATTTATTGTTGCCCCACTCACAACCCACAACTCACTGTCACAAGTACTTGTTATCGGGGTCAACCATACAAAGTAGTTCTTCCTTTGTCTTTTACAGAAGAAACTAAGCAACCGGCCCAAGAACAGAGAGCTGCTAAGTGTGAAGATACAGGGAGGCCCCTGCTTTATGATTTTTCCTTCCGTCTCTCAGTGGAGTTTATTAGTGGAATACAATGTTAACGTTCAATCATATTTTACATAGACATCAAGTATTTCCTTATTCATGTTTCAACTGTTATACCTGGAAAACAGTAACTGTTCCATCAGTATAAATCAGGCCTCTGACAGGTATAAATTGCACATCTAGGGAATCCTTTTTAGAAATTAAAAAAAGTAATAAAACATAGAGTCATCTACCCCTGCAAAACTAGAAATCCCCAAGTGATACAGAAAATTCCCACATATACCAACTATACTGTAAGCTTTGCCATTTGTGTTAATTTTTATTATTTTGTGATACCAGTGCTTGACTTAACCTTTCAGTGCTGAAGCATCCATATCAAAGAGGCATCCACTTCAAAGAGGCCTGTTTCTAAAACAGCACTGCCAGCGAGAGGAACAGATCAGGAGCCAGGCCATGTTCTCCCACTGAAGCACCTTTGTTTTAGAGATCTGGGGTGATTTCCGTAACTACTCATTTGGGCTACTTATTTTTGTTTCTCTCCATACAGTTTAATTTCTTCTTTTATATTTTAAATTCCAATATAAAATAAGACTTGAAACTTAGGCCTGCACCCTTGACCCCCAAAAAGCAGAACCCCCGGTCCATTGCTCTCTCTACCCATGATCTCACTGTGCAGCCCTAGATGTGCTGCTTAATTTATGGGTCTTCTAAGTATAAATTCTGTATCTTTCGTTTTTAAGTTTTCTCTTGGTTATTGCTGAAGAATATCTTGGAATCATAATAAGATCCACAAGGGCTGGTTCAGCCACAACACTGATTATTAATAGACAGACTGGCTTAAAAACACCAACACTCTAGGTTTATGTCTTTCAAATGTATGGGTGATTTTGCACCAAACATGTGGACAATAGTACTGGAAAAGTCAGCTCTATGCTAGAGACAAGATCCAAAACAAAACATATGTGAAAATGTTATCCATTCATTCATTCATTTATTTTGACTAAGTGGTAGTAATCTGAATAAAATTTTAGATTTTTTCAATGGATGCAATCATATACTATATACTTTTTACCATATTACTGAACAATAAACTTTGAATAATTACTTTTTAGATACCAATGATGAACAAATCAAAATTATTTCATGAATAAAACAGTGAGGCTTATCCATTCAAAGTATTTTTTAAAGTTGACTCTTAGCCCTATTTTTAGTGAGAAAATAAAAGTATAAACATGTGAGTTAGGATGTGTATGTCCAGGCTCCTAAAACTGAGAAAGACTATCTAGTAATCATGTTTGTGCAGGAAAAAAAATATTTTTTTTGAAATTATGACTTCATAAGCATTCAGAGCCCAATTTGGTTTTGCATTTAATTGTGGTGTTTCAGTCTTTTGCTATGTTTGAATTTGAATCTTCATAAGAACCCCAGCAAAGTTCTACTCTGTATCAGAAATTATTCAATTTAATCAGTTTATCTTGAAAATTGATTTTATATTAGTATAAAGAATCTAAAACAGGATGTTATTTTGTATTAGTATGCAGGTGCTTATGTAAAGCTAATTTCATTCCAGAACAAGAAGCAGCATTTTTACTGCTGCTGGGGGCACTGACCATTGAAGCCACCCTCTCTAGAGTTACTTAAAGACATGGAGAAGGAAATCACAAACTGTAGATTCATTTTATTATATAATTTTAATAAATTTGTGCATTCTTATAGCACTTGTGTAAATTATGTAGGTGAATGTGTTCTTATTGAATTGAGTGTTTAATAGTTTCTTTGGAGAATCTATGATTTGCTACCCAAGTTTGCAAATAGTTTGTTGTGATATTCTTAGAGCATGCCTTTTATGAATATCACATAATGAAGAGGTTCTTATTTTTATTTTGGTAAGTTTTTTCACATAATCCAACACAGAATAAATAAAAATAATTTATGAAACAGTAATAGTAAACACTAGTTATATAATTTATTCTAATTAAAACAACTAATAAAAACATTAATGCAGTCATTAGATTTCTTGTACCTCTCTCATGTGTTTGAAAGATGTACTACACTTATAAATCAACAAATATTAAAAGATAAAAATATAAATTTTCTGCATCACATGGTTTGGGTAAAATTTTAGTTGAGGAAGTAGTGCTTCCATAGAAATTTGAGCAAAAATTTTGGTCTTAAACAAGTAAGTGTAATTTATTTAAATTAGTATATTAATGTGTGGAATATATTTCTTCAAGAATAGCCTTCCTATTGATAATTGAAGCCAAAATTATCAATTTGTTCCAGGACTGAGTGGGATTAGTACAACTCTGCATCATTCCTAGATTTCTTAGCTCAAATAATATTACTTCTTATTTATGCACTCAGTATGTTTCTATGGAATCTCTATGTATACAGATCATGGCTCAATGTCAAGGGTACACAGAACTGAATAAAATACTCTTCCCAAATTCTAAGTATGTTACAGAGTAATTAGGAAGGCACACATTTAAACCAACAACCAATTGTAGTACAATATAGGAACTCTCAGGGGTGTCCAACCTCCTGACGTCTCTGGGCCACATTGGAAGAAGAGTTGTCTTGGGTCACACACTAAATACATTGCAACACATAATCATAAAAAAAATCTCAATGTTTTAAGTCAGTGTATGATTTTGAGTCGGACCACATTCGTAGCCATCCTGGGCTGCATTTGGCCTGTGGGCTGCAAGTCGGACACCCCTGCTTTACATATTATAAAAGTGCAGACATGTTCTAAACAAGGTCCAAGGGCCAACCACTACTTGAAAATCGGAAATGCCATATTAGAGATACCGAATGTGAACTCTATTAAGAAAATTAATGAAAAGATGAGAGGAGTCTTTTAAGCGTGAATGTAGTTAAGCAGCCTTTGCCAATACTTGCTCATGTGGATTCGATCATTGAATTTATTTGACCAAATCATTCCCATGTGAGACAAATCGTCATTCCTGAGTGACCTGACAGAGTATTCATCACGGCATAAGCATATAGAACTAGAGAGAAAACATTATGTTTTAGAATGTGAATATTCCTTTGTAACTCTCCAAACTTATTTTTGCTATTCTAATTTTTAAAAATATTTTAAGTGCATTTTATTTATAAACAGAGGGGAAAGGAGGGAGAAAGAGAGGGAGAGAACCATCAGTGTGGTTGCCTCCCGCATACCCCCTACTGGGGACCTGGCCTGCAATCCAGGCATGTGCCCTGACTGGGAATCGAACCGGTGACCCCTTGGTTTGCAGGCCAGTGCTCAATTCACTGAGCTACACCAGCCAGGGCTCTAAGCTTATTTTTAAAAATCAAAATGCAATATTTATTAACTCATTCTAACTGTGTAAACCCCTGTGAGACAAGCAAGTCAATTTAGAAAATCCTGTGAAATTGGCAAGGCCAATTGTAAAGAAGTGAATACTGAGGCCATGAGAGATCTGAGTTCAACTAACTCCAAAGCACAGCCTTGGGAATTCAGTCCAGGTATTTTGACTCCTATTTTAATCTTTTACTGTACCACATTGCCTCTTACAAATAGGTTTAGCATTTGGATACTGTGTTCTGTTATTAAAGCAGCTCACCACCCATCTTTTCTATGAGGTATAAAATAGGTTTAAGCCTCCCCAGGGAAACTCTTAACCTGGAAAGGAAGGAAATGAATCACAGGTGAAAGACAGCAGAACAATGTGACCTGCTGCTAATTTGCGGTGGTATTCATCTGGGTGGGATTTGACATTTCTGGGTACATGTATATTTGTGATTGATATTTCATTCTTTAAAGCACAGCCTTTAAAACAGCTGTGAAATGTCAAGTTATTAATTTACACATTGCAAAATGTAGTGTTAGGTAACCAATTTACATCTTTCCAAATTCAACCCCAGGGATACCTGGTTTTTGAGATCAGCACTTGATGAAAAAGATTATGCCAATGAGCGTAACTCTAAAAATTGCTTCTCAACTTCCAACTCTGTAGGTGGACAAAGGGACGGGCAAGGTGTGCTGCTCTCGTCACAGGAGATTAAAAACAAAACTCGAAAAGGTATGTTTTGTAACACAGGGTGTTTTGGGTGGAGCATTTTCATACACACACGCACATATGTATACACACGTGTGTGTATATATACATATACACATATACATACATGTACACAAATACATATGTGTGTATATAGTTTTTGAGTTATTTTATAACTTGCAGGGGAAGGTATGGGGCCAACAATTGATGGATTCCTGTTTAACATAGTGAAACTTCTTGAGAAGTGAGTTCTGTTTTAGATAACATGTAAAGTCTATTTTACAGATGGTCCCCCTGAGCTATTTTCATTGATATTTTCCCCACAGATCAGAAGCATACCTATAACCTTAAAATGAGCAGCATTGGACAGAGATCTGACTGAGGGTGGTGGACACACCATGTAATGAATATTCATGTGACGTGCTGTAGACTTGGGCACATGGAGCCTGGAGGGCTTTGTTAGCTGGTATCACCCCAGAACATTAAACAAAAAGGAGAAATGCATCACACCTCCATCATGCTTTTTAAGATACATGAAGCAACTTCATTAAAGAAAGCATTTTGAGCAAATCCACAATTGAATATCCAAATTCTATTGAAAATTTCACTAGAGTTCAAACACTTTTAATCACACAACTACTTTTTTCTTCTGTTTTTAGAAATTTATATTAATTAGACCATTAAATTTACATTAAAATTTTCAACGAACTTTGTGATTCATTTATTAATAGAAAGAAGACTAAAATAAATAAAACTGATTATCTTTTTCTTAAGGATATCACTTACTACGTGCCTGGCTCTCTGATATTTTAATAGGTCAAAGAAACAAAATTTTTGCTCAATAACATATTTATGTAACTGAAGTACACGACTTTCTCATTGAGCAATTTGAAGCTCCCTTCATAGGAAGAGTACATTTTTTTGAAGTTGTCCCAGAAGTTCCTAAGCCTCTCCTCATTTTTGGAATTTCCATTTCTTCATTCTGTTCTAGTTTAATGTCGAAATACTCAGTTCTTCCTTCTGTTCCAAATTGTTGGTTTGAGTCCTGGTTTCCATCCCTTCACTATCGGTTCCCTATGTATTTTTCTGTATATCACTTTGTTTAACCTCCACTTCTTCTTATATTTTGCTGCCACACTCAATCATTTCTCTGAGCATCCTGCTGCTTATCAGTGTTTTGAACTCTGCATCTGACAGGTTGGCTATCTCCTCATCGCTTACTTCTTTTTCTGGAGTTTTGATCTGTTCTTTCATTTGGGCCATATTTCTTTCTCTTGGTGCACTTGCTATGTTGTAAGGGATAGAACCTCAGGAATTCGCCATGGTGGGGCAACCCGCATGGATGCTTGTGGCACTGTATGTGGGGGAGGGGTCAGAGAGAGAACAATGCTGCTTGCTCAGTTCCTGCCCTTCTTTCAGTCACTTCCCCCACTCCCCACAAGCTAACTGTGCCCTCCAGATGCTGCCCTGGTGCTGATTTCCAGGTATGTGGGCTTGTGCATGTCTAGGACCCCGTGGGCCCCTCCAATGGACTATCCTGTGAGACAGTCAGTTTCTTCCACCACCAAAACCCAATAGGTTCTTGCAACCAGAGGTTTTCAGGCTTTATTTTCTGAGCACTGGAACCCTGGGTTGCATGGTCTATCTTGCTCCCCAGTTGTTCCTCCCAGTTTATCCACAAGCAAATGTGAGACTGCCTGGTCTGCCAACCACTGCCTCATCATCCAGGTCTGCCAGCTGCCATCTTGCCTCATGTCTTCTCTGCCCTGGCTGCCCATCTCTGCCCCTCCTACCAGTCTGGTTGAGTGTTTCTTCTTTAACTCCTTGGTTGTTGGGCTTCCATATAGTTTGATTTTCTGGCAGTTCTGTTTTTTGTTTTTTTTTTTAATTGGTCGTTATCCTTCTCTTGGTTGTGTGAGGAGGCAAAGCACATTTACCTATGCCTCCATCTTGGCCACAGAGAGGAAGGAATGCTGCATTGATAACACCATGCCAGTAACCTAAAAGGCAGAAATATTTGAATTAACAACAGCATCCATAATATGAAATATCATGTTGTCATTCTGAAAACTTAAGCATTTCAAAATTTAATATTTAAAGCACTGACTTGTGAGATAAATTACATTTGATATGTATGATGTAAAGTAGATTACATTTAATATGTATGAAGGAAAACACCCAGTTTGAGGTTTTTAACATGATCCTGCCTATTAGATTAAATTAACATATTTATAGATGATAGTTTCTACATATAATGTTAAATTTAAGGTATTTAATGCAGTACTAACAAAATTCCCAGAGAACCACACTCCCACAAATATTTCATCTTGGAAAAATATTAATTTACAACTTGCCCCAAATTTTGCTGAATGTAAAATAAAGCTAAAATATACACATATAGAAAAAAAATAGTACAAATGAGACTGGATTGAGAAACAGGTCATAAGAAGTTAAGGGGCATCTCTTTGTTCTGTGTATTATATGAACTCTATCAGACCCGCTCATACTCCTTACACAAGAGGGGAAAAAAGAAGTTTTACATTTATTTTTTAATGTGTGATTGCATGATTATATAGTCATATGATATCCACACATTTATCTTTCTGTCTCATTTATATATATTTAGTAATAATTTAATAATTGGTATACTTTGTGGCATAGACTGTGCACTCGAGCCATTTTTCTTTATTCTCTTTTGATCACTCTGTTAGCTTCTCGAGAGCAGTGTAGACATCTTCGACATGTAGAGACATCTAGAGACATTGTCGTATAGATACCTCTGTGTCTCAAATCTATGCTTATGCATACCTAATGTACTAGTCACTTCATTGGAATAAAATATTTAATTGATTCAAATACTTTATAATGTGTTTTCTTTAAAAAATAGTTGACAAAAATACAATGCCAAATACTTAAAGAAAGCTTTTACAGCAAAACTATATGATTTTTAATATATGGAGCACATAGAACATTAATTTATGTAGTAAGAACTATTCATCTAATTTTTTGTAAGCAAACTTATCAGAATAAATGTATTTAGAAAAACTATAGGTGTATGTCTTCCTTTAAAAGACAGTAAAAAGACCACCTCATTTTTTTATGTTCATATTTTTTTATTGTTGTTCAAGTACAGTCATCTCCATTTTCCCCCTACCCTTCTCTACCTTTTAACTCTTAATACACATCATTATTCTTTCTAAAATAATAGATAGGTATTATATATCCAAATATTTCTACATATGCATATAGTTTATAAGCTGATGTCTTATTTTTATTTAATTTATAGATTCATTGTACAGCATTTCCAACACATTACAAAAAAGACCACCTCATTTAATGCAAATAATTATGAAAACCTGTAATATTTTTAATGTCTAGAAAGTTTTAGAGAAGCTCCTCTTCCTCCTGCTGGCACGTTAAATAGTCATAACACTAGTTGATCATTTCCAGAGGAAATCTTGCTAGTGAAAAACACTGGGGGCTGATACATTCAAGACCTATTTTCTCCAGAATAGTTACAGTGCTGTTGCAGACCAGCTTTATCATTTCATGCCTTACAACATCTTTTCAATATAGGAATATAATTTTTTAAGAAATAATTGACAGTGTAAGAATGACTTAATTGTTAAACAATAGTCCCCTAGTAGCCACATGTCTTGCTAAGAACAACTGAATACTTTATAAGTATTAAACTGCTCTTTCGCAGAGAAACATGAATCATAATATTACTACTAAAATGTTTACTAAACTAAATGAGAATGTAATTAGCTTCCAAAAATTCTTAAGTATTCCAATTTGCTGTCAAGAGAAATTGTACATCCAAAATATGTTTATTAGCTGTAGTGTGTTAAAAATATTATGATTTCAGGAATATTTCCTATTACTGTTTAAGAATATCTTAAAAGAACTTCAAAATACAACTTCAACTATAATTGTCACATTTTATGTTATAAATATGTGGAAATAGTTGTAGTTTTATTTAAATTTATGTTTTTCATGCTTAAAATCAAAAAGTCCATCTGTAAAAGTCCTAGAGGAAAACACAGACAGGAAAATCTCAGATATCCCATGCAGCAACATTTTCACTAATATGTCCCCTAGGGCAAGGGACATAAATGAAAGAATAAACAAATGGGACTACATCAAACTAAAAAGCTTCTGTACAGCTAAAGAAAACATCAATAAAATGGAAAGGGAACCAGCCATATGGGAAAACATATCTGCTAATGATACCTCGGACAAGGTTTGATCTACAAAATGTATAAAGAACACACAGGACTTCACTCCAGGAAGACAAACAATCCAATTAAAAAATGGGCAAAGGACCTGAACAGATACTTCTCCAAGGAGGACATACAGAGGGCCCATAGACACATGAAAAAATGCTCAACATCACTCACCATCACAGAGATGCAAATTAAAACCACAATGAGATACCACTTCACACCAGTCAGAATGGCCATGATTAATAAATCAACAAAACAAGTGTTGGCAAGGTTGTGGAGAAAAAGGAACCCTAGTCCACTGTTTGTGGGAATGCAAGCTGGTGCAGCCACTGTGGAAAACAGTATAGAATTTCCTCAGAAACTAAAGATGGAACTAACTTTCGATCCAGTGATCCCCTGGGACTATACCCTAGAAATCCTGAAACACCAATTCAAAAGAACCTATGCACCCCAATGTTCATAGCAGTGTCATTTATAATAGCCAAGAGCTGGAAACAGCCTAAGTGCACATCAGTAAATGAGTGGACCGAAAAAAATGTGGTACATTTACACAATGGAAAACTATGTACCAGAAAGAAAGAAGAAACTCCTACCCTTCACGACCACATGCATAGAACTGGGAGTATTATGTCAAGTGAAATAAGTCAGGCGGTGAAAGACAAATACCATATGATCTCACCTATAAGTGGAACCTAATCAGCAAACAAACAAGCAAGCGAAATAGAACCAGAGGCTTAGAAAGAAGGAACAAATGGACAGTAACCAGAGGGCAGGGGGGAGGGGAATAAGGGGAAAGGAGGGAGAGGGGCAAGCAAAGGAACACAAATAGAGGACTCATGGACATGGGCAAGGTGGCGAGATTGACTGTGGGAGAGGGAGGCTGGGGGTGAGTAATGGGGAAAGAGACAGTATGGCTATAACTCAACAACAATAAAAAAGTCCATTTGTAATAATTGTTGAATCCGCTAAATCAAATCTATATGATAATTATGCTATGTTCTAGAGATACATCTATATCAAGGCAAATGATATATTCTATCTTGATTTTATAGCTTAAATGATTTAATGAAATAATTGGTCTTGGTTTTCTCATCTTGATTATAAAAACCATGTTTCACAATTGCTGTTGAATTTTAATGAAACTCTTGTGAATTCTAATTTCAACAATATTGTAAAATCTTTACAATAAAAACATCTAATGTCTATTAATATGATTATATTTAAAATATTTTAAATGAGTAAGTGGCCTGAAAGAAATTAAGAGAAATTATCTGAAAGCAAAAGCAGGTCTCCAACACTGATTTTGCAGGTAAGAGAATTCTAAATCTACAGTATATTACAGACATATCTATGAGGCAAAGTAGTTTAGAGTTTTCATGGGCAGGAACATGATTAAGGAAAAATTTAAGGAAGTAAAGACCACACCTCAATGACCTAGCAAACAGAAAATGCACACAGAAGGAAAAATACAAAACACTGTACCTATGAAATATTTCAATATTTATTTCAGACTTAACCCTCTCTAAAGAAACAATGAATCCTTGAAACATTTTTGGAAATATGGTCCTTTCCTGGTATAAGAAAAAGTTCCTTTTCTGAGCTTTAAATTTTATCTTTTGCTGTTCTCTACAGGATCTAATGTTTACTATAGTCATAGTATATTTCTTAATAAAATTGTGAATATAAATACAGAAAGTTAGCATCCTGCTCTTGGGAACACTGCCAATGATATAATAGCACATTTGATGATTAATGTATGATTCTGGAAGAAAATCTTTATAAGTAAAAAGCAGTTTCCATCCATTTGTACAGTTTTAATCAAGTTTTCACATTCAAAGTTATCAGCTATTTTCACTCAGTCTGTTGTGATGAGCGTAATATGTCACCCATCAGTTGATCTTTTTGTCGCATTTTGTGAGAACATTTTAGTTCCATCTTTCACAAATGGGCTCTCTGATTGTGCTCTTTTGGACACTCATCACATCTTAGTTTCTGTCTTTATTACATCATTGGGCATGCATAATTTCTAAGATACAATGTCTCATTTTCTTTATTGATGCAATATTTTGACACAACTTGCCAGCAATGATTTTGGAAACAAAATGTCTTTTTGTTTGGAGGGGGACACCAGAAAATGATCTGCAAGTTCTTGTCTTGGTGGTTTCCTGTGCCTTCTGAAACTTACCAGCCACCCACCATCCTGCCTCTCACTGTCACCCTGGCAGCCATTCTCCCACTCTGCCCTCTCTTTCCCACCCTGGGGATCTTCGTCTTTGCCTCAGGAAAGATACTCGGTCTTTCTGCTCCTGGGCACAGTGAGGCAGAGGGAAAACCCAAGCACACTTTGCATTTGCAGGGTCAATTGTCGCTTTCCAACTAAGACTCTGAAAGAAGGGTGTTCCAGGGTCCTCCTGCTTCTCTCCTCCCGAAGCTCCTTGTTAAAATAATTACAGGTGGATCTAATGACTTGGTAACCTCCATGAACAAACCAAAACCTAAACCAGAGTCCTTGCCCTCAAATATGAAAATAAAAAACTGAAGAATAACCAGTCACTGACAGCCACTGGGTGTATTCAAATAAGGCGACTGCTTAAACTATAGGCCATCGAACAATGTCTTGGTTGTGCTTTCATCTCCTCTATAAAAACATGCCCCCTCACAACTGTGGAGCAGTGCTTCTAACCACTTCAACCTGGCACAGCCAAATTTAGGTCCATGTTTGCTCAAGGAAACTCATAAGTTTTAATGTCCCTTCATGTATCTTCCGTATCTCCAATACTTGCCCTTTTTGCTGTTGTGCTTCTTATGTGGATCCTGGACTCTTGTTTTTCTCCTGAAAAAATACCACATGTTTCCTATATTTCAAAGATCCTGATGATATTTTCCTCCCTGACGATGCCATTTTATGTTTTTACCTGCCCCCAGCTTTCATCAACTGACAGTGTTGGGGATTTGGATGAAGAACAGAGTTTTAATCTGCCATCTGTACACTACAACAGTATTAATTTTTGTTTTTATATACTTTTCATATTCATGGATTTTTTTTCATTGAAACAGCAAATGCCTGCCATTGGCATAGCTAATTCTAGATCCTCTTTTGAAACCTGATGTCCAAATAGGTTAGTGAGCTTCTCATCTGATCAATATGTTTAAAATAATCACCTTAGGAAAACTAAATATTTTATCCAAATATATTGTTAAATATGTAGTATATTTGATTAGAAACCACAGATATAATTTATTACAAAAAATAAGAAACGCCACAATGTATTTCCCAGCCTTTTGCAGCAGAAACTACCATTTAGTTCCCTAATGTGGGGCTCATTTTGAGAATCAGTGATTCCAAGATTCCCTGCAGCAAATGAGACTTTTGTGATGGATGGCCTCCAGCTGTTGAGCGGTTTAGAACTTGGTACTTCGTTAACTGAACTCTTCTGGGCACGATGCTATCCTACTGACTCCTTCCAAAATACCAAGTCTGGAACGTTACTTACCCACAATCACGTATTTAACACTTGTGAGATCACCTGCTGTTAAGACCAGATAGTCATTTTAATTGTAGACATTCACAAGAAGACACTTTTCTACACTATCAATTTCTCCTGAACTGAAAATCTTAAGTAGCATGTAATATCCTGAAATATAGGTAAATATAGCATAAGCTTATGTGATTGTTGCCATCAGTGGATTCAGGTTTTACCTTTGTGATCAGGGTTACTCTTCTTTGTTTCCTTTTGTGCCCACAGCACTCTCCCTCCCAGGCTCCTGCCATGTTTTCAAATATAGGGAATGATGGAAGAACAAAATAAAAGTTCTGCTTAGTGTCTTGGGGAAATAGAAGAGAGGTAAGGCCTAGGCTGACTAAAGAAGTTTGAGTAGGTTAATACTTCTCTTTGATATTTAACCAAACTTTATGTATATCTGACATACTGCTCCTCTTGGAGCCCGCTCTATCCCACTCCTCAGATACATACCCTTTCCTGCTGCCCCTGGACGTCAAAAGCCCATCAGCTGTCAATTGGTTACAATCCTGAAATACACAACTTTTCTTGCTTGCTTGCTTCAGCCCTCATTTAATGCACATTGCTTCATGGCTGTTAAATAGGAAAACAAATTGATTTTAAAAAAATGGAGTGGAATTCAAAAAATGGATGAAGTGACTTAATTCTGGAAACAAGTAGGGAAACAGTGTCAACATAAATCTATTATATACAAAGTTTTGAGCTATATAGGAAATTGTTTTATAGCGTGAGGAAGCTATCTTTTGAATTATGTTATACAACAGACTGCATGGGGAAGATATAAAGGAAGAGTTTAGGGTATTATTTATCAAGATGGAGGAAGGTATAGTCAAATTTCATGCAATGCTCAATATTTTCCAAGGACATAAGAGGCTTAGCCCGTGGAGTGAAAGCAGTCGGGAAGAGGAAAATGGAATATAAATGTTCAGTCTTCCCCTAGGTAGTGCCCAATGACAATATTCATCTTTCATCCCATTGTTCCTGTCACCATCCCATGCCGTTCATGCTTTTCTGCTAGATAATGCAAATCTAAAAACTTAAGTTTGAACTTAAATTAATCAGTGTGGTCACATAGGCAAACATTTCAAATTACTAGGAAAAGCTTGAAAGGATTGTGTAATTGTTAAACTATATACATTTTATGATGTTTAATAAACATTCATATGCATTTGACAGATATGTCTTTTTAAGAAATAAGATTTAACACGCTCAATAGTCAAGGCGACATTCACACTATTTAACCTGGACAGAAGCGGCATTGACCAATAGGCACCTAGAAGGGCTGAGCAGCTGACTCCCATCTAAATGTCAGCCTTTCGTGAGGCCATTCTTTCTTTCAATCACTGATTGGTCACATGATTGCACAATTATGTGTCAGCTCACAAAATCTTTTACAGATATTGATGCTAATATGTTCAAGGACATTAAATGAGCTACATTAATTTTCATTTCTTAAGTGAAGCTTCATTTACCTTCTAACCTGAAATTCTCTTCCTTATTTCCAACACATGGCTAACAGTTTATTTTGAAACATTACAAAAATATAGTAGAGTAAATTAATTTATAATGTTTGTTAATTAAAAAATTTAGTACCATATTTTTTCGGACCATAAGACACACCTAGATTTTAGAGGAGGAAAATAGGAAAAAAAAATTTTAAGCAAAAAATGTGGTAAAATATTTAATAACATAAATAACCTTATCCCCAGTGAGCCAGGTATGCTACATTTGGACTATAACACTCACCCCCATTTTCCTCCCAAATTTGTGGGGGTAAATGTGCCTATTAGTCCAAAAAATACGGTAATCACTATTTATAAGCATTTTTAGTAAAATGACTTTAAGATTATTTTAAAAATCATGTCTAAATTGATCAATATCTTTACTTATACCTTGATAAAGTCATTTAATTTTACAACTCCCCAAGAAAATTAGTTTCCCAGCTGATTATTCTGACTCTGTTGAATTTAATCCAGGCCCCTTTTATCTTAAATGTCAGGAGAGTTACCGAATGTTTAGTTTCAGTTCATATTTTTGAAACAAAGCTTTTAAATGTTCAAATAAGAACATATAAACTGAATTCAACAGTTAAAAGTCCCCATTTCCACTTAACTTGCTGATAACTTCTGAGGAGGTTGAGTGAGCTAATGGAAAGTTAAATAGGCCGAAAGAAAAACATGGGAGTTAAATGATCGGGTTTCTCTTTGGCTTCTTTACTCTTGGCTGCCTGCAGAACTAAACCACTCTGCAGAATGGACACTGGAGGCTAAATCTGTGTTGTGAGATTTTCAAAATGGAGAAATGCCAATTGTTTATTTGACTAAATTAATTCCTTTGAGAGAGCTCCATAATAATATATACACTTAAAGACATTAAAATTTTTTTCAAGAAAAATATATAATATCCATGAAATATATAATATTTATGTTACTTGTATATATTTCAATGTCTATTAATTTATATAGACATTAAAGAGGAAGTATACACATCGTGGAACTATTTTAATATACAAAATACATTTAAATCCAAACATGAACTATGCTGAAGTTACAGTCACACTCAAGTTCATTTTTATCTGAAAGCAAATTGTACCAACATATAACCATTTATTATTTGAAACTTTGATAAATGGAACAGGATTTATTGTAGGTTTTAAAATTTTATTTAAGATGAGTAAATTAGATATTTATTTTCAAAGAACCTTATTAGGGACACCAAGATCTATGATTTTTAGGAAGTGGTGGGTGATATGTATCAGTTTTGAGAAAGGTATAATGCATTTTCTATGTGAAGTAGTGAATGTCTTCACTAACTTGTTTAAATAAACTCCTACCTCCTCCAGTAAAACTATATCATTAATGTCTGTTTTGACTCTTGTTCTTGTACTTTCACTTTATTCTTATGGTTTTTATAGATATTTGAAATGGCGGTTCATATTTTTATGAAAGCAAAACATATTAACAGTGAATGAGAGATAAGAAACAATACTGGAGAGAACCAAAGATATATCACAGAAAAAAATGGGAAATTTTCAAAAATGAAGTGTTTTGTATTGAAAAATGGTGAGTATATTGGACAGACCATTAGATCCAGTGGTTTTTAAAAACCTATTTGAATTTTAAGAGATGTTTACAAAGTAAAATGTATATGAAATTATTTTCCTATTCTATTTATTGAATATAATTATTAGTGGCTAAGAAAGCTCAGATATAGTCAAGGGACTGAAAAAATAAGTTTAGGGATAACTCTCCTAATGATTATTTATAGGAGATATTTAAATATATAACATTTTATTAATCATGTTTGGGGTTGTTCCAGGTTCTGATCATCCTTGGTAGGGCTAATTTTGTCGAGAAGCACCAAACAAGGACAACCATAACCCCTTTCTGAAGATTAAATGAGCTGTAAAAGTCTGTGGTGGACTTACTTTAACTGACACCCATCAGTCATGTTACAACAGAACATCTGCTGTATTGGTGAGACCTGTAGAGTGGCCATTAAGTCCAGAATGATTGATAATATTGCTTTACCTGTATGATAAATAATATGCATACAAAAAATGGCAATACACCCATTCATTATGAACAGTCACTTCTGTTCTCAGAATCATTTCCACTTCACCTGGTTATACTCACAGTCAATCATTGGGTAAAGATTGGAAGAAGAGTAGGAAACAAAGAAAAAGCAGTGTTATTATTTGTGTTAGGGATGCAATGTCGGTCCATATGAAAAGCACTCTATCTGATGAATGGAGGTGGATGACAGCTAAATATGACACTTAAATAGGAAAAACTTGTGTTCCTTTCATAATCATGATACATTTATCAACTCTTTTCTAGAACTAAAATTCTGAGATATAATATTCATTGAGCAGCTATCCACATTCGGGTGAAGGATATTAGAAAGATTTACGAGAGGGTGGAGCACTAATCCAAAATATTTATTATGTAAAATTGAAATGCACTGTCTTCCTTAGATTTTACACAGCCTGTTAATATCTCATGACAGTCCAGTCCAGATTCTTTCTCCCACTTCGAATCATTCTCAATTCTACCTCTCCTTAGTGTTTCAGTACTATTTTAGAAGCATCATCTTGACAGATAGAAGGTATTTAAATATTTCCAGCACAAACCCAAATCATTCAGTGCCTGAAAAAATGAAAGAGGTTTATTGCAGTCATGATACCAGAAGAACTGATAGTGTGCATTTTCTTTGATAGTTTTTATAAAAAACACATTATACTGGCTGATCTAGGTTTTATGAGGCTTGAAGCTTATATGACTAGTCGTGGTTGTGGTGGTGGTAAGTTCTTTAAAAAATAATACAAAATAACCCACTTTGAAAATTTTACTAAAGAGATGATAATGTGAACACATTCATGGGTTTTGCTAGGGTCTTAGAAAGGTAGCGTCAAATGCTATAGAACCTAAAATAGTAAATAAGTAAAACATGGAAAATCAATAAAACTAATGTTCTCTGGGTAGGGAAGGCATTGGATTTATCTCATAAGATATTATCTGATTTATGGCACACAGGGATATTTTCACAATTTAGAATTAGGCAGTTTGTGCTCAGTAATCCATGCCTTGATTTTCCCTTGATTGTTTTTATATGATTTTATGGTGTCTCTGATCAAAGCTAAAAACAATCTAGTGCCTGTGATTTTATTTCAAAGAAAATGTTAAAATGGACAATGATTAACATAGTAAAACATTCTAAAAATGCAGAAGAACGTGTTACTTTTAAACCCTATAAGAGTCATACAGGCACTCATTGATACAGAGGAATATAACTAACAATCAGTAGTACTAAGGTGGCGAAAGACTACTTTGACAAATGAAGATTGGCATAAGGAACATGAGTTGACACTAATTTATGTGGAATTTTGAAAGCATATTTTGTTGGAGATATTTATAAAGTAGTAATTAATTTAGTAAATCTTATATTAGAGTAATTGCTACCCTAACCTTTGTTCAGTTACTTACTTGAAATAGTCTACTATATCATAACATAAAATCAAATTTGATAATAATGATAAGCACTTTACTTTTACTGATACATTGAAGTCCTTCAAATGTCCCACATGTGTTACATAGTAAATGACATTAATTAAATTGGGAAGGAAGATAAATAACATGTCTAAGGTAGCATAGCTAACAAGTGGCAAGGATAGGACTCAATTCTTTATAATTATTTTCAAACTTCATGGATTTAATATATACAAATATATCAAATACATTACATTACTGTTTTAGTTTTATGCATTTGACTATTGTTAAAATGTAAAGTATTATATATGGTATATATGATTCAAATATTTTGCACATATGTATGTGTTTTTATTTTTATTATAATTTAGTTATAATATTGTTGATAAAGTGTTTCACTGTATGTGTGCATGTTATGAGCTGAATTGTGACCTCTAATAATTCAGATGTTGAAGTCCTAATCTGTGGTGTTTGAGAATGCAACTGTATGTAGAGGTAGAGTCTTTATAAAGGTAATTAAATTGAAAGGAGGTCCTTAAGGTTGGCCTTGATTCAATATTACTGCTGTCTTTATAAGAAAAGAGGATTAGGACACAGATACACACAGAGGGAAGATTATGTGAAGACATGGGGAAGAATGCCATGTACAAGCTATTGAGAGAGGCACCCTAAGAAACCAAACCTGCCAACAATGGTCTGAAACTTTTATCCTCCAAAATTGTAAAAAAAAAAAAAAATTCTATTGCTGTAGCAGCATTATTTACAACAGCCAAGTGCTGGAAACAGCCTAAGTGCCCATGAGTAGTTGAGTGGATCAAAAAATTGTGGTACATTTACATCCTGGAATACTATGCAGAAAAAAGAAAGAAAGAGCTCCTACCATTCAACATAGCATGGATGGAACTGGAGAGCATTATGATAAGTGAAACAAGCCAGGCAGCAAAAGACAAATACCATATGATTGCACCTATAAGGAGCCTAGTGAACAAAACAAACAAATGAGCAAAATAGAGCAGAGACATGAAAATAAGGAACAAACTGACAGTGATCAGAGGGAAGTGGGGAGAGGGATAATGGAGCAAATAAGGGAAAGGGTCTAGTCAAGGGACATGTATAAAGGACCCATGGTAATGGACAACAAGGTGGGGATTGACTGAGTGAGTGGGGGCTGGGTGGGGCAAGGGAGAACAAAGGGGGACAAATTGGGACAACTAGAATTGAACAACAATAAAAAAATAAGGTACCAGTCTGTGGTACTTAGGTCTGGAAGCCCTAAGAAACTAGTACAGAGTATATTTTATATTTTATTTACTCAGGGAATGCTTCTAAACTTAAATATATAAATATTCCCCTATATTGTTGAAATTGATGACTTGTTTTATAAATTTTAATAAGAATAAATAAACTAGCTTATGAGAATTTACATTATAATTTATTGCATAAATCAAGCTTTCCCATGTAATTTGAGATTCTAGATCACAATACAATATATTCTAGCAATGCCTTTTTCCATACTTATATGTTAATCATTTCATTGAGAGTTTGAGAAGTAGAAATTTACTTATATATGCTCTCATAGGAAATAATAAATAATGTCACTATGTTTTGACCTATTACTATTAAATCATGTGACCGTGTCAATGGATTATGGATTATTATGTTAGGGTGACCAAAATTTCAAAATGAAATCATATATCTATAATCTTTCTGAATTACATTTATTTGTAAATGAGACACATTTTTCATTCATGTTGCTAATATTCAATATATTTATCAAATTCCAAGTACCTGCTCTCAAATGCTCAAACTACTTATTAAAAGAAATTTAACTAGTAGTGATATTATCATAATTACATAATAATATAATTACATTATAAATACCTTGAGAAGAGAGTAAGTAAAGGAAATTTTATATTAATATTCAACACTCATTTTAGCTTATTGCATCCTTACTATTTTTATTATGATACCAAGCATAGTTATTTCTTTAATGCTTATGTGGCCTATGTACTTCAATATTTGCTACTCATTAGTGGGAAAAACTATATACATACAAATTATTCCTCGATTGTTGTATTTTCAATTGCAGCTTTTTTAAATCCTATTTCTTACGCTTCCACATTTTTAGAAATTTCAAGATATTTCTAACATGAATAGTGTTTAGCAAATGTCTTTTTTCATAGGAAGAGTCCATTACAGTTCTGCACTGAGATTAAGCACACGGCTTGCTTTCCTGCAGGTAGATTGCTTTACAATTGAGCATAAATTCCAAAAACTTCTAGAGAAAGCCTTCATCATTCACAACAAGTCTCTGTACTGATATAATAAACCTGCAAATCCAATATGTCAGGTTCCTGTTTTACCAAGAGTGACTACAAAGATCTATTGCAGACGCCCTCTGAAAACTAAATCTGGCTACGTATTGACAAATACTCAGCAGAGCTTTACAAATGCAGCATTTGGGTTTGACTTTTACTAATAAAGTAAAAAAGAAAGGGACTAAAGATATTGTCCAGGTAGTATTTCCAAAACGATGAGTAGAGAGCCCTAGCCAGGTAACTCGGTTGGTTGGAGCACAGTCCTGTACACAAAAGTGTTGCAGATCCCATCCCTGGTCAGGGCACATGACTAGGCTGCAGGTTCTGTGCCTGGTCTGTGAGTATACAGGAGGCAGCCGATCTATGTTTCTCTCTCACATTGATGCTTCTCTCTTTCTCCCCTTTCCCCTCTCTCTCTCTAAAATTGGTAAATATATTATCAGGTGAAAATTTAAAAAGGCAGACAATACAATGAGTAAAGAAATAGATAAAAAATCTCCTTAGAATGCATCTGTTTTATTGAGATGAGGAGAAAATGGTTGATCTAATACATTGAAAGTTGTAAAGTAAAAAAAAAATATTTACCAGGGGACTCTTGTGATCATATTTTCCTAAGTTATTGTGAAACAGTCCATGTGAGGAAAAGATCTATTGAATTTCTAGGTATTAGAAAATCTATTTGGTAAGTAAAGGCTTCTAAAAAATACGTGACATTCAATGGACATTTAATAATAATTGATTATTAAAGTAATATTTCATGTATTTAACATTATTCTGGCTTAATAAATATATGTAAAGAAATAAAATGCAATTTCCTCAAATACATGGTTATTACTAAATTATATATTTAGCTGACAATTCCATAAGTTAGCTTTCTTCCAAAACTCAAATTTAAATTATATTTGAAATGATAATGATTGCAAAGCATACATAACTGTTCAAGTAGAAATCTCATAATAAACAACTTCTACAGTAATTTATATATAATATTGACATGATAATTATAAGAAGTCTGAGCTTACTCCTGTTCCCTATTATTTCTACTTTTGTTGAAATATGGCTATAGCTATCAGATATATATACACACACACATATGTATATACACACATATGCTTTGGCAAAAGTACATTTACAGTTGTTCATATGGAAAATAATACAATAATTAATACATAACAATGTATGAAAAAACTGTTTTGCATACTCATGACTGTAAACATACTTTTGCTCCACCAGGTGTGTGTGTGTGTGTGTATATGAATGAAATGAGAATTATTCAAAGTCCAGGACTGGACTTCTGATCTAGATGGCACATGGAGCACATTTTATGACCTAGCTGGTTTCCACTGAGTCTCAATAACTCTTAAAATATCGTAAACATTGGTGCATGCAGGGCCCTCTTCACAAACATGAATTCCAGTGCTTTAGAGAAATAGAACTAAAAGAACCCAGGAGAGATTAGAAATTAACAGGAGTTATTGGGGAAAGACCACAGGAAAAGTGTTTAGATAGGATACAACAACTTACAAGGCAGTAGGGTAGCAACTTTGCAGGAGCAAGAGAAACCCTGTAGGCAAAATTTGGATCAGATATTGAGACAGATGATGCCACACACACATCAGGTGGGTATTAAAATATTTGTTACTGACATACTTGATATCCCTGGTCAGGAAGGGTGAGCCTCTCAAGCAAGCCTTAAATGGTTTAGGGTTTGTTTTTTTTTTTTAATTGTTGTTCATGTATAGTTGTCTCCATGGTTTAGGGTTTTTTATTGTGATTTAGGGGTAGGACCTGGGTGAGGGTCCCCCTGTAGAGGTAGGACCTGGCATGGTTTGAATCTCCCACTGGTGCCAGATGAGGAAACATCTAATATTCTTATGCTTGCACAGAATTATGGAAAGATGGAGGGGCGAGGCATGAAAGCTATCGACAGTTGTATGCAAAAAATGGGGTCAGAATCCTTATTACTGAATGATTTCAGAGAAGTTGGGAGCAACAACACTGCACCTGGGGGCAACTGATGTGATTAAGGCAGGTTTCCAACATGGAAATTGGGAAGCTGCTAATTACTGTGCATTTCTGCTAAAGGGCTGTGATTTTAAGGTGTTCAGCCAAGAAGGGGAATTTTCTGGAATAGAAAAAAGGACAAGATAGTGCTCTGGAAGGCTGACAACTAGAGAAAGGTAAAAAATACCTTTACTGGAGACTGCTTCTTGGAATTCACTCAAATTCCAATCTCATGGGAATAGATAGTGAAGTACTCACTCCAAAGCAAAGAAGCAAACTGATCTTGAAATGTACTTCAACAGCTGAGATGAACTTGAAAGAATTATAAGTAGATGAAGTAACAGCTCCATGACACTTACAACTAACATTTAAAGATACACAGAAGAGGCAGGAGAGAAAACAAATCAATTAGGTTCCTACCTCACAAC
The DNA here is from genome assembly GCF_022682495.2 of Desmodus rotundus. Lineage (NCBI taxonomy): Eukaryota > Metazoa > Chordata > Mammalia > Chiroptera > Phyllostomidae > Desmodus > Desmodus rotundus. The sequence goes on along the minus strand of NC_071399.1, from coordinate 81,199,583 downwards.
ATACAGGCATAAGTTCTATATGATTAAGAACAGAAGTGTGAAGGATAATTTATCAACTATATAAAGAAAATTAAACTGTAGAGTTAAACCCTTTTAGAGTTTAAAATAGAGGGTTTATTTTAAACACCTGTAAAAAGCATAAATCAAGATGGGAAATGAGAACTTTAATATGAAAAAAATTAAAGTCTTTTTACCAAAAACATTTTTTAAAAAATAAAGACAACTATCAGGATAAGGGATTGTATCAGTACTGTTACGATTTTGTGCAATTCAACAACTTGGCCCAATATTATATATTCATAAAGGCAAAAACCTGGAAAAACATTTCTGACTGCAGTCTGGAATATCAGGTGTCTTACAGTGTAATGTCCTCAAATTGAGGAACTGCGTTTTACATGGGATTTTGAAAAAAATAACAAAAACAACGTAAGTGGATCACAGAGCTGCATTTTTTCAGAGTCTTCAACATTCAACAATAGTAGATTGTTTGGTTTAAGATAATTCTTTTGATAATTTCTAATTCTCTTTCTTCTTATGTAGTTAAACTTACATGGAATCAGAAATACATACAATTCATAAACAGTAAACATGATTATTCATGACAGTTTTCTGATATTATTATCATCTGAAAGCTGTTAGCATCAACTTTATTACTGAGAAAGCCCAATAAGTAAACTTCTGAAAGTCCACGCACCCTTTAAATGTTGCAACAGTTATGTGATTATGGCCAGTGGCCAATTTATCAGAGATGCAATGTTATATAGACCAAAAGAAAGGGCATCTGTTTCTCCACTGCATCTCTACAATCTTCCCAGCCTGCACATGCAACTATGCATTCAGAGTCATTTCCTTTGAACAACCACTAGGAGAAAAGAGCTCTTTACTGCAACATATCTGGAAAGAAGGTGGGAAAGGCAAGAGTGAATTGCATGCTGGATTTTGAAGTAAACTATATGTAAGAAAAAAGACAGTAAAACATTGGGAAAAATTTGTTGATGCTGAAGCTTACATATATTCATCTACTCTTGGAAAGTAAAAAATATTGTTTTAAGTATTTCTATTTAATAATAATTGGTATTTAATTTTATATTGTTTATGTTAGAGGTTTATTTTGGAGTGCTTTTTATTACTAAAGAATAAATCACAAACCACATTTTTAGAGAAAACAAAAATACGAGAATCTTTAAAAAGCATATTTTTTCTTAATTTATCAGAGCCTAACATACCTGAAATCAACTGGTAAATGAACATTTGGTTAGCTGTTATTTTCCATTTGGAAAATAGTCAGATTTTTAAAAGCCTTCTATTGAAAGAAAATAACAACTAAATCATTCACTTTGCCTCATTTAAGGTCAAAATAGTAAGAAAAAAAGTGTTTTAATTAAAAATACTTTCCAGTCTGAAGGTAAAAGATTTTTTTTCAGATATTGGAAAGAACACATATATAGTGGTATAAAAATTACAATATAAGTGATAGAGGATGAATCTGTCATGTATGCACTTTTACTATCAATAAAATAGAATAAATTATCTACTTTACAAAAGATGAAATAGCTTCAAAGAGGCATATTGAAATTTTTAAAAGCAAGAAAAACTGAGAATAGAAGACATATCCCTGCAGCATAATAAAACTCTAATTAGAAGTAATGTATTGCAGACATGGTGTAGCATAAAAGCAGAATTTATAACATGGAGAATGAAAACTTGTTATAATCATTGAATTAAAGAAATAGGAGAAATATTGATATATGTTATTAAAAGCGTTAATCTGTTTAGTAGTCATCATTTTCAAAGATGAACCATAAGAAAATGAAACAGAGGGAATAAGGATAAAATAGAAAATAATTTACTGATGTTGAAGAAATAGCTGGAAAGCCATACTAGATAGTAGTCATTCCATTTGTCAGATAATATTAGTGTACAAGTAATATTACACTAGTACATATTATGTATAACCAAGATTAAACTTATTTTTGTTTTATGCTATTATAGTTGTCCCAATTTTCCCCCATTTTCACCCCACTTTCAGCCCCCTCTTCCCACTGTTAATACCCACACTGCCATTCATGTCCATGGGTGATGCATACATGTTCTTTGTATAGTCCCTTCACCTTCTTGCAACCATTCCCAACTTGCCCCATCCTCTCTTAGCGCTGCTAGTCTCTTCCTTGTTTCTGTACCAATGATTCTATTTTGTTCATTAGTTTATTTTGTCCCTTATATTCCAGTTATTAGTGAGATCATATGATTTTATCTTTCATTGCCTCACTCACTTCAGTTAGGATAATATTCTTCAGTTACATCCATGCTGTCGCTACTGGTAAGAATTCCTTCTTTTTTACTGCTGTATGGTATTCCATTGTGTTAATGTACCACCACTTTTTTATCCTTTCATCTAATGATGGACACTTAACGCTGCTTCCAATACTTGGTTATTATAAATAATGCTGCTATGAACATAGGAGTGCATACGTTTTTTTGAATTGGTGTTTCAGAATTCTTTGGATATATTCCCAGAAGTGGAATTGCTGGGTGAAAAGGCAGTTCCATTTTTAATTTTGTAAGGAAACTCCATACTGTTTTCCACAGTGGCCACACAAGTCTTCATTCCCACCAATAGTATACTAGTGTTCCCTTTTTGCCACATCCTTGCCAGCACTTGTTTGTTGATTTATTAATGATAAGCATTTTGGCAGGTGTGAGGTGTTATATCATTGCGGTTATATCATCTCTCTTATTGCTGGTAATGTTGAGCATCTTTTCATATGTCTATGGGCCATCTGTATGTCCTTCTTGGAGAGGTATCTTTTCAGGTCCTTTGCCCATTTTTTAATTGGACTGTTTGTCTTCCTGATATTGAGTTATAGGAGTTTTATATGTATTTTGGGGATTAAAATTTTGTCCATGTAACATTGGCAAATATGTGGTCCCATATAGTGGGTTCCATTTTGATTATGGTTTCTTAGCTGTGCAGAAGCTTTTTAATATGATGTAGTTCCATTTGTTTTTTTTTCTTTATTTCCCTTGCCCTAGAAGATATATTGACAAAAATATTGCTATGTGAGATATCTGAAATTTTACTGCCAATGTTTTCTTCTAGGATTTTTATGGTATAATAACTTACAGTTGTATCTTTAATCCATTTTGAGTTCATTCTGGTGTAAGGTGTAAGATGGTAGTCTAGTTTCATTTTTTGCATGTACTATCCAGCTCCCAACAACATTTATTGAAAAGACTCTTTATTTCATTGTATGCTCTTGCCTTCTTTGTCAAATATTATTTGACTACGAAGTCATGTGTTTATTTCTGGGCTCTCTATTCAGTTCCATTGATCTATGTGTCCGTTATTACGTCAGTAGTGCTTTTTTATAGAGGTCTTATAGTTTTGTTTGATAGCAGGTATTATGATCCCTCCCCACTTATTATGACAATAACAAAAACAACAAAGTAATTAGGATAAATTTAACCAAGGAGGTAAAGGGTCTGTACTCGGAAAACTATAGGACACTAAAGAAAGAAAATGGGGAAAATAGAAATAAATGGGAGCATATGAATAACTGTGTTCACAAATTGGAAGCAAGAACATCAGCAAAATGTCCATACTACCCAAAGATTAAACATAGGTTGATAGTATTTTTATTTAAGCAAAAAAAGGGGAAAAATCACTCTTATCAAAAAAAAACTGAAAAATCAAACTGATCTCCACTATATGGCACATTAGATCCCAGATTATGGTACAATCTTTACAGATTTATGTTCCTGAACATTTTTCCTGCATCTCATAGCAGGTTCTGAAATACTCACTTTACTGTACCATCAACTACTCTAACCAAATAGGACACTTAGATGAATCACAAAGCATTTTCATGGCCTGTGATTTACATTATTTCATAAAATATTCAAATAACTATTGTTTAAATAGTTTGTTTATATTTACATATTTAAATAACCATTATAATCAAGATTTAAATAAGAAAATTCATATTAACATAAAAATTGTACCAAACCAAAAACTATTAAATAATTAATCAAATATTAGGGTTTTTAAAATCCATATGGGTTTGGAGGGCCTTTTGTCGTAGTTATATATTACTTACTTTCATTTCTTTTCATTTCATTTTCTTTTCTTTTCTCTCATTTTTAAAATCTCTACTTGAAATAATGTCAGCTCTTTTCAATTCATTTTTAGTAACTATGTTCAAGCAAAAGTTTGAAAAATTTATTTACCTGTATACTGTAATAGATAGTATGTAATTAACTCTTCAAATATTTAAGGTGCACTGGGTATATGTTATTTCATCCACATCAAATGTTGCTTCTTAGTGTTTTCATTATTTAGAAATAAAATATTTAATTAACTCACCTAACCTAGTAAATGAGAAGCAATTTTTTTTTTTTACTCTCACCTGAGGACACTTTTTTTCATTGTTTTTAGAGGGAGAAACATCTATTGGTTGCCTGGACTGGGGATCAAACCCAAACCTAGATATGTGCTCTGACCTAAGGGAAACAAACTCAAATTTTTTGGCTATGAGACGACACTTGACCAACTAATCCACACTGGCCATGATAGAAGCAATGTTTCAAACTCCAATGTTATGTGAATCCGAATTTCATGTACTTACACAGCAAGTGAAATGCCCATCACCCCTGAGTCTCTCCCTTGGATAATATGCATGGGATTTAATGTGTTAAGTATGTTTAGTAAAACTCTGTGGTATGGATACAGTTGTCTGCAAAGGGGAAATTCCTGTTTTGTTTTATTTGTATCATTCTTTAAATTTATAAATATATTACTTTATTTTTCCAAGTAAATGAAAAACACTACCATCAAAATCATCGTCAGCCTATACGCACAGGATGACATCAACAGCAGTTCTTATAAACACGCATATACCATCCTGGTTTTTTCCAGTTTTACTTCAGACTATAGAAAACTTACAGGACAAACAACAGGCCAGAGGTTAGCACTTCTTACCATTTTTTAAAGAACAGCATTATGTCTGCAGGTACCTGCCATGTGAGCATCAGGAAAGAAAAACATGTGAGCTACATGATGATACCTTAAACAAGACAGTTGTGTTTAAAATCCTCCATTATTATGCTAATGTGATCTTTTTAGTTTGAAATCACCAGGTAAAGCCTACAGCAGTCCACTGGTCATTTTCTAACTATTAGATTCCTTGATTTTGTGGAGAATTGAAGAATGTATTGACAATTTCTTCACAGGGCCCTGACTGGTGTTGCTCAGGGGGTTGGACATAGTCCCACAAACCAAAAGGTGGCCCTGTTCCATTCCAGTCAGGGCGCGTGCCTGGGTTGTGGGCCAGGTCCCTGGGTGGGGCCCTTGTGGGGAGGCAGTCCACAGATGTTTCTCTCCCTCCCTTCCCCTCTCTCTAAAAATAAGTAAATAAAATCTTTAAAAATAATTTTAAAAATTCTTCAGAGGTTAGTCTGAGATCTTCAATACACCAAAATATCCAATCACGTCACAACAACAGTCTACATTACACTGAAAATTCTGGTATGACATTTGGTACTCATTATATTAAACAAAATTCAAATTATTAAGCAAAGTGTAGTGGCTAGTGTGCATGAGGTAATGTAGCTATTGAATTCTTAAGCTGGGAAGTTATTTATAAAATAAGTTTTACAGGATATTAATCGCGTCTCATTGTCATAGCAACCTTTTTTAATGCATGGGGAAATACACGATGAAATAAGTAACAAGAATTGCCAGCTATCTGCCTATTGCTCTTTGAATGCAGTTACATAATAAATAATTTTTGAAATTATAGAACAAGTCTCTTTAAACTGTTTTATAATGGATATTTATGAAAAATCTTAAAATATTTTAGCTGGGAACATATCTAAATTACCTACTTTTTAAAAAGAGAGAAAAAACCTGCCTTTTCTAACAAGTCTTATTCAACAATTGCCATTTAGTTTTGTCTCCAACAGGCATAAATCATGTACAGATTAGCTCTAAGGAAGTTCACTAATTGAAAGAAATGTTAATTTGACATTATAATTCCCATTAACCTTTTCTTTATTTGTGATACTTTTCACCAACTTCAAACTTTTTAAACAATAGCTCTTGCCATACAATTTACTAATTTTTAGTTCCAATTATACCTTTAATATGAAGATGATTCAGCCATACACCCCAGAACTCCTTTATATGAACTCATCTTAAATTTATGAAAATGTGGGGATTCCTTGCTAAATAATTTTAAATTTCTAAGATAAAATATATAATAGCCAAAATGAAAGAAAGAAAAATTATATATTTAAGATGTCTTTGTTTCAAAAACAATTTGACTTTTTTCAAACTCCAGAATTCTAAATAAAATAATTCAAGTAAGTCATTAAATATTCAGTCACTAAATCTTTAGCTCTTCGAATAAAAATGAATTCTTACTCATCTTTAAATTCAAGTTCTAGCACAAAATTTAGGAAGTAGAAGTTAAATAGAAGTTAAAATAGAAATTAAAAAACCCTTGAAATATAATTTTTAAAAATAGTATATATTGAATGAAAACTTTAAAAATTCTGTATTTTCTTCTCTAATTATAATTACCTTTTGTAGGGTGTATGTTGCAAAGTATATGTGGTATCCTAATAGAGTCATTAAGTAGAATGGGCTTTCATATATTCACTCATGTTAGCCCTTTTCTTTTTGCTCATTTTGATCAGTCTGCTTGTTTTTATCCCCAATTAGTAAAAATAAATACCATTTTAAAATATACAGCACATAAATGTTGATAATTTGGTAACCTAAACATTTCTAGTGCTCCCGAATGATAAACCCTTTTAACATGTATTTATTCATTTTTTGGTAGCAAACTTGACATGATGAAGAGTAGAAGGAAAACTATAGAATGTAACTAGAATTGCTAATTCAATTTTCCTGGGGAAACATATATAATGATAAATGGCTTAAAACCTAATAAGAAAAAAATAAATAAATGAATTGACTAATTTATTAAGTAATAAAATTTATGGGAGTATGAAGCACTAGTAGATAGTTAATATGACAAATGATATGAGAAAGCTGAAGACAAATATTGCAGCATTTTTTATGCATTCACTACAGACTTTGATGAACCTGTGGAATACATTGTGTCTGGTCTTTGTGAATCATAGAGAAATCAGTACGGTGACATGAAAAGGCAGAGCTTGTCAGAATGGAAAAAAGAGACCGTCTACTATTGATGTACTTCAAATATAAATACACAGGGTAAAAAATAAAGGCATTGAACTATATTCATACCTCATGGTATTAGTGAGCATGAGAAAGATGTAATTTTATATACCATAAACTTCACATAAATAAAGTTTTCAAAGTGAAAGTGCTTTAATGAAAGAAGAGGCAACTTACCAATATGAAATAAAAATTACATGCACCTAACATATCTTCAAAGTTATGAATCCAAACAAGTAGAACTAAAATAAGTTATTAACAAAAATAAAACCACAGTTGGTATTTTGAAAACCTTTCTCTCAGCAATTGAGAAAACAGGCAAAAAATAAGCAATGGCAATATCAAACACTTTGATCACTAGACAATTTATAGGATAGTCGCTCATTATTTTCAAAGGAAAATGTATGTGTATCAAATAGGCCATGAGTTTTAAATAAACTTAATAAATTTGAAGGACTAAAATCAAACAGAGTATGTTTCCTTTCAAAGATGGAATCAAAATAAAACTCGTTAGTAATAAGATGTCTAGGGATTGTAGATATTTGGAAGTAGAGCAGCACACTTACAAGTGATGCATGGATCTAGGGAAAAAATATCACTAGGGAAAGAAGTAACTATTTTTAACAGAATAATTATAATAATAAAACATATAAAAATTTGTGGGATGACTCTATAACTATTTTTAGAATAAAATCAAAGCTTTATATGTTTATGTAAAAATAGATAATTAGTTTAATATTAGTTTATAGTATGAATTAGTATACTATAGTTTATATTAGAATATAATATTAGTATATATTTAAAGTCTAAAAACCAGTGAGTTAAAGCTCCTCCTCCAAAAGGGAAAAGTCAAGTTAATAAAAGTAAAAGATGAAAATAATTTCAATATTAGAGCCAAAACATATAGATGAGAGAGAAGCAACACAGGAAAATCATCAAAGACAAGAGTTTGTTCCTTGAGAAGGGTAATATAATTAACAAACATCTAGCTAGACTGATCAAAGATAAAAAATAAAAGACACAATTTGCTTATATCCACAATGAACATGGAGTCATCACTAAAATCTACAGATATTAGAGTAATTATAATATATTATCAATAACTTTTTGCCCACAAATTGTATATCTTAGAGGAAATAAATTCCTTAAAGTATATAATTTATTAAAACCAAAATGAAATAAAATAAAAAATAATAGAAAACTTGACTAGTTCTGTAGATATTTAAGGAGTTATATGTTTTTTGAAATCTACACATCACCTGTACAATACATGGAGTATTCACCACCCTAAGTCAAGTCTCTGTTCATCACCATTTACCACCTCAATAACCTCTTCAACTTTACTCCATCTCCCCACCCACACCAACCCCAGAAGGTAAATTGCTGAGTCATAAGGCAATTAAATTTTAATTTTTGAGGCAACTTTATACTGTTTCCACAGTGGTTGCACCAATCTGCATTCCCACCAAGAGGGTACGGAGAGTTCCCCTTTCTCCACGTCCTCACCAGCACTTGTTGTTTGTTGATTTATTGATGATAAGCCATTCTGAAAAGTTTAAGATGACATGTCAGTGTAGTTTAATTTTCATTTATCTGGTGATGAGTGACATTAAGCATCTTTTCAGATGCATGTTAGCCATCTGTAAGTCCTCTTTGGAGAACTGTCTATTCAGGTCCTTTGCCCACTTTTTAAAAAAATCCTGGATTGGATGGCTTTACAGGTAAATTTTGCCAAACACTCAAATCAAAACTAACATCTATACTTCAATAAATAAATTCAGTACAGTAGCAGAATATGAAATAAATATCCAACTCTTTGTGTTTTGAAGTTTGGTATTTTCATTTGATTCTTGTGAAGAGTTATACTATTTCCTGCATTAAGTTATTTATTGAACACAAGTATTTGCTGAGCATCCTATTTTATCATGTAAATATATTTATACATGGTTTTATACATTAAATAAGTTTGTGGATGCTCATGAAAATGAGAATCTTTAAAAATACTGACTTTGTGAAAGAAATGAAGTAATGAGTATTATTAAAATACACTGAATAATTAACTAGTTTTTGCATTTCCAGATTAGTCATCTTGTTCACTCTCTGGATGCGATTACACCCTGGTTACAATATCCGAGTCCCATTGCCCTGGATCCGTGAAGCAATCTTCCTGGTTGTGCTGCACATTATGGAATTCAGTCTCCCAGAAGGGTTAGGACATGGTCCTCCATATTGGACACCTGCCTTGTGTGGGTTTTACTTCTCTTTACTCTTGAATTCCTTTTTAATATCAGGGTACAGCATCCTGCTGCATTTACCCAAGTTATCTACAAAGTACAACTCTTCTGTAATTACCTTGGTTTTAAACTTATTTTTCCTTTCTGTGGCATTCAGGTCAATGATAATCACCTCCACTTGAAACTTTCTTTTCCAATGCATTCCTGAAGCCATTCTCTACCCATACGAGTTTGCTGACAATTTTCTTGTTGGAAATTTCCTTTCCTCTAATGATCCTTAAATAACAAATTTTTCCCATGGACACCTTTATGCTTCACTCTTCACATACATTTAGGGAAAGTTATCAATGCCTGCTTTCATGTGCCACAGATATTTTTACAATTCTCAAATCTGAAACTACTGCTTAGAAATTTATCCTGAATTCCAGGGTAAAATCTCTCTCTCCGTAAATATACAAACAGAACTTGAAATTAGACAACTTTAAATCAAACCTTTCCCCCACATTGCTTCTGTAAGTTTGAATGTATATAACTTATTTTTAATTTAATGTATTGTGCTGCCAGTCTGAAAACTTAAGTAGCTACTAGAAATTTCCTCAATGAGTATATTTTTAACTTTTAAATTCATTTAGTTGCTTGTCCTATAAATGATTGATTTTTAGGTACTTTATAGTCTCTTTACTCCCTCATAGCTATTCTACCTTGGACTTTCAATATTTCTCGCCTTCATTTTGTATTGAAATGCTTACATCTTATATTGGTAGGATAAATGCCAAACTAGAAGAGGAAAGAGACCTAATTATATAGTGACTAATAGGACAAATACATTTCTTTCTCTCTCACATTCAAATGCCAAAGTGGGTGGCCCATGACTGCAAGTCAGCTTAATTACTTTCCAAACTTCCTTCTATGGATTTTTAAGATCTTTTATTATCTACCCGTGGCTGGTGTAGCTCACTGGATTGAGCGCCGGCCTGAGAACCAAAGGCTCACTGGTTTGATTCCCAGTCAGGGTACAGGCCTGGGTTGCAGGCCAGATCCCCAGTAGGGGGTGCGTGAGAGGCAACCACACATTGATGTTTTTCTCTCTTTCTCCCTCCCTCCCCCTCTCCCTAAAAACAAATAAATAAAATCTTTTTTTTTTAAATAGATCTTTTATTATCTACATCATGAGTGTTTGGTCACTTCTGGTTTCACCCAGGTGAAAAAGGGAAACCGACATGAAGTAGTAGCTACATGCTGAGTCTTAAGCTGAAATTCTCAAAGCGGCACCCAGTGCTGCTGCTCACAATCACTTAATCAAACAACAGCAACCAAATGAAAGGAAACCAGAAAATGTAGCTATGTGCACCGGAAGAAAAGGGAAATCATTTGGGGGTACAACCATCAGTTTTTGCTAAACAGCCCATGGTCTCAACGCCATTGTTTTCATTTTAACAAATCAACCCATACACTCTGAAGCTCCAAAGTATTTAGCAATTATGTCTAACTAACAGGGTAAATCTCAACATTCTTCATATTATACTTGTACTTTATGTTCATTTCTGTCTTGAAATTAAGTGTAATCCTATCTTTCTGCACTTGAATTCATACTCCAGAAATTTTGAACTGTGTATGATTCCATAAATGAGATTCTCTTTCTTCTTTCTCTTCCTCCTCCTCTTCCTCATTATTATTAACATTATTATCACTTTTTAAAACTTTTAATGTTGACTCTTCATTCTGAAATGTGTCCTCCACCTTTCCTCAACTAAAATATTGTAAACATCTTTCAAAATTTTGTTACTTTAATATTTCTCCAAGAAGATTAGGGATACCAATTTTTATTATAATTTACATTGAGTTTAGTGATACTTATATCTAATAATTATTATAAACTTATCAGTATCTACAGCAGGCTATAAGCTTTATGATATCAGAGCCCAACCCCGATCATATTTTTAAATTAATTTTTTAAGCCATTTTTAAATTAATAATTTATACATGATGTGGTAAAGCTGCTTTAATTGATAAAGTATGATTTTATTGAGAGAATACCGTAAGTATGCATATTACTCAGCTTAAGAATTATACACGGAAACCCTAAGAATAAAATATGATAAAACCATATGCAGATCCATATAAACTTTGCCATTATTACTAATATTATTTAGAGGTTAAACTTTAATGTGAGAAATTTTATATTGAATCATATTTTCAAATTGAATTCCATTAAGCTTTAGATTTATTACTTTATACAGACTACATATATTACATTTACAAATAAGATTCCATTTCCAACATTTATTATGAGTATTATGTTTTGCTACTTGCATTTATTTTAATATTCTACCCTTTCAAGGAGACAAATGGGCAAATTGTTACATGACCTTGCACATATACTTAACATAATAGCAGTAATAGTGCATAAGCAATCTCACTTTATTGGTACTGTTCAGTGACTCTATGTCTCTTCCCTTATTTCAGATATTTTGCATGATTTCCTGGTTGTGAGAGATCCACATGGAGATACATTTCCAGGTAACCTGAACAAGTCGTTAATTCTCACTTATGGCTAAAACTGTTCATATTCATTCAAGTGGAGTTCTCTACTATTTCGATCACTAAAAATTGTATTTGTTGTCAGCAAGCTCAATGCCTGATACCAAGTGTATAAATCAGAGAATTGCCAGACATAGCAATGCCCAAGTAAGAATTCCAACTGAGTAAGTTTGAAATACAGTCTGAGTAACGAGCTGCCCCCTGCCCCGCAAAATAATAAAATAAAAGGTAAGTTAGAAGAGATGCATTATTTAGTTGACTTTGAGTCAAGGGGCATTTCCTGGGTAAAGTTTTATGAAAGATTATGATGTAGAACATTAATTTGGATATATAAATTTCATTTTGATTTCTATTTTAATAAGTTTCTGTTACAGCTTTGTTTGATGCCTCGTTGGAATCATTACCACTTAGAGAGTTTCAAAATGTACCTAATAAGACTATAAAATGCAAAGTAATTTGTCACTAAAATTTTTTGAACAGGAAAGCAGCACTCCTACTACTATTGTTACACCAATACCCCTCTCCCTCACACTAACTACTTCTGCTATATATAATACTGTACTTTTTCCTCACACCCCAATCATGGAAATACTTCAACATATCAGGAAATGTAACATGGCGATAATTAATTAAGTTAACACATATGCCATTAATTTTATCTTCATTTGTAATGATTTTCCTATTTTACTGTGGCTCAGATGGTTTAAGTTGTCTGGCCAGGATCACACAGCTGATGAGGGAATAATCTAGAATTTAAATCCAAACTACTTTTTTTCTAAGCCCATACTATTTTTATTCATTATAATCTCAATATTGTAATCACCATAAGGCCTCGTCTATTTAGGTCCACCACCAAGAACGTTTAACAAATAGCCATGAAGAATACGTATGAAGAAATCTAAATTAAATACTTGATCTAGATATTCAGTGCAAATTTCATCAAAATTTTAGCAAGGTATGTGTGCCATAGATGAAAAAGGTTGGAAATCTCTGAAATTCTAGTGGCGCACCAGTTGAAAATCGCTGCTCTATTTCCTGATTCAGGGGTTGCAACCTGCAGGCAAATGAAAGGGGAACTTTCAACACTATGTATTGGCCCCTTGCAGTGTGGAGGTGATTCTGTCAGATGACCTTGCTCTCTACAGCACATCAGCATCAAGCAACGTGCCAAATTACTGCAACCAGAAAGCTTCCCCTGGCTCTCACTCACTTTAATTTGAAACATGAGTGTGGGAGTGGGGGGCAGGGCGGGACAGGGGAGAGCAATGAGGGAAAAGGCAGGACAACTGTAACTGAACGATGAAAAATAAATTAATTAAAAAATAATAAAATAAATAAAAAATAAAATGTAAGCTGTAAAAAACAAACTTAATGCATTATATGATTATATTTGGATGGGTGGAAGACAGATCATGAAAATTAAGTAACATTCTTTATGCATCAGATTTCACCTTAAAAAATAGAAATATGGCTTAAAAATCCTCTTATTGATTTCTATGAAGTTAATAACATTAGCAGACACATAAAAAAATTAGCAAGTTAACCTGTTGACTATCAACAGCCAAGTTCTAAAGTTTATATGGAAAGGTGAAAGACCCAAATAAGCAATGCAATCCTGAAAACAAAGTCGGAGGACTGACCAAATCTGACTTTAAGACTTACTTTAAACCCATGGTGGTCTAGCCAGGATGATATTGGTGGAAAAAACAGATTAATGGAACAATGTAGGGAGCCTACATCATTATGTCCCCTGAGGTCTCTGAGAATTGTAATTCATCAACGACAGAATTCTTAATCTTATTTTTGTCTTTTTATGCATAGGAAATATTTCTACATGAAGACAATCATGGAATATACATTTACAAATGTGTTTTAAGTTTTACACTAAAAAAGAACTGTACCAAATAAATTAAAATAACGTATAGCCATACCAAAGTTTTATAAAACGTTAAAGTTTTCCAAAGGCATGTATAACATTTGTCTACACATTAGGATATTTACTTTTCCAAACTGATAGTGCTCAGGTAGGCCAAAAGACCAAGGGATTCACCTCTCTGAGTTCAGATTCCTATGTCTCTGAGGACAATCCTCAGTAATTCCTGCTCCCTGCCCTGTGCATTGCAAGCTTGAACCCAGCTGGGCATTGGCTGCCATGGACAGTGGAAAGAAAATTGGGGGGTGGCCGGCTGGACCCGGGGTTGACAGAGGAGCCCCAGTGGGTGCCCTGCATCACCACCTATACATCGTCACCTTAGTGCCTGCATCAGTCATTTCACTTCCTAGAGAAAGTGAGGAGAAATGGGGAAAACGCTTAGACTTATTCTGTAATTGTGTTAAATGATCTCAGGATGTATTTAATTTATTCACTGATTTATTATGGAAGTAGTTTGATGTACAAAAAAAAATGTTTTTCTCTTCCCATATGGTAATATTGGTTTTATTCTTTTAATCACATTCCTGAAAAAGTCCTTCCACAAAGGATAAGACAACTGGCATGGTAAATTTATAATAGCACCTTATGATTGTGTACATAGCGAAGAATCTACTGAAAAGTTATTAAAATAAATATGGGCATTTAATAAGATGTAATGCATCAATTATTATATAGTATTTAAATGTGCATGCCAATAATATGAAATAACATTTTAAATACAATATTAATAGTTTCTCTAAATATCAGCAACAAAATATAAAAAAAGAATCTGAGATTTTATAAAATATTGTTTACAATAGCAACAAAATATGAAATAACAATAAGAACATCAAAAAGTGGTGAGGAAAACTTTATAAATTCTAGCATATTTAAAAAAAACTGAAAAGACCTACATAAATAGAAGCATACTGCCCTGGTTGCAATAAATTAGTTTGTTGGAGTGGTGTCTTGTGAATCAAAAGGTCACGGGTTTGATTCCAGATCAAGGCACACGCCCGGGGGGCAGGATCAGTCCCGTCTGGGAGAGTTTGGGAGGCGTTTTGGTCTCCACAAAATAATTGCTTTTTGGCCAGAAGAAAGATTTCTTCAGTCCAGAAATTTCTGACACTTGGCTGTTTCATTATATAACTCTCCCTCATCAGTATAATTTCTCATTATTTTCCAGGAATACACAGTTTCTTCCTCTATATTCCTTTACATATTCCTTTTCTAAACACCGTATTGTTTATATATCTGTCTTGTGTCACATTTTATTTTATAAAAAAATAATAGTCAAGCCTGGCCTACCTTGTTTTCCTTCATATAAACTTGCACATCCCTTATTCTTTCCTTCCAATATCTTCTCAGTACTTTTTCCCCACTGTACATTATTTCTGTTTTATCATTTTTAGGTCTTATATATGCCAATCTTTGTACATGACTCTTTCTTTTCATCAAACCTCCAGGAGAATTATCATATATTAATCTCATCATTTATCCACATACTTAGGTTTACAGATACGTATTTAAAACATTTTAAAATTATTTTTTAATTCAATCTGTTAATAAAGACATTGTTTCAGTTCTATATATTATGTTTTCTATCATTATCAACTTGCTTTCCTTGTATTAATTACTGAGAAATGGTTACCAAGGAAGTTTGGAAAATTAGGGAAGTCCATTTACTCCGAGTTCTCTACAAAGCATATAAGCAATTTATAATTAATGGTTATGTGGCTCCATATAGTTTCATGTATGGTCAATACTGATTATAAAATTATCAGTAATCAGGTGCCGAGTTTCTAATATTTAGGGATTAATATATACGATCAGTTTTTCACATTAATGAATTTAGCAGTAGAGTATGTACCAAATTTAGATTTTGTATTTTGGCAGGTAAATTCTACCTAAAATAATCAAAAAGATAATTATTAACATTGGCTCCATTCTTTACAAGGAAGAATCGAGCTGTTTTTTAAGTGTGTTTCCTATATCAGGAAATGTCTCATGAAATTTTTCTTAAAAATATTTCTCAGGATTTGGCACTGATTGCAGAGAATAAAAGAACATCCTAACAAGTGATAAATTATAGTTTAGTATCTGAATACTTTGGCAACCATGTATTACTCATCTCAGTAGGGTATTAATACTTTAGATTACTTTATGCATATGTTTTGAAAGACAGTAGAAACATAGAAAATGTTTTTATTTACATCAGTGTTGAAAAGTCCAAAATATAGTCCCAGCAAGCATAATTTAATGGTGGTTTATAAAATGGCTTGAACATATAAATAGAACAAAACTAAGTCAAATGAAGAAGGAAGAAAGATGTGAATGGTTAATGAAAAGTCACATGTCTTATTAGCAGTAATAGTTTAGAATGTTATGATTTTATTTTATCGTATTTTTATTAAGCTTATTGGGGTGACATTGATTAATACAATTGTATGGGTTTCTACAATACATTATCTGAATATTGTGTTTATCAATCCAAGTCAAACCGCCTTCCATAACCATTTATTCACCCTAGCTATCTACATAAAGATAGATATAGACGTAGGTATGGATAGACAAATAGAAAGATATAGCTATAAAATGTTTCATATTGAAATCGTGCAGTTTTAAATGCCCTTGAAACAATTATAGGCATTGGATAAAAAAATAAACCCTGCCCAAGACAGTGCAAACATTTTCACACATTTTCTTATGGAACTAAATGAGAAGAAATTAAAGACCCAAAGTCTAGTTATTGTTACCTGGACATTTTATAATGACTTTACTCATTAATTTAACTGAAATAAAGACAGGAGAAATAATTTCCTGATGCTATGTCTGTGCCTAATAGAAATTGGGGAAATATCTATGGTAAAATTGAGAAAATAGGAGGTCAATGAAATCATATCATACTAATTACAGGTTGTTAAAGTAATACAATAACAGAACAAGGGTGTTAGTTTTAATTTAAAAAAGAAGAGACTTTAAATTAAGTATACATGTGAGAATCAAACTAGACAGACTGCAGGTTGCTAATTTCCTTCATGTCAAAATGATTATGATATTCTCAGAAAATTTTAAAGGAAATTGATTCATCTCTAATGTTAAAAAGCATGGATTGAAATTATGATTAGTTTAAGAATTAACAGCACATATGTATGCCCTTTACATATATTTTGGTTGAAGTAAAATATGGTACAAATTTCTGAAAATATTGAGTTGTTCTAGAAAATAAATTAATGTATTGTGAACATCACTATAAAAAGTATGTTTCTTAGTCATTCTACTACCACCAAAACAAAAGAGACTGAAAGCAAAAGTGAGTTTCAATAGACATTTAAAACATGTGTAATTTAATTTATTAGCGATAAATTAAAATACACCTTCGTAAAATACACGTTTTACACGTTTGTAAAATGTAAATAGAGGGCAAATTATTTTCTTTGCTCAAGGCTTCAATTATGGATTTGTAATCAAAGTAACAGGCCACGAATGGTTAAGTACTAAACTCATAATCCAAATAATCCTAAAATCTAAATGCTGGGAACAGAGTGACCTTTTATATTAAAAAAGAGGGAAGAAACATGAAAAGCTTCTTGACTTGTGAGAGATTTCGAGGAATCCCTGTACAAGCTGCTTTACTTTTCCCACCTACAATCAATGGGGTCATAAAAACTCATCCCATAAATGTACTGAATGCACTTTGTGAAATGTGTCCATTAATAATTCTTTCAAGCTTGTTTGTTGTTGTTCAATAGTATAAAAGATAGCTTATTAGAAATGAAATGTCTTTTATTTTACAAATTTTGTTCATTAAACAAAAATATATAAAGCATTCTATGTAAAAATACTAAAAACGGAGAAATGCAAAAGGCATATCCTGTCAACAAAAAATGTCTTCTTAGTGGGAAAATGTGAATTAAATGAACGGGTAAAGTATAATATTGGTGATACAACAACATAGTAATCCGATTTCAAGATTTTAAACCACAATAATCATGCGAGTGTGATAACGGTATGGGGATTTTTATAAGCCAATCAATTTAACAGAAGAGGGAGACCAAGCTGAAAAGGCTGGATTTATTTTAAGTATATAAACCTAAGTGCAAGCATTTGATAAAAGAAGTAGAGAGCATCTATAAAAGAAGTTTATTGAAGAATCTGTTTGTCATCGAGTATATTGTGCTGCTCATAACCTGAACCGTATTTTTGGAAGAGCAAAGGTGCTTCCCTGCAATGGCATTCAACGTGATTTTAAACGTATGCTTTCAGCTCTCATAAATGAACATTATTGTCTATAAAATAAAGTTTAATGTATTTCTTAATATATGTATATGCTTTGAGATAGAGAAAAATTATAAAACTCAGCTTTAGTGGGGAAATAATTTTTATTAACAAAGAGGAATAATGTTTCTTACACAAATTTGTCAAGTTTACAATAATTCTGGCTATTTTAATAGTATATCACATACAAGCAAGAGTGAGTTTTCAGCTGTATTGGAGGATGGTGGACTGCTTTTCAAATATTTAAAACCCTGACTTGTGCTTCCATTATTGACATGGAAAAAAAAAAGTAAGAAATGTTAGTTCTGAAGTGGGTAACTTTTCAGAAGCCATCTGCAATCACGATGGGTGGTTTGTAAGCAGTTGGTATTAAAAAGTCATTCAGCTCATTAACGGTCCAATTAGCTGGTATGTAGTGCAGCACCCCTGTAAGTTCTCTCCACTGCCATGTAAAGTCTAGGCAGGATTCTCCACTATGGAAACTGCTAGTGAAAGGAAGTAGGTGGGTATCCCAGTGCAGAAAGTCACTGAGACATGATACTTCAAATATCAATGAAATCATCTAGGATTCTGCTTAGGCTACGTAATTGGGAAGAGGCATCCAAATCAAAATGTGAATTCATTCCGAGTTGCTATTAATACTGAGTATATTTAATTCAAAAATTGTTGATGCTTTGGTATGCATATACACATTTTTTAAATAAAAACAACTTTAATGTGAGGGATAAGACCCTAGGCCTCTTCAGTTAGGTTCTGAGATATATTTATCCTATACAGTATTTCAAACACAGTGGTATAATGAGTAAATAAACATCTGTGCCTCTAAATTAAACTTCAACCCAAAGAAAATGACAAGTCAAAATGAAGTCATAATTTAAAATAATAATTCAAGTTCATAAACTATTATATTTAAAGGGGATAGCAATGGATACATTTTAATGGAATTTAACCAAATTTTCATTTTCATTGTCTGCAACCATACCAAATGGTCTTACATTAAGTATTAAATTTCATGTAATGTTTCATTCAACTTATATCACAGAAGTAGTAAGCAAAGAAATAAACATTAATAAACACACACCTCTCCGCTGTCAACACAAATAAGAAAAAAATTTAAAACAATTTCTAGTGTTATTTATTTATGAGGAGATAGTTATCTGAAGTTTTAAAGATAGTGCTGCAAAAGGGAAAAGGATGTAACAGTGAAATTCCTAAGGTCTTCAACTTTTTACGTTTACTAAAATATCCTCAAGTTGGTCATTCTAGAAAATAATGAAAGATATCTTTAAAGAAGACTGCTTGATTATGGCAATGACCTAGAAACTTACTAGGTTAAGGTCTGCTACTGTATATTATGCTGTTTTAGTTTAGCTTAAGTGAATATTAGAATCCTGCCAAAGGTTTTGAATTATAATTGTAGTTAAATAGACATATTGAATATTAAGCTCTGTGGCCTATGGTTAGGATTTTGTTGTGAGATTACATATTTTCTTAGACTTTTACTACTGAAATTTTCAGAATCCATACTCTATGGAGGTAACACTTGTTTTAAAGGTACCGTATTTCAAAAATATGGCCCATATTTATGACAACTTCTGTCTCTACCTCCAACCTGTTGGTTAAGATGCCCAAAAGATGTGATGATAGGTTATCATTACCTAGTCTTGCAGCCATGGAATACTTTACAATAGGGGGTTTAACACTATAGAAGTCATTTATTGAGGAAAGATGAAGAAAAGAAAGAAAAAGTAAATGAAACAATAAGTATGTGTCCAAGATATAAGTTTGCCTTCATTCCCAATTACAGGTCCAGCCTGGTACGGGTCACATCCTGACATTATCACTCTCAAGATTAGTGGGTGGTCACGTCAATGACCTTACCAGGGACACTTTCTTTACTTACTTGTTTGTAGGGATAGGAGCATTCTAGTGGTAGATTTGTATTTCTCACTACTCTACCAAGCAAAAGAAGTGTTAATCAAAATAGTTCACACCTCTGGACAAGGCTGATCTGCCTTCCAGAGATATCCATTTTCCAGCTTTCCTGTTTTCTTCTGGACTGAATTATGTAACTCAAAACTTCACAGGCCATAGCCCTAGCACCTCGGAATGTGACTGAATTTGGAGGCAGTCTTTACAGAGGTAATTGCATTGAAACGAGGCCATTGTGGTGTGTCCTTGTCCCAGGCCACCGGGGACTTACAAGAAAAGGCAATTGGGACTGGGCACAGAGATGGTATACCTGATGGCACAGAGAGGAGATGATCATCTCCAAGCCAACGAAAAGGCCTAGAGCGGGCTCTTTGCTCGTGGCCCTCAGAGAAGCCAACCCTGCCACACCTCGATCTGGGACTGCTGGCTTGAAGAACTGAGAGAAAAAAAAGTTCTGTCTTCAAGCTACACAGTTTGCAATCCTCTGTATGGCAGTCCTGGTGATTTCATAGACGTTACGACTAAACATAAAAATTTGTAGTGCTTTATTAATATTCATTAAAATTGGTCATTCTCTCTCTATTTGGTCAAACTTCTTTGGAATCTTTAAATATTTTCTTGAGAATATTTTATGATTATAAATATAAAAATACATATATATGATTTAAAAATAATATATTCAAAGTTTTTTCTACTTTGAGATACTGTCTTCTAGAGATATTCTCATAAGATAAAGTCCAAACATAAGATCAGTCTTCTTTTCTGATTCATTGTCATTAAAATAGAACATAGTTAATCCCCAAATACTTATATAAAAGTAACAAATTCTTATTATAGTTACCATGTAAAAAATCTCAGAATATTATTGAGTCCATGTCTTAAAATTATTGTAATTCACTATTTGTTATATGTCAGTTTCCCCATGAGTAAAAATCACATAATTCACTTTAGCAGTAACATAATAGCTTGATATAAATCTGTATGTTATATTTGATTTTCCAGAATTATATGGTCCAAGCTGGTTGTCTTCAGTTGACTTTTGTTTCACCAACATATATATGCTAAAGACCTAATTCCCAGTACCTCAGAAGGTAACCTTACTTAAAAAATGTGTCTTTGTAGAGATAATCAAGTTAAAGTCAAATCACTATGGTGGGTCCCAATCCAATATGACTGGCGTCCCTATAAAAAAAAAGGAACACTAGACACAAAGCCAATCACAGAAGGGAGATGATGTGAAGAGACACAAGGAAAATGGACTTTCTACAAGCCAAGGAGAAGGACCTGAACTAGACTTTTCCCTCACAGACCTCAAAATAAACCAACCCTATAGACATCTCGATTTTGGACTTCTAAGTTACATGTGCGTGAGATAATAAAATTCTGATATTTAAGCCACCTGGTTTGTTGTGCATCCTTTTGGCCGCCTTAGAAAGTTAATACATTGGTCAATATAAAAGTGGCTATAGAGTGAAGTCATTATTTTATTTCACATGTAACTAATTCTTAAATCATTACACTGTGTAACATTGTGCTTAAGTTAAACATATAAATGTATTATGTAATGATAAAAAGTATAATTTAGCCCTGGCTGGTGTGGCTCCATGGATTGAGTGCCAGCCTGAGAAGCAAATGGTGTCTGGTTCGATGCCCAGTTAGGGCACATGCCTGGGTTGCTGACCATGTTCCCAGTAGGGGACACATGAGAGGCAACCACACATCGATGTTTCTCTCCCTTTGTCCCTCCCTTCCTCTATAAAAATAAATAAATAAAATCTTTTTCTTAAAGTATAGTTTAGATTGATGCATGCATTGTGATATATTTGTATTTAGCAACACATATATATATGTGTGGTGTGTGTGTGTGTGTGTATATATATATATATATATATATATATATAGAGAGAGAGAGAGAGAGAGAGAGAGAGAGATAGAGAGAGAGAGAGAGAGACACTTTCAAGTGAACCTCATTGGAAAAGTAAATTATGGACATTTAAAATTAAGGCAGCATTCCCCTGGTTGGGTGGCTCAGCTGGTTGGAGCATCACATCCTGTACACCAAAAGGTTGAGGATTCCATCCCCAGTCAGGGCCCATAACTGAGTTGCGGGTTCAATCCCCGGTTGGGGCACACTGGAGGCAACTGATTGATGTTCTCTCTATCTCTCTCCCTCTCTTCCTCCCTCCCTCCCTCCCTCTCTCTCTCTAACATCAACGAACATATCCTCAGGTGAGGAGTAAAAAAAATGATAAAAATAAAATAATAAAATCATGGTTGTTTTCCACCACATTTAAGAAAATGACAATTTGTTTATGTCATCATGTCAGCACAGGAAAAATAAACTTTATCGAGGGTGTCTATGATATATTTAGATCTACATTATTTCACTTCGATTAATGTAAAAGATAAGAAAACATCACAAGCTAGTTTCACTTACAGAGAGTACTGTTTATTTTACTTTAACTTAGAACTAGTAGCCCTGAAGATTTTGAATGCCCATATGTATCATTTGATAAACAAACAAACAAACAAAAAAACTAAACACTTTTAGTGAACCAAATATTTTGATAGGAAAAAGTCAGTAAAAACTGAATCAAGTACTATTTCTCAAAAAAACACTACAATAAAAATGTAAAATTCTCATGAATAGTGCCTTCACAAATATTGGAATGAATGTGATTGCTTTTGTGGTATAGTAATGATTTTTAAAACCATAATTGGGAGAGCAGGGATTTAAAATTAATTTCTGAGAGCTAATATAAAACATACTCTCAGTTGAACTTTGCCCTTTTCCCTCTATTGCCTCAGAAAAGTTCAGAGCTATTTGACTTGGTGTCTATGGTACTAACCACTGGGGTGGAAATACTCCCTTGAATGAATTCTTTAGGCTATTAGTTTGGCTGTGCCCCATTTATTCTTGCTCTGCTATTTTCATGTACTGATATTAGAGACTGTGTAAGGAGCTTCTATTACTTCCCATCACTCTCCTACCATTCAATCTGTGCTTTTGTAACTAAGGAATTTCATTATAAGATCAAATAAACCGATACCTAAAACATATTTAGAGGCACAGAATATGTACCTAAATGTATAAAATGCTTTAAGTTGCCACTATTTAAAGT
This sequence comes from Desmodus rotundus, assembly GCF_022682495.2. Taxonomy (NCBI): domain Eukaryota; kingdom Metazoa; phylum Chordata; class Mammalia; order Chiroptera; family Phyllostomidae; genus Desmodus; species Desmodus rotundus. The sequence continues at coordinate 81,176,360 of NC_071399.1, read as the reverse complement.
ATTGAAGTGTCAAACGAACTAAATAATGGGCTTACAAGGATTTCTCGGTTCATGTTATGTCCAAAGACAACTATTAGCACAGCAGTGTATGAGAAGTCACTATAAAATAATTCAGTTAAAATGATTCCCCACTAGCATTTTCATCTTGAAACCTGGAAGAGCTATTTTGCAAGAAGGTATGTTCTTCCCCTATTTTACGTCTGACTACACTCAGAAACAAAAAGAAAAGAAAGAAAAAAGAACTGTGTGTATGCACTTATAAATACATTTTATAGGATTATGTAATTATATTTAGAAATAAATTAATTGCATTTTATTTAGTGTTTGTCAATACCACAAGATCTGAGGTTTTATCCTCTTTGCAAGCTGACAAGTTAACCTGCTATAACTTCATGTGTATTGGAGGGAGGCATGAGAGTTGTTTCAGGGACAGAGCATTTTATCACTCACAGCCAGAGAGCAGTTGCAGAACACCAGCATCTTCTGTGCCTGCTCTCTGAGCCCCTTTCCCTCAAGGTGAGGAGAAGGCCAAGGGTACATGCACAAAACCAATGGCATTAAAAGGGAGGAAACCTGAGCTTAGGGAATCTAAATTTTTATACCTGATAGTAAGCATGCCTTCCATTTGCTCATACAGAAGACAATCTCTCTCTCTTCCAAGGTTATTTGCTATACAGATATCCCTGTAAAAATAAACAGGAACTAATTTATCTGTGCCTCTGCTTAAAAAATGTACCAAAAGGAAAAGTGTGGAACCTAAGAATTACCTTGCCACAATGTTTCATTTTGGTATTATTTAGAAATACATACATTTGCATGAAGGTCATAGACTTCCAAAAGAAATATTGATACTTGCTTGCTGCTATTAATCAAATAAGAACTTTAGGCTATAATAAAGACCAAAAAGTATTTATCTGAGCAAAACAGAATTGTAATTGGCAAGATACAGATTTCAGGTAGCAATGTAAATTATGCTCTAGAGATAACAAAGAAAGACAGGCTTTTATAGGCAAAACCATAAAACACAAATTTTTCATGCAAATAAAGAATCACTGGCTAGAGTAACAGGAATTGGTTAATTCCAATATGCAAATGAAGGAGTGAAAACTACAAGGAGGAGGTCAAGTCCATATCTGCCCACACAGCAGGTGTTGTTCCAGTGTATTTATGGCTCAGACTGCAGCTGAGTTTGGCAACAGGTTTAGTAAGTTAATAGCGGCTCTGAGAACTGAAGTACAAGATGTATGTAGGTTCCACTAGTTCAGTGGCCTCCTGGCTCTTTTTTAAGTGACTCTCAAGCCATGCTTAATCAATTTTACTTTCTCCATTATCACTGCATATTTAACACATATAGGTACAGAAGACCCTCCCCAATTCTTTCATCTGTGGTGAAGAAGAGGATATCTAAGAAAAGGCCTGTCGTCACGGCTTTTAGAAGGCCCGAATCAAGCCACGTGCAGGAAGCGTATTATTTCCGAGGGGAGTTTAAATTGATTACTTTATGACAATTTTTTTTTAGATTGATGAGTTTGACTCCATCTCTACCTCCTATTGGCAGTTTTATGTCCTATCACATTTACAGACAGCAGATCTTTAAAAAGTTAGGGTTACAGTCCATTCTGTAAAAAAACAAAAACAAAAACAAAAAAGTGTCCTACTTAGCTCGGTTTAGCGTACACTGAAAAGAGATGGAAAAGGTCATACTCAAGGCTCACACATTGCTCATCTTTGTTAAGCAAAGTTAGGGATCTCTTAAAAAATAATATATTGTGCATCAGTTTGGGATACTCTTTAGAAATGTTACTCTCTGGATACTCATGCCGATTTAGATAGCTGACCCCAAAATTATGATTCTGCTTATGTGTATCACCAGTTACATAAACCTTGTAAATCCATCAGATCACTAAAATAATTTCCTAAACCTTCTCATATTAGATACGCTAAAATCATAGCGTCTGTGTCGTACGCCGGAGGGTGAAGCTTTTCTAAGCTCTGAAGAGATCTCCATGGGCACTCAAGGTTAAGGGGATGGAGGGTTTGAGGCACATGTATGTTCCCCCCCATGACAGGGCACACCTGCAGGGAGCACGTAATGTCACGCAGAGCTATGCTGGGCAGAGAAAAAAGTGAATATATTAATATGCAATATTTAAAATAGCAATGATCTTTATCCTCGGATTCATTCGCTGATAAACAGTTGGAGAAGACTTGCTCTGTGACTGTGGAAAAGGCACTTAACTTCCCTGTTTCCTTGATCCCAAGTCTATCAGGTAAGTAAAGATAATCTTAGCTACTATATAAGATTTTGAGGATTAAGGGAGAAAATTCCGTTTTTATAATTTATCCTATAGAGATGGGTAGTGATATCAAGGATATATCTCTAACATCGGGACACTTATTTTAGGTAGCAGCTAGGAATGAGCAGGACCCTCACCATTACCATCTAACAAAGAACTTAATACAGGAGGCTAGAAGCTAAAGAAAGACATGTCTCGCCTATTAATCCAGCAGTCCAGAGGTTGGCTTGATAAGATGGCCAGGTGTCCTGAGCAGTACAAGCAGAATAGCGCAGGAGGAGGAGAGAGTCCTTGAGGCTGGGCTGAGGAAAGGGGCTTCTGTAACAATGTTATTAAGATTGCCAGTGTCCTGAAAGTCTCAAGCAGGAATTCTACAGGAAGGGGGGGTAGTCCTTGAGATCCTGTTCTGGGAAAGGGAGCTCCTGTAACAATTTCACTAACGGTGTCTCTCTCCACCCGTAACGCTTATTCTACCATTCCATCAAGAAAAAGCCTATGAGAGAGCAAACTGATAAATCATGATGCATCTGCACAATAGAGTGCCGCTGTCTAAGTGAGTTCAGGCTGCTGTCACAAAGCTGTATCGACTGGGCGGTTTATAAACAACAGAGATTTACTTCTCACAGTTCCAGAGGCTGGGTGTCCAACACAGGATGCTGGAATTGAATTCTGGTGAGAGCCATCTCTTGGGTTGAAGATTGCTGATTTTTCCTCATGTTCCTACATCATGTTAGGGGCAACAGAGCTCTCTGGGGTCTGTTTTATAAGGGCACTAATCAAATTAATAAGGCCTCTACCCTAGTGATCTAATCATCTAGCAAAGCTTCCTAATACCATCACATGGAGAGTAGAATTTCTACATGTGGATGTGGGGGGAACAAAGGTTCAGTCCACAGCAAGTGTGTTGACATGAAATAACAATGGGTTTGTTAGAACCAGATGTGTGTTAAGAGTTGGTGGCTGTCAAATAAGACAAAGTGGAAACTATGGACTTAGAAAACAACACACTTCCAAAGAATAAAAAGGAAAAAACAAGGAATACCTTAGGAAGTAGAAATGAAGGAGAACAGAAGAAATGAGAGGTGGTGCTTAGGAGATCACTTAATGAAAAATTCATGAAGAAAATGGTAAGGATAGATCAGCAATCATATATATGTGTGTGTGTGTGTGTGTATATATATATATATATATATATATACACACACACACACAGGATTCAGCAATCATTTATATATATATTCCACATATACATATGGAAATGTATTTTCCGTATGTTCAAAATAAATTCAAGCAATAGATTAACATAGCAATATAAATATTATTAAAACTTTATGTAATAGCGAATCTTTAAAAACTTATTAAGAATGAAGAATATATAAAGAAAAATAGCCCTGGCTGGTGTAGCTCAGTGGACTGAGTGTGGGCCTGCAAACCAAAGAGTTGCTGGTTTGATTCCCAGTCGGGGCACATGACTGGATTGTGGGGCAGGTTCCCTGTGGGGGGCATGTGGGAGGCAACTACACATTGATTACTCTCCCTCACTTTCTCCTTCCTTTCCTCTCTCTAAAAATAAATAAATAATATCTTTAAAAAAAAGAAAAAATAAAGTTACATCATTTTATAGTGTTAGTGCTTGAAGCTATTTGGGGCAAGGCAAGAAAATAAGTTATCATACAAATTAAGTTCCCTGAAGGTACATATGCTAAATAGATTTTTATTTAGCATATCATATACTTCTATATGATATACTTCTATCATATAGAAGTATAATAAAATAATACATTTAGAAATTAAGCATATATATTACAAAATAAATAAATCTTCAGTAAAGAAGAAATCATAATTAACACTTTAAAATATTTAATCTAAACCAAATTAAAAGTTCTTTATATCAAAACTTGTAGCAAGCTATAGCAGTCACAGAATAAATAGAAGGAAAGGAAATGCAATTTGAGCAAAAAATATCAAACCAAAGGAAGAGTATCAATAGTCCAAAAGACAAAACTAAAAAATGCAAAACCATTAAAAAAATCAATTTGTCTGGGCTGTGGGTTTGGTCCTCGCTAAGGGAAAGCATAAAAGGAAACCAGTCAGTGTTTCTCCCCCTCTCCTTCTGCCTCCCTCTCCACCTCTCTGATATTAATAAACATGTCCCAGGTGAGGATAAAAAAAAGAAATTCAAATTGAAGACAGAAGCCTCAGCTCCCCTCATATTGGTACTTACAATAAATGTGTTAGTTGCAGAAGTTTTATTAACACATTTTCATAAATCTTCAAATAATAAGGAATTTCTTTCATTCAAGCATATTAAAGTAATATAATGAATAAACATATTAAATAAAACCACTCTATAATGCTATTATAAACATTAAGGTAGTCAGGGACAACAGAAGTGTCTAAAATAAAACAGAAAAATCTGATTAATAAAAATAGTTGCAAGATTTGTATATAAAATACAATCCACTCAAATTCTATAGTATTTGAGAAAATCATAAAATATGACTGTAGAGAATTTAGTTAAAGAACACCAATATATTTCAACATTATTTAATGTAAGTTAAACATACAACAAAAGCTTTAAGTTACTATAATTATAAAATTAAGTATTGAAAAAGAATGTAAATTATTTTTATGCTGATTCTTGGTAAAAATAATATTGAAATAAAAAGGAACTTCTAGACTTAAAAAAAAATAAAGTTTAAGTTCCAAAATTGCCTTTAAAAACTAGATAAAACATCTCTCTCACATTAATGTGTGTGTCTCTCTCTATCCATTCCTCTCTCTCTAAAATCAATAAACATATCCTCAGGAGAGGATTCAAAAAAAGAGAAAGAACTCATGGACACAGACAGCAATGTGGTGATTGGGGGGGGGGTGCATGGAGGTGGCAGAGGGTATGGGGGGATAAATAGTAATGGAAAAATGCAAAAAATGAAAATGAATTATGAATGATCTATTAAAGCAATATAAAAATCCAAGAATTCTTTTTATTAGCTTCACTTGTTTGAACACTAAACTAGATTCCCTATCCAATGTCAGTCATTTGAGGAAGCCTGGCAGTTGCTACTGGGAAAGAAAGACTTTGGAGAGTAAATTGGCAATATCTACTAAACATGAAAATATTTATATATATTTGAAATTTTGCTTTTAGGCTTATTTTCTAAGGAATCCTTTGCATATTTATTCCAATACATGTGTAATACTGCTTGTAGAGGTAAAAGTTTAAAAAGTTCTTGTCTATGCACCCCAATGTTCATAGCAGCACAATATACAATAGCCAAGTGCTGGAAGCAACCTAAGTGCCCACCAGTAAATAAGTGGATCAAAAAAAACGATGGTACATTTACACAATGGAATTCTATGCAGCACAAAGAAAGGAGCTCCTACTGTTTACAACAGCATGGGTGGAACTAGAGAGCATTATGCTGAATGAAATAAGCCAGGCAGTGAAAGACAAACACCATATGATCTCACCTATAAGTGGAACTTAATCAACAAAACAAACAAGAAAGCAAAATATAACCAAAGACATTGAAATAAAGAACAAACTGATTGTAACCAGAGGGGCAGGGGAGGAGAATAACAGGGGAAAGAAGGGGAAGGGTCAGCAAGGAACATGTATAAAGGATCCATGGACAAGGCCAAAGGGGGATAAGATTGAGGGTGGGAGGAGGGAGTTGTGAGGGTGAGGGTAGGAGTTGGAGGTGGGTGGGGTGGGGGGAAATGGTAGCAGGGAAATGGAGACAACTGTACTTGAACAACATTAAAAAAATAAAAAGTATTTGTCCACTAATATTGAAAATACCATGACATTATAATACATCATACAATAGAATTCTATATAGCATTTAAACTACAGAAGAGACTCTTAGCATATGTTTAAATACTGATCTTAAAGCAGAATTTGAGTGAAAGAACAACATTAATTGACGGGATAAGTGCTTGTGAAACACACAGGTGTAGTGTACATACCTCCATGTAGTGTACATGGGTATGTAGCAAAGCACATACCCATGTGGATCAATGCATATACAGCTCCAGTACAAAGGCAGAGCTCCTGTGTGGACCCTTGCCAAGGTTCCCGGACACATGGTTGCGTGGGCAGGGGCGCTTCTTCAGGGCTCTCCTGCTTCAGCGAGAGGTGTCAGCGTCCTGCAGTTTTCTCCACTTGGCTGCCATCAAGAGCCTGCAGGTAAGCACCGTTTTCACAGATGAGACACTTCACAGTTGAGAAGCAGTGTCCAGAAGAATGAGAGTGATTCCATAGGTCTGGAATAGTCACCTGAGGATCTCCATGCCTGCTGGCCCAGATATAAGGATACACTTGTGCCCTGCCTGGTGTGGCTCAGTGGATTGAACACTGACCTGCAAACCAAAGGGCTGCGGGTTTGATTCTCAGTCAGGGCACATGCTTGGGCTGCAGGCCAAGTCAGGTCCCAGGTGGGGGGTGCGTGAGAGGCAACCACACGTGGATGTTCCTCGCTCTCTCTTTCTCTCTCCCTTCTCCTCTGTCTAAAATAAATAAATAAACTCTTAAAAAAAAGAATACACATCTGTCTTGCTCTGACACTGCATTTAACCTGAGCCCAGAGTGTTTTCCCTTTGGGTCTCCAGGTAGTGCTGATAATTAATTCCATTGACTTGCCATAGCCCATCCAACACAACACGCTTTAACATGTTAAAAATTACCTAGGCATGTTCGAGTCAGAAGAGAACATCTGGATATCTCTAATTAGTATCCAAAGTAAAGTTCTTTAACACTTTTTTTAAAGCCAGGAAAACCTTTTCTATTTATACTCAAATAATCAGATTTGCACATTGAGTAAAACAAACAATTGTAAAGTAAAACCAAATAATGTGTTTCAATTATTTTGTTGATTTCAAATACATTCCATTTTTACAGAACCGTATATTTCCAGGGCATTCCCCCAAAGTTGCTATAAATTATCAGTTTAACAACTCAGTGATAAGAATCTTACCTTTCTCACCCTGGAGGTGACCTTCTGAAACTATCTATTTCCAGGTGGCAGTTCTAATTATTATAAAGTTCTTACAACAATACACAAATGTCTGTTTTCTAACTGCTCCACTCTTCAGAGCCCCAGGTAAAATATATAAACCCTACTGGTCATGGAAGTCTTTCAGAAATTATATTTATCTGAAAGCTTAAAGAGAATCCACTCTGTTAAAACTTCTACAACGAGGCTTCCTTTCCTCTCTCTACCCACTGTTACTTCTTGGAAGACATCCAGCTTAACAATGTTCTTGTGAAATCATAACTCTCAGAGCTATATACAACACTTAACTTGAAAACTGAGAACCAGATTGAAGATAATCTCTCTCTCTCTCTCTCTCTCTCTCTCTCTCGTCTCTCTGGCACGCGGCTGCATGCATGCACACACACACACACTGCACTTGCTAGTGTTTTGCTTCTGTTCTTCTGTGCACCAAAGAGAAAAAAAATATTTTCTATGTCACTATTAAGTTTTACAAAGGTTTTTTTTTTTTTTTGGCTGTTGTTGTTTTGGCAATCTGATTAAAATGGTGAGCCCTTAAATTATACTTGGTTTGAACTATTTTTAAACCATATTATTTCCACCCATTAAAAGTACAGTATTTAAACTATGTGTTTCACTAAATTTCAGGCCTTTGAAAAGTTTTATCAACTTGTCATATTCAATATATTATTTATTCTCTCTGGGTTTGAGCCATCTGACAATTTAGACAATTTCACCCTACATTGGATTTTTAGAAATAGGGAGGTTGAGAGTTCCAGTAAACTGCCTTTCTTATTTCTTTGTGTTGCTAGAGTCTAACAATAGTGATCCTGAAATAATGTTTATTGCATAATTAATCTTCTGTTAGTGCAGTCCATTCATTACTAGCCCACCGATGAACTTACCTAATTGATTTATGATTGCTCCAGTTTTTTCAACTATGTGAAATATAATCTCATCAAGGACAATGCATTTTAAGCACTTCTCCTTTTCTCTATCTCTGTTTCTATCCTTCCCATTCCCTCTTGCCAGATAAACTTTCTTAAAGCTCAGTTCTGATTACAGTATTTACTAACAGAGAAACTCTACCTAGCATAAAAGCCTCACTAGTACTTGTTCTGTAGAACCATGTGTTTTTATCTTATTTCTTAGCACTCCTTTCAAAACTGATGAAATCTTCTGAACATAAAAGTGTTTAGCCATTCTCCCACTGCTGCAACTGGAAGCAACCTACTTAAACTGTAGCAGTGGAAAAGCACCTGAGTAAACCACTGTCCTTTACACCAGCACTTGCCTCTTGAGTACTGGCTGTCGCAGCTGCAGGCAGCGGGCCTGCGTTCGGTGACAGATCCACAGATCCCCTGGCACAGCTTTCCTGGCTTTCCCTTGGTGTAAAGGAAAACAGCATACAAGTTATCAAGGGCTTTCATCAGATGAGCTTAGGGATAAGCACTTCATAAATAAGAAAAGTTATGCTAATAAAGGTTATGTAATACCTAATACTTCCATTTAGAAAGTGGTAAAGTCAGGATTTAAACACAGGTTTAAATTTCATTTCATTTTATTTTTTAAATATTTTATTTATTTATTTGTAGAGAGGGGAAGGGAAGGAGAAAAAGAGGGAGAGATACACCAATGTGTGGTTGCCTCACTGGGGATCTGGCCTGAAACCCAGACATGTGCCCTAGACTGGGAATTGAACCAACAACTCCTTAATTCCCAGGCCGTCGTCACTCAGTCCACTGAGCCACACCAGCCAGGGCTCTGTCATTTTAATTACTGTGTTTACATTTGCTCTACTGTTTCCTCCACCTTCCTACAGTAATCTGTCATTTACTTGTATCTTATCCCTTTCCAGTAAGTGAAACATACGAGGTCTAGCCAGAAGGTGTCCAATCATGTAATAACAAAAATAGAGACACTTATTAAAGAAGACACATGATACAGGAAACATTGTAAGTAGGACAATGACACCTTAGGCCCCTTCAAAGTAGGCATCTTAGGACTTCACACAGTTCTCCCAATTGCCATCAGCTGACCTGTTGTATTTTCCTGATTCTCATAGACCATCTGAAATCTCTTTTCTTTCAAGGGAGATTTTAGTTTTGGGAAAAGCCAAAAGTCGCCGGGTGCCAAATCTGGGCTGTAGGGGGCTGAGTTACCTAAATGATTTAATGTTTCATCCAAAAACTCTGCACCAGACGTGATGCATGATGGGCACTTTGTTGTGTTGAAGCTGCCAATCACCAGTTGCCCATAGCTGCGGCCTTCTGAGTCATCTGAATAGTTTCCACAGGTGAATATTCAAACTCAATGCAAAATTTGATGCTGATTCGTTGCTCTACTCACTCAATCATTTTGAATGGGATGGTCACATAGTACACATGCTCACTCAACAACATCTACCACCTCCACTGACTAGTACAGTGAAGTCGTCATTGTTCACACATGTGCATTCCAGTCCTCTCTCCCTGGCTGCCAGGTTACATCGATGTCAAGCAAACTGTTCTCATTATATCAATAATGGCTGAACTTTTTCCATATAGACCTCGTCATATATATCCAGCCAATTTTAACCAGATATTTATTTATTTATTTTTAAAGACAATTCATGTAAAACATAGTTCCTCTTCCCTTTTTTTTTTTTAATTTCCTTCTACTTCTCTATTCTTCAACTCCATCCTTCATTGCCTCTCCCTATCTTCTACCTCGTAGTCCAACATAGGAACAACAGAAAAAAAAAGGTTATTTTTAAAAGTTTGTCACCAAAGTCAGTGGACAGTTGAGCCACATGTCTCTTATTTTATTAATTTTCCTTGAATTATTTTTTATTCTTAAATTGACCTTGAAAGTGTCGTGATTAAACACTGGGTAGTTTCAAAAAGTTATCACCTGCTTTAGTATCAATTTTAATTTGTATTGATCTTACCATTGGATATGCTTTTACTTTTTGAAATTGTGGGTTTTATTGATTAATTAATAATTTAGCAATAATTTTTAAAGGGTAGATTCTTGGTTGCTAGCCAGAAGTCACTTGATAAATTCTGTTTAATGAGTGTTTTGATGTGCCTCAGAAATTTCTTTCAGGTGCTATAATTATCTTTTAATCATTTCTGTTTCCCAATGATGTCTGACAGTCTCCCTTTTTTAATAAAAAATGAAAGACTACAGAAATGTTAAAAATGTGTATTTAATACTGCATTGGTAATAATGTACTAACTAGAGATAAAATATTCATCCAGATATTTTCTGATATTTTTGTCATAGTATGAATTAATTATTTCAGTTTTTTAAGGGAATGCTTCTGTATGTTTTCAATTTTCTTTAATTTGCATGTCATATTAAAATGAGTACCAATTCAGCATGCAGTTTTTAATTTATATGCTCGGCAAGATTATTAAGATACATTATATAAATAAGGATGATTGCTAGAGTTAATTCCTATAATCTTAGGGTCCTAAAATTACTTTAAATTATTTTGTTTAATTGAGTAAAATGCTCATAAATAACACCTGCTTTTCCCTATTCTCATACAATAAAATAATTTAAAGTAAATATGTGGAATATTTAAATTTCACAGTTACAGTTTCAGAGGAAAGCAAAACATGGGTAAAAAATAGAAAAATTGTGACCATTCTGAATAACTTTTTACCAAAATCACTTAATCACAGTCTATTATAACCATCCTTTTAAGTCATATAGTGACTTCTGATATTTGCTGGTTTATCATTTCTTTATTTTAATGTTTGTAATGACTTAAAATATAAATTCAGAAATGTTTATAGTAATACACATCACTTTAATAATTTTGGATTATTAACAAATTAACTTCAGAAATTATTCCAAACCACCTAAAATTTCAGGGACAGTTGCAAACCAATAACAAACAAAATTGGAAAAATAAAAATTATAAGCATTATTATCCAGCTAAATTTCTTTCTTTACTTTGTTGACATATGACACCTGTACAAGAATTGTGTGATTCAGAAATTAAAATGTGATGATACCATATTTCATGAATGCAAGATTGCAATGTTTTCTCTCAAACACAATCACTGCTGTTTCTTTGCATGTTGAATATATATCTATATTCATAGATTGAAATTAATAAAACATGTTGTATCTTTTCACTCTTTGTTTCTTGGCTTTTGTGTACTTGTTCATGACATATTATTAGAGAACTGTGTTCACAGTCATCCAGATTACTGTTGTTATTGTAATGTAATTTGTTTCTCTACTGACATTTTATACTGAATTTATTAATATTTAATTACTTATATCTCTGTACATAATAATTACACTGTGATGATTCTGTAAATATTACAACAGAGTAATTTCCTAACAGTAAATTTCTAAGACACATTTCTATGGTCATTTTAAATTTTGTTTTTTATTGTCAGAAGTTTTGAAATACTGTATGCTGCCATATAAGAGGGTTGAGGGATTTTATCCACAACCTTGCAAAAACAGGTAATGTAGTTATCTGATCAACATTTCTTTAATTAGGTTAAATAAACCAATCACATGTTATAATAGTTTTTAAACTTTACATTGAATTTACTATTGATTTCTATGATCGCTCTATAAAACAAATAAATTATTTTTTGTTAATCTTAAGATAATTAAACATTTATTCTCAGGTTATTTTTTTAACCTTGTCCTTTCAGAAGCGTGGAGTCGGGGTGTGTGTGTATGTGTGTGTGTGTCTCCCCACACAAATGAGCCATTCTAGGACGCTAGCCGGGCACCCTACAATTTAACTCTGACCCAGTCTACCAGAGCATAGCATCAGATTCTGCTTGTAAATCTCTTGGTCCCACAGACTGCCCTCCACTCAGGTTGTTACACCCATAATCTGAACTGGCTATAAATTAGAGATTCCCATGATGCCCTCCTTGGGCTAGATTAATTTGCTAGAAAGAATTACAAAGCTCAGGAAACCTGTTTACTCATTAGATTACTGGTTAACTACAAAGCGTATGAAAGGATATGTATCAACAGCTAGGAGAAGAGATGCATAGGGTGGGGTTCAGAGCAAAGGAGCCTCAGTCCTCATAAAGCTGGGGACCTGGCACAGTGGCACGTGGAAGAATTCTGTATCCCTGACCCCAAAGCTCCCTGAAACCTCCACCTTTGGAGAGGTTTCCAAATTATGCCTCCATATTATGGAGGATTCATCACCTAGGCATAAGTGATTAACTCATTGGCCATTGGTGGTTGATTAAATCTCTAGCTCCTCCTCCTTATGGAAAGTATGGGGTTGGATTGAAAGTTGTGGTTGGTTCTTCTGGCAACCAACCAGCCCCCACCCTTAGGTGCTTTCCAAAAGTCACTTCCATTAATATATACCTAGTTGTAGTATAAAAGGGCTTGTTATGAAACACAAGACAACCATTTCACCTCTGGAGCTCTGAGGCATTTTCAGAAACTAAAGAGAAGAGACAGTATAATGACAAAAGTTTGGTGACTTAGGGCTTAGCATGGCAACACAATTTTGAGTCCATTGTCTTTTCTTTACCAATTTTATCAGGGAACATTAGAAGACAAACAAGCAACGACAACCAAGAGCTATTCAACAAAATATTTGTAAATCTCTGTTAAGCACTTTTGACTTTTTAATGATTGATGCAGAAGTTCTGCATCAGATAAAACACTGAAAACACTGCAATCCTCACCATTGTAAAACTTCTTTGTTCTCCTGCTCAACAATCCAGTGCCCTTCAATAAGCAGTGTGTGTATCTTAAATAATCCTTCATTGGACATGCTCAGAAGTATACACCAAGAAATATTTTGGCTTCACAGAACATTGACTATTTCCACCATTTTTGCCTCTTCTGGGGCCCTCTTTGTTGCCGTAGATGGAGCAAAGGCCGCCAGCATCCAGGGGGGCCCAGCAGACTCCAGCCGCTCCTCTGGGTGTGCGGTGCAGCGTCCAGCATGCAGATGCAGGCCGAGGGCGGACATACCTCCAGGGGTCCTGACAACACGTCCTGCAGCCCCCCTTACACTGACCCTGACGGCACAGACAGTCAGGGAGTGCTGAGGCATCGCCCTCCCGTTGGCCAAGGTGGCACAGGGGGAGATAGGCATTCTCGCCAAGCATGACAAAAGTGAGAAAGAAAAATGGACACAGCCCAAGTGGGCCAAATGCTAGAAAGATAGTTCATTATAAAAAAGAATCCTTCCCCCCTATCCCTCCAAGAACTGTGGGCTTGAGCAGGAATAGGAGATGGTCTTTAAGAGGGGAGGTCACCATTTCCCCAGGTTATGGTCCAAGAATAAACTTCCTCCCTTTGGTGCCAGGTACCTTTCTCAGGAGTTCGTCTGTCCGTCACAGGCAGCTGAACCTGCGTTTTCAGCTACACTGTATGACCTGGTATTTTTCTTCATTAAAAGAGGTATTTTATTGTTTCTAATAAAAGAGATATCATTATTACCAGCAAGGATTTTATTCAGAATAAGCCATTAATTAAGTACTTTTCTGGTGACTTTACATAGATGAAAGCATACACAGTCTCATAAATGTGCTCATGTATGTATACATTATCATGATTTCTGGGGTAATGCAATATCATTATTCAATTTTTCCTAACATTCCTTCATTCTCTTGTAAAACCACAGGAAGCTCTTTCGTATAACTTTGTGTATAGACATATGCAAACACAAAAATATAAATGTTCAAAAATTTTATGTGTGTATGAAGACATATGCACAATAATTTGACTGTTTCCCCTACAGTCTATTTTTGAATAATATTGATTTTACCTATATTTCAAAGTAATGAGTGTACACCATAGTGTTACCCAGCCCAGGAATTTTATTATACACCATGATAGAATATTCATCTTCAAAAGAAAACTCCTTATACCATAAATGTATCTAGAGTCTATGAAGCCTAGGAGAGTCCCACTTGGGCTAGAAGGACGTTGTCCTCTTAGTTACCAGAAGCCACCCATTAACATGCCATTTATATATAGACACGTATTTGTCTTAGGTCAATCTTAGACATCACATTTAATATGTGAAAATGCTGATCATAGGTAAATCTAACACTTTATTTTAGTTATATTTTAGCTTAGTGCTTTCCATTTTACTGAGAAACAAAAATAACCCCATCAACTTCATTCAGATGGTTGGAAAGTTCATCCCTTTGCCATTGTGGGCCTGAAGTCACCCTTTTTTGCTCTGGGCTGAGCTCACTCTCAGCTTCTAAAGGGCATCCCTCTCCACTGGCAGTTCACAGCATGGATGTTTGCTTTCTTCCAGGCCAGCTGGAGTTTGTCTATCTGATTTCCATTTTTTCCTCTAGCCAGATAAAACACTCTGACATTAAAGGACTTATGTAATTTGATGAGGCCACCGCGGATAAGCTCCCTATCTTGAGACCAACTGTGCCCTATAACATAACCGAGTCATGGACTAGAATTCATGGTTTTTACAGATCTGGGGATTATGTAGGACGTAGACCCCAGGAGGACAGAAACCTCGGGGGACATCCTGTGTGCTGCTGGGCACTAATGGCAGAACAGTGACGTAGGTTTGAGCAATGATCGTGCAGAAGCTTTGTCTCTAAAAGTTGCACCATTTTTGAAGAAATTTGAAAGAGTATGGTTAAGTATACAGCTGGACATTGACAATGTCTGTTACTAGGAATATGAAATGTGAGGATCTTACCACCTACTGTCCATTTTCATATTTGATTCTGTGGCACCTTTTTAATAACAGAACGAGTGTCAGATGTTGTATCAAGGTATTGATCATCTTTATTTCAATAATGGATGCTCATCTGTGCCATCAACCACTGTTGTACTGCAAAGGCCATTCAGATAAAAATCAATCTTGGTCACTTAAAGGCATTTTTAATTTTATCTTTTACTAAAACAGTCAGCAGTTGCAACTCTGCAAGGCACACAAATTCTGTAAACTATTATGTTTCAGTTCTTAAATACTAACCAGTTCTTTCATGAGCCCCTTATTGTCTTGTAACCTTTGCTAAGTATATCCAGTAACACTCACTACACACGATTAACCTCATTTTTTCCAAGATCTTTCCCTATAGCTAGAAGTTCAATGGGGGTTTGATATCCACATCAGTTAACATAAGCAAAAGATAATTAAATATGTTTCCTTCACATAATGCATATCAGTTTCTCACACATACAAATGTAATGGGAAGTCATTACCACATATATCAGATTTTTGTTTATGCCACGAACACTATTTGAAGTGCATTTACACAGATTTTACATGCCCACTGTTGATGAGGTCCTCTCCCACAGCACTTCTTGCTTCTGGAGGTTCTGCTCTCTTGCTTTCCACCACCTGGAACTCCTGGCCTTCTAGGATGCTACAGAAGAAAGAGAGATGGACACAGGAGGCCCATTGCCATCTTAAAGTGCTTATCTATTTAAAAGAATTTAGATTGTAAAACATTAGATGAACCTCACATAGTGACTAAATGTCTCTGTCATAGCCCTCAAGTAAACAAATTACCAAAAAAAAAAAAAACCACAAAAAATTAAAACTAAGGAAAGAGGAAGAAAGTGAAGGCTTTAGATAAAATCACAATCAGATATGAGCTGTTGAGATGTTTCTTTCTTTGATTTAGCCAGTGACAGACACCAGGTCCCATCATGTTTTTAGGAAGAATAAGCATGAAGTTCTAAATTCCTACATTTCTCAGTGAATCTATGGAGTTATTTATTTTTCTTACTGTACCCAGTCTTCTTGATCAAGGAAACCCACTATCTATGGGAATACCATGATAGTAACATCCTAAATTTTATATTGGTGGGAAAAGTGGTTGGATTACATATTTATTTAAACATCTATACCATGTTTCAGGTTCTGGACTTCTAATATAGGATACTGATTTCAAACCTTTTTAATTTACAGTTTTTGCACACGTTTTTCAAATCATAATCATCACAATGTTATGAAATATGGTTTTACAAGTGCAGATTATTCAACACTTCCCCAATGATGATGAACTGACTTGTTGGGAGGAAACTGCACGTTAAAAGCATTGCCACGGATTAATTCACATACAAGATTTAGGACAACTGTTTTTATCTTACCAAATCAAGGCTCCGCAAGCTATGACTGGAGCTGGTGGGAGTATATATGGTTACAGCAACTTTGGGAGTAGGTTTAATGGTATCTATTAAAACTAATCATACATATGACCTATGCCATACATATTCCACTCCTAGGCATAATCTCAACAGAAATGTATACGTATATTTTACAAAAGATATGCCCCAAATTTCGCATTACTTAGTTGTGCAGAATGTGATTAGCACAGTTTTCCATCAGCAGAGGAGCACTGAATTAACTGTGTTGCACTCTTTAATAGAATACTCTGCAGCAGCTATTTCAACCAGTGTGCTGCAAGAGTTTTTAAAACACGCGATGCCTGATACTAGGTCAGGGGCACTGACTTGTTTTCCCTTAGATTGCCCAGTGAAAAGTGGCAATGTCCAACCCGAGAATAGCCTTCCAGTGGGAATGCCTTGTGTTGACACATAAACATACGGGTCCTATAACAGAGTTGCATCTTATTGGTCACATTGCATAATAAGTTTGTGTCTGATTGGTTAATTCATGGTACCAGAAACCTCATGCAAGTATAGGCACCAGATTTTTAAAAAGTCACTTTGGAGCAAAAAGGGTAGTTAATACTATTATTATTATTTCTTTTGGTAAATCAGTCTAAATCATACCTATTTTTAATGTCAGATCAGCCAAAAATGTAACATGCTTTTGGTGTGTCACAGATTTTAGTAATTATTTTATGTGTGCCTTGAGATGGAAAAGTTTGAAAATTGCTGTTCTAAAGGAATGACAATGAATAAATACTGCTACAATCATGTTCAGGACTATGTTTTAAAACATAATTTGAGAAAAAATAGCCAGACATAAATCAAAACTGCATCAATCTCAATGTTCAAGGTCAGGTAGACATAATCTATGGCTGTATAAATCTGATAGTAGTGGTAACCTTTGGGAAAAGGTGTTTGGTTGATGAGGAGGAGGCATATTTTGAAGTTATTCTATTTCTTGATACTGGCTACAGTTCATGTTCTGAACGTTTATTGAGCTGTATGCTTTCATTTATGCATTTTTCAGTATGCATTTTGTATTTAACTGTAATTACAAGGAAAGTATATCAAACAAAGTGAAGACCTGAAATTAGGATGTCTGCCTAAACTATTGATTGTCCCAGAGATTAAAACTTATTTTAAGGCCATTGTTATTATGAAATTTAAGCAAGTTTCTTATGTATTTCTTAGATGAAAATTTGATTTATAATCTCCAACTTGCAGATACACTAAATTATAAAATTAAATCATGCCATCAGAGAGGTAGTGCTTTGTGTATTAATGATCTGCATTTAGGGAGGGCCCAAACTCCTCACTGTCATAGTGCCACCCCAACATCACACTCAAAAACAACAAAAAACGCTGCTCAGAGCAGCTGAAATTCAAGGCTATTAACCGGGTCAATATACCATGGGGTTTGAACTTCAAATGTGACATTTATGAGTTCTTGTCAAAGTGTACTTTCTTTTGCTCTCTTGTTCCCAAATGGATATACTGTTTTAAAAAATCATTCATAGTAGTTCTTGAAGGCTATTCTTATTTAGAAAACCTGCAGTGGTTAGATTAGGTCAGCCATTCTCTGAGCTGAAGGTGAGTCTCTGGTTTCCTTTATAGCTGTCACCGAGCACATGTGAGTTTGCAGCTAATGTGGCAGTTACTGTCACGTAGATGTGCGGCTACTGGCAAAAGGAGAAAAAACTGCTAAGCCTGGCCTTGAGCCTAAGCAAGAGAAACCTTCGACTCAGCCCCATCTGGCACACCAGGGATTTGGAGTGCATTTTAGAGGCAGAATACAAAGAATATTGCTGTGATATTCTCATCTGTGAATGCGTATATATTTTTTGAGACCTGAACTCATGGGGAGGATTTGGTGCCACAAATTCTGATTTATGATCATGAATCTGGTCAAATCCCCTAACCCAATAAGGATTTATGGTATTACACACATTATCCTTTTTTCATAGACATACATTCATACATTTTTATAACAAAACAGATAAGCATAGCACATATTTACACACTGTATTTAATTTTATTTTAGAGTATTAGTTTTAAAATTGCTCTTCTCAGATCTTGAATCACTGAGCAGTATGTCCCAGTGAGGTGGGAATTAACAAGTTCAACTACAAGATTCCTTTCTTCCTTTAATCCAGCCAACAAAATACTAACTCACTTATAATTTTTATATTGTTTTCTGTGAAAGCTTTTCTTGGAAGAAAATATACTAGTAACACAAAAAAAATGAGGTACTATTTTGAAATAACTTTTTTCTAAATACCATTTAATATATTTAAATACATACATTATTTAATATTTGATATGATTTAGTATATTTTCAATTCCTTAGACCACAGTAAAAACCCACATATAGATGGTAAATAATTGTAATACATTTAATTTAAAGTAGATGTTTCTTTTTATGATATTGTATGTACCTAATCTTATCAGATATCCTAATCCTAACACTGTATGTAAGGACTTATTAAAACAATTTTCATAATTCATCAAAAATAAAAAAAATACTAGCTATGTAGCTATGTGTAGAGAGCTTGATGGCTCATAAATTTGAGGTAGAAGGTTCAAAGCTTGTTTATTTGTAAACAGAATGCATTATCCATTTAAATTTTTCTGAGGAGTCTGCTCAAAAAAGGAAGACAGTCTTTGATCAAACAGATAACTATGTTATTTTCCAAAATTACACTTCTCTCATATGTTCTGCCCATCTTCGGCTCTCTAAATATGCACTTCCTTAACAGGCCTTATCCTTTGAAGAGAGTTAGTATCACCCAACCCCGACCATTCGCTTATGTTATAAACTCTTCATTTTTTTAAATTTATTTGTAGGGAAATTGCAATAGCAGAGATCAAGAATAAACAGTTGATAACTACCATTGAAGTTTAAAAGCAATCAGTAAATAAAAATGATTATTACAATATTTGCAAATTCAATAGGTAATAAAAATAAAAGAATATCTACATGCCATGCAAAATATTATCACAAACCAATTCATAAATGGAAACTTGGTGTGCCCTTGTTTAAAGACAAAAAAATGGAAAAGTTGCCTGTACCAATGGGACTTTATTTAGAAGTAGAGTCATTTCCTGGGCTCACACCTAGGGTAGCTTGTCACGATATTGTAGTATCGCAATATTAAGCAGCCATTGCCCTTCAGGGACATATTTGCACCTCTGATGAAGAGCAACTCAATGATAAATTTTACTCCCAATTGTCAGAGCATGATTTTTACCTTTCCCAAATTGATTTGTAGGATGTATTGGTTTACTCAGCAAATACGTATTGAAGTTTTTCAAGTTTTAGTGATTGGGGATAGAATGAATAGTGAGCAAAGAGAAGAAAGGACCTAGACAACATGAGGTCTAATAACCATGAGCAATAACATGACTTGTTGATCTTTGAGAATGCAGTATTTGGAGTAAGACTACATACCCTCAGAACCTTAAAATGCAGTGCTTAGCCTAGGAGACTAGCTGATATGTTTCTACTTGTTATTTGACAATATTTATATCCAGGATTAACCTCCTTTTGCATTTATATATAAGAAAGGTAAAACAGGGGGTGACTATAGTTAGCAGTTGTTCAAAAACCTTTTATATTACTCACTCTTAATTTCCTTACTCCCTTTTAGCTTTTTTCATGCAATAACCTTTCTTGTTGGAAGGATTAAATTTATATCTTAATAGTGCTGTTGATAGGCTATAGCAATAGTTCTTAAACTTTAATGTTAACAATATATTAGAGAGTTAAATGCAAATTCACATACTTATCAACAAAGATTCTGAAACAATAAGGCTGTAGTCATAGACCAAAGAATACCTGTGTTTCCTAGTCATGGCAGATAATTCCAGATACAGTGATTTCCACAATATATTCAGATACTCATTATAGGAAGCTGAGAAATAGCCTTAGGAACTGTACATGGTTCCATATTAGAATCTGAGGTTAAAGACTTAGCAAATGATAGAGTTTAATATTGCTCTTTCTCTTTCTTTCTCTCCTTCTCTCTCTCTCTCTCTCTCTCTCTCTCTCTCTCTCTCTCTCTCTCTTTCTTTCTTTCTTTCTTTTTTTCTTCTTTTCTTTCTTGTGCATATACTGCCTGCAGTGCCTATGTTTGGTGACACTTTAGAAAAATTTTTGATTAGTCTTGTTTTTTAGCCCAATGCAATCATAAAGTCACCAAGTAGTTAGTATCACTTAAGACTGGATTGTTTCTTGTTGGAAGGATTTATTGCTCTTGTTGTTCTTTTTTATACTGGCAGAAAACAAGAAATTGGCATTGGGAGTGCAACGGCTTATATGGAATGAGAGATAACCCTGCATGGGATACCATCCGTGTAGAAATTACACTATTGTCATTGAACATCCTGTGTTTAGCAACTTGTCATGATATTCATTTTTCAAAGCCAAGAAGGAAATTTTAAGATTTAAAAGAGTAGTTCCATGTTGGAAACTGCCCTGCTTAGTTTCAGAAGCTGTAAACTCCCATGGCTAAGGCTGAGTGAGAGATCTTGGGACCATAAGCCACTAAGGAGACAAAGCTTATCTCCCTGGCAGGGGTGCTGCCTCTGCCCACTTTACTTCACCCTGCTTGGCCCCCAGTGCATGACTGGTTAGCCAATGACAGGTAAGATTCCTCAAAGGAGGGACGACCTAAAACAGGCATGGTCATAAAGAGGCCCTCAGGGAAGGACTTGGGGGGCTATAGAAAAAGGGGGTGATGGACCCTCACCCCTCGGCTTTGACATAGCCTGAGTCCTCATTCTGTCTGCATGAAGTCTCCTAATCTCTTGACTGCTTTACTTCCCCTCCCTGACTTAAGCCTGAGACAATGCTAGAGGTGGGTGAGGCCCTATGCTGGAAAGGGCAGGTTCCCCAGGGCAATCAGGCCTAAGAAAGACTGTGTAAAACCCTATGAAACCTACTTTGCTAATACCCTCAATTTAAATGATAAGGATCCATGCCTGGAATGAGTTTGTTCCCCAAAGTTTTATGGCCCTTCTCCTTTTAGAGATCAGCCACCTTTCCTCCCCAAGCAGGTCATGTCATGGTAGACTTATTCTCATCCATGGTGGTCGGAGGTCCTGTGGACAGAGCCCCCTTACCCCCACATCTGGCATCGGAACAGGGACCTGAGGATTCGGAACCTGCTTTGACCAGAAGCTACGAGCCATCGTCAGGGACTGCATGCCTAAAAGGATAGAAATTAGGGCTTTCATCCCCCCAGGGACAGGGGCATCTTTCCGTATGGCCTCCAGTCGTGTTACATATAAGAGGAGAAGTTTCTGTCCTGCCACCCCTTGAGCGGTTTTCTTCTCATTTTTCTCCCCTGCACCCGCTTCTGTGAATAGGAGTCTTGCTTTCTCTCTCCCAAGCATTTGCTACACTTCACAGGCATGGGTGGAACATTTAAAGGCCACCAGGGCACTGGCCACTAGAAGACTCCCGTGCGAGGGTAAGCTGGGACGCGGATTGAAATGGAATGCTAGGTTTCCCACCAGCCGCAGCAAAAGTGCACACAACGAGAGGCACACTGTAAAAGCACTCACAGTCCCATCCCCTGCAGCACGATCCCTGCTTAGGTTTAGGCTTGGGGAGGAGAAAGCAATGACTTTCCCTTTTATCAGCATTTGTAGCGAGGGATTTATGATTGTTTCAGCTTCTTGCCGAGCACCGAAGAAAAGAGGTACTTTTTCCCCCTGGCTCGAGGTCTCGGGTGTCCCTACATGAGTGGGGGCCTGCAGAGGTGTCTGAGGTCTAATCCCTGAGACGTGCAGGGGCCTCACAGGGAATTCCATCTCATGTAATTTAACTTTTGGCTCATCTGGGGAAGCCTGATTTAAGGGTTGGTCACCCAGTGCTCCGAGTCCTCCCAACTGGTCTAGACGACTGGGAAGAGAAACCGAGACCCATAAGTGGGGATAGGGTACCCGAATATCCGGCAGCTTTCCCTGACTGTCTTCCACCAGCAGCACATTTGGTTGGACCCACTACACTCTCCTCACTAACAAGAAACAGGATCTGAGGGTGCAGACGTAGTGGAAGCGAAACTAAAACTGGTTTCATAATCGCCACGCTTGCAGCAGGAAGAATCTCAAAAAAGGTTCTTTTATTTGTTAAGGAATTTCTTTAAATAAAAGTTTCTACAAATCCTCAACCATGGGGAATGGGCTCTCTAAGGAACAGGAACAATGTTTTTGGCTAATTCAGCAGCTTTTTAAGGCTGCTGGATGTCTCCCAGATAAGGGATCTTTACATTTGGAAATATGGGAAAAGCAGGGCAGAGAAGCTCTCATAATCGGGAAAGCTTAGACAAAAAGAGAAGGGACCTGTGGGCACCAGCTGGGCCCTTCCCGGGGGTTGCCCCAGCTGCAGCGCGCATCACAGCTGCGCCTGGTGAGCACCAGCACCTGCACGCTCCCAGTGCTGCGGGGTTGGGTCTTTCCACCGGGACGGGTGGCAGTAGCAGAGGGAGAGTTGGTCCCCCTCTCCTTCCCTCCTCCCCATCTGCGTGGGAGCAACCTTCCCCCGCCTCTGGCGCCAGGCGAGGGTCCTGGCCCGCTGAGTCAGCCCCGGGGCCTTGGTTCAGCTCAGTGCCTTGCCTTGGCCAGCACCTAGCATCAGACTTAGAACTGACGCAGACTGCACGTCACGGAGGGGAGTTCCAGCCAGGTCATCTCTGAGGTAAGGGACAGCATCCCCCATGCTTTGGGAAGCTGCCGGCATGCTTAATTTCAAGAAAGGAATTTCTATTTTATTTGCATTTCTATAACTGGAATAGAGGACATTTCTCGGCCTGGCAAAAGTGTGTGGACTCTTAAATGTTTTGGTCTGGATGGCAAGTTGGACAAATTCAGCTTTATATCCTCCCTGCCCAAACTTAATATATGGGGCAAGGACCTCCTCACTCAGTGGGGGGATACAAATCACCCTGCCTCCGTTTCCTTAGCAGTGACTGCAAGGATTCAGACCTAACTAAATTCTCCTAGATCCTTAAGAGATCAGGCTAGACAGGAATTAGATTGAGTTAACCAATACCTTTCTTCCAGGCAAGCTCACTAGGGTGAACCAACAAGTACCTGTCAGATTTTTTTTGCTTCCCCACACTGGGGACGCCTACTGGCCTAATCGGACAGCTGTCACCTAATTTAGAAATGATTGAATGGTTATATTTGTCCCATCAACTGCAGTGCACTATTACCACCTATATTAATTTCAGTGTGTAGTAGCTGATTTTGTAGGGGATCTTAATATTCATTTACCTTCTGATAAACTTCTCCAACCCCCCCCCCCACTCTTAATGTCCGCATAGGGGAAAAATTCAGCCCCACTCCTATTCCCAAAGCTACAACCATCTTTATTGATAGTTCAGGAAAAACAGGGAAAGCTTCTATTACCTGGAAAGAAGGGAATGAGTGGAAACATTTTCTGTCTGGAGAACACTCTTCCACCCAATAGGCAGAAATTTCAGGGGCTATTCTTGCCCTCCAGCATTGGCCCAAAGAGCCTCTTAACTTAATTTGTGACTCTGGTTATACTGTATATACACTCCTTCCTATAGATCAGGCTCTATTAAAAGGGTCCATTGAGCTTCAGTTACTAAGTCTATTTCTAACCCTACAAAGTCTTTTAAGATAAAAGGAAGCATCCCTTATTTGTTATCCATATCCGATCTCATTCAGGCTTGCCTGGACCTATGGCAGAGGGTATTATCAGGCTGACTCCTTTGTCAGCCTAGCAGATACTTTTCAATCTGCGGTGGTGTCTCATCAATTTTTTCACCAAAATAGTCAGGCCCTACGTAAAGAATTTAATATTCCACGGACCCAAGCAAAACAGATTATCAGAGAATGTTCAGATTGTCAAGAACTTTCAAAAGTGCCCCCTACTTTTGGCATTAATGCTAGAGGGTTGCAACCTCAAATAATTTGGCAAAAAGATGTTACTATCCGCCTCTTCATTTCATAATATCAATCTAATCGGGCTTAAGTTTTAACAGACTTGTTAAGCGTATTTTGGAATGTTATGTATGTTGTAGAAAGTTCAAGTAAGTCGTAGATGGTCTATAAGGAAGGAATTAAGAAAGTGAAGGAAAGGAAAGTGTAGGATTGTGAAGGAGGAGGGTAAGAAGGAGCAAAGGAAAAAGATAGATACCACATTCTTGTGTGGCAGGAAAAGTAGAAGTGAAAAGGAAATAAGAGGAATAATAAGTATCTAAGTCTTTGAAACGCTCCAAATTCTAGACCTAGGAACTTCCAGGTCCTGAGAACAATAGGGACGGAACTCGCTGCTCAAACTCTTTGCAGCTTGCAGAGACAGCAGGGGGCCTGTCTTTCCAAGCAGACCCTTACTCAGGTGCTCTACAGGCCACTCCTCTCACTGGGGAATCAGCAAAGAATGTTAGAACTCATTGGCTCCAGGTCTTCAGCCACCTAGGCTGTCCACAAGAAATCAAGACTGATAATAGCCCAGGATATATTATACAAGCCACTCAGGCTTTCTTAGAAAAATGGGGAATTCGGTATAAAACAGGTATCCCTTATAACCCTATGGGCCAAGCAATTGTTGAAAGAGCTCACCAGACCTTTAAAACATTAAACAAACAAAAAAGGGGGAGTCAGGAAATATCCCCCAGGAGTTTAACTGTGCTAGCAATATATACATAAATTTTTTTAAATTGTGATAATAATTTAAAGTCATCCATAGACAAACTCTTTGTACAAAACAGACCTGCTGGCCCACACCCTTTGTTCTTATACAAAGCCCCTTTAGGGGAAGGAAGATAGAGAGGCCCAGTTGAGGTATTAATTTGGGGAAGAGGGTATACTTGTGTTTACTCTCCAGAAGGACCTTTGGAGCTGGCAGCAAAGAGGGTGAAGCCATATCACAGAAAAGGCTTCCCTGGCAGCGACCCACCTCCACTCCATTGGACTCTCCCTATCCAGACCTCTCCAAGCTGTGTGTCACCCCCCTGAAGTGGAATTCCAGTCAGCATTCCTGGGCAGATATTCGTCATCGCCTACAGGACATATTCTCTACCAATCTCAAAGGACAAATTGATCAGCTCCAGCTTGAGCTCTACCAGCAGCTCAGTGACATCAAATGCCTAACTGAACAGAAAGTGTTCCAGACCCTACACGATAATCTACAATGGCTGAACCCTAAGAACTGGACTGAATTTGTGGGTTTGGGTCATGACAGCCCTTCGGTGCCTCCTTGTCTTAATCCTTGTTTGTGCTTTAGGATGTATATGGAAGTTGTTTGCTCAAGATCGCATTTGGAAACAGCAAATAGTTGGTTTCACAGGCTTAACAACTACAGTTGATTTCACAAACACAAAAGGGGGAGATGTTGGGAACCACCCTGCCTGGTTTCAGAAGCAGTAACCCCCCATGGCTAAGACTGAGTGAGAGACCTTGGGACCATAAGCCACTAAGGAGACAAAGCTTATCTCCCTGGCAGGGGTGCTGGCTCTGCCCACTTTATTCACCCTGCCTGGCACTCAGTGCATGACCAGTTAGCCAATGACCAGTAAGAGTCCTCAAGGGAGGGACATCCTAAGACAGGCATGGTCACGAAGAGGCCCTCAGGGAAGGACTTTGAGGGGCTATAGAAAAAGGGGGTGATGGACCCTCAGCCCTCAGCTTTCGTATAACCTGAGTTCTTATTCCGTCTGCAAGAAGTCTCCTACTCTCTTGGCTGCCTTACTCACCCCGCCCCACCACTTAAGCCTGAAACAATGTCAGAGGTGGGTACAGCCCTATGCTGGAAAGGGCAGGTTCCCTAAGACAATCAGGCCTAAGAAAGACTGTAAAACCCTATGAAACCTACTTTGCTAATACCCTCAATTTAAATGATAAGGGTCCATGCCTGGAATGAATTTGTTCCCCAAAGTTTTATGGCCCTTCTCCTTTTAGAGATCAGCCACCTTTCCTCCCTAAGCAGATCATGTCTTGGTAGACTTATTCTCATCCATGGTGGATGAGGGGGCCCTGCAGGGGGAGTCCCCCCCACAGTTCCATTTTCAGTTTTCTGAGGAAATTCCATACTGTTTTCCACAGTGGCTGCCTTTTGGTCCAGCAATTCCACTGCTGGGATTATATCCTAAGAACCCGGAAACACCAGTCCAAAAGAACCTATGCACCCCAATGTTCATAGCAGCACAATTTACAATAGCCATGTGCTGGATGCAACCTAAGGGCCCATCAGTAAATGAGTGAATCAAAAAATTGTGGTACATTTACAAAAGGGGACACTATGTGGCAGAGAGAAAGAAGGAACTCCTACCCTTTGTAACAGCATGGATGGAACTGGAGAGCATTATGCTAAGTGAAATAAGCCAGGCAGTGAGGGACAAATACCATATGATCTTACCTTTAACTGGAACCTAATCAACAAGACAAATAAGCAAGCAAAATATAACCAAAGATAATTGAAATTAAGAACAACCTGACAGTAACCAGAGGGGAGGTGGGAGGGGATAATGGGGGGAAGGGGGAAGGGGAAAGAGAAAAAAAGATTTTTTTCTCTTTCCATTTTCTTTCTTTCTTCCTTCCTTTCTTTCTTTTTTTTTCCTTTTTCAATATTTTAAAAATCACCAGTAGCTATCAGAATGACTATCACTCTGTCTGTGGGTATTACCAGTATTTGTGAATGAACAATTAAATGAATTAATGACTCAATTTCATATGCTTGGATTAAACTCATTCTCTAAAGCAGTGATTTTCAACCTTTGTCATCTCATGACATGCATAAAGCAATTACTAAAATTCTGTGGCACACTTAAAAAATGTACTTTGTCAATCTGACAAAAACATAGGTATAATTTTGATTCATTCACACCAGATGTCTGTTATTGTGTTGGCTGTTGTCATTTTTTTATTTGACAATCTAAAGGAAATGAGGTCAGTGTCCCTAACTACATAGTCAGGTATTGCATTTTTAAAAAATTCCTGATTTACACTAGTTGAAAATTGTTGCCCCAATGGGAGATGTCATTGAAAAAAATTTTTTTTATTGTTTACAACTGTCCTGGGTTGAATATTGTCCCCTAAAAATGTTGTGTCCACTGGAACCTGTAAATGAGACATTGTTTAAAAATAGAGCTTCTACAGATGTAATCAAGTTAAGATGAGGTCATATTGGATTAGAGTGTGACCTAAATCCATTATGACTGGTGTCCTAGGACACACACACACACACACACACACACAGGTGACCATGTGAGATAGAGGAAGACATTAGAGTGATAAAACTAGAAGCTAGTGAATGCCAAATTTTGCCAGTTAGTTACCAGAAGCTAAAAGAGAAATATGGCAAATATCCTCAGAGATAGTATGGCCTTCGCTTACACCTTGATTTTGTACTTGTAGCCCACACAACTGTGACAGAAAAGTGGGTTGTTATAAGCCACCCAGGTTTCAGTACCCTGTTAGAGCAGACTAGGAGCCTAATACAATGACCAATAATTTTATAAAATAAACATAAATGAATGATTATATTCTTGATTCAACTTTCTCTTATTTGTTTGTAAGTAACTAAATAAATATGCATTTAAATACCTCCTTTGTATATACTATTTTCTCAATCTTCACCTCTGGTTCTTAAAATCTTTGTTATGTGTAATAGCCCTACATGATATGAACAGGCACATTTTAATAGAAATCTTTCTTTTGCTTTATGTATAAACTATTTCATTAATAATTGAAAACATATCTGTAGTGTCTGTATGGAATAAATAGTAAGTTCTACACATGGAATCTGAAATAAAACGTTTTCATGAATAAAGAACCAACTATTGTCTCAAGGGGGAATAGCTGAAAAACCTTATTTTCGTCAAGAGTCTCAGACCATCACCGATGTGAGATTGGTGTGGAAAACGCACCGTTGACAACTCAACAAATGCTTTTAGCTGTTCATACCAGCATGCCACTACTTTAAAATTTTAATTATAAGAATACTAGAATTTCTCACTAGAAAATCAAGCCACACAGTTTAATAGAATTTAACAGAACAAAGTTCATAAATGCAATTGGTGTGACATTAGCCTAAACTTTTGTCTAAAACGGTTCACACAACTCACACTGGGCTTCAAAGGCGGTACGGTTTGTACTAATTGTAATTATGCTTGAAGCCAGTTATTTGGAACCCCTTGATGATAGTGCCCCTTTGTGGGATTTGAAATAGTATAGAATAATTGATGCTGTATTCTACCCACATGGCTTCCTACTTAAGGATTAATTGCTAACATTTTGCTTTGCCCTTCTGTGCATTATGCTCTAAACTTAAGGGCTTCTTATAATTAAGGGAAATTGCCAGTACTCTGACCAGCAGAGTAAATGCAAACTCGTATTAACAATACTGAAAGCCTCTGTGTCTGTATAGGAAATTACAATAATGTCCTAAAACTCAGTGTCAAGTTTTAGTCCTACAATAATGATTCTCTGAAGCTAATGCTTATTCAAGGAGAACACAACTGTGTTAATATAATAGGCAATGATTTTATAGCTTTATCATTCCAAGAATCTTCATCAACATTTCTGTGAATTTCAATACACTCTCTAGCTAGTCTTCATTTCCCAGTTATCTGGGAATGATAATATCTAAGTTATATTTCCTTTGAAAATTGGTTATTTTTATTAAAATGATTTATTTTTATCGAGGTATCATTTGTATAGAGTGTCACACACACACACACATCTTAGGTATGAACATCTATGTATGGGTTCACATATTTGTACAACTATGTCATCCGTGCCCCAATCAAGACATTCCTGTCACTCACAAACATCCATTGTGCCCCTTCCCCGTCAATCATCATCCACTCTGACCTTCCTCATTTTCCCACGATTATTCTGACACTTTCTACTACTGCCTGGATATGCCTTTTCTGGAATATCAATGAATCTTCAAATGTACTCATTTCTTTCTCTTCTCTTTCCTTTTTGTTTTGCAGATGAGGGGGCGTGTCTGGCTTATTTTACTCAACGTGTTCATGTTGAAGTTAATTCATGCTGCTGCACTATTCCTAGTTCATCCTTTTATTGCTAAACAGTAACCCCTTATGTGAATACACCAGAATTTTCCTATGCAATTCTCATGCTGATGGACATTTGGGTGTTTTCAGTTTGGAGCTATTACTGATAAAGCAGCATTGAACGCTTTCATGCTTGTGCATATGCACATGTGTGCACGCACACACATGATTTAATGTATATTGGGAAATACCCAGACATGGCATTTCTGGGGCATAGATTAGGTGCAATTTCATGAGCAGAGAATGTCAGTGCAATATCTAAAGTAGTTGTGCAATTTACTCTCCTATCAGTAATTAATATTTTAATTTCCTCTATATCTACTAACATTTGTTGTCATATTTTTATGGTTTTCTTAAATTTATGTTTTTACAAAATTGCTTTAAAACATTCACCATTATGGCCAGTGTGTACCGTTATGGTATCCCATTGTGGTTTTCATTTCTGCTTCCTTAACTACTAATGATAAAGCCCTGTTTGATGTACATGAGGTAAATACTCCCTTGTCGCATAGAAAAACAGCCATCATGTACCTCTTGTGTCTCACCTGTCAGTATAGAAAACAGTATATTGTTGAGTCTTGCTCCTTACAAATGCAGTCTGAAATTTGTCTTGTACGTGTACTGGATTGTTGAATTATATTTAATGTAATTGTTGGTATAATTATAGTTATGTCTATTCATGTTACTTGTTTTCTATTGGCATCTTCTATTCTTGGTGACTTTTTTCTCTTTTCTTGCATATTTTTGATACATTGATTATTTTTATGTTAGTTCAGTATTTTTTGTATTGAATTATTAAATATGGCTTGGTTTTATTTTTTAAAATATTTTATTTATTTATTTTTAGAGAGAGGTAAGGGAGGGAGAAAGAAAGAGAGAGAAATATCAATGTGTACGAGAAACATTGATTGGTTGGGTCTCGCATGTGCCCAGACCATGGACCAGACTTGTAACCCAGCCAAGTGTCCTGATGGAGAATCAAACCAGAGACCTTTTGCTGCAGAATGACACTCAACCAACTGAGCCATGCCATTCAGGGCTGTGTCTTGGTTTTAAAAGTCACTAAGTTTTTAGTTATTGCTTTAGTGTTTACAGGAACCATTAAGCAGTCTACCTTAAAATAATATTATTTCATGTCCTCTTGGTTGTGATAATCTTAAAATTTTATTTTTTCATCTCCCATCCTGTATGATAGTGTCATAGATCCTAAATTTAAAAAGGCATTAAATTGAGTTACAATTGACACCCAAAAAGCTGTTCGTATTTAATGTATACAACTTGATGAGTTTAGTGATAAATATACATGCATGAACCTATCCAATATATGTAATAAACTCCTTCACTTACAAAAGTTTCCTCTTTATGTACAGAATTACTATTTTATATTTTATTGTATATTTTTACTTATTTTGTAAACTCATTTAATTTACATATTCAATTGTCTCCACAAGTATAGAAACTGGATACAGTATTTATATACTTTTGACATTTATAATTTATTTTATTTTCCATAATTTTGTGTAGGCCCAAATTTTGTCTGAATCATTTTATTTCCACCTTGATTTTTTTAAACAGTATTTTGTACCTGTCTACTAACAGTATATATTTTTAGCTTTTATTTGTCTGCAGATGTACACAGGTTGCTTTCAATTTGAAGAATATTTTTACTTGAAATGGAACTCTAGGCTGACGAGTTGTGTGTGTATATGTGTGTGTGTGGGGGGGTGCTTCCTGTCAGCTCCTTAAGGGAACCACTTCACTTCCTTTTGGCATCATACAGTTTCACACAAAATTTTCCCATAAGTCAATGAAGTTCTATCCATTCGTTCCAGTTTTTTTCATACTGCGCTTCATTTTCTATAATTTCTATTTACCTGACCCCAGCTTCATTTTTTCTTATACACTAATATGCTATTATTACTAGTATTATCTAGTAATTTTTAAGATTAAAATATAAAAATTTTGCATTTTTTATAGAATTCTCTTTTGATTCTTTTTATAGGTTTCATCTACTGGATAATTTGTCTCTTAACATGTTTATCTTTCCTTTGATCCCTTTTATAACAACTGCTTTACAGTTCTTGCTTCCCATTTCATTTTTTATTGATTTCTGGGTCTCTTGCTTTTGAATTTTGTTTTCTTTTTATGTGTCACATGTTCTTGCTGTGTTGCATGTCTAATGATTTTGAAAAACATTATGGTTATTATGCAGTTGAATGACTAGCATGCTGATTTCTGACTTTTATCAGAGGAAGTCAATTTACTTGAATATTAGCTTGATCTTTTTGAAGATTATTTCATATTTTATTACACATGTGGTGTTTACTTGTAAGTAGTGTTTCCTTTTGGTCTAGTTTAGCCATAACACTATGTTGAGAGCTCTCTGTGGTCTTTACTGAGTTCTGGGTCCCATGCTGTTTGCTGGGCTGTTCACTGTCCCTCTTCACTCTGATTATTTTCTACACAATTATATTACAGCTTTTTATGAGTTCATTCCAGGGATACTCATCTCACAAGCCCTGGATCTTGCTCTTATGCCAATAGTTGTTCTTTTCCCTATAGTGTTTGTTTTTCTCTACTCTCAGGCAAAGAGTAGGCATGATGGAATTCAGCCCAAAGCTCAAGGGAAGTTTCTTACTTATTTATAAACCCTTGTCTCTGCGTAGGCGCCTCTTCTCCAGTACTTTGCTTTGCAATGTACTTTTGCACTGTTATTACATCTTAGGAACTCCAAACTCTGATCTCAGCTTTTCAGCCCTCACTTACTGCATATCCTCACGCACAGACTGCAGTTTAGACATTTCCTTTAGACAGAGTCAGAATAATCACGCTGCTTGTCTCATTCAGCATTCTTATCTCACAGATCGTGGTCCTGAGCTGTTTGTGCTGCCAAATGTGGAAGCATTTATTTTGTGCTTGCTCCACCCCCAGCCAATTATTTCCTGGTTTCTCATTAAAGGACTAGTCTGCTACTTATTATAACCCCCTGACTTAATCAGTCATGACTGTAAATCAGTTACAGAGTTTTAATTATGAAAATCTATTTCAAAATTATAAATTCATTAGTTTTATTATTTTACTTATATCACCAAATGTGTTCATTAAAAAAAACCAAATATAATAATATATAATAGTGAACACCTTCCTGTTTTAAAACCCAGAGTTCGGTGTAGTGGCATAACTATACAGTTTAAGACTTAATACAAGAATCCTGGCAATGTGACTCAAATGCATGGACTCAACCATTTTGTTGCTTATCCCTCCAATGATGCTGTGATGATTAATTTTATGTATCAGTTAGACTGGGCCATATGTACAACATGTAACTGGAGGCTTCATCATTAATGTATCAAAATACCTTAAGTTTTCAAATTTTGTAGTAATTAGTAAACTATTGTAAAATTTTCAGCCACGTCCTTCTGTGCTCTGTGTTGTTGATCTCTGGTACTAAACTAAAGCTCTATGTCTGACTCATAATTTATTCAATTAACTCACAATTCCTTCTACCTACTAATATCATTTATTTATACCAGTTATGTTACATATGATAATTGTTATATGTTGATAAAAATGTAGAGTGTTTGAATGAAGATAATGAGACTTGCCAAAAATATTTCCTGGAGCTGTTCATTTAATACATCAAGGTGTGCAAATACACAGGTTCATGTAGACAGAAGCTATGTCTGTGTCTTAGAAAGGTGTGTTTCTATCATCTGGCATGCGCTATGGAAGTATGAGTCCAATCAACACTTGTTGAAAGAATAAAGTCCACAAAATGCATCCCATGCACTCTTTATTGGGCATGCAAACCATTGTTTTATTTTTTAAAAATAAAGGAAAAGTTTTACTTGACTTTGTACGAAATTATAAATTGTTATTGGGAATAAAATGTTTTGAAATATTTGAAAAAATATGATAGAAGAATTGTGAGCTCTGATTACAGAATTGTGACTGTATTCAATCTCTAACTGGGCTAATGTTGCCATTCTATGTTCAAATGGGAAAGGGAGTAAAATTAACTTGGTCAGAAAAGAACAATATGCGAAGATAAATATGGGTTAAATTCCATATAAAATGGTTTCATGGATTAAACATGGAATAATATTCACACTTCTAGATAATGAATATTTTCTTTTGACTTTTCAAAAAAAGGCACATCGTTTTATTTTTGTTTTTTTTTCCTGTGGTCCTGTTTCTCTCACTGCCCTAAATTAGTAAGTCACTATTTTTGATATTGATATCCTATCAAATTATTTAAGTTCTCATACTATGCAAATTTCAGAATGCATTACTCCATTTGTGTTTTGATGTAATATTTGCTTGTCAAAATAAGAATTAATGATATTTTGTATGGATTAAAACTTTCAAATAAACAAATCAAGTCATTCTTCTAGAACAGAGACTCTATAGTCTTATTCACTTATATATTCCGATATGCTTGTCTGCATATAGCAGTCATACTGTATAAACCACTAAGTGGCAGATACTTAGGTACATTCTTTGTGAAAATCGATTCTCAATGTTTATCTAAATCAAGATTCATCTTCAATTATTTAAAATTCTAACCACCACCAAAAATGTTATCCAGACTTTTAATTTTAAGAGGAGAATATTTGAGGCAATAGTACAGATGTTAGAGGAGACACATAGCATTAAAAATAAGTAGAAGATTACTAGGCACGTGATTACTTCCAGGTTCCTGTCATCTTATTTAGTCCCCATAATAGCTGATGTAGGTATTAGTATGGCTTCTGCTTTTACAATGAGGGATTGAGGACTGCAGAAGTTAAAATCATGTTAACACTCACACAATTAGTAGGTGACATAGGCAGGACTAAAACTCAGTTTGGTGTGACTCCAAATTTTGTAGTCATTGCCCCCCGTGGAAAAGGTTACCTTCAGTAACTTTAGCTTATACGTGATCACACAGGGAGTGGACATTGTCTTATATGCATGTCTTACATAGGTCCTATGTTGAAATAGAAACATGTTAAACAATAATGACAAAATATTGGCTAAAAACATGAATCCATCTGAGGTACTTGCATTCCAGTAAAATCCTACACACACAGAACAGACAGTGCTCTAAAAGGAATTCTGAGTCTGAATGTCACTTCCAGTTTATAAATCACTAATCCATTTATGTCACAACACTTAACCCTATTCTCTCTCTTCCTTCACATCAGCCTTGAAAAATAACCTCTGTAACTCTTCAAAATAAGAAGAATGTGCCCCAGTGCCACAGACATGTTTTTCTTCTTGTTTATGCCATAACTTCTATCTGATAATGACTAAAATGTCAAGTTGTCTTTATTTAAAAATTGTGTTTTCCAATTGAAACTTGGAAACTTGTAAATCATGAGCTTTAAAAAAAAATACAGACTCTAAATTTTCCAAGCCTATGTGATATGTGCACCTTGCATTATTTTCCAGACATATGTAATTGAAATGTTTTTCAAAAAATTAACTAAATATTAGTAAAGAATCTCATCACTATTTTTCTTTATATCCCTTTTAAGGTGAAAGATAACTGGTTTGCATCTGGTTCCTCCTACAACCAAGAAGGAGGCACAGTGCCAGATGGGCAGAGAGTTACAGTTAGATTTACAGAGCCAGAGGTAGTTGTAGATCTGTGAGAAAGTCAAAGTTTAAGAAACTTGAAACTTGCAAGGTGGTCACAACTAAATCTCTGAGTAACTTTGCACTTATATTAGAGTTCTCCAGAGAAACAGAATTAATAAAACATAGATACAAAAAGAGATATATTATGAAGAGGTTGGTTCATACAGTTGAGTCATTGCAAAGTCCCATGATTTACTGTCTTCAAGCTGCAGACTGAGAAGAGCCACTGGCCTCATTCCAGTCCAAGGCCCAAGGCCTGATCAAGGGGAGCCAGTGGTGTAATTCTAGTTCAAGGACAAGAAAACCGATGTCTCAGCTCAAGCAGGCAGACAGGAAGCAAAAGTGGGCAAGTTTCTCCTTCCCCAAACTTCTTTTTGTTTAGGTCCTTAGTGAATTGGTTGGTGCCCCCTCACACTGGGAAGGATATCACTTTATTCAGTCTACTGCCTCAAATGCTAATCTCATCTGGAAACACCCCCATAGACACATCTAGAAATAATGTTTAAACTGACCACCCTTGGACCATTCAAGTTGACACCAAAATTGATCATTGCAGCACATGAAAAAAATTAAATAATAATAAGAAGGAACCTGCTGGAGTGGAGGGAAGCATCTACTAGGAAAAAGAGAGTAAGCAAGGGCCAGTGAAGTGCTCTGTAGGGGCTAATTTGTATTTTATGACACAGTAAATAATTGAATGATTGTGGCACAAGACAACATCATTTTTCTGTGAACGATAAGAAATCTAGTGTGCTGGTTCATAAAGTATCAGGTAGGGGAGGGTAAAGGATAAGTTTTGCAGTATGGGCAGGATCTAAATGGTGGAGGATCCTCCATGTCTTCCCAGAAGAGATTTATCTTTATCCTATAGTAGATGGCTAGTTATTTAAGGGAGTGAAAAGGGAGTGACAAGGGAGTGTCCGATATATCTTTCATAGGACAATACCGGACAAAACCAAAGCAATTAGAATTCAAGAAATGCTGGGGGCCTAAACACAACCAGGATATTGCAGGAAGACAAAAGAAGCAAAGGGAAATGATAAATTCCTACCAGGTGAAATAAGGCATATTAAATGTCACTGCCTGAATGAAGAATTCTGTGGTAGCCAGTTTAACTGGAACATAAAAATATATTCCAGGTAGAAATGACAGAAGGAAATTGGATATAAAATAAAAGAGTCAAACCTTTGCTGACTATTTACATGATATAAATTTGAGAGTCTAAAGTATTTTTATTCTTATCGCATTGGTTAAGTGTGGAATTCAAGGTGAAACAATAATGGGAAGAAACAAGAGCTTTAAGTAAGTTAGGGATAGGACTAAGGAGTGGTTCGATCAGTGATCAAACATTAGGATCATGTCAACTATTCTGGAAGGGAATAACCTTCACTTTCCTGCTTTTCCCAAATCATCAGTCAACTTATTTATTGTTAGAAAGCCACTGGTGCTAATACCAAGGCTTCACACAGGCATAGGAATGTGTTTTTGTGTGAGGAGTCCAAGCTGAGAAAATGCTTCTGGGTATATTTTCACTGGGAACATCTAATATAAATTTGGGAAAGTGATTGTTAGTCCCTTATTACAACCAGGGGTGCCTGCAGCTTACAGCAATTGGATTAAATAAAACCGAATGTACACAAGTCTTATATCCACTGCAGGACTGATGAACATTGAACGAGTATAAAAATATACAATTGGATGTGTTAGTGGATCTTTACATCTTTTCCTATAAAAAGCACATACATCCAAACAAACCCTTTACATGGCTAGGATAAGGATGAGGATGTGATAGTAAAAAAAGAGAACCACACAGAAGCAACCTAATTTAAATCTTTCAATTACCCATGTTTGACCAGGGTTCTGCTCTGCATACCAAATGCCTCTTGGCTTTAGTGTTCAAGCCAGACTGAAGGAGAGCTTTTGGCAGCCAACATTGTCTTAGTGTAATCAGGCACTTAGCAACCCTGACATTGGATGCTGGCATTCTTTGTTTGGAAACAGCAGTTGATTTCACAATGAACTAGTTGATTGCTAATTTAGTGCACTAATGTGGAGAAGCAGGGGGCCCCCATTCTGCACCTGAATCCAGATGTCAATTTGCTTCCAAGATAATAAAGATTATTTTCACTCATTTAGGGTTCTACAGAGATTTCAGTGTGCATTTCCACAGACACTTTTCTCTTATCTTTCTCAACAAAGATCACACGAATGGTCATTATTGCTTCTACTGATCTTCCCTAGGCTATATGAATATTAGAAAAAATGAGCATGTTACTTATTAATAGTAATTAATGAAATGAATTTACCTAATTAAACTAACAATACTCTAACAATAACATTTAGAAAGGTATGTATTCTACAAAGTTAAACACTTAAAAATATCACATGTGTATTTAATAACATTCTGTAATTTGTCAAAGTTAGTTACATGTTTAACAAAATTTTATATATCAAAATATTTTATAGCTTCAATATTTAACAGAAATATTAATATAATGTATTTATTTCCATAATAGCTACATACACCTTCATATGTCAGTGAGAACTATTAAATGAAATCTCAACTAAACCTTCCTAGACAAATCAAAAAAAAAGAGATGACAGTAGTTAAATATATCATTTATAGTTACAAGTCATAAAAATATCACCATTACTTCACAGTCTTACTGAAAACAAAATCATTTAGTCCTTAAGACACAACGCAGAGCCACATTCCAAATGATAGAAACAAAATGAATACAGAATGCAGTCGAAAGATCCCAAATACCGTTTTAAATATGAAATGTGTATAAAATTGAAATAAATGATTTGCAAGAAGCAAAGGGAACCTGCTGGAGTGGAGGGAAGCATAAACATAAAACATAACTATGGGATTGCATTATACAATGAAAAATACATGAGTTGTTAATCATGAAACTTTAGGGTTTTTTTCACTGAACTTACTTAATAAGGTTGTATATTCATCAATAGATGAAGAGAGTTTATCATAAAATAAACTTTAGTACACAAAGATCTATAAAAGTGCACTTTGTAAATTAGATGAAGGTATACATATTTTACTGAAAGTAAATACAGCATTTTAATTTGATTCAATGTTGTTAAATAAAATATAGAGAAATACATGTAGATATATATCTTTTATGAAACACAAAAAATTACAGGAACTACTATAAAGGACACATGGATGAAATCAAGGGGGAGGGTGGGGTGGGGGAGGGAGTTGGGTTCAGCTGGGGTAGGGTGGAGGGATGGGGAGAAAAGGCATACAACTGTAATTGAATAACAATAAAAATTTTAAAAAAAAGAAACAAAAAATAAATCTATAGACTTAGAGAATTTATCTGCATTTCTTGTCAACTGCTTCAGTTGAATGATGCAAAGATAAACAGATTTAATTATAAAATAATCCTTGTGCTTTTAAAATATCAAATCATACTTTATTAAATTTTATGCATTCAAAAATAATAGAATTTGTGATACTATTAAATGTAGCAGAATGATTTAGACAGAAGGTGATTCAAAGAATTAGATATTCTAATCATAAAAATGCTACATAATAGCATTTTAAAATCCATTTCCTTCCTGTGTTTTAATGGGAAAAGTGCTATCTTTTGGGAAGTGCCTATTGAATAGGAAGAAAAAAATGTGGAAGGTTGCCATTTTTTCCCTGCTGTCGTGGGTTTAGAACCTTGGTGCATTAATGTGTTTGTTTGTTAGTTTTTTCCCAGTTAATGTGTTCCAGTGAGACTCCCTGCTAATTAAAAGGTGGTTACCATAAGCCTTTTTGCAAGTCTCCCCGGATCTATGAGGAGTTATTGGTTTGGCACCTTCAGCTTTGAGCAAAACTTCTGGCAGATCTTTAAATAATATGTGGTATGAATGATCACTTCTACCCCTTAATTTTGTTAGAACACCTTAACGGTCTGGAGACACAGGATCCACACAGCTTGCTCTCTGGACAGGAGGAACGACTTGTAACCTTGGTGTCAAATTAATGTGTGAATAAGATCATACAAAATCTTAAGACAGGAGCTCCCTCTGGCACACCGACTTTTCAGTAGGTCGCACGGGTTTCTGTGTTTCCCTTCTTATTTCCAGCAGCTCTCGATGCTCCATGTGTCCCTGGGAACACCCAGACAGCAAGTAGCAAAGCTTTCATGAACTCAGTTTTTTTTTGTCATCACAACCCAAAATGAAGTATATATAGTAATATTTCCTTCCTTAAAGGCAAGATTTGCTACCTGAACTCTAACATGAGTCGTGAGTGTGTGCGAGACCACATGCAATCTCTACTTGAGTATTTTATTTTTTAGACAGTCTATCTGACTGGATTGTAAGTGCACATTAAAAGAAATAAACATTTTACATGGAACTCCCTCTACTCAAGTCAGTGTAAAATAAACTACTAGATTTTGTAACCACTAACTTTCTCAAATCTTTACTCTTTTGTCCTCACAAAGTATTTTGTTTATATTTCTTTTTAAAAATATTTGATGTATATGTTTATGTTTCTCACTTTTCATTATGAATGAGTGTAGTTTCTTTTTTCCCAAAAATTTATTTTGCATTTTAAATGCTAAAAATATTTTCAAATATGTAAAGACACATAATCTTTATGTCCATCTATTTTTAGTTTTACTATATTGTTTTTATCCCTTGAAATTTTCCCTCTATGTTCATTTGTTAAAATTTGTCTCATTCCTATGGCACAGTTTTTCCAAGAATGCAATAATCCTTGACATAAACCACAATAAAATGAATTCATTCAGCTTCAACTGAGTGTATTTCATTTTAGAAATTGTATTTTTGATTTCTTGCAGCAATTTTCTTAATATTACATTTACTTTGATATAAACATAAATTGGATGGAAATGATGATATGAGTTTATTTTATTTTCTTTGATCACAAACCTATGAATACTGTCCCCAAATTTTGTTTAAATATATATTGTTAATGAAAGTCATTGATTATTGGTCCTTCAGTAAAAATCAAAGCAGAATAAAGGAGAAATATTTGTTAATAAATGATACCTTAGTACTTGCCCTTGTTGGTGTGGCTCTGTGTATTGAATGCCAGCCTGTGAAACAAAGGGGTGCTGGTTCGATTCCCAGTCAGGGCACATGCCTGGGTTGTGGGTCAGGTCCCAAGTACCAGGCACACTAGAGGCAACCACACATTGATGTGTCTCTCCCTCTCTTTCTCCTTGCCATCCCCTCTGTCTAAAAATAAATAAATAAAATCTTTTTAAAAATACTGTATTTGTTAACCTCACAATTGTCAGTGATAAATACTGACAATATGGTACTGTTTAAATCAAAGCTTCAGATCAGTTATTTATAGTAATTTTGGAATTGAAAAAATGTAGATCACCAAGTTACACACCACTAGATTAAATGAACAATGAAAATGTTGAATTTGAAGTGAAATAATTTATTTAAAACTAAGTGAATTCACTATGATATGGATTCTGTGATATGAACTAAGTGATGGTTAATGTTATGTGTCAACTTGCAGGGCATTTTTCAATGACATTAGCATTTAACCTGGTGAAATTTAACTAGAACAGACTGCTTTTCATAATGTGAGAGGGCCTCATTTAATCAGTTGAAAGCCTGAATCCAATAAAAAGACCAGCCTTCCTTTTTTTTTCTTTTGAAATTTAAATACATTTAAGTGCTTTTGCTTTTTTATTTTTAATTGAATTCATTGGGGTGATATTGGTTAATAAAATTATATAGGCTCCAGGTATACAATTCTCTGTTATATCAACACTGTATCGCACTGCATATTCAGCACCCTAAATCGTTTCCTTCCATCACTATTTAGCCCCCCACTACCCTCCTCTACGTTCCCCCACCTGCTTTCCCTCTGGGAATCACCAAACCATCATGCTTCTTTCTGTGTCTACGAGGCTTTTCCCCCTTAATCCCATCCTCTTTTTCACCCACCCCTGCACCACAACCCCTTCTCCTTGAGCAAGAGAGAATTCTCCAGCAAACTACCTTCAGACTTCTGCGTCAACTGCTCCCTGGCTCTCCAACTACACACTGTAGTATGTAGTAGGCCCATACTACAGATTTGAACTTCCTAGCCTCCATAATCATGTGAGTCAATTCTGTATACTAAATTGTATACATATGTTATATATATCTTATTAGTCCTGTTTTTCTGGAGAGTTCTCACTAATGCAGAATATTTATATTTCTACTCAGTCTAAATTAACATTGAAATTCTCAGTAAATTTATTAAATTTCTTTGTAGTCATTCATCTAGGTATGCATATAAAATTTATTTCTGTCCTGCTTGTAAAGTTTCAATGTACTTACAGTGAGTAAGCATATAGTCAAAAGCTTTCATTCATAAGGTTTGCCAAATTCGAGTTCCTGGGTCTCAGCCAAATGCTCAGCAGTGAGGCGATGCACACTGTACCACAGCGCTAGTGGGGAAGACGTCCACAGAAGACAGATGACATCGGGATGACAGCTGCGACGTGGTGAGGCGAGGAGGAAAAAGTCACTGAGGCACAGCTCCACACAGCATGAATCAGCGAGGGAATGTGGAGGCACAGCAGTGGGCCAGCTGTCCCAGGCAGCTGCACGGTATATTGTAAATGGGCAACTCGTATGGAGTGAAGGCAGCGTTACCCCCTGGGGGAAGGGAATTGACACCACAAAGAAACATCACCTCTCACGATACCTAAAGGTTTGACATTTGTGAAGTGTGTAATCAGTGGTCCTCAAAACACATTTTTACAAGTAAACAGTACTGGTACATTTTTTTTTTTTAATGTGAAGATCAATGTAGCAAAAACAAATAATATCGGTTATTGGGGTGGAACAAGCCCTTTTGGCATTAATTTTTATAAACAAAATCAGAGAGATATGCATTTTACAAATATAATGATGAGAGAACTTAAATCCTTAGACAAGTACTAATTTAATCACATGTGTTGTAGATACACAGTCATAATCTTAACAACTTTTCAACTGCAATTTCTCTTTTACTTTTTTTATTAGTTTTCTATTTGACTTTGAATGCCAGTAGCTAGATATATTAAACTGTATGTTTTGCAGTTTTTTAAAGACTTTCTTTATTTCCAGAGAGATGAAAAAGAGAGAGAGAAACATAAATGAGTGAGAGAAACATCAATCAGTTGCCTCTTGCATGTGCCCCACCTGGGGACTGGGCCACAACCCAGGAATGTGCCTGGACCAGGAATTGAACCAATGACATTTTCTTTGTGGGACAATGTCCAGCCAACTGAGCCATGCCAGCCAGAGCTGTTCTGCAGTTTTGCAAAGTACCAATGTCTACAATATGTTTTTGGAACTATGTGATTTTGATTAAAGAAACTTATATAGGCAATAGTATAATAAAAGTATGTACAAATAATGAACGATGGTTAACTCTTTTTAATCTCTTCCTAACGTGTGCGTTGCTGAACCACAAGGGTATTTCAAAAAGAATATGTCATAAAAGCTTAGTTTGGTTCCCTTAATTCAGAAAAATAAAGGATTCAAGATACTCTTGGGTGTCTAGAAGTATTTTCCAAATCTCTTCACTGATATAAATGGTTTAGACTTATGTGTGACAATTTTAATTCAGAAAAGATCGAAATTCAATAAAAATTTATTTTCTGTCTTTTATCTTAGAGGAAGAATTGAAATCCCAAAGTTTAGTGTATTTCCCCATATTCTTTAACTTGCCAAAGGTTGCCCTGAAAAAATTCTGCATTGTAGATGGAAAAGTTGCTCAGAATCAAGAGTTTTAATTTTCTTACCGCCATGACCGTCAAAACAAAAAATGGAAACTATGCGAAGTGAAGGATGTGTTAGAACTTTATGGTATTATGGTAAGAACTTTGCAATGCATGTGTATCAAATCATCACATTGTACACATTAAACTTACACAATGTTATATTTCAATTACATCTCAACAAGCCTTGAAAAAACTAAACAGTTGAAGGGATAGATAAATCATGGTCTGCCTACACCCACACAATAGAATACTACCCAGCCATAAAAAGGAAATGATCTATTGATATAAACAACATGATGACTCAAAATAGTGATACTAAGAGAAAGATGACAGATTAAAAATATAATACACTCTTGCCCTGGCTGTGTGCTGAGTTGCTTGAAGCATTTTCCCATTTACCAAAAGGTTGTTGGTTCAATCTTCGGTCAAGGTGGACCTGAGATCCCTGGAAAGCAGGGCAGATCCCTGGAAAGCAAGGAGTCTCCCTCCAAATCCAGCATAAGGCTGCTCCCCATTTTGCCTGGAAAGGCAGGAGGGTGGGGAAAGCTGCCAAGAGTGCAGATTACAAGCACCCTGCCTTCTCCAAGGCAAGGAGGCGCCAACAGAGCAGAAGGCACAGTGCTTAAGGCACATTTCATAACAAAGGCAGCTATCAACTGTAAAAGAGCCTGCAGGTTACCAGTTACCCTGACAACTAGGCAGCCGGTACCTTCCCAGCAGGGAGGGGCTGTGGGAGGAGACTTGCTGCTTAGAGGATGAAGGAGGGGCAAAAGAAAATGTGGCAGACACTGGCCTCATTGGTTAGAAAGCTGGACACGCCTACTGGCTTCTGGAGTGCATTGGATTTGGGGGAGAGGACTTCTACTAAAGGAGGCAGGAAGAAGCTAGCCTTCTCTTGGCTCTTGGCACACTTGGCTCTTGGT
The DNA here is from genome assembly GCF_022682495.2 of Desmodus rotundus. Classification (NCBI taxonomy): domain Eukaryota; kingdom Metazoa; phylum Chordata; class Mammalia; order Chiroptera; family Phyllostomidae; genus Desmodus; species Desmodus rotundus. Next base: position 81,132,607 of record NC_071399.1, on the reverse strand, counting down.
TCTCCTGCTTTGGCGCTCGGATGCTCTGGGTCTCTGGCCCTTGCTCTCTACATGGATGGGCACACTCTTTGGACAAGCAGATGCCGGGCCCACCAGGGACTTAGGCCCAGCATGGTTGGAAGTTGCTCTTGGAGGCAAGGTCCTGCAATGGTACATGTGTTTGCCTGGGCTCCAGCCTCTGGCACACTGTGACCCAGGACAGGATGGCGCAAGGGTTTTGGATGGCTCCACGGAGACTACAAACAGTGCAGCCTGGGTCCTGAGAAAGGGAGCTGCGGCAGGAGGTGTCAACTCTGGAATGCATGTGTGCGCATTCCAGACAGGTTAGAGACCTGTTTGTGCGTCCACCTCAAGCTCCAAAAGGACGGATAAGGAAATGGGAAACTTCTGGCTATAGGTTTGGCTTGTAATCATTTGGGGAGTAGGAGAAGCCTGGGTCTCCTGGGAGACAAGGGCTCAGGGCAAGAATGCTCTCAGCCCCACCCACCCCAAGTTGAAACCATGTTCATGAAATCCTGTTTCCTTCAACACGTCTTGTATACACGTGTATATACAAGGTGACAAGCAACCAAACCACATGCTGCAAGGTTACAAGGGCACATACCGAGGTTGCAGGCTTGATTCCCAGTCAGGGCATGTGCAGAAGCACCCTGCTGATGCTTTTCTCTCCCATTGGTGTTTCTCTCTCAAATTAATAAAACAAATTAGGGTATGGGCTAAAAAAAATACTCTTTTCTGATCTGCCATCTGAGGTGAGTGCGTGCTTCTCGGCTGCTCCAGAGCTAGCAACCCACCGAGCACCCTCTTCTGTGTCCCAGGTCTAACCTGTGTCTTCCTTGCCTCCAACCCAAGTGGAACCATTCACAAGATGCAGATTTTCATGAAAATGCTTATGCAGAGGAAGACAATTACTCTCAAGGATGAATCTCTAGATACAATAGAAAACGTAAAGGTCAGGATCCAGGATTAAGAAGGATTTCCTACTGATAAGCAACGAGTGATCTTTGCAGGCAAGCAAATGGATGGGCGCACTTTATCTGACTACACACTCAAAGGAGTGGACTTTGTATCTTGTGTTGAGACTTAGGGTGGTGCTAAGAAAAAGGTTTTGTACCACTCCCAAAAGAATAAGCAACAGAGAAAGGTTAAGCTGGCTGTCCCGAGATAATACAAAGTGGATTAGAATGCAAAATCTGCCCCTTTCCTGGTGAGTGCCCTTCAGATGAAGGTGGCGCTGGCGTTTTTGTGACCAGTCGCTTTGATAAACATTACTGTGGCAATTGTTGTCTGACCTATAGTTTCAACAAACCAGAAGACAAGTAATTGCAAATGGGTTAATAAGAGACATGAACTAGCATTAAAAATATGTGCCCTCTATGATTCTCCTTATTTAGAGAATACAAATAACCTATATGATCTATAATAAAAGAAAGCACATCAGTCGTCACTCTGTGTGGACTGGGCATAGTATTGAGGGGCTGGTAGGAGGAATTACAAAAAGGCAAAAGAAAATTTTGAGAGTGATGGATATGTTTATTACCTTGATTATGAAAATTTACAGTTTCATAAGTGTATAATGCCGAATTTATCCATTTGAATAGTTAAACATGCACTTTTTTCTATGTTAATTATATTTTAATGAAGCTGTTTGCAAAAAAATTAAAGATAATCTCCCAACATAAAACACCGTGAGGCAGAGCGAGAGCCACACATTTATATTTCTATAAACCTGTGTCAACATACAGCCCATGCTGATTGCTGAAGGGACAGATTGGAGATAAGAAAGGAAAGAACTAGGACAGAGTATCCCCAATGTTCCCAATTTTGATAGAACAGGTTTTCACTTACTTTCCTTTGGCATGAGAGTTTTCATACTTTAAAATTTATGAACTGATAAACTGTCAATCCTTACAATTTGATTCTTCCAAATAGCCATAATTTTCACTACGTGAGTTTTACCTACTTGAGTGAGAATCCTCATTTCCCATGATTGCAATAAATTAACTCATTAGCACAGAGAAGAATGGAACCACACATATTTTATGCTGTTGTCAATTTGCAATGCTAGTATAATTTAACGATATTGAATTACATACTTGTCAATTAATTTTTTAAATGGTGTTTGAAAATTTTCTTCTCCCGTTTTCTGCCTTACTCTCTGAACAACTGTTAATGGAGGAATGTTTACTAAAGAGAAAGTTGCTAGACAATTGGATACTTAAAATGAGTTTGAAGAGCATGTTTTTCTGTTCTGTGGCTCAGTATTCAACTTTGGATAGGCATCCTGTCCAGTCACATCTGTCTTCCAGATTGACAAAACACCAACCAACCAAATCCACAACATACAGTAGAGTCACAAGTGTGTTAAGAAAATGATAAAATAAAGTAGTGTGGAGTAAGAAAATTCACACTGTGGTCACCTGGCCATACAAAACAAATGAAAACAAAATCACTTTTTAAGTTACAAGTCAGTAATACCACTATAATGACGAGAGAGAGAGAGAGAGAGAGAGAGAGAGAGAGAGAGAGAGAGAGAGAGAGAGACCAAACAATGGAAGCAATAGAATTTAAGGGTGAATTTCTTGTCAATTTCTAAAAGCAGTAGATCAGTTCTTTGTTAATTCATCTTGAAGTTTCTAATTACCACAACCTTTTCAACTTATGATTAAGTTTCTAAATGTGAATAGCCTATGTCTGTTCACTCTGAGTCTCCAATATCCCTTGTCTGTTGTAACACCAGGTCCTGCCATTTAACATCTGCTGCAATTAGCCATTTTACCTATAAAATGGCCAATTTTGTGTCCACATGTCTTTTGCTGAATATGTTAGAGAGACCGTATGTTTATTCAGATTATTTTTAAGAGACATGATTAAAGAATTTGGTAGACTTTAGATAATACAGTGACATCGCAATCCAGCTTTGGTTTTAAAATCTCCTAAATTTTAATTAATTTGAAATTTCAAACTTGCAATTTGTTCTAATTAGTTGAAAAAAAGCACATAATTTATTGGGAAACAGCTATAGACCGAGCTGTCATCATTCGGTCTCGATTCCCAGGTACATACACTTTTCCACATAAAATTAAAGTTTTGATTTTTTACATTCATTTCTTGGGGAATTATAACTATATTAATTTGTATCTTGTGTGAAGAGTAGAAATTACTCCCTGGAATAATCTATATAAGGTTATGTTAGAAAATTTAACTGACTAACCATAAATTTAATAATCATTATTCAGTAACACATAGCTATAAATTAAAATTGATCTAAAACAATTACAAGTAAATCATAGAATTAAAGCATGCTAAGTTAGTTTGACTGACCAAATTCAATTAAGTTTTTCCTGTATTGCCATTGTATATCAATAATTTGAAATACTAATGTAGTTGCAATTTTATTATAGTAAAAATCCTGAATATTTTCACAAATGACTAATGACATACATATAATGAAAGTTAATTTTATTTTGGGTTAAAAAGTTTATATATTTATCCCATTATATTAAATATGTCTGAAAATGTCAATGTATTTCTTGACTTTTATTCAAATACCCCACAACAGTTCATAGGTATTGTTTATTAATTTTGTCTGTGTCCCAGCAAGAGAAATTGCAGTTATTACCTGATATTTTACAGAATTTCAGGCTTGCAGAGGTTATGTTAAATCGCAATGGTACAACCTACTGAATGTCAATGATGATATCAAGAGACGGGATAAAAGTTGAACACAATAATTGATTGCCCTGAACTGTCTTAAAAGGCTAAATACTATAAATTGTTTTTTCACAGTAAACAAAACCTGGAGATACATGTAGGATAGAAATGGACAAGCCAGAATTATGGAAATAATGCCAATTTGGAAGTAATATTTTATTATTTTTATTAAAGTACATGAGACATTCTTGTGAAAAAATTAAATATTTAAAACATTTGAACTTAAGCCCTGACTGCTGTGGATGAGTGGTTGGGCATCATCTTACAAACCAGAAGGCCACTGGTTAGATGTCCAGCTGGGGCACATGCCTGGGTCGCAGGCCAGGTCCTGAATTTTTGTCTATAGTCTACATTTTTAGGTTACAGCTCATTAATTAATCCTAAAAATTTTGCTTACCAAAATGATTTTTCAACTTGATTTGTGACTTTTTCAAAATATGTTCTGAAATATGTCAGTTACATAAACTCTGAGGGAGAAAATATCCGTTTGCATTTGATGAATATTGTAATCTAGCACAAAGTTTACAAAGACGGTTGATGGTTTTCGAAAGAACTGCACACGCATTACTAATTCCAGTGTTAATTCCTGCTTTGCAATACCCTTAGCACTGACAATGTCAGAATGGCAAGCATAAACATCTCGGAATCTGACCTGAACCACAAATTTTGAGTGCGATAGTCAATGAATAATTTATACATAGTTCTAGTCAGAAGTTTCTACGCATACAAAAGTAAATAAGGAGAAATACGTTGTGAATGTACAAGCCACAGTTTAAAACAATAGGCTGAAAGCTATACATGCATTTAAGTAATACCCAGGAGTACAGATATTATTTCTAGAGGGAGAAAATATAATTTAAATGCTTTTTTATTTTTATAAATAATAGCTTAGAATCATCTGCTCAAGGAGATATTTTACATTCCAAATGCCGATCCCGCAAAGTAGAAATTACACTGTTGATAGGGCTGAGACATTTCTGTTAATGCCTGTGTTTCAGTTGTATCACTTACGAATGAAAATAGTGGCAATTTGTATCCAATGGGTAGCGTGAAGACTACATGATTCCAGGTCTCACACAATACCTTAAAATTTATTATACAGAGGGTAATACATTTTAAAAATAAATTAATGCACGATCTGAATTAAACTTTTCAGTTTACAAATGGGGAAATTGAAACACTGGTAGCTTCATTTACATTTTTTTTAAAGTCACAATGCTAATAAGTGCCACAGATAGGGTTAAATGGAGCTCTCTGAGCTGCTGCCCTATAAAAACCATTTTGTACACTGTACCACATTTTGTTCCATGATTTATTTCAGAAAGATAAGATTAATTCCAATATATATACTGTAAGATATTTAATTCAATCGATATAATGCTTTTTTAAAAATCTCAGTACTCCAGGTATATTTGGGACTATAAAAATAAAAAATAATAATAAAAAATATACTGGTGCTTTTTTTTTTTTTACTTTCCACAAAGAAGACGTTTAGAAATTTATCCCCTGTAAATCTGACAAATATTTCCTTAAATTTATGTGCAAGTTCCTAGTGTAAAAATACTTTAGTCATTCGTGTCTCCAAAGGAAATACTGTGAAGAAGTTTACTCTAAGTTCCCCTGTCCTCACTGGAGTTGAAATAAACACTACAAGCAGGACTGGCCAGGCTTTTGAATAATAATTCTTCAGTTGTCATACAATTCTTCAGTTACCTGTGTCCTTGATTGGAAGAGATTTAAATTTGGATTCTGACTCACTATACCAAACTCCAGGAAAGAATCGGTATTGAAAAGTACAGTTCAATCTAGATCATTCCAGGGGGGACTGGCAGTATTATAGATATCCGTTTTCCTTCAATGGTTAGCTTCAGCTAAACCTCATATTCACAGCATTGGTCTAGGTGAAAGATACTCCTGTCAGAAAACTTTCATGCCTCCAAGGACACCAGAGTAGATAAAATAAAAACTCTAGTGATATAAACTTTTCTGCAATAACTTTTTTTAAGTCAGTATGTATGGGTTACATTTACATCAGCACAAAGAGAGCTACACATTTTTTTGTAAGATGCAGACTTTTCCATTGTATAAGGAAAATATATTGTATGTAACAAGTCTATTACTTCATCATGGATTGATCCCAGGTTTTTAATGTTACAAATGGTGTTGTGAGTGTAATTTGTAACAATGCTTCATTATTTAAGGCTTTCTTCAAAATGACAAGAAACAAATTTTCCAAAAGTGATAAGAAAGTAGAAATAATTTGGACACTGAAAAAAGCAAACAAAATATAACCAGAGACATTGAAGTTAAGAACAATCTAACAATAGCCAGAGGGGAGTGGGGAGGGGATAGTGGGGAGAGGGGTTTTCAGTAACTACTATAAAGGACACATGGACAAAACCAAGGGGGAGGGTGGAGGTGGGGGAGGGAGGTGGGTTTGGTTGGGGTTGAGTGGAGCGGTGGGGAGAAAATGCAGACAACTGTAACTGAACAACAATAAAAAAAAGAAGAAGAAAAAGGATCATAAAAAAATTCGAACACTGAATAATACTCCATCCATACTTATTTGGTTCAATTTTTTGCTTGTCTGAATATTGTTTTATCTGCTGACAGTCTTTAATGTATATTGTTTATAAAAGATAAGGCAAAATATGAAATATACATAGCTGTGTATCACAATTTTTATTTACTTTGACATAAACTATATCTATGAAATTTATTTTAATACAAAATATATGAACACAAGTCAAAAAACAAAATGACCTGAAAATGTATTTGTTGAAGGTTCTTGCCCCAACTCTATCCTGACACCTACTGGTCCTTTCTATAAAAATCTACTTTAAGTACTTTTTAAATGAAGTCAGCCTAATTTAGTGTGAATTTAAACACATTTCTGTGATTCTTCCCTTTCCTTGATATATGTTAGTATATGATATCTACTCTTCTGCAGTAAGATTTTTGAAAATCGGCAGGCATGGGTGACTTTCACACCAGTACACAGGGAGCACCCTGAATTTGTTTAAGATGCTGAGCTTCCATTGGGTCAGGACAACATATTTTATTTCATGAATCTCCCATTACTTCACCATGGACTGATTCCAAGACTTTTGCTATTATAAATGATGTTGCAATGACGAGATCTATACATAAACAATTATGTATTTGTGCAATTGTACTTTCAGGCTGTATTTCCAGAAGTGGATTTGTGATTTGATGTGTAAATGCACGTGTAACATTGGTGGTTATTGTGAAGTTTGTTTCCATATGGTTGCTTCATTTGTACTCAAAATAGTAAAATAAAAAAAAAATTAACCATTTATTTGAAGCCTGGTTGGCAGAATCTATAATTGCTATTTTGATATTTATAATAATATGTATCTCTTATTTTGAATCTATTTCTCTTGTAAGAAAGAACAAGAGCTTTCTTTTTGAGCATTTACATTTGTACTAACAGTCCTGCCAAGATTCAGCCTCAGAAGTGCCCATTTTTGCCTAATTTGACTCTTCATGCTACTTGCTGGTCGCAAAGGGCATTTTTCCTATGGCCTCTACCACAAAAGTTCTTTCCTTGATTTTGACTGCCTACTCAGGATAAATTTCCTAAGACACTGGTTTCAAATTTAAGTATGCATAAGAATCATTTGTGTATCTCAATATGTGTAGATTCCTAGGGTCTGCATACCAATTAGTCTAGAAATTGACTAATCGTATTTTTCCATAAGCAGCCAAGTGCTTTATTTGTAGCTTTTCCATCAACTGTGTCTCAAGAAATTCTCTTTTTTGAGTAATAAATGCATTAGTAGTTCATTCTTTAATAATGCAGAACAGTATTTATTTTAATGGTCTTAAACCAAAGGTTTGGGGCTGTTTCCCTATGGACAAAATTCCATATAACCATGTGGTACAATTGCCATTGTTCTCAGAAAATTTACCGGTAAAAATATTAAGTAGGCAAAACTTGTGTTGATTTTGTAATGCTCAAGTTATCCCACAACTCCTTTATTGTTAACATTTTGCACTTTGTATAGATAACAGGTTTCCCCTTTTTTATTTTTTCTCATTGTCTTCTAAGGATCAATCTACATTCTTAATTATGTCTCCACGTCTGATTAGTACTAGTGATTAGGTGCTTAGCCTAGGAGATCAATATGACATCCTGGAGTCTTAATTTCTTTTGTCACAGCAGATTCGACATTAGGTTACACGGCCTTTGCAGTCAGGTCTGATGATGAAAGATTTCTGGGTAATATTTTTAAAGAGTTATGTATTTGGGGTTGTTGGTAGCATGATGTAGTGCGTATGCATGGACATAAGTTGTCTGAGTAATTTAAGTCTGTCAGAGTAGTTAATTCATGAAGAACCCAAGTTTACTTAGAGAATATATCTTTCGCATTGTCTTGAGCAAATATATATCACATACCAAGAAGGCATGATAAGAGTGTTTTGACTATAATAATTATTTATGTGGGTATGCATTTCAACGTGATGTAAAGAAAAAAAAACAAGCCAGTATGTTGGTAAAACATAGCCAGAACTTAACTTGCAATGCAGAAGAGGACAAGGAGAAGGGACATCATAGATGGACTACTTTCTATGTGTCGGGAGCTCTGTTCAGTGCGTTACTAGCATAGACATTAACCTCAAGAATTTGGCAGATTATTACACTTACAACATCAGTATAGGAATCCGAGAGTAGGATGACTTTTAGGTGGCATAGTTCGGATTAGAGTACAAACCCAAACCATGCTTTCAAACGATTTTGAATGCTAATTTTTTAATTTTTATCACCACTTCTGAAAAATAATTTTTAGTTTTAATTTTTACCTTAAAGTATTCTACAAGAGGTTTTCATTTCACATCAAGCTTTCAACACAAAGATCTCATCTACAGCACAAATGTTCAAAGATTCGAATTATCTGTGTGTTCCATCCCTCTAGGATGCTACCTGACGTGCCATATTGTAATCATGATGTATGTGAAATTTAAAACACGAAATGTGAATCTTTGTCTAGACAAAACATTCTGTAAAGTTTGACATTTTTACCTCTAGGCAATAGGCTTGAAACCTACTAAATACTTAATATATTGTGATGAGCTTGACATCATTTCCAGATGAACCGGATAAAGCCGTCTTACCCACTCGCTGGCTAATCCTTTTTCGCTGTGATCATTAGAAGACATTTGACTCTTTCAGAGGTTCTTCATTGCTGTAGTTGAATTATCTCATATGTTCTCTCTCCATACATATAGCCATTGTCAAATGCTATAAAAACCAAGCAAGAAATTCATGCGCTCAGAGTTCAGAATAGAGATAGCAACGGTTAAGGAGTAAAAAGGGAGAGATAGGGAAAGGCCATGCAATGCTTAACTTCTAAGTTTTTGTCATTGTTTTCATATTCAGATACATGTTATGTTTTTCCTAGGAGAGATGACACACACATGCACACACAATTAGATAGATAATAGATAGATAGATAGATAGATAGATAGATAGATAGATAAATGCTTTCCTGAAGCAATGACTAATGAAAGATCACTTAAATTCTCACAACCTAAACTTTGTGAAAAATAAGAATAAAAACAGAAAAATGAATTAAATAAATTTTAGCTAACAAAAGACAGTCATGATGTAATCTTTGAATGAGATTAATTGCCAGAATATCATGACTGGAATTTGAGCTTTCCTAAATTACTTAGTATATATCGATTGATAAACTCTTGTTTATTTCACAGATTTCTAACAGTTTCTGTGGTGTCAGATTTGCCTAATTTATTTTTTTTACTGGATTGCCTAATGTGTCTCCAAGTTCCTGGGAAAGGAGTATATCTTAATTTTGCCATGACACACTCTCTAAAATGTGTTAGTAGGAGAAACTGGTCAATGGCAGAAACAGAAAAAAATGGGGCTGGAGAAGAAAATAAAGTGTGTGCTTGTTGTGTAACAAGGTGTATGACTATTCTAGTCCTAGAGACAGGCATATTTCTACCGAGACAGATATAGCTGACTATCAGAAGCTATTATTATTAAAAATGTATCAAGCAATTCTTGGAAAATGTGTTAGCTTCTAATGCAAATCCATCTCAGTGGGGGAAATATGTTAATCAGACAAGGAGTAAGCAGTATTTTTTGTTGCAATATAATAAACTGATATTTGAACTTCTATGTCAGCCTTTGAGAGCTACGAGCAACAGATACACATCCAGTGTGCCAGCAAAGCTGATTTCTGCCTCAAGTCTCCAGACTTGATTAAGGACATTTTGTCAGAGGAAAGCTTGTCCTCTGATGTGTCTTGGTCCAAAGCCAACTTCCTTCTCTAGATGACACTCTGCCTTCCCCTGCTCTTCTTATTCACACTTCAACAGGTCCTACTTGATTGAAGTGCCCCCTCAAGCCTGCACAAATAGAGATAACTCTCTTAATTAGAGTTCACGGTATGTGATGGAAAGCCTTCTGTGAAGACACCAATCACATACTGCAAAAAAATAATGGGAATCAGATAATGCCTGCTTTAAACTTCTGACTTCCTCTCAGTCCCCTCTTTTCCTCTTCTCCTTCAGTCTTCATTTTGTCTGGCTGGCTGCTTTCTATCATTTGAAATTCAGATCTTGTTTCACCTTAAACTTGAACGTGGTTACAGCAAAGCACATGGGAGACAGTAAAGACTGCACTTCCAATTGCAGCCCTTGCATTTGACAGTACTTGAATTAGGGAAGAATTCTTGATAGTTACTCATTTTGTTGTTAGGTACTCATAAATTAAGGCTTTTCCAAATGTGAAAAATACTCAACATTTTGAGTGAAGTGGCAGAACTACTCAGCTAGTTTCTAACCAGTATCTTGAGGTATAAGAAAAATATATATTACTAATTGATTTAATGAAGCGTTTTAAAGAGTAGTGATCATATCCATAAATTGATATATGAGGTTGGTCCAGAAAAAGTCCAGCTATTATTAATATAAAAGAACAGTTTGCATAACACTGATACAACCCGGAAGCTAAAGATAGTGGACTGGAATGTGCATGTGTGAAAAACTTCCCTGTACTAGTCAGTGGGGGTGGTAGATGCTGTTGAGTGAGCATGTGTACTGTGTGGCTGTTGCATTCGAAATGAATGAGTGAGTAGAGCAACAAACCTGCATCAAATTTTGTGTTAAACTTGAGCATTCCTCCATGGAAACTATATAGATGATTCAGAAGGCTGCAGCAATGAGCAACTGGTGATTGGCAGCTTCATCAGACAACGCACCTGCTCATGTATCACAAACCATGCGGAGTTATTTGGTGAAACATCAAATTACCCAAGTGACTCAGCCCCTCTACAGCCCACATTTGACACCCTGTGACTTCTGGCTTTTTCCAAAACTAAAATCACCTTTGAAAGGGAAGAGATTTCAGGTTGTCAATGAGATTCAGGAAACTACAGTGGGGCAACTGACTGTGATTGGGAGAACTGTGTGAGGTTCCCAGGTGCCTACACTGAAGAGGACTGAAGTGGCATTGTCCTGTGTACAATGTTTCTTGTATCTTGTATCTTCTTCAATAAATGTCTCTATTTTTCATAGTGCATGGCTGGATACCTTCTGGACAGACCTCATATTACTTTTTGTGCCCAAATGAAATTTTTACGGAAAAATAATGCTAATCTACAATGTGGCTAAGGCATAAACCTTTGGTTTTAAACCTGTTTATTATTTTACAAATTAATGTGTCTATATATGTGTATGTAACATATATACATATTCAATCAGCTGAACTCAAACAAGGTGATGTTCTGCCTTCTTGTTTCAGCTCTTATACTGTAAACAAGTGTCCATTTTACAATATGTTTAATGCCAGTTTTTTTAAATTGTTGTTTTCCAAAATATATCCCATGCATAGTGCGTAAGTGTTGTCTGTGTTTTCTAAGCTCAAGAAAGCTGCAATGTGCTCTATGGAGAAAATATGTGTTAGAGAAGCTCTTTTTAGATATAAGTTATAGTGCCATTCATGAGTTCATTGTTAATGAGTCAAATATACAAAAATATATAATGACTATAAAATATCCAACAGAAATACACATAAAACAAGGTTATTTATGTGCATTGGTTGACAAAAATGTTGTGACCAGAGGCTCCCAGGAAGATAACTCTGTATTTTACCTAGAAGCATGGTTCAGTATTTACTACTTTAGTGTCTGTAAAAGCTTTATAGAACACAGGTATACCATGAATAATGAGAATCAACTACACACACACACACAAACATGATTCACACAGTGTGTGTGTATAAAATCTAACATTCAATGCCACTTATTGGAGAGATTTTATTCACATTAAAATGTTTCATTGTCATCGACAAAAGCAATTTATATTCTAAATTCAGTATTTATTTGAGTACATTATCCAGTTAAGATTATTTCATAGATACAAAGTAGACAGGGTAACAAAATATAGCAATTTAATGTAGCAAATGTAACCTACTTGTTCTAGAAATTGCTTTATGGCCAGCTTTGCTTAAGTTCTCCTCACTATTGTACCTCCTGCCCCTTCTTAGCTTCATAAATCTCCTCCCCCAGCTACTGCTGATTTTAACAAGAAAGCGCATCTGACTTAAGAAAGACCAAAAGAAACTGATACTTAGAATTCGACTCAATGAATGGATTGTGAAGCATGAAAACAAAGTGTTTGAACTTGCTATTATCTCTAGAATGCCATAAGGTTAGAACCATACTGAGTATGGCCAAGTTATTGCAGTCTTCATTATTTGATTAAAGAGACATTCTTCTATGCATTTATATTAAACCCCAACTTAGTTATTCTAATTACATAGAGTTATGTTCTTTGAATGAAAGTCCCCGACTGAAATAATTACTGTAACCCATTGAGGAATTTGGCTTTGCATCAGACATCTTTAAATCAATAATAGTCTTAAACAAAAGTTGGGTCTTGCACCGTGTGGTATTTAAGTTTTAGTAAAGTTGATTCTGAATTTCTCATTTAAAGCTTTGATTTGGAAGAAACCAGACATTTACCCTTTTGATAATTCACGATTTAAGAAAATGTAAAATGAACATATATTATGAAACAGGGCATTAGACACTTCCATTTTATAGAATAAACCTTTCCAGGGGTATCCAACCTGTGGCCCCATGGGCTGCATGCATCCCAGGATGGCTATGATGCGGCCCAACACAAAACTGTAAATGTACTTAAAACATTATGAGATTTTTTTGTGACTATGTGTCACTATGTATTTAATGTGTGGCCCAAGACAACTCTTCTTCTTCCAGTGTGGCCCAGAGATGCCAAAATGTTGGACACCTCTGCTAGACCATCTGAGCTCTACTATCTCTCAAATAAAATAGAAGGAGAAAGTTCTCCTCTACTTATAATAACACATTGATGTTGGCTGTAAATTAAATAAGGAAGTTCTAATATAATTGCAGAATTTAAGAATTTTCTGACTATTCTCAGATATTCCACTTTGAATAAAATGTGATAATATAATTGATGAGAATCTTTGGCTTGTTCATATATCCATCTCACTCATTATAAAAAGGTAATTGGCAGATATTTAGACACAGCAGATATAATACATCAGCATGTAACCTGTGGGCAAGTCATTTCAACTCCATCTCATCTTTGTTTATACATTGAACAAATAGAGCTAGCTATTTCACATTCTGCACTGGTTTCATTCATTCATAACTACTTCCTACAATTTTCAGCTGGAAAATATAATATCCAGAATGAATGCATATTTTAAACCTCTTATTTTAAGAGAAGTCATTACATTAGCAAGTCAGAAAAATAAGATAATAAGTAGAGTATTGTATTGCAGCTGAAGTCTTATAAAATATCTGGCATGCACATTTTCCTCATTCATTTCCTCTTTATTGCTGCCTGAAATTTGAAATTAGATTCTGGAGTTTATAGATGCTAAGCTGGTTGTCCAGATTCCACTTCATAGAAGTTATTTTTCAATACTCCAGGGGTGTTGTCCCCTTGGGAGGACTTAGTCACCTGGACCAAGATTCCATCATATTTTCTCAGCAGCCTGCATCCAATGAGAGATCCGGCCATGTGGTTTCAATGGAAGTTTCAATCTGTTAACACGGGACAGCTGCACAAGGCCATCATGGCTGCTGGGCTGCCTGTGGTGCAAGGAGGAACCTTGTAACAGCATCACAGCCCAACTTCCCATTTGCTCATTACTGCTTCCTCCTCTTCTTTCCAAGTTTAGACTTCAAAAGTGATCTCATAAATCTTCATCGCTGACTCAATTCCAGAAAAATCTAAATGGAAGCAGACAACTTGGAAATAGTATCATCCCTCAGGCTCAAGAAAAGTGGCCGGAGTTGCTAAGGACTTCATGCAGTCCTGGAAGAATGACATGTATCATATTTATATTTCTGTTATTATACAGTTCTATTACTCATAAGAAAACATAGTCCTAAAAATTAATAAGTATTTAACATGTTGTTTTAAAATGACAAGATCCAACATTTTAAAATTACCTTACAGTGAAAGGGATACAAAATTTTCTCAATAATAATTATCATCATTCTTAGATCACATCCCATATCATTGTACATAAAATAATTATTGAAATACTGAGCTCTAGCTGGTGTAGCTCAGTGGATTAAGTGTCAGCCTGCAAACCAAAGTCACCGGTTTGATTCCCAGTCAGGGCACAGCCTGGTTTATGGGCCAGATCCCCAGTTGGGGGCACATGAAAAGCAACCACACATTGATGTTTCTCTCCCTCTCTTTCTCTCTTTCTTCTCGTCTCTCTAGAAATGAGTGAATAACATTTTTGAAAAAAATAATTATTAAAATATAAATTGAAGTATTTAACACGACTAATTTTAAATTAATAATAAATAATGTAAAGGGTTTTTTAAACTTAAATCACATATATCATTTAGATATAAATATAAAATAAATACATTTAAAAATATTTAATTTTTAATAAAACTTAGAAAGATGAAATAATTTAAACTTCAAGCCAAGACAGGGATGTGAAAAATCTGGGGATGAGTTTCAACTTGATTTTAAACGACGTAAAAATCTGACAGTAATGATTATGTGACCTCTGAAAAGCTACCTAAGCTCAAAATTCCCATTTCTTTGATTCTAAAATGAGTAAGATATTTACTTTTCATTAAAAAAGTCATGGTTATTGAACCAGATCCAACATGCAAGGACCATATATACTTGTCTACTTTACCCCCCAGCCCCCAAATTAGTTGGAGTTGTCAATATTATCAATGTTATACTATTTTCAGCGGATTAATTGAGAGTGATTTGGGTATGGAACACTGTTTTCTAATAAAAATATAACAACCCTCCCCAACTTTGAAGCCTGCGACAAATACCTATTTATTCTTTCGTATTCTTATGGCTCGGTGGACTTTATTACATATCGTCTTAAATATTTATTGACTCTTTCAATAAGGTTTTGAAGGAAATCCTGATTGCTACACTTAAAAGCAACAAGTCAGCCTCTAATTTCTCAAATCAGCCTTCTAAAATACCACTTGCTTCTTGCAGGCTCTTCCTTTGTTAATGAGCTTCCAGGGAATTGAAGGGAAAAGGGCTAGCATACAGCAGCTAAAAACCAAGTGCTGATAAAACACTTTCTTACAATGAAAAATCCTCATTGTGACAAAACAGATTGTTTTATTGAAACTAGTTAGTTTAGCTGAAAGTTAATGAAGAATATGGGTAAATTTAAAAGTAGAAACCAATGGATGTTTAATGTATGTGCACAGGCAAGAGAGGGAAAACACTAAGGGATCAGCTGGCCAAAATTATAAAACAGGATGACAGCATTCTCATAGCTTGATACCAGATTTAGGACCTAACATTGATCCCAACATTGATCCCAACATTGAGAAAAACAAGTTTAATTGAGATAATGTTTCTCACCTAGATTTTCTCAATTTAAAAAATTATAAACAATGATGGTGATATTACATAAAGCAAATAACAGAAAGAGAAAAATGTAAAATAACCACTTTATTTCCTGATGATGTGATCATGCCTTATCTTAGAGATAGTTCACTGTCAGATCTAATTGTTTTTCTATTTCAGTACTTGTATCATCCGAGGCTATTCAAGAGACAAAAAAACATAATACAATTTAATTATAAAAATTGTAATGTAAAGAATTATTAACTAATAGCTAGGAGTTAATTGTGAGTGGCTAAAAATTTTTAAAATACCCGTTAATGAATAAGGCAGCAATTTTTAAACTTATTAATCTCATGGCACACATAAACAAATTACTAAAATTCTGTGGCACACCCAAAAAATATATTATATATTTTTACCAATCTGACAAAGAAAACACAAAAAACCAAACTGGGTATAATGTTGATTAATTCACACCAGACAGCTATTGTGTTGGCTGTTGTCATTTTTTAATTTGCCAATCTAAGGAAAGAGCAGTCAGTGCCCCTGACTAAATAGTCAGGTATTGCATGTTTTAAAAATTCTGGCAGCACACCAGTTGAAAATTCTGGAATAGTGAAATATCAGCTATAAGGACAAACCACTCTCCTGATGGCTGAAAGAGAGAAAATGAGGAAGAAACACATGGAAAAGCTCCCTTAACTCCCACTGCAGTTTGACTTGCAGACTTTGTGGGAGAGTTTGCAGGCGTAACTGAGTTAGGAAAGTTCACCGAGGAACCACAGGCTGGGCATCCAGGCAAGCACTCATCCTCTGATGTGCCAATTGAATTCACTCAGAAACCTTGTACAAAGATGCCTGGAGACCCACTTGGCATTCCTGTAATGCCACCCACGGGGCACCAGTGGAACTTGCCAGGCACTCACAGAAACTCATCGGGGAGCCGTCCAACAGGGTGATGCTGACCCTCGATGGGGATTCATTGGATATTCTCTGTACGTATCACTGGAAGTCATAAGAGAAATAAGAGGAACTGAAGCACAGTGGAACCAAAAAGAGAAGCCCTTTGCTCCTTCAGTGATTCTGAAAACTCCTCCATATGAACTTTAACATTGTTCCAGGGAATATAGAATAAATGTGTAGAGGGTACAGTTGTATTATTTCAGTGTAGTCAAGGAAGCATGCATATGAAGTTGTGTTCAATACATTGATAACTAGTACTCACATAAAACACGATGTCTTAAAATTAGTGTATCATTAAAAATACCTATAGTCCTTCAATTTTAACACCTCCTTTGTGCCCTCTCACCTCATTATCACATGGCTAACAACAGTTGGAGGAAATCCTATTGAGTTAGTGAATGACCTACATTAAAAAAAATTGCTTGGTAAAATGTAAAATTCATTACATTTATATTTTATAATGCAATTAGTTAACCTTCAATCCATAAATATGAGCTTTTATTAATAATATTGAATACTGTTTTTTAATTGCAGTAAGAAGCTTGATAAAAATATATAGTACCATGGAAGAATGTAATGCATTCAAATAAAAAAATAAACATACGAAATTCAATAAGGCCAAAAGACAGTTATTAGCATATGTAAATATATAACTGTCTCATCTGTCTCACACTTAATATGAAAATATGAAGAAAATAATATTTAAATATGGAATAAGTTATATAAGATTTGAATTAATATTTTGTTTCTGTATATATGGCATAGATATAATTATTTTGAGGATTTTGATACATACACTGTTAATAATGATGTATTGATATTCTTTCATTACTATTAAATGGGAGAAAATTGAAACATATTACTACTAATACAAATCCATCTTATTTACTGAATATTTTAAATTACTCTGTGAGGTATTACAAAATGAATCGGGACAAGATTGTGTCTTAGAGAAAAGTAGGACATGTTAATCAACCACCTCACTTGGTTCCATAATTAATAAAATATTACATTGCTTCTTAGATTGGGGTCACTATTTTATTAATAAAGGATAATATTTTTTAGAAAAACCATAAATCCTGTAGATATTGCAGTATATTCATTTTTTCCAAAATTATAACCACTTGCTGATTTTTTTAGGCGTGAAGCTGAGAGCTTGATGGCATCGTTGTTACTATAGACACATTTTGCAGAACAGTTCATTTACTTTTTAGATGGATGCTTGTCTATGTATCTCCACTGGAAAAATAACTGATTAGATTCATTTACACTCTCACACATTGATTCAAGGAGAAACAGGGTTCCATATCCTTCTGAAAATTCTGAGGTGACCACACACACACACACACACACACACACGCATGAGCATATGAATACATCGTCAAAAGAGTACATTCAACATATGCAAAAATTGGCAATAATGTTAAGTATTTTGTCTAAAATTTGCTAAAGATCACTTCTTAGATATATATTTTAAAGTAGAGGTTTTATCAGTTAAAATTAAGCTGATTACAGTCTTAGTTCCCCTTAGTTCCCATAGTTCCCCTTATCTTGAAATGTCTTTTGATCTGGCCTATTTTTGAATAAAAGCAACACACACACAAAAAAGAATAATTTTGAAGATTGCTTTAGGACAGGCATACTCTAAGTAAGCAAATTATATTTTTTTATGTATTTGGAATAAAGTTTCCATATTTGCACATCATTTATATGTAATAAAATTATAAATTTAAAAATTAACTATATAGAGTAATATTTTAAGATGATTACAGAACACCTCAGGTAGATGTTTAACACATTTCCAAAAAATAAACTACATGAGCAGAAATATTTAATAACGAAGTAACAATGTATAAATCAGATGGTTGCTTTTAACCCAGAGCCCTTGCTGAACGCCTAAGAAACGTGATGCAGGAGGAGAGACCCGTTGTTACGATGAGAAGGAATAGCTACCTAATTTGTCTAGACAGGAGAAGAAAGGCCCTCAGTGAAAATATAGTTGCGGTAACAGTGTTCTTGAGATTATTTTTATTTTGCACGAGGAAAAATATGCTCAAGATCAGGAAGGGGATTTTATGCCAAGAGCCACTGAGCCGCTGTCTGATGGCAGCGCGAAGTCACTGACTGCAGCATTCGGGTTTATTGTTGCAGACTGAAGTCCCCAGATGAGAAGGCTGCTTCCATGTGTTTCTAAAAAAAGACGTAAAAAGTTAAAAAGAGACTAGTAGAGAGAAGAGAGATGCACCCCCCTTGACTAGGTGAAAGCTGTCAGAACCAACATGGAAATTCAATTAAATGTAAACAACATTAATTCTGTTCTTCAGGCAACGTGAACATTGAAATCACCTGGAAACAATACTAAGTAACCTTTTCTTTCTTTAAACGTTTGAGTTAATTTTTAAACATTCTTTTGTTACATTTGTACTGTTTAGCAATATATGCAAGCCTCCATTGGTTGATCCATTCATTTAAAAATTATTATAGATTTCTCAGCATGCCTCTCTGAATTTATCTTTTCTTCTTGTACACTTTCAAAAAGCTCAGTTATCCATTTACTTTAAAATTATCAGGAGAGATTATATTTACACTGTATTCAATTCCTTATTTAATCATATAGCAGTGTTACAAACCCAGGTACTTAAAGGTATACAGCTGGTAACAAAAATTAATGTGGGGGTATATGAAAAATCTGTGTTGTATGATTAAATAAGAAAATAAAAAATAAAACAAACTGTGGACAAACATAAATGAAGAATTCAATCATATAGTTGGAAATAATGGTAAACTGCATAGTCATAACCGATGTGGAAGCATTCATATCCAAATAAATATTTTAAAATGTTCTATGAACTAACAAAACAGTTAATATCAGGCCAATGAGTTTCCAGTTTGCAAACTCTATTTTAAATAGTAAGCTTTATTTATATTATGGTAATTAGGTAAGTAGTTTTTACTAGTAATCAATTATTCCTTTATTTCTCTATGCTCTTATATCAATAGTCGGTGTTAAAAAAAAACTCTAAAGAAATCATTATTTAGTTTGGATTCCAAAGAAAGCTAAATATAAGCAGAGGGCTTATTTAGAATTACTCAAGTCAGGGAGTATAATCTATTGCAAAGGTTAGGAATGAGGACTAAAAAGTATGAAGCGGAGAATGGGGTAGAGCGCGGCTGTGCAGGTCAGAACGCCTCTCCTCTACCCGTCTCTAGTTCTTACGGCTGGACTAATAATAAACTCATATAATGGACACAAGACTACAATTGTCATACACTTAGTTTTCTCAGAAAGGATGTATGGTAGCTATATTTCTCAATATTTTGTCTATAAAAGTAATTAACATATCAATGCCACTATATTTCTTAAAAGAATATTTGGTTAATAGAACATAACAATTTTAAAATATACTGTTTCTGAACTCTGTAATTAGTACTTTTCTATTATTTTCTAGCAACCAGAGTTGCTTGTGAAAAGTCTGATATCAGTCTGATCTCCTTTCCTTTGAAACCTTTCCCACCTCTGTCTCTCCGTCCCTGTCTGGCTGTATCTGTCTCACACACAGACACACACAGACACATTAGTTTTAAAATTCAGCCTCCTAGGCATTTATTTTATCTCATAACTGTCATTATGTTTTCTTCAGTTATGAATGTTTTATTACATAATTATGATGCAAATTTTATCTCTTGCATTTTCTATATTCTCTCATCCTCTCTTATTCATAAATATTGAACCATCTAGACTGACCATTTTCTATTGGTAATAGAAAATTGATTGGTAAAATCAATTCAACAGAATTTTCATAGATTGGTAAAATCTATTGGTAACTCACTGTTCCTGAAATGGTATTTTATACATGCACACATGTGTAAGTCATCAAAAGATTAAAAGCTCAAATGGCAAGGAAAGCCATTAATTGTTAATCGAGAGATCCATTTTTCTGATCTAAATGTTATTAAAATATCACTTTATGACATAAATGTTTAATATATTTATTAATTTGTATCAATATATGTATATTTTGTCTAGCATATAGACTTTAAGTTGTTTTAATGAATATGCATGACACTAGATTGTATATTTTTAATATACTTTTATTAACAATTCTGTGATGGATTGTTATTCTTTTTATTATTCTCAATCTTTCTATATGCCAGTACCCTTGATTGTTTATTCATATTAAATTTAAATGTGTAATGGGTAAACACCAAGAAGTGGGATTGCTTAATCCGATAGTAGTTTTATTTTTAACTTTTTGAGTAACCCCCAAATCCTTTCTCACAGTGGCTGCACAATTCTGCATTCCCACCAACAGTGTGAAACAGTTCCCATTCCTCCACATCCGCATCTTTGTATTTTTGATCAGAGCCATGCTAACATGGGTGATGTGATATCTCATTGCAGTTTTGAAGTTCCAGCCTCAAA
Source organism: Desmodus rotundus (assembly GCF_022682495.2). Lineage (NCBI taxonomy): Eukaryota > Metazoa > Chordata > Mammalia > Chiroptera > Phyllostomidae > Desmodus > Desmodus rotundus. The sequence continues at coordinate 81,111,612 of NC_071399.1, read as the reverse complement.
GAAATATTAGCACTCCCATGCGCACTGTAGCACTACTCACATATTTTGTAGCTCAGCTCTGGGAGGAATCTAAACGTCCACTGAGAGATGAGTGGATAAATAAAATGAGGTAGGTACAGTCAGCCCTTTGTGTCCATGGGCTCCACATTTGCAGATTTAATCAACTGCATATAGAAAATATTTGAAAAAAATGTGATGTTGTTGCTCTTGTGTACTATGTAGTTAACCTACAGTGGTTGTGTTTGTAATGACTGCTTCTTGTCATTAGTCTCTGAACGGTACTGTATACCAACCATTTACATAGTGTTCACGTTGTAATAAGTAATCTGGAAATGTTTTAAGGCATACAAAGGATGTGTGTAGGTCGTGTGGAAAAATTGAGAAAGCGTCTACTCCGTAAATTTTAGAAAACAGGAAAGAAAAGGAAGAGAGAGAGAGAGAGAGAGAAACTCCGTAAAGCTACTCTGTAAATGTGTTCAAACAGCTCCCCGGGGATGTCTATAACAGGGTGTGTCCACACTCCCTGGGTCGCTTAGGGTCCAAAATTTGAAATTCATGATTTACAGCAGGTGACTACTTAAACGTAACATGGCAGATATACAATTACTGGACAAAAATGTGAACACATGTTGCGGCTGGAAAAGCTCCCCTGTCTGGAGGCGATGCCCCTTGCATGCCACGTGCATCTCTCAGATTCCACGTGCTCAACTCAGCCAGATGCCCTGTCACGCAGCGGGGCGGAGCCTAAAAGCTGTGTTGTCTGTCTCACACTGTTTCACTTGTGTCTTTTGATCCCTTCCAGCATTTCAGTTATGAGTAAAGTTTAATAATGACCGAAATCTCTAATTGTTGTGAGTCTAATTTGACAATCCACCTACTTGTGCTATCTCCATGTCATTTATACATTTCACCAAAGGGATGACCTAATAAACTAAAAATGTGATTTTGCATTGGAAATGGAAGACATCTATCACTATCAATTCCACACGTTAAGATGCCTTTTGATGACCTTTGCATTTTAAATTCAACAGGACAGCACACTTGGAAAGTTTGAATGAGAATAACATACTCATTACTGAGTGTATTGACCGTATTTCTTATATTATTTTTCTAGTTCCATGAGATAAAATATAGGACTGATTATTTAGAAGTTGATCACTGAATTCATCATAATTGTTTTTCAGATCAGCCATTTTAGTTAAAAACTGATAATTATGTACAGGAATCATAGTATCGAGCTTTGTCTAAGATGTATAAAAGAATCACATGGAATTAATAACTATAATAAACAATGGAGTTCCCTCAAAAAATTTAAAATGTAATTGCCTTTTGACCCAACAATCCCACTTCAGGAATATATCCTAAGAATCTCAAAACACCAATTTGAAAGAATATGAACCCTTATGTTCATAGCAGCATTATTTATAATAGGCAAGATCTAAGAAATAGCCCAAGTGCCCATCAGTAGATGAGTGGATAAAAAAGGCTGTTGGAACTTTATACAATAGAATACTACGCAGCCATAAGAAGAAGGAAATCTTACTTTTTGCAGTAGCATGGATGGACTTGGAGATTACTGTGGTAAATGAAATAAACCAGCCAGAGGAAGACAAATACCATGTGATCTTGCTTATAAGTGGAATCTAATGAACACAACAGACTGACAAACAAATTAGGAACAGAGGAGGGGCTGCATGGAGCAGACTGACAGTTGTCGGGGGTCGGGGAGGAGGGCCTGGATGGAAAAGGTGAGGGGACGAGCCAAAGAACATATATATGCGTGACTCACAGACACAGACAGCAGTGTGGTGATGGCCTGAGGGAAGCAGGGTGAGGGCTGGGTGAAGTGGGCAAAGGTGGGGTATCCCTAACAGTGTCAACAATAAAAATAGTTAAAAAAGAATAGCAGATATTTTGAAGAGGAGGCAAAATGCTTCAGTTTTTAACATGCTAAATCCATTGTATTTGTACGTATGTGGATTATCCTCTATTTAAATGTGGGCTTGCCTTGTTAAAATCCCAGAGTATATAATTTTAACACTACTGTACTAAATTTTCAATATTGATATGATATAATAAGATAGATGTTGTAGTGTAGAGATTTTCAAAATCTTGATTCTATGTGTGTGTTTTTAAGAAAGATTGTTGCTTTAATCTTTATCTAATATAATAGGAGAAAAAACAAAACAGATACAATATAATATAGTGATATGTAGATACCTGTACCATGGAGGAAAAATGTCCTCAATATTTTAACTTATTTTTAGGCAACATCATTCATTATTTTTCTTATATTTCTAGTAAGGTCAACAGATATTATGACATGTTTTTATTATCAATAGATGCAAAAAACATGATATATTGTATTTCTCTTATTATTGAAAGGTACATTGATATAAACTAGGAAACAGATGGTTGATCACCAGAGCAATCAGAGTCAGATGAGAGCTTTTCCAAAGCTTGTCAGGGTCATAGCCTGCACATCTGTACTTTTTTTAAAATGATGATATTTAACAGAATTTATACAGAAACTATTAGTGGGCTTTATGACGGAATCAGAACTCTTTCCACTTTTATCTCACCAACTATAGAAATTAAGTATATTTAATTTTAGCATTACATGTAATGAGGAAATTATGAGAACAAACTAATTTTTTAAAACATTGTAATGAAGTAGCCAATGTTCTTGTAGCACTCGTGATTTATTTTGTTAACTACTAATTCCAATAATTACCTAATGAGTCTTCCTTTTTTTATAGACCAATATACCAAGATAACAACAGAGAGGTAGAGAGATAAATAGATAAATAGACAAAAATCATATAAGCCTTTTCCTCTAAAGTGTGACAATTGAAATAACAGATTTATAAATGTAACTTACAGCAAAAAAGAAATAACAGAATAAAAGCTTTAGTTGCATTGCATAGATCAGTGATGTTTGAAAAGTAGTTATTAGACATTTAGATACATTGTTGTTTAACACTGCTGTTGCTATTATTACAACAAATAACATATTAGGGTGCTCAGTAATGGTGAGAGCACATTTCCCTAGGGAGTCAGTCTTCAATGCCTAGGTGAACTAAGGATGGATGCCATAACCACTAGTACTTAACATTGGCTATCTGTTTCGAAAGTGGAGAGAGAAAAAAAATGACTGGAAACTATGTTTCCACAGAAAGTACGCCTTAGCTTCACCAATAGTTCTTACTATTTGGAGATTTGGGATGTGTGTGTATGTGTTGAGAAAAGTGAGGAAGAGTGAAACTAAATTTAAGGTAATGAAGATGATACTTTCTAAATTTTAGAATTAGGAAAACAGTTAAATGGAGACTAGAAAGGATGAGAGTATGTTCAGGAATGAGCAAGGGAGCAAGTTTGTAACGTGCATTTTGGGCAGTGAGAGACTGGAATGCCTCATAATATTTATTATGAAATGCCTCAGAATGGTTTCATAGACATCACTGATTTCGGGGGAGCAGAATATTTAAACTCCTTTATGTTTATTTTCGAATTCTGCTCTTATAATGAGTCTTAAAAGGCAATGCTGAGACATCGAAGAGGAAAATGCATCATTATGATATATTAGATTGTTCTCAGGAGCATTTTCACTAAAATTTAGAGGCCATTAGTAATTTATCATGCACTATAATTCTCAGATTCTATGAAGTTAAATTATGAATATTATTGATTTTAATGTCTACTCATGTTCTTAGTATAGTATCTTTCATCTAGAAAATACTCATTAACTAAGCATTCAATGAATAATAGAAGGCCAAGTTAATGTATATGTTAGTTTATTGTCAAACGTGTTGGGCAAAAACTTAGGTAGATAATGCAGCAAATAAGTGAAGTATCTTTTTTGAAAACCAAAGTTTCATGTAAGGAAGAATTATTGCAAGGCTCACCTGTAGTCAAGAATAGAGACAAATAAATTAATAAACGATCTTAATGGAAAATATTCACATCCTTGGTCTAACATTTGAAGTCAAAGAATTTCTTCTTGTATTTAACTCTACACTAGGGGTATTACTTACACTGAAGAAAGAATTCATTCACTATATAATTTGAATTTTAGATGAAATTCCCTTGTCTATTATTTTTTTCATGTCTTCCTTTGAAAGTAGGTAGCTCTGCAAATGTTTTATATCATCAGTTCCATTCTTTTTCTGTTCTGGAGAAATAATCACAAATGTGATTTTTTAAAAAGTGAACAGCCCTGGCTGGTGTAGCTCAGTGGATTGAGAGCTGGCCTACGAACCAAAGGGTCACTGGTTCAATTCCCATTCTCAGGCATATGCCTGGGTTGCAGGTCAGGTCCCCAGTAGGGGGCGCTTGAGAGGCAACCACACATTGATGTTTCTCTCCCTTTCTTTCTCCTTCCCCTCCTCTCTAAAAATAAATAAATGAAATGTTTAAAAAATAAATAAAATAAAAACAAACATAATGTGTTTATTACAGCATGGTTTTTGAGAGTGATATAACAGAAGATTGCAAAGGACCCTCAACAAAGTAGGGGTTAAATAATACTTGTATATCTATGGCAGTTAAAAAGACTAAAGAATGCCTTAAATAGTTAAACAAGAAGAAGATAAAATGGTAAATTAGCAGCTTTAGAATCACAATTGCTGGGTTTATGTGTTTGCTTCAGCCTATAGAGTCTCTTTGACCCAATGAAATTCACTTAACCTATCCAAGTTGCAGGGAATTGTAGGAAGTCTACCTCTGCATCAAACCTTCATAATTAGAGACCATTGACATGGGAGTCTCTTCATCAATGAGGGTATAAGATAATTAACAGCAATAGATCAGTAAGAATGAGCACCTTTCTGGGGTTCAGCAAGGTGACTGGCACTACAGTACCACCCCTTATCCCCAACTTTGCTTTCCTAAGTTTCAGTTATCTGAGGCTAGGCGTGGTCTCAAAATATTAAACAAAAATTCCAGGTATAAAATTCAATGAACAATCTACAGGTTTGAAATCGTGTGTTAGTCTGAGTAGCATGCTGAACTCCCAGGCTGTCTCAGTTGTCCATGCCCGGGATGTGAGTCATCTCTTTGTCTGGTGTCTCCAGCTGTAGATGCTTCTCATCCATTGGTGACTTAGTAGCCATCTCTGTTATCAGATTAACTCTCATGATTTCATTAGGCTTGTGTTTAAGAGACCTTCATTGTACTTAATTGTAGCCCCAAAGTGCATGAGTGAGTGATGAAACTGGCAATTTGGTGAGCCAAAGAGAAGCCATAGATACTTCCTTCAGTACAAAGATAAAAGTTTTCAAGTTATTGTAATAAGGAAAGAAATAAAATTATATGCTAAGGTTGCTAAGATCTAAAATAAATATAAATCTCTGTCCACGAAACTATAAAGAAGGATAAAGAGCACCTCAAATGGCAAAAGCTGAGGCCACAGAGTTTGGTAAGTGCTTAGTTAAGATGGAAAGGCGGTGCATTTGTGGGGGTGAGACATGAGCAGATTATGTATTTTGATGACAACGCGTTGCTCCAGAAAGCCTTGGGCCTATGAAAGGCTTTAGCAAGGGATCTCCTGATATGAGTGATCTCATTCATATAACTTTTATTACAGTACATTGCTGTGATCTACTTTATTATTCGTTGTCATTAATCTCTGACTGTTTAATTTCTAAATTAAACTTTATCAAAGTTATGTATGCATAGGAAAAAATAGTATACTAGAGTTTGGTACTATCTGTAGTTTCAGACCTCTACTGGGAGGGCTTGAAACATATTTCCCTGTGGATAAGAGGGTACACTCTAAGCCGTACCTGAAATGGGAATTTATCACTGCCCGATCACATAGCGAGCCTACAAAAGTTTAAGATGTATAGTAGGTGAGACAGGTGAAGGTGTTGGTCTCAATTCTTCACTGCCCTCTACTAGTGGTATTATACATCCATTTACGTTCCGCTGTCTGACATTGGGCTTGGCCTTGTGACACGCATTAGTCAACCAGATGTTTTAGCTGTCAGCTGAGTGGAAACTGGAAGTACGTTTGTACAGTTGAGCTTACCCTGACTTTTGCCCCCCCCATGCACACACACATTTTGCCTCGTGTACCTTCTGATCCAGAACATGAAAGACATTGGGAACTGCCCTGGACTCAGTCCACAACATGGGCTTAAGACCAGAGGAGCATAGTCTAGATCAAAGCCCAGCTGACCCAGACACTTTAGAATCATTGCTTACAGTTAGTACCATATGTCTTCAGTATCCTTCAATCTAAAATCTTCAGTCTTCTTGACCTTGACACTTGGAAGACTGCAGATCAGTTATTTTGTAAACATACTTCAGTTTGGTCTTGATTAGATGCTGGTTATGCATCTTTGGTAACATTAGAGAAGTTACGCTGTATTCTTCCCATCGTGTCTAATTAGGTGGCACATAATGTGCTTTATTAGTATTGATACTCGCTTTGATCACCTGATTAATGTGTTGTCTGCCAGTCTTCTCCATTGTAAAATCACTGTTCCCGTACCCTTTGTAATAAATAGGTATTTTGTAGAGAGAGTATTTGAAACTCTGTCAATATTTATTGATGTGTTAACTTATATTATCATAGGGTCATGGTTTCCAAATTCGGTCAGTGGATTATAATACAATATAGTCTTTAGTTATTTTGGTGTTTGAATTGTCCCAGAATTGACCAGCAGGAACCCACTGAAGCTGGTTTCTATGTCCATATGACATTTCCCTTTTATGTTTTGCACACATCCTTGCTTTGGCAATGTAAAAAGATATTCCAGGTTTTTAAAAACATGTCCCTACCCTAATCAGGGAACCCTAGGAGTCCCTAGAGAATTTCCATTTTTCTAAGAATCTCTAGTTTCTCTGCCATTCTCTCTGTCTTGAGTCACATTTAAATGAAAATATACCTCAAATAAAATTATTTTAGTAACAAAATTACCAAGACATTAATTCAACCATTTCTCCTGCAATGTCAAGTAATATTTATTTTTATATAATAAGTTTAGGTTGAAAAAGTAGAATTACATATCCATTTTGGAAAAGTGGAAGTCTTAAAATTTATCATCTCCTCATTGTTACTTCAGTACAAAGACTGGATGAAATCCCAAATCCAAGTTGCTTTGACCAAAAAGCTTGTATTATAAAATTCACATAACTATTAAAAAAAAAAGCACTAGAATAGCAGAACCTCAGTACCAATGGAACTAGGGCGTTCACCATAAAATCTTTTCACTTCATCTCCATCAGTGCTTCCTGTTGCTTATTGGCTTCAATTTCCAGGCAGGCTTCCAACACATGTCAGGAAACAAGGGATCTCACAGCTACTGAACAGGTTTGTCCCCAGAGAAACACTTGATCTTTTTCTTAGCTTTGCAAAATAGTTTTTTCTAGCTTTGATAAAATCAAGACCCCTAAGTCAGCCAAATATCATTCAAAAGGATAAAATTGTAAAAAGTGATCATTATTATGTGAGCCATAATCACAGATGCAGTATCAGTGTGTTCTATCTAGGGGAGCTGAAGAGCCACTGCTGAGCAAGGAAAGCAGTACCGACCTCAGGGAGTGGGAGTGGTCTGAACTCCATGTGATTTTGACTGTCAGTGTATGGTTTCAGTTTGGATTTTATTCTTTATAATGAATGGGGCTCTTTAGGTATACCCCAAACTCAGTTTTATCAAATTTAACAAAAATGTCCTTCACCTTTGTCTGATATTAATTCACAGGACAGAAGGATATCAAGACTCTAACTCTGAATGCTTATATTTCAAAGCTATAGCAAAAATATCACTTTAAATAATACCCTCACCTAATATTTGTTAGAAAACAGTCCATCCAAGTTTCTTACCGAAATCTAATCAATCCACATACTATGGATTAAGATTTTAAAATCAGAAGAGAGATATTATTCATGAGAAAATTAGTTATGACCTGTCTTTACGTCCAAATTTGCTGTGATGACAATAGTGTGATTTTGACTTCTCCCCATAATGGATTTCTTGAAAATTCCAGCCACTCCATTTCCATTTTCTTCTCTAATAACTAACTCCATGCAGAAATCCCAATGCCCAGAGAGAGAGAACCTACTCTCTATCATGAGCAGGGCACTCCTAAATAAGTACAAGCCACAGTCAATATCGGTAATTGCACTCTAATCCTGCCTCACACTATACTCTCCGCCTTGCTTCAGCCTCAGGAGAAATGCAGGGTAGTTTCAGAATGTATTTGATTGTGTGCCTGTATTTCTTCTTCTTTTCCTTTATCCTCCTCAATTCCTTTGGTGCATATCCAGCCTTTTGAAATGACTTTTCTCTTGTTTGAACATTTACACCAGCTGGAGAATCATCACTAACAGATTTCTGAACTAAAGCTGCTTTCTCAGTGCTTCCAAATTCTGTAACCTTATGAATCCAGTAAGAAACTCCATGTACTTAGCCAGGTGGTCCTCCCTAAAACATTGCCTTCCTTCAGTTTTTGCATTTCCCAGGTCTTAAATAACTCGTACCACAGCAGTGATTGCACAAATATTTTTCATTTACCTCTTCCCTTACTATAGTGATTAGATATATTTTAATATTTCTTTAATTTCCCTTTGTTGTTTATCTAATCCTTTGAAACAGACACACCTGTAAAGATAGATTTTTTAAACTTAATTCTCAATTTATCCTTAGTCTAACTCTGTTACTTTTTGCTGGGTAGGAGTACCTTCCCCTTTCTTTTCTTTCAGGTCAATACATTTATTTTCCTAACAAAAGCACACCAACTATTGCTGTGTGAATTTGAGAGATGGTGGGGTAGAGATTCTTCTGTGTTAGCTCATGCCTTATAGGCAGGGATTCAGTGAAGGGTTTATTTCAGTTATGAATTCTATACATGCTATTTGTACAATTGTGTCCAGGGAAATTATTAGTGGATATGTCCATTAATCTAGTAGACCCTCTGTTACCTATGATGTTACTTATTAATCAGTTTTCATAAGTCCCCTTCTAATAGGAGGCTCATACTGACAGACTGGCCTCTGTGCATTCTTGCTGTCTCCAAACCGTGTGCTCAGTGGTTCTCAAAATTCCCTGATTATTCTTCTTTCCTTAGTGTATAGTAAACTGAGCAAATAGCCATAATTTCTTCTGGAGAAAGACTGAAGGAATCAGTATGGTATAAACACATTAAGCAGTTGCAGAATAATCCCTTCTAAGATCTTGCAACCTCTCCAGTCAACAGATTCCCCCCCCCCAAAAAAAAAGTTTGTTAAGGTCTGGGAACTGAGCAAGTGTCATGAATTTTTATTGAGCTAACCAGTCTGACCTGCCTGCTCCTGCATCACTGTTGGCTGCTCCAAGGGATGCCATGTGTTGTTTTGTTTTGTTTACTTTCCACAAAACTCCCTGCTGGTGAAGCCCTCTTGCCCCACCAAACTTGCTATTTATTATGTTATTATTATGGTAAGCACAGCCTCATGGCTGCTGGTAGCTAAATGCTGTCACGTGGCCTCTATTAATTTCAGGACACCACAGACAGTAACTAACTGAACACAAATCTCACCACTGTGACTGTCATACTTAGCCCGCAATGAAGAGCCATCACTGACCTTCCTAGTGAGGTTGGCGCTCCTTCACCAACACGTTCTGGACAACCCTGGTGAGTTTTATGTCCTTTTTGCCCATCAGTACAACACAATACTCTAGAAGTTTTCTTTATCTCACAAAATATCTAGGCTTTAGCACGTCCACTCCCTTCAGTCTTTCTCTTCCTGCTCTACAGACAACCAGAGTAGCTTGATCATTTCTACCCTGCTCAGCATTAGCCATCGATTTCTTTGGGTCTCACAGAGCCTTCCTAACAGAGCCTGATTGACCCCCAGGATCTTTGCCAGGTTGTTAAATCTTATCTCCTTAGAAAGTACTCTTATATCATTGAAGTTTTACTTATCATATTTATATGCTAACCCTCTTGATCCAATATCCTCAGTTCCCAACACGTGGCATACTCCCATAGTAGGCTGAATAGGTTTTGTCTGAATATGAAACATCTGCCAATTCTATACCTCTAATTGTTTGAGGTTCTATTTTCTTCTGCACTATGTGTGTCTTTCCACTACAGAAGAGAAAGACCTACTTGTAAGCTACAAAGTATACCCTTTGATTTAGCCTTCACCTGCTACTAATTATCTTGTGTTTCTCTTTATCCATCTGGAGAGAGTTAATAATAACCAACCACTAAAGGTATTTTTCAAATGCCCAAACCATTGCGTCTGGAAGGGTATTTTCCCTATTTTTAATAATTTCCCAGCAGACCTCCAGTGAAATCTTTAGCAATCATGTTGCCACTGCCTCACTATCTATGCCATAAACACCACTCTAGACATTAACTTGTTTGCCCACCTGCTGATGAGTAAGAGATCTGCAAACACAGCTTCTTTGCCTCAGGTCACCGGTAACATATATTTTAATTTGGGTCCTTAGAGAAGCAGACATCAAGATGAAAGTAGACATGCAAAAGATTTATTGGGTGAAAGAAAATGGGAGACAGCAGAGAAGACCAGGAAAGCTGTCAGACCATAATGTGGAGGAGAGAGGGAAGTAACATGCTTGGATAGAAAAAAAATGTTCTTAGACTATGGTATAGTTCTAAGAAAGTTATGCCAAGGATGAAGTTGCATCTTCAAGCCGAAGTCACCTGTTAGAAATCTAGTATATCTAACTATATTCCAGGAAGAGAAACAAGCATGCTTCAGCCACCTTGACATATCGCTACTGCTGAGAGCACCCTGTTGAGAGTATGAGCTCACTGGGAAGGCAGTGGATTTCAAGGCACAGAAACCCAAACCAATGATCAATTAGATTCCCTTTACTCAGAGATCTGATAGGCATATGTGCACGACGATGATTCTTGGCTCTCACCAGCTTCCAGTGTAGTCATGCAGGGTCCCCACTTTAGAAAGTTTTGAGATAAGTTTAATATTCCAGTGTTGATATCTTAATTTCTTAATGATTTTAAAAGTATTTCCTGTTTGTACAGGGTCCTTGAAAAGTATATAGATAATACTGTCTGTGACTATAACTAAAATTCACATTTTAGGACTTCTGGTCAAGAAGGAGGCATAGGTAAAAACATTTTGCTTCCATGCACAACAATAGCAAAAATCACAACTACACTACACAACAAATATCACACAGATTCCTCAGAAAATCGACTGTATGGAAGTCTGACAACCAATGATTTAACTGAGCCGCATTCCTCCAGCTGGGGAAGAAGAGCACAGTCGTGGAGAGGTATGGAGATGCGGAGTGGCACGAAGAGGGGGTGGGATGGGCAGCCCCACATGCACATGTGGTGTATAAAAATCCATCTCTGGAGTGAATGATCCCAGCCCCAGACCAGACCATCCAACCCAGGATTCCAGTACCAGGAAGATAAAGCCCCATAACTAATGACTGTAAAAGCAGTGGGAGGTTGTGGTGGCTGAAGAAATTGTGGGATTCTCAAGAGACTCCTCTGAAATGGACCACAATGGTTTCAGGACTCATGCCAGACTTACGACCTCTACGATTCAGCACAAGGGCAACAGCTAGAAGGGCACAAGTGGCATACGGGATGGAACTGAACTGCAAGTGCTGGGAGAGAGCTTCCTCCTGGGCAACCTGCAGGGGCCAGGAAGTGGCATTGTCCCTTCTCTGAGCCCTCCTCCACATAAAGCCACAAAGCAGTGAAACAGGTTGCCCCACCCAGGTGATTTCTTAAAGCTCCACCCTACATAATTTACAGGTGCTTTTTCTACAGTGCACCACACTACTAAGACAGGGAGTCAGAAACAACTCTACCTAATACACAGAAACAAACACAGGGAGGTGGCCACAGGTGAGGAGAGAAGCAAGCGTGGCCCAACTAAAAGAACAGAACAAAGCTCCAGGAAAAGAACTGAATCAAATAGAGATAAGCAACCTATGAGATGCAGAGTTCCAAACACTGATTGTCATGATGCTCAAAGAAATCACAGGATACCGCAACAGCATAACAGAGTCCCAGGCAAAAGTGAAGGCTGCATTAAGTGAAATAAAGAAACATCACAGGGAACCAACAGTGGAGTGGATGAACCTGAGAATCAGATCAATGACTTGGAATATAAGGAATGAAAAAGCATTCAACTAGAACAGTGAGAAGAAAAGACAATTAAAAAAACAAACAAACAAGAATACAATAAGGAGCCTCTGGGCCATCTCCAAACGCACCAACTTCCGAATCATAGGGCTGCCAGAAGGAGAAGAGGAAGAGCAAGGAATTGAAAACTTATTTGAAAAAATAATGAAAGAAAACTTCCCTAATATGGTGAAGGAAATAGACATACAAGTCTTAGAAGCACAGAGTCTCAAACAAGTTGGACCCAAAGAGGACCACACCAAGACATGTCATAATTAACATGCTGAAGGTTAAAGATGAAGAGAGAATCTTAAAAGCAGAAAAGAAGAGCAAATAGTTACCTACAAAGGAGCTCCCATAAGATTGTCAGGTGATTTCTCAAAAGATAATTTGCAGGCTAGGGGACTGGCAAGAAGTATTCAAAGTGATAAAAAGCAAGGACCTACAACCAAAATTACTCTATCCTGCAAAGCTATCATTTACAATTGAAAGGCAGATAAAATGCTTCCAAGACAAGGTTAAACTAAAGGAGTTTAACATCAACAAGCCATTATTATATGAAATATTCAAGGAAACTATAAAAGAAAAAGATCAAAACTATGAACATTAACATGGCAACAAGTCAGCAACTATCAAAAACTTAATCTAAAAAACAAACTAAGCAAGCAAACAGAACAGGAACAGAGATCATTTAGATCTCTAGATACAGAGCTCATTTAGAATGTTAACAGTTGGAAGGAGGAAAGGGGAGAATGGGAGAAAAGGTTCAGGGATTAAGAAGTACAGATTGGTAGGCACACAATAGACAGGGGGAGGTTAAGAACAGTGTAGGAAATGGAGTAGTCAAAGAATTTATATGTGTGACCCACGGGCATTAACTAAGGGAGGCGACTGCTGGAGGGAATGGAGTTACTGAATGAAGGGGGACAAAGGAAGAAAAATTCAGACACTGTAACAGCATAATCAATAAAATATACTTAAAAATAAAAATAATTTTATTGAAAAAAGTAAAAATATAAAATTCACATTTTAAGAAATTTTGCCAAATACAACAATAAAAATGATATTAAGTAAAAAAAGAAAGAAAATTTGCTAATTTCTAGCATCTAGACTGGGTACTTTCCACACAAGACTTAACTTCCAATTATCAATCCAATATATATATATATATCAAACCCATATTTTATTTATTATGATATTGTAATTTCTCTGTTATTGCCTCTAGGTTTGTGTCAACAATATAAAAGATATAATTTTCTTTTTTATGTCTACAAATATTACTTAAATTACATCAAATGCTAATGATTCTTTGCTGGATTTTACCTTCACTCAAACATCCAATTTGTGGACAGCACATAATTTTCTAGTTTTCAACAATATCATTGAGTTTTATTTTTTTACTCCCATTTGTGTATTTTAAGTAGTACGTTTTCAAAGCTTGTCCATTACCTTAGATTACTGGTGCTGAGTTCATTCCAGTTTGCCATGGAGATGAGATACTTGAAAGGAAATATTGAAATGAGATTACATACTTTGATATATATATTTGGGACTCAACCTTCAAGATATTACAATATAATAATGCATAATTGTCTAGACAAAGCCTTAAAAGTAAACTTTTTCTAGTTATTTTCACTGTGTATAGTTCCAACCTTCATGATCTTCAAAAAATGTGAGCTTAATTAATGGTTTTCTATTTCAAGTTGTACTTCTAAAGTTTTTTCTTCTTATCATGTTTGCTTCTTTAGATCTTAAAGAGCATGTTTTCATCTTTATTCTTGATTTTTACAGAACTGCTGTTCAAGCTAATCCTCCTTTCCTACCTCCAAATATAATAAGGCATTTCTATAATTAAGGTCTCTTATAAATGCGTTTGCTAATAAAATATGCTATTCATCTATTACTGAATTCAGATTTGGCATCATTACATTATGCAACCATAATGAAGATATCTGATGAATAACCTAGAGCTACTGTGCAAACAAGTGGGGCAAATAAACTGCATGTACGCTGTCAGGTCCTCTAAAAGGCTTGGTACTTAGGTTTGAAGCCCACAGTCTCTACTACCTGGAGAGCACGTGGAGTGGGCTGTTGCCTGGAGATACCTATGCATGAGCCTCTGCCTGAGCATTTCCTCATTCAACACCGTCTCTCTTTTTTTTTTTTTTTTTAAACACCGTCTCTTACATTAGGCTGTGTGGCATTTGTACTGTAATTCTTTTTTAGCGTGAGTGGGGCTGCTATCCATTGAATTGAGGACAGGCCCCATCAGTTTTTAGTGATATGTTTTGATGAAAAAACAAATACTGGAACACAGGGATAACAGCGCATAATTGTGAGAAATCAAGTCAGAAATACACCAAGCTGCTTGCCTAGATTGAAAGGAAGAGGAAAACCTTGCCTGTTTCTCTGGTTTGGTGCTTGCCTCATCTTGCTCTTCCTCACTGGACACTGTGCCCACACAAAGCACAGTGGATGGAGTCTCAGTGGCTTTAAAGCTTTGCCAGCAGTGCATATTTATTTAAAGTGACATTTGGTCTTCTTTCAAAACTGATTTTCATATTTCCATGCAAACTTGTACTGCTTTTTGAGAAAGAGGAGCTGAAATTGGTCCATTTATACTCCCTTTATTTTAGTTGCTTTTGCTATAGATAGAGCTGCAATTGCTTATTGATATATGGTCTGGTTTATTACTCCAGAGTTTTAAAATAACTGAAACTTTTCTTTCTGTTTTACATATCTTTGTACATTTTTGATGGTTTACTGATGGTAGAGAGAGTACAGCAGAGTTCATGAACATGAGTTTGTTCTGAAAGTGTGAAGATCATTAAAGGCAATCAAAGAAACATTTGCAAACTTGGTCTTAAATGATTATTAGTAAAAGATCAATTAATTCCTAATTAAATACTATTTTATTTATCTTATTTGTAGGGCATATGTACACATAATAAGCAAATGCAAGTGCTAAAATGCATAAACAACAACTTTCTAAGTCCTTTACCAAAATACCAATTGAAACTCGTAGTAAAAACAATACCTTGATACCAAGATTTATATTATATATAGGTCTACTCTGTCTCCTTGAATTGCAAATATCTTTTTTAATTAAAAATTCTAATCTCCTCCAAAAGTCTGTTAATCTTTATTTTAAAATATTAAACATTCCTTTAACTGGGTTTTATTCAGTCACTCTATATTTTGTATTTTTCCTTAAATTTCTATTTTAGTAATTTATGTAAATAATATGCTTAATGTTAGACATTATATTCTGTAATTTAAAAGCTTTTTATTTTTTAATTTTCTCTTTATTGTATTTTTTCCATTACCATTTAGTCCCTTTATGTACCCCTTCCCCCAGCAATCACCACACTGTTGTTTTATTATTTTATTATTAAGCCAAAAATACCAATAATACTTTTAAAATTTATATAGTAATTATAATTGAGATTATCCCATTACATATATTTATATATAAGCTATATCATATATCTATAAATGTATATATATATAATATAATCTGTAATATATATAATATATACATGTTTCTGTAGTCATTCCCTAGGTAGTTTCCTGGAAACGGTGTGATCTCATTAGTGTAATATTTTCTGAATTCTTACATTCATAAACTTTTTCTATTGCCTTGATAACTAAGATACAGGTTAGCTGCATATACATTCTTTCCTTATACTTTCTTTCCTGGCCTATCACATTGATGTCGCTCTGTTTTTCACTCTAAATATTGCTAATGACACATCTAATGCCTATTAGAATTGATATCCCTTTAGGTGAGCCAATTTTCTTGCTTATGAAGAAAATGAAGTAAAAAAGTTTAAAAAGATATGATTAAAATTATTTAAACATTTTCTCTGTTTCTTCTGAGGTAAATTGTATTTACATAATCATCCCTGCCTTGGAGTTTATGTGGTCTGTTTTTTCTACTGTATTCTTTTTCTATTGCTTTTATAACAAATTAGCACACAATTAGTGACTTGAGACAAACCAAATTTATTTCATTTAAAATTATGGAGATCGAAAGTCCAAATTGGGCTTGCTGGGCTAAAATTAAAATGTTGACAGTGTTGTTTTTCTTCTGCAGGTTCTCATGGATAATTAATTCATTTCCTTCTTGTCTCATTTTCTGGGGGCCACCTGAGTTCCTTAGGTTATAAACCCTTTATTCATCTTCAAAGTGAGCAATATAGCATCTTAAAAAAACCTCAGATTGTGAACTCTGGTTCCAATACTAACTTCCTTCTCTGACTCTTGAGTTTTTTAGCGGTTCCTCTTATTTATAAACATATTTGCAATTATGTTACCACCACTCACATACTCCAGTGTAATCTTCCCACTCCAACATCCTGAACTGAATCAGCCCCAAAGATCCGCCTTGTAATGAAATCAGAGCATTCAGGGATTAAGCATGGGTACCTTCTTGGAGGCATTATTCTGCCTACTGCATCTACCTAGAGCACAGGTGGCAAACACAAGGCCCATGGGCCGAATCCCGCCCTCCACCTTATTTTATCCAGCCCAGCACCTTGTCTCTACGCAGTGGCAGTGCCGAGCTCTCACTTAACTGTTAAGGAGTAGTTATGTTTATACAGTCCTAAAATGACATTCGGTCCCTTGAAGGCAACCAAGAGCCTGATGCGGCCCCTGGTGAAAATGAGTTTGACACCCCTGACCTAGAACCTGTGTCACCTTTTCTCACCTTTTTGTTATTTAGATTGCCTATGAACTGTTTCTTATTTAGGGAACCATATCTTGCTTTAATGAACCACTTAGGTCTCTGTTTTATGAACAACTGAGGGCACCGCATACTCCTCACCACATTACTTAATGTAATTGCTCAAAACAAACAATTGGATGTTCATTGTTTTCCTCAATAGAGCGTGACACTTACGAGGGCAGGAGGAAATCTGCATTGCTTGCTGCAGGGCTCTGAATGCCTTGCAGAGCATGATAAAGACAGTAGATACTTCATAAGTAAATGTTGAAGACATGAAATAATAAAATTCTAACGAAGCTGTATTGCTACTTTAATAAGAATCACATTATTCTAGCATTTTCAAAAACATGTGTTGGTAAATGATCGGTGCTACCTTGAAAAATGAGAAAATATTCGGAGTCATACAAACATATGTTCAGAGCCTACTTATTTATGTCAGTTTCTGGATGTATGACTTTGTGAAAGTTATGTAATGTTACCTGTAAAAACAAAACAGTAATTTAGTCTAAGATGGCTTTGATAATTGAATAGATAAAGCAGCTACAAGAGTTCCTGGTATGTTTGAGTACTTAATAAATAATAAGTTTTTATAAATCATTTTGATATTTTTCTTGTACCATCTGGCTTAGAATGACTAATATGCATTTGGGGTTTTCTTAAGTATTTTTATTGTGGAGTTTTAAAATCTATCAAAACTTCAAAGTCGTATTCATGTGTTACATATTTCAGTGCAGACTCAGCAAAACACGAGAGTTCCCTACAGTAAATTTTAGTCTTTTCCGGGAATGAGTCAGAGGTAAAAGGATCACTCCAAAATAGGAGAAATTTGCATATATTTTTATTAGGAAAGAGACCAAGGAATAAAATCCAAAATTGCATGTTAATATATTTGGATTTCTATAATCTTATATTAATCATGTATTTTATGAATTGTATAAATATTAACAAAATATTTAGGCTAAGAGTTGGCTTAATTATTATTTAATTGTATGTGTTCTTCAGCAAATAAGCATGGGCATTATGCAGATAGAAAATGTGCCTAATTAAACTATGAATAAGTTTATCTAAAAGTTGGTAGTTACTAAATAGATGCTCATAACTTAAATATTGATGGGAATGCAAAATGGTGCCACCATTGTGGAAGACACCATAGAGTTTCCTCAAAAAATTAAAAATGGAACTGCTTTTGACCCAGTGATCCCACTTCTGGGAATATAACCTAAAAATTCCAAAGCACTAATTTGAAAGTATTTATTCACCCCATGTTCATTTCAGCATTATTTATGTTACCCACAATGTAGAAACAGCCCAAGTGCCCGTGAATAGAGCACTGAATAAAAAAGCTGTGCTACATTTACACAATGGAATACTACATGGCAGTAAAAAAAGAAGAAAAAATCTTACCTATTGCAACAGCGTGGATGGACCTGGAGATTATTATGCTAAGGGAGATAAGACAGTCAGAGAAAGACAAATAGAATATGATCTCACTTATATGTGGAATCTTATGAACAAAATAAAGTGACAAGCAAATTAGGAAAGAGAGCCGTGGGTACATGGAATGAACAGCTGTCAGAGCGGAGCGGGAAGGGGAGGACTGGGTGAACGGAGGTGAAGGGATTAACCAAAGAAGGGACACGCATAACCCATAGATGCAGACAACAGTACAGTGATGGCCAGAGGGAAAGAGGGGTGAGGATTGGCTGGAGGTGGGGAAAGGGAGGGAAAATGGGCAAATCTGTAATAGTGTCAACTATATATATATATATGTATATATATATGTATGCATATATAGTTGTGTGTGTGTGTGTATATATATATACACGCACACACAACACACACACACAACTGAATATTTTATAATATCTCAGATACTGCAATTTTATATCTAACTGTGATGGGGGGAGATTTTACATCTTTCACAAATGGGGGAAGAATCTCACTGTCACCTAATACTTATCTAATCATTGTGGATAACTTCGATGCCAATGGAAAATGCTTCACACTGCGGTGATAATAAGCAAACTGACAAAAACTATGCAAAACTAAATGCACAAAAATAGAAACTCATTTTAGGATGCTAAAACTGCAGTCATTTGCAAAATACATGCACAGTTTATAGTGAAGCCCCAGATTTATACATATTTTTAATGTTTCTAAAAACACGACTTTATGGCCTTTTCCAACAACAACCACAGAGGAATTTTCCATCTACAAAGGCTGGGGCACTATCTCCACTATTTGAATCATTTACCAATTGTAGATAAGGTGTTCTTATTGACAACAGGATGTCAGGGATGCAGGATTATGCCTGTCAATCATAAATTTTACGAAACATGCTCCTAAGTGTATTATTTAGACAACTGTGTTTGCATCACTTGATTAAAAACTAAAGCACCTATTTGCAGTATGTAATGTATGTGGTATAAAACATTGTGAATGTAGAAAATACAGGGAAAATTAAAATTAGAAAATATATTTAAAAACATTTAGATCCTCAGATAATTAACTTTAAGGATTTTTTTTTGTGCTAGGGTAAATTCAAATGAATCTATTGATACTATATTATAATTTGAACATAAATCACAATAAAAATAAAATACAGTTTTAGTAATAATCCATGTATGTTAACACATTTTCTATAATCTTTAAATTCCTAACCTATAAGAAATGCCATTTAAATACACTTTGCAGATAAAATAAAATGAATAATTCGTTATTTTCAACTATTTAGAGATTTAAATTTTTTCTTTATTAAATAATACTGAAAGGAAATTACCTATCCATTCCTATATAGGCGCACAACTCCTCCCAGGGCTATATTTTATTTTATTGTGCTATTACTATTTTTTTCTAGAGCTATATTTTATATTTCAAGTGTTAGCTAGTATTTCTCTCATAGGTCTTCAAATAGTAGACTCTTTGTAATGCCATTGAAATAACAGCTCCCTGTGCTTGATAGTTTGGGAGATTGGTGACCTACGTATTAATTTTACTCACTTATCTTGCCATTCTGGATAAAATCCTGTACCACATAGAATATACATTTCTTAAAGTAAACACATGGATTTATGATTGATAGTTTATATAGCTGGGTGCAACATTTTTATCAAAATACTTTGTAAATGCTGCAGCTGAACATTTTAATACACATCTAAAATAGGTTAAACATTATCCCAAGAGTTCACCCTCAATTAAAGCTTATAAAAAAAGACAGAGATAACATAAATTATATATCAATATTGCACAAAGCATAGTATTATAATGTCATATTATATTGTTCTACGAACAATAAAGCTTTAAATTTCCCTACAGGCTATTCTTGCCTGTTTGAGTATGTTGTTCAAGTTATGTATTGTCTAAAGGGATATATTGGCTATAAACAATGCTTTCTAAACAAATTGATGTTCTGTACCACAAGTTAGGATTTGATTACTGAAAATGTGTATATAATGCAAAGCTAATTATAACACCACAAAATTGAAATGTACTTTTTTCAGGGATTTAAATGATTTCTACCAAGGGAAAAGAATTTTCAATATGCAGAGAACTAGCAAGATACTTCTCCTAAACTGCAAAGTCGCTTAAGCCAAATAACACTTGCTAATTCTTTTTTTTCCCTAACAATTATATGTGGCTTTAGAGAAACTTGAAAATAGCAATTAAGATCATACTCTACATAATGCTTATCTCTAAATGAAAATGA
Source organism: Desmodus rotundus (assembly GCF_022682495.2). Classification (NCBI taxonomy): domain Eukaryota; kingdom Metazoa; phylum Chordata; class Mammalia; order Chiroptera; family Phyllostomidae; genus Desmodus; species Desmodus rotundus. The sequence continues at coordinate 81,091,060 of NC_071399.1, read as the reverse complement.
GCATTGCTTTTCTTAAAAAAATATGTTTTATGTATAAAGATGGAGTATTTCTAATTAGTGATCCTGTAACCAGCCTTCTAATTTTGGCTACTCCTGAGCAATATTAACATGAAAATTTCATTTGCAGTTTTGTTTGTATGGGAATTTCCCAGCCATGCTTAGTGGCCGCCATGGAGCCACAGATTGGATAGAAAACAAATATCACATATTTTTGTGACAGCCAGAATGTCTTCAACATTTTATAAAGAAATCACTCTATGTTCTCTTGTTCTTAAGGTGTTTACTTTAACATCCTGGACATAATGATTCTTTCTTACTGCTCTTCTGTACTAAAGAACTCATGGTTTTTCTTTCAAGGACACTCTTTACATCTTTATGACAGGAATTTCATAAGATAATATAAATATTTACCTCCAACTCTGAGATGCTGAAGTCCATTTTAAACCTTCTCTAATTACTCTGTGTTGTTGTGATGTTAAATAAAATAAAGAATAAAACTATGTTTTACAAATGTTACAATCTAGAGCAAATATTATAATATACTGAATAGAACAAAGTAATTTTGGAATCATGCACACTTGACTTTGCCTGATAATTTTATACTCTGTAACTTTATAACTTTAATTACTTGTGCCCCCATTATCTGATAACATATTTATTCTTAAGATTATTTATTATGTACATTATAGCCATCTTGGGGCAGAGCACATAGTTAAATGCATATAATTTTAGTATTTGAAAATTTTAAGACAGGAGTGATTCATAAGATGAAATATGATATAAGACCTGAGGAATGAATGGGTAATTATATCACAAAGATGAATAGAAGCAGACAAACTACATGAAGCAGCATAAAAACAAGCAATTGCATTCTGTTAGCACATAAAGAAAACATAAAACATATAAAATTAAAGTGGAAGAAATTTTCATAGTAGCCAAGGCATCAAGAGCCAGCTTAAAAAATAGAGATCTCACATATCAACCTGTATTTAATACATAACTATGAGAATAATTTAATTTGGATACGGCTAACATTTTGGTAGGATTCCTTTGCAGTTCTATTCTTTGATTACTTGATTCGTCTGTTTATCAATTTATTCAGTGTGAAGATGGGTTTCACAAACCAAAGATGTCAACAGAGAAATCAGAATGCCACTGTGATAATACTTCTGAGAGGGTACTGAAGTCAGTTTACAATAATGGGGAAGATGAAGATGGGGCATTTCCAAGAAATATTATGGGGTAGTTGTATTTGAAGAACTGCAATAACCAATAGCCCTGTCTCCTTCCTCAAGCATTCATTCATTCATTTAATAATACTCTGCAAACTCTTGCTATGTGAAAGACAGATTTGAGACAATTTAATATGGTAAGATACAGTTCCTCCTTTCAAAGATCTGATACTTTAGAAAAGTGATGGAGGAAGACCAAACAGAAAATGCCTTAGACATTTTATAAGAAAACATCAAATAAAGATAAAGAAAGATGAAGGGCACCTATACTTTATATAGGATGGTTGCAAAATTTTATCAGAGAGGAAAGCAACTAACCATAGACATAAAAGAGCTAAAAGAATAAGCCACACAGATATCAATGAAGAGAGTGTTACTGACCAGCAAGGAAAATGCATGTGAACCGGTGCCTATATTAAAAAAAAAAGCAGCCATTAGACTGACACTGGTATGGCTGTAAGTGAATTAATATAGGATAAAGAGGTGAAACAAAAGGTAAAGAAAAAGTAAGTGGCTACATAATGTAAAGATCAGCATATCACACTGAGGACATTCATTTCAAATGGACTGAGATTACATACATTTAAAATTTTTATTTATTTTTGTCAAGATTTTATTTGTTTATTTTTAGAGAAAGGGGAGGGGAGTGAGAAAGAGAGGGACAGAAACATCAATACGTGGTTGCCTCTTGTACGCCCCCTACTGGGGACCTGGCCTGAAACCCAGGCATGTGCCCTGATCGGGAATTGAGCCAGTGACCCTTTTGTACTCAGGCCTGCACTCAATGCATTGAGGCACAGGAGCCAGGACCATTTTACAATTTGATTTGTTTAAGCTATTTGGGTAAAATTGGCTAATAAATTATATAGGTTTCAGGTGTACAATTCTACAATACGTTATCTGTAAGTATGTTAAGTGTTCTCCACCCCCAGTGAAGAGTCCTTCCATCTTTATTTACCCCTTTCACCCTCTCCTACCTCCTTTGACTCTCATTCTCCTCTGGCAATCAGCACCCCGTTGTCTGTTTCTATGAGGTTTTCTATTATTGTATCTCACCCTGCCTCCCAACCTCCCTCCTCTCTGAAAACTCTTAGCCTGTTCTCCATTTCTGTGGATCAATCTCTACTGAGATCACGTACTTTTGAAGGGCTTTAAGTCTGTAGATCACGTTGATTTTTATGCAGAATGGGTTATTACGTGGCAAGTGGAAATAGAGATATAAATTAGTAGTTTGTTAAAATGGTCAAAGGAAGGAAGGCCAGTGGATTTGAATAGAGTATAGCAATATAGGTAGTAAAAGTTGTTAGAATTTACATATATTTCAAAGAAATCTTCTGCCAGACTTGACAGTTTGCTGAGACTTGTAATGGGGTGGGAGTGGAAACTAGGGTAAATTAATTTGTGTCCTAAGCAACTGAATACATGGAGATTCATTTGTTTGAAATAGAAAATTTTGAAGAAAAATAATTATATTCTCAAAGACAAATTTTAAAAAATTGCTTTTGGACACTTCATGGTTGTGTACCACATTATGGCTGATATATAGGTAAAAAAAAAATATATATATATATGTATATAACATATAAACAAATAAATATACATATTTCAAATATGTTTTCTATATATAGAGAGGAAATATACTCTGATTAGAGTTAGAATATATATAGACATATATATGTACCTATATACATACGTATTTATATCTCATTATATATGTATATCTCATTATATAAATGGCACTGTTAGATATGGCTAACGAGTCTAGAGTTAAAAGTTCCGGGAAGAAAACAGGTCTGGAGATTAGCATGCAGAGTTGTTGGGGAATAGATGAAATTTAAAGCTATGAAACCACTGGTATGAAACTATATTATAAGGCCACTATAATCAAAACAGTCTGGTCTTGACGTAAGAACAGACACATAGACCGATGGAACAGAATATAGAGGCCAGAAATAAACCCATGCTAATATGTCGGTTAATATTTGACAAAGGGGGCAGGAATATAAATTGGAGTAAAAATAGCCTCTTTAATAAATGATGTTGGGAAATCTGGACAAATACACACACAAAAATGAAACTAGACCACCAACTTACACCACACACCAAAATCAGCTCAAAATGGATAAAAGACTTAAATATAAGTGGTGACACCATAAAAGTACTAGAGGAGAACATAGGCAGGAAAATCTCAGATATTTCACGCGGCATATTTTCACAGATACATCCCCTAGGAAAAGGGATATAAAGGAAAGAATAAACAAATGGGATCTCATCAAAATAAAAAGCTTCTGCATGGCTAAAGAAAACATCAACAAAATGAAAAGGGAGCCAACCATATGGGAAAATATATTTGCCAATGATACCTCAGACAAAGATTTGAACTCCAAAATAAATTTTAAAAAATCACACAATGCCACACCAGGAAGATAAACAATCCAATTAAAAAATGGGCAAAGGACCTGAATAGATCCTTCTCCACGGACAACATATAGAGGGTCAAGAGACACATAAAAAAAAAAGTCAGCCAGCAGAGAGATGCAAATTAAAACTACAATGGGATACCACTTCACACTGGTCAGAGTGGCCATAATAAATCAACAAACAACAAGTACTGGTGAGGTTGTGGAGAAAGGGAACCCTAGTACATTGTTAGTGGGAATGCAGACTGGTGCAGCCACTGGGAAAATGTATGGAATTTCCTCAGGAAACTAAAGATGGGATTTCCTTTCTATCCAGTGATCCAACTGCTGGAACTATACCCTAGGAACCCTGAAACACCAATTCAAAAGAACCTATGCACCCCAATGCTCATAGCAGCATTATCTAAAATAGCCAAGTGCTGGAACCAGCCTAAATGTACATCAGTAAATGAGTGGATCAAAACACTGTGGTACATTTACACAATAGAATACCACAAAATGGAAAGTAAGAACTCCTACGCTTCATGACAGCATGGATGGAACTGGAGAATATTATGCTAAGGGAAGTAAGCCAAGCAGTGAAAGACAAATACCATATGATCTCACCTACAAGTGGAACCTAATCAACAAAACAAACAAATGAGCAAAATAGAACCAGAGACATGGAAATAAAGAACAAACTGACAGTGACCAGAGGGGAGGGGAAGGAGGATAATTGGGGAAGGAAAGTGTCTCAGTTCAATTCCCAGTCAAGGCACATGCCCGGGGTGCAGGGTCTGTCCCAAGTTGGGGCACATGCAAGAGACAAATGATCAATGTTTCTCTCTCAGATCAAAGTTTCTCTCCTTCTCTTTCTCTCTCTCTTTCTCTCTCTAGAATCAATAAAATAAAAAAATAAAAATAATAAATTTCAATAAGAGATATAGACCTTTTGTACAACCAAATAGTGCCTTTGTTTCTAAAGCACCTTTAGATTAAATTTAACCCTCTCTCAATGACCTTGAAAAGCTTAATGTATGGATAAAAGAAACACAATAATGCACCACTTTGGAGGAAGGCAAGAGTTTCAAGAAAAAAATAAATAAAAGAAAGTTCATAATGATTCATCTCCTTTCTAATCTTAGCAATTTGTTAGAGTATTTTTAACAATCCATCTGAGCATTTGGAGTGAAGGCATGGTAGTCTCCTAACAGCAATGCCTACTTGTATTAAATGTAATCTCATCAAGGAGATAAGGGAGAGGGGGGAATAGGTCAAATCCCTGATTGACTTTAGGTTGCTGTATGGATTACCATTTCATTGACCCAACAGGGGAACTCAGGTGGAGCGTGAATTTTCTTGTGCTGTGTTCCTAAAGTTACATTTTATAGTCTTGGGGATTAGAACAGTACTTCTCAAACGTTTCATGAAATGGCACACTTAGAAACATTTAAAATGTATATATTTATCTTAAATAAACACAAAGTTGATCTCAGGCTTAATTGAGCAGCTGATGGTTCTCTGCTGCAGCTTTGGCCAGTCCAAATGGTAAGAGTATTGATGCGTTGGGCATGTTTTATTTTCAATTGAGGCTTCTTAGTATGGCCTGATACCTGACAGTATTATTTAGGAAATTTCAGAAGAGATAACTCTTTCAGACATTACTCTGCACAAAATAGACCCTGTCCTACAAGAAATACTGTTATTTTTATAGTGATACTTATTCATCTAAAATATTTGGATGCCTCAAAATCAGATTTGTTTAATTGTGACTAATAATTGTACTCATCCTTTGACTACTCAAATGACATTCATTATATAACTAACACAAATGAATGCACCTTCTTTACTAACGGTTATAAATTGGGGGCTCGCTGACCTCACACTGAAACGTCGATACTACAATATCAAGTGTGTGGCAGTATGTCTGTCTAACGCTGGATAGCCTCCACCTGGAATGGTCATCTACTAGCCAATTAGGAACATCTGACCCTTCTCTTGGTATCTTTTGCGAACCCTGATCATCCATGACATTATGGAAATATGCTTACTTACGCACTATGAAGACAACATGCGTGGTCACCGTATAAACACTTTCCATGAACATGGTTGGTCTTGTGGTCAGTGTGTAAATGGATGTCAGAGTTGAAAGTAAGCATGGTATTGGTGTAATATTCATAAAAATAAGATATTCACTCAAGCTACAATTACTAGAAATTTCTGATTTTGCTTTTTCTGGATGTGACGAACTTTCTCACTTTACTAAAGAAAACTGAGGTATTTTATAAGGAGTTATCAGCACGTGTTTCGAATGTGAACGTGTAACTGAGATGAGTTAAAATCAGCAGTATAAAAGAGTGAAGCTCCAAATGAGCTGTGTCTTTCACTATTTTTTCCTTAAGGATTCTGACAATATCTGTGCACATATTTAAATTAGTTCATGAAATATTTGGGGGGCATCCCGATTTAAACAGTTGTCCTTATCTACTGTATTATTATTGATATAAACCTGACTGTGATTGTAGATATTTTTATTTTCAGAAATTTGAAGGCAGTGTTACATATGTAGTAAGTGTCTGCCTATGTCTGAGGGCCTTTGTGTCCCTGGCAACAGGAGAGATATTTAAAATAGAGCACCGCACTTTCAGGGAGCTCTCTTTTTACTGATTTGCCACAACATGCTTCATTCTCCGAAGTTTTGAAAGCGCTGCTATTCCTGTGGTACTCATCGTCAGTGATCTGTTCTTTCGGACTTAAGAAACCCACAGGGACACTTATCTACATCATATACAAAGATCATAAGCTATCGACCACAACATAGAAACTTGGCCCCGGAGCGGGAGATGGCTGCAAATCTTGGAACAGGGTCAGAGACGGTTCCTGAAACATTTGCTTCTGACTGGTACAGCTTGGCTGAAAGGTATTTGGAAGAGGCTAGAACCGCAGTAGAGTGATCTGGCGTTGTGATGGGAAGAAGAGAAAAGATCTATCCGAGGACAGCCTGGTCTGACAGAATAAAAACCATCACAAGTGAAAGCATCTGTCATTTCACGAAGTGAAACCTGGTTTTTCCTTTCGGCCTACTGGAGGGAAGAAGGGAGGTGAAGGTTTTGGCTAAATCTTCAAAATAATTATTGCGATGAGATTTGGAGTTTAATTTTTACTAAAAACATGAAAATACTTTTGGAGATTTTGTGTGCATTCTGTTTTTTAATTCTTTGATTTTCCTCTAAAGAAAAATCAGAATGTTTTGGTCCCTTCTGGTTTTATGCAAACAGCATGTTGGCAGTGCGGATCACTTACATGGGTACGATTTATTTTTTCTGTGTGGTACATTCTCTCCCATTGCTGTTATCACGCCGCTCATGTGACACCACTGAGTGCCTGGGGACAGATGCACACGAACAGCACTGGTGAGCAGGTACAAGCTGGCTCTAGTATATGTACACTTCTGTTACCTTGACGCATTTTGTTTCCAGCTTTCTATCCTTCTATTCTTGTGAATATAAAATACCTTTTATTTAAACAGGCATCATTCAAAGTTTGAATGAAGCATCAGTAAGCTTTGGATTATCAAATAAAATCTTTATGCCTCCTGACTTGGAAACAAGGAGTCAAAAAGCAAAACAGAACACATCTCATCTAAAGCCCTTATTTTAGAGACTACATAGTATAAATGACCTAGGAAAATATAACAGAAAAACATATAGACATAAAGCTTTTTAACAATAGCATTCAACAAGGGATGATATTGATTGTCTAGATTTCAATCATCTACTTGTATCTTTATTCAGAGAATGTTTTAAGCTTTTGTTTTCTACATTGAAAAGAAATATGAATATATATGCACTGATTCTCCATATACTGAATAAAATATCAGGTATAACTATAGTACTAAACTGCAAATGAACAAGTTTCAAAACGTAGGTACAGCGTAGATTTAAAAAAAAAGTCAGTACTTTTTTCTCTCTTACTAAAAGCAGACCTGTGCAAAGTGGTCTCTATATTTTCAATGACGTAGTAAAAGCTCACAGAAGTACCTGATAAAATCTGCACTTTAAGCCTATGTTCCAATTCAGCTTCTATAAGAGTTTGGCATTAAAATATTGTCTATGCCTGAAGCCCCAGATAGTGTCGTGCTATTGTTCTTGGACACAGGCCCCTCATAAGGGTATGCAGATAGAGTATGTTTGCTTAACAAGGTACCTCTGTATTCTAGATAATGGTGTCATCAGAGCAGACTGAAATATCACCTTAGGTTCTGTGAAAACCTGTTTTTTCTCCAGAGCTGAATACTAGTGTTATTCTTTCTGTGACTTACTTGAGGAAAATTGTCTCTATTCCCCTGTTCCTTTCTCCTTTTTATCTGGTGCCTATGGATATTTTTAGTTTCTATTGAGACATAAGATTCAACCTACAAATCTGGAACCCTTAAATAAGAGGCTACTTAAGCTACTAGTACATTGAATAGACTCATCAGGTTAAGAGATATAAGCACATGCCATTTACAATGAAGGTGAAGAGATTAACTTCGGAGTTAGAAAGGGACTGGCTATTTTTTTTAAAGGCAGTGAAGGATAGTGTATTAGCAAGTTGGCATATGTCAAAATGATTCCATTTTATGAGTTTTCCACTTGCCCTTGAAAAGAATGTATTCTGCTCTTGCTGCGTACAATGTTAAAACCATATTGATAAAATCTAGTTGACTGATGGAGTTCATTTCTTCTATATCTTTACCAATCTTCTGTTTTATGAGTTAGCAAGAGAGAAATACTGAGGGTTCTAACTAAAACTGTTGGTTTGTCTATTTTTTTTCCATTTTGCCACTTTTTCGTCATGTAGGTTGAAGCTTGTTTTTAGGAATATATATATTTAATATTATTGTTTCTCCTTCAATATGCGATGCCCCATCTATCCCTGGTATTGTCTTTTCTCATCGTCTACTTTTTCTAATATTAATGTAGCCACTCTAGTGCAGTTTTGATTAGAGTTTACATGGCACACCATTTTTCTTCCTTTTACTTTTAAACAACCCTCTTTGAAATGTTTCTTATAGACAACATATAATTTGATCATTGTTTATCCATTTTGATAATATGAGCGGGGACCCAACAGAAAACTGGAATTATCTTCGGGAGGGTGGGCCCTTGTAGACAGGCTTCCCCTGCTAAGTGAGAGTTCTAGGAACCCATCTGTATCAGTGCACCAGCTGGTGGTGTTGTGAGAGGCCATGAGTTTTTTTGAAGACTCTTTCAACTTACTTGCCCATTTCAGGCTGGGTGTTTTATGCACACAACTGCCCACAGGGCAGAGGGTTCAGTAGTTTTTTATCAAAAACAGCATGACCTCTATGCCCCACCCTCACTAGTCACCAGATCTCACCCAGAGTGACTTTTGTTTGTTTGTTTGTTTCCCTGGATGAAAAAAGTCCTCAAAGGGAAATGAGTTGCTGATGTGGAAAAGGTGAAACAAAAAACAGCAAAAACAGTAAAAGGCATCAAAATTGATGAGTTCAAAGACTCTTGAGCAGTAGGGAAAAAGTTCTGATTGGTGCATTGCATCAAATGGAGAGTAGTTTGAAGATGACTGAAGTTTACACATGTAAGAATAAACACACAATTGCTTTAAAAATAAGGTCAGGTATTTTGAGGGGTCTCCCCTAGTATTTGTCATGAGTGTGCTTAGGTTTTTATATTTATATCATTTACATTTAATGTGACTTTTAAAATTTTGGGATTAGTTGCCTAATTTATTTGTTTTCTGTTGTATACTCTGTTATTACTTTCACCCTTGTCCTATTTTTTGGGGGTAATTTGAATATTTTTGTTAAGATTTGTTACGTACTTTTCAGATGTGATATTTTAAGATAGTACATTTTAAGATTTGTTATGTACTGTTAGCCTTATCTCTGTGCAAATTTTAAGTAGTTGTTTTAGGGATTACAATACAGATACTAAAATGTCACATTTTGCATGCAAATAATATTTTATCATTTCAAGAAAAATACAGAAAACTTACCATCATTACATTAGTTTTCTTTTATATTACATTTACACACATTGAAAACCAATTTAGTGCTATAATTTTTGCTTTCCAAAACTGAATAAATTATTAAAATTTCAGATGTAAATAATCTATTGTATTTCCCTAAACATTTCCTTTTCCATTGTTTTTTCGTTGCCAAGGTCAAGTTTCTGCCCTGCATTATTTCCCTTCAGTCTGAAAAAATTTTAGTAGCAGATTTATTGGTAATGATTTCTTTACATTTTCTTCATCTAAAAATATCCCTTTTTACCTTCACTCTTAAAGGGTATTTCCAATGAATATAGTTCCCCCCCCCCCGCCAGCATTTTATAAACTTCTTTCTACTCTCCATGGTTTCTAATTAGAGATATACAATTATTCAAATTGCTCCTCCCTGTGAACCAGTTGTCATTTTATTCTGGCTAATTTCACACTTTTTTCTTTACCTTAGCCTTCAGAAGTTTTGTTATTTTACCTGATCATGGAATTCTTTTTTTTTTTTGAAATTTTAAATTTTTTGTGGGGGGAGGAAATTTTCTGAGCTTCCTGATTCATAGGCGTCATAGCCAACTGCAAGGGTCCCACAGTCTTTCCTCCCTAATCCTACCAGTACTTTCGGGTTCTCTAAGGTTGTCTTTTTACTGTTCTTTGTCTAGGAAGCTGTCCTGGAGTTACCAGCTCTCTGGCACGTCCGTGACTTGCTCATGTCTATGGTCAATTACAGAGACAGAGCAGAAAAGCAACAGGTGTTTGTTTCAACTTCCTGGAACTCCATTTTCTCTGTTCGTAAAGGATGGTACCCCTTCCTCAGAATTGTGGTTCCTGCACTCTCTTGTTCTGACTTCTGTGGTTTCTCTCTTCGGTGATCTTGAGAAGGTCACTTCCCAGCTCTGTGAGCCAGGCAAAAGGGAGTTTCCTAACTTTCTCTCATTTGTATACCAATACTCACTTTTTTGTTTCATGCAGGGTCACGTACAAGTACTGGAAAAACAGTGAAACATGAATTGATAACTCATCATTAGTTTAGTGATGCTTGGAATTTTTCCCAGTCTGCTCCTATTTTCAGAGTCCTCAAATAGTTATTAAATCACTTCTTAAAAAGATTTTCTTTCAGTGGGAGAGATGGTAGAATGTGCTTATTTCACCTTATCTGGAACCCAAACACAAAACTGCTTTTTACGTAAATATATATATTTGTTTGTTTAAGGGAAAACATGGATGATAAAATACTTTTCGTAAAACATCATTAAATATCATCATTTCTCCAACTCCAAATGTTAATATAGATAACTTTATTTGAAAACTTGTGCTTTTTAACATGTGGATTGTATGATTTCACAGAGCTAATAATTATTTTAGTAAGTTTTTAAATAATATGCTAGTTGGATGGTAGGAATTAATTTCAAAGACATAGCCATAATATAATGGCCAACACTCTAACATGAGGTACTTCCATATCACCCTCTTCTTGTATTTTAAATGCAAGGACTTTATCTTCATTACTGCTTTATAAAAATCCAACACTCCTGACTATTTATGCAAATACTTTCAATTTCTTCTTCTCTGAATAATTAAGAAAATTTATCATCATTTAAAAATAACATTGATTTCAAATAGTATATTAAATACATATATAGTAGTGCACCTTTGCCTTTGATATATTTAAAATGTGTTCCTATACTAGGAAATAAATTCTAACACTTCATGTCACATATTCCCCATGCATACAAATATATAAAAGAACAACAGAGATTTTCTTTTTTATATTCAATACTCAACCTCAGCTTCATACTAATGCAAACACCACATAGAGAACCAGAATTAAATGCTAAATAAAAACATTTCTAGCAAAAATCATAAACATACTAACTAATTACTTCTATTTTGTCATATTATTGACTATGATATATTCCATTTTATAGAATTTTCATATCATTACACTTATTTACAATCAATCTAAATCATTCCCTATCTGACCAATTTTGAGTACAAATCCATTTCCTTGGGGGGCACAGTATGATGAGCAGCTCAAGTATAGAATCTTAAAGAGCAAATCCCACTGAACTATTTTTATATAACTATAAATTTGTTCTTGATTAACATCTCTTCCGGATATTAAAACTCTATCACTTTGGAATTTGAAATTGAGTCTGAGATGAAACACTGGAGGCTGTATTTAGGACAGTTATTTTTCTGACATCCAAATGATGGGGATGATCTATTAGGATTTTTCTATGCTTCTTTTTTAAAATATTGCTTGGGGCCATTAAGATGACTTTAAATTCATCCTGCTGAGAGGCTAAGCACAAAGGATTAATATAGGGTATGTCTGTGCATTTATAAGAGCTAAACTAGGTTGTTTAGAGTCAGAACACAGCGTGTCAGAAGGTACATCCAAGCAATGACTTTAACAGATTATTGCCCAATTTTAAGAAGAAGAAAAAAAAAGTCTTCCAGCAATTTTATGCATTCAAATGTAATTGCAATGCTGTGAAATAGATTCATAAGCATACTTCACATGAGCACTTATTTAATTTCCCTATTTTCAAAAGAACTGGTCGGAGGGACAGTTGTTATTTTATTATTTTGTCTCCATCATATAAACATATTAAATTTTCTTCCATTAAAATTCTATCTTTTGTAGAAACTACTGTGATACAAAAATAAAACAAAGGGGCTCCTCTTTATGTTAATTTGCCTTATTCTACTTTTGTAAATGAACTACTTAATTGTACAGGAGAAACACAATTACCTGCAGGGTGATTCACCAGTAAGTATTGCCTTTTTAAAGCGCATTCTTGGTTTCCCTGGTTTATATGGGTGAGTTTTATTTCCCTTATAGATGTCTCATTCTTAAAAATGCGTAGATATGCATTAGACATCGACCAAAAAATGACCACAGCATTTAAAATTCTATCCTTTCCTGATTTTATATTCTCTTAATGAAACTGTAATGAAACTATAAAATGTCAAAGACATTTTTATATCTCCTGTCAATCTTTACCTACCTACAAGTTAACTTTAGTTAGTTTGAATAAAAAGATGAGGTTATTCATGGTTTATGATTTCACAGATTTCCATTTTTCTTGTATCTTTAAACTCTGAGTGAATGTCTTCTAATGGAATATTCAGAGCTTGGTGACATTGAAGAATATGACATTGTCATATACTTTTATTTATTTCAAAATTTAAAACTCTTTTGGAATGCTTTTGGTGGAGGTTTAAATAATACAGAGCTGAATATCAAATAATGTTTTTGATTAATATGTGATATATGTGGGTAAGTCTCTCAGCATTCTCCTGTGTTTCTCTTAGTTGCTGAAGTTTATGAAGAAATACCCAAATATTGAACTTATCATTTTTGATGCATTAACTACGTGGAAAATAAATCTTTACATAACTGATTTTTTAAGAAATTAAAACATTTAGTAAATTAATAGCAATAATCGTGACTCGGATAAACCTCATTGGCTACGATATTGCCACTGCGCAAAGCTAGTAGTAAATTAATAAAAGCCTTAAATATATTTATGTAAATATCTCTCTTAATACAAAGAAACATTGAGATATTGAGTTTACCTAGTGAGAACAATCAGGAAAAATGGAAATCAAATTGCATTAAAATATCTGAAGTGAAGTTGGTTTATCAGAAGTTAGGGCTTCATCATTTTTAAAGCTATGCTCTAATATTCTTCAACTGATGTATTGGTTTTCAGGAACATGTACAAAGGGCACTTGGACAAAACCAAAGAGGGGTAGGGTCAAGGGTGGGGAGAGGGGATGGCTGAGGCGGGAGGGAAAGGTGGGGGTAAAATGGAGACAACTGTACTTGAACAACCATTAAATTAAGAAAAAAAAAAAGAAAAGAAAATGCCTTAAGACAATTTAGGGCAGAACTGGGGGCAGGCAGGCAAATGTGACAACAGGGAAATTGTGACTCAATATTAGAACATATTGTACTTTCTAACAACTAATCATTTCCCTTCATACGTGGAATGCATAACTATAGAAGGAATGCAGCACTGGGAGAAAAATAAAATTAAAATGATATCTGAGGACATTTGAAACTCTAATAATCTATGAGTTCTAGCATATTTTTTATTATCTTCATTTTGTTATTAGTTAAAAGAATATAAAGGGAACAAAACCACATCATTAGTCATTGTTTCACTTGGGAAGAAAATGTAGTTCTAATTAGGCCTAGAATTTTTTAAAAATAAGTCAAAAGTTTAAAAGTAGTGAACATCGTTTTCCTATGAAAATTATTCATGCAAACCATTGGTCCTTATTAATCAGACAACGGTCACTATAATAACTATAACTTTATGTGGAGAGACATCAGCAAATTAAAACAATTATGTTAGTATTCCAAATGGCTTTTTAAACTTGAATTCTCTTAGAATAGTACTTTTTAAATGTTTGTTTATCAATTTTATTATTATGATAGTGATTTATCATATTTTATTATCTGAGAAAAGGAAAAATTTGAACTATTTATTTTCAACTGTAAAATGTATAAAAATATATATGAATATAACAAGGCCTTTGCCCTGACTGGTGTAGGATTGAGCACGGGCTGAGAACCAAAGGGTCACCAGTTCGATTCCCAGTCAGGGTACATGCCTGAGTTGCAGGCCAGGCCCCCAGTATGGGATGCTGAGAGGCAACCACACACTGATATATCGCTCCCTCTCTTTCTCCTCCTCTTTCCCTCTCTCTATAAATGAATAAATAAAAATCTTTAAATATAACAAGGTTCTTATCCGTTGTTTTCAGGGATGTGTAGAAATGCACTACTTTACACTTTCCTGGTGAGAGTTTACGTTTCTGCAGTTGACTACAGGACAATTTAATGACGCATATCTTAAAATATTGACACCTTTGGACTCTTGTGGCTTTTATCTCAGGGAATTGATCACGGATGAGCACATAGACATATATGTAGTAGTTGGTATTGCAGCACTGTATACAGTGTCTTCATTTATATATGTGTATATATATATATAAACACATATATATGGTATACTACTACTGTACTTCACTTGGATTAACATGATAAATCCTTACAACTTTATCAGCTCATGGGTGTATTTAAAATATATATTGCAAATATTTTCGGGTATTATATAATCCTGATGCATTGTAAGAAATATTTTCAGAACTGATATTTCTATGCATTTCCTTTTACATCCACTTCATTTTCTTTATTGAACTTAAAATTTATCATATTTATCAATGAACAAAGTTTTACTACACCCAACGGACATTTTCTGACATAAATGTTCTTGACTTAGGGGCAGGTTTATCTGTATTCCCATCCCACCAGTTCATCCCTCTTGAATAATTTACCTTTGATTGTGTGCATCTTCATTCTATAGTTTCTGTCCTGACTGATCTTTTTTCTGTTTGTTTTATAGTTTATTTCTCTTCATATGCTTTGCTACCCTTCAATTTCTGAATGTTTGGGAAACTTCAGGAATGTATCTGGTTTGGGTAAAATTTTAAAACTTGGTCCAAATTCTCCACCAGCTTTTCCAAACTTATAACATTAAGGTGCATTTACCTTACTGTGCCAAAATTTTGTTTTGAGTCCTAAATTCTTTCCTGTTATTAAATTAGAAATTAAAAAATATACACAAAACTCATTAATTTAAGACATATATCAAAACATTCTGTTCTACTCAGGATGCCAAATTTACTAGCCACATTAACCTTTACTTTTGGTGAGGGAGACAAAACATAGTAAAATAATTTCATAAAATATAAGCTGATAGTAAGTGCCAAGGAGAAAATTAAAGCTCAAAAGGGATAGAAATTGTGAAGGTTGCTCTTGCATTTGGCTTTCTAAGGATGTTCCTCTGAATGGATGTGCCCAATGGATTGTTGGATTTTTATAAATTTAAGCCAGTTTCTTCCCATGCAAATTTCGGTAACATAGCATCTCCAAAACTCCTTCAGTCAAAAGTGGCAATCACACACACACAAAAAAGTGGCAATCACCTACCTCTCATTTTCTTCATCTCACACACCCAGTTCATAAATAAAAGTGTTAATGGTTTCAAATCCAAAAATATTCTTTTCATAATTTTGCCTATATTATAGTATTCTTCTAAGCCAAATTTAGTAGTCACTTCATTTATAACCTCCTCTTAACATTTGTCTTACATGAATTAATATTCTATGCTGTGGTCAGAAGGACCTTTCTAGATTTGAATCAGGTATTGGCACACTCAGTTAATATTTCAGTGACACTGTGTTTTTCTTGGAATAAAGTTCTAACATCTTAGACCAAGTAGCTTTCATGATGGGACTTCTGTCTTATCTTTCAAGAATTGTTTCCTTCTGATAATCCCTTTCTCTCTCTCTTTCACTTCCCTTATTATTGTCTCTTCCTGAAGTGTTTAGAATTCTTGCCTGTAAATAATGATTCTCTGCATCAGAACTTCTTCCTTTGAATGCATAAATTGACTGGCTCCTTCTCATCCTTCAAGTCTCTGCTGGAACGTCACATTTTCAGTGAAATTAGTAGAACATTTTCTCCTACGAATATCAGACCCCCAGGTTCCCAATCCATGTGAGTACCCATTTTTCCCTTCAGCTCTGTTGTTTCTCCATCTCTTGCTTTAATTCTCTTATCTCAACATAGATCAGTACAAGTTCCTGTCACTTTATATGGTATATCTAAATGGAAAAATAGCAAAGGGAAATAATAATATAAAACATTTATTGTTGAGAGTAACAGAGCACACTTTCTTTAATTTGTTGGTTAGATTCTTCCACGTACCAAAAATATCTATTTAAAAATATCTTTTAAATTATTCTTTAATTTATTATGGTGATATTGGTCAATAAAATTATATAGGTTTCAACTCTACAGCTCTGTAATACCTAATCTGTATATTGTATTGTGTGTACACCTCCCAAAATCAAGGATTCTTCTGTCACCACCTTTCATACATTTTACCTTTCTCTACTTGCCCCCACCCCCTTCTCTCTGGCAATACACATACTTATGCTGTATGAGGTTTTTCTCAATCCCTTCACCATTTCTTTTACTTCATCCTCATGTCAGCCTGTTCTTTGTATCTATGAGTCTATGTTGTTTGTTAGTTTGTTTTGTTCATTAGATTCCACATATGAGTGAAATCATGTGGTATTTGTCTTGCTCTGGCTGTCTTATTTCACTTAGCATAATGTTCTCCAGGTCCATTTGTGTTGTCTCAAGAGTAAGAGTTTCTTTTCTTTTTCTTTCTTTTTTTTTTTGACCTAGTGGTATTCCACTGTGTAATGTAGCACACCTTTTTTATCCACTCATCTACTGATGGGCACTAGGGCTGCTTCCAAATTTTGGCTATTGCAAACAGCACTGCGATAAACATGGAGGTGTATGTATTCTTCTGAATTAGTGTTCCAGGATGCTTAGATATATTCCCAGAAGTGGAATCTCTGGGTCATAGGGCAGTTTCATGTTTAACTTTTTTGAGGAAACTCCGTAGTGCTTTCCAAAGTAGCTGCATCAATCCGCATCCCCACCAACAGTGCATGAGGGTTCACTTTTCACCGCATCTTTGCCAACGCTTGGTGTTGTTTGATTTATTGATGATAGTCTGGTTATCATTCGGACAGGTGTGAGATGATAGCTCACTGCATTTTTAACTTGCATTTCTCTGAGGATTAGTGACATTGGGTATCTTTTTATATGTGTGATGTTCATCTGTATGTCCTCTGTGGAGAAGTGTCTATTCAAGTGCTTTGCCCACTTTTAAGTGGATTGTTTATTTTTTTCAGTGTTGTATAAGTTTACAAGTTTTGGATATTAACCCCTTATCAGATGTATCATTGGCAAAAATGTTCTCCAAATGAGTGGGTTGTCTTTTCATTTTGTTGATGGTTTTCTTTGCTGTGCAAAACTTTTTAGTTTGATATAGTCTCATTTGTTTATTTTGTCTTTTATTTCCCTTGCCTGTGGAGATATGTCAGAACAAATATTTTTATGAGAAATACCAAAACTTTACTGCCCATATTTTCTTATAGGGTTTTGATGGTTTCAAGTTTTTATTTAAACTTACAAATATAAAAATAAAAAACTCAAGTATCAGGAATGGCTTATAAACATGGTTGTGTTTAGACTAGAAAGGTTAATGAAGGCATAATAGTGGCAGTATTATTTACTAATTTTTCTGTATATTTTTATTTAGTTTTGAAAAATGCTGATAAGCAAAATAAAAATGTAAAAATCAACATCATTGATGAAGATTTTTCCGGTTCAAATATTATTTAAATTTACCATCAACAATTACTGTCTAACCTTGTCGATGTTTTTTAAAGATGTGATAATCTTCTTAAATGGTTTAGTTTTATCATTATTTAGAAAATGCCTGTAACTCATAGTCACCATTATTAGTAGTAGAGTTAGGTATTAACTATATGCTGACCAGTCTACTGAATAATAAATAACTAAATTATTTTATTGCTTTTTTATTTGTGTCAAAGTATTTTATTATCATTTTTAAGTATGATTCACATTATTTCTCATAGTTCAGGATTTTTGTTCAAGTGAGATGGAATTCATCACACCGCTGATTCACTGTCCATTATATCAGATCATTGATCATTGCCAGCAGGTATATTTATATTCTTGGCAGCCACAGATTTTCCAGTTTTTCTTTTCTATTAGAATGAATGAGTTGAAAGAAGAGCAGATGGCCAAAGTGAATGGCTATTCTAAATGTTTTGTGGTTACAGAAATAAGGACTAATGCTCATCCACTATGATTTCTTCAAAATATATGTATTTATATAGATGTGTTTTGTATTATAGGTTTATGTGATTTGTGTGTATATAAAATTACTATATTGCATATTAAAATCAATTTTGAATCCTTAACCAAATAAAAAATATCATTTGCTCTATGGGAAAGGCCAGTTGTAAACTACTCTCCTCTTCAATTCCCAATCTTACTTTGAGAACTGTAAATATTCTGATACTTAGTGTCACCATAAGATATGAAAACACCAGAGGTAATTCTTCAAAAGGAGTTATAATGCAGCTCATGAAGTGTTTTTTAATTCATATAAAAATATATGACCTCAGTCTAAAATCTAATGGGTAGAAACATAAGTGTTTTATGCAGGATATTGATATTAAATTTACATTTCAAAAATTTACCCCATCTGTACTTTATAAAATTTATAGAAAGAATACAAAAATGTATTAATGGAGAAAAATTATAAAAATAAGAATACTTGTGAGTGATAATTCACCTTAGTCTGGAAGTGTCAACAAAAATAGAGGAAACCATACATATTTAAAATGACCAGAACTTGAATAATGTTGACAATATTTTTTAAAATTACAAATGTTTAGATTGGAAGAATTATAAATGCGAGAAAATGTCTTTCTTACTGCATCTCTTAAATAAGCCTATAAAATTCACTTTTGCTGCTTTTGATTAGGCATTAAATGTTACACATCTGTTCTAAATATATTAACTAGATTAATTTAAAAAATAAAATACCCAGGATTTGAAATTGTTTGCAATGAGCAGGTAAATAAAGGAATAATGGGAAATAATGATTTATCATTGCCTTCAAGGTTTCTCAAAGGGGCATTGCTTGAATGATCATTTATTGTGACAGAGGACACTGGAACATATATAAACTTGGTTTGAATATCACAGCTTCAGGGTGAAACGTGATAAATTTGATGCACCTCTTAGGTAGTCAAGGTTTCAAGGCGACATAAGGCTATATACATTTGAAGCTTCATAGATAGGCATCCATTGAAGATTAAATTTGGAAACTACTGTTTGAATAGTTTGATATATTTGAAGTGATGTGGGTGAATTAGACCTTGATAAAAGTTTGTAGGATAAGAAGAAAAGACAACTTTGAGAGGAAGCTCTAATGACCTAAAAATCATAATGGTTGATAGAAAAGATATAAACAAAACATGGTATATGTGGATTGTGTTATAGATTGCATGTATAAAGAAAAAGAACAATTACATAGAAAAGAGCAAACATAATTAGTTCTTAAAAATTAAAGTAAATTTTAAAAATAATAAAATTACCAAAATTGCAAAACTATGGCCAGCACAGTGGAAATATGAAGTTGTGTTATAAAAGATATACTTGAAGTGTCTTTCAGAATATATAACAAAAATACACAGAGTGAAAATATGAGAAATAAAGTCCAGTTATGTGTAGAAAGATATATGTCTGTGTGTGTATATATATGAATACATACATACATATATTAATGAAATTTCCCTAAAGTTAAAATTAAGTATCTAGATCCAATTTGAAAATGCATTGAGTGCCTTACAACAATATTAAAATGTTGGGGATTCAACAAATATATCTGGTGCAGTCTTTGATATTCAATAATTTTTTTAATGTAAATAAAGCCTTACAGAAAAAAACAAAAAATAATATAAAAGAATTATAATTATACAGGCTTCAAATATTTTATGTACTACACAAGTATATGTGAATATATATGTAAAATATAATATATGTTATATTAATATATGCATGCATATAATAATATACACACCTATTCTATATGTGTATATATATTTCTAAAATTATAGATACATTATATACAAATGAAATAAATCAGGGTGTACATTTGTAGAAGTTCATAAAGATAAATATTCTTTAAAATGTCAATATAGCCCATTCATAGTGAAAGTAAATTCCTCCACCTTGTACCACCTAACACTGAGAAAGAGGCATGATTATTAAAATGATTTGAGAATTTAGTAACAATGTATTCCACATTTGAGTAAGTATTTATGGTGTACACCCTAAGGATGCTAGTTTTGATGTGTAGAAGAGAAGAAAAAATTTCTGTCTTATTCAGGCTTCACTGCACTGAGTTGATCAGTTGGCTATTAGAACCCAGAAGATCTCATGGGGTGTAAAGGGCTTGTAGCAAATAAGAACACTGTATGTATGGGTCATCAAGCAAGGACCAACACAAAAATCACAACACTGACTTCTAAGGATCTGATGTACATCCAAGCCCTCATTTGCCAATGTCTATTCCCTTTGTGAGAAACAGACTTCGTTTTGCTCCTGTAATAGGTAAAGTGGCTTAATAGTGGTCTATAAAATACCACGTATCTAGAACTACTCATTATGAACTTGATTCTTTCTGATATAAAAAGTCATAAGGATCAGCATGCACAGAAATAATCCATTATGAAGTGGAAATGGCATGAGAAAGCTCAGACCCAATTATTATGTGTGGGTAGAAGTTTAAACTCCCTCAAGACTTAGTCTTGCAGGATTGTCTCTTCTTCCTCATTTGCACCTATGATTTTAAGGAAAGTTCCTTGTAACCAGTTCATTGAGGACAAAAACCTCCTTCCTGGTTTATGGACAATTCTATAAGATTTGATGGGACCAAACAAGTAATGACTAAGGCACTAGACATCTACAGAGTGTTGTCAGTGAACATTAGCA
This sequence comes from Desmodus rotundus, assembly GCF_022682495.2. Lineage (NCBI taxonomy): Eukaryota > Metazoa > Chordata > Mammalia > Chiroptera > Phyllostomidae > Desmodus > Desmodus rotundus. The sequence goes on along the minus strand of NC_071399.1, from coordinate 81,069,935 downwards.
GTGAATGAAAATCCTTTGAACAGCAAATTTTGTTATCCACCAAGTATGTACAACTCTATGGTAAGCAGCTGAGATTAACATCAGTTTATATGCATTTGCTAAAGTTTTGGCTGCTTAGAAAGAACAGGACTGAAAGATTGATGATGAGGAGGTAGGTATAAGAAAGAGATACATATCTGAGCCTCTCCAGCTCAACAAAGACTGAATATATTCAGGTCCCAGAAGAATACTCACCAAAGGATATCCAAAAATGCTCTCCTATTAAGGTGCCACGCCAGTCAGGGTTCTATTAAAGGAGATGAGAGAAGGAAACAAACAAAAAAACCAAAAATATCTGAAACTGTGACACCAAATATCAGACACCCAGACACAGGTCTAGGAATTTCAAAAAACAACAAGCAGAATGCATGCCAAAAATATCACTACATATATCATTTTGAAACTAAAGGAAATCAAAAATAAAGAAAAATCCCAAAAGAAACCAGAGTTAAAACAACAACAACAAAAGCCACCTTACACAGAGAGGAACAAAAATAAGAATTATATGTGACTTTCCTCCAAAACCATGCAAGCAAAATGAGTAGAAGTACATTTAGTGTTGAGAGAAAAAATCATCTACTAAAAATTTTGTGTCCTGGAAAATTGTCCTTCCAATCTGAAGGATAAGTAAAGACTATCTCAGATTTTAAAAAATTGAGGACATTTTTTGCCAGTAGACCAGTCTTGTAAGAAATGTTAGAGAAAAAATGTTCTCCAGAGAGAAGGATAATGATATATTATAGATATACTTGGATTTACATAAAGTGGGGGAGAGTTTCAAATAAGGAATAACTTCATTTATCTAACCAATAACAACTTTATTCATAAAATAATACCAATAATGTAATTAAAAGTATGCATATGTATTATATATATGCATGCTTATGTGTGTTTATGTGTAAGCAAAATGAATGATAGAAATGACACAAAGAATATAAGATAAGAATTAAGATTTTTCTGTTATTAGGCACCCACACAAACGATGAAGTGTTACAGCTTTATTAAAAAATAAACTTGGAAATGCTACAATGTATATTGCAAATTAAATCAGGAATTGAATTGGCAGATGCAATCGAAAACTAATACCTGATTGAAGGCAAGTAAGAAGGTGATAATCACTGGCCATCACCACAATATAAAAACTTATAAATGCCAACCCATGGTCAATACTGATTGGGTGCCAGCATGAGTAATAACTTATGCAAAAGCTCTATCTTTTTAAAAATACAGATGCAATGGTTATTTCAGCAACTTGAAGTTGTATTGCTTTTAATAACTGCCTTGACTTGAAAACTTGAAGAAACAGAATGTCCAAGACCAGCATGTAGATCGGCCTCCAACTCTTGACTAAGCAGGAGAAGAGGAAAACAAGAGGCCCAAATGTTAGTTTATAACATTCTAAATCAGCCAAGACATCTAAAACAAAGGAGCTGGGGTGTGGAGCGCGTGTGTGTGTGTGGTGGGGGAGGGTTGTTTGTGCACAACCCGTCCCATCATCTAGTTGTGTGGCTGGCTGTGTGTTATTGGAAACAACCATCTCTGAAGGGGATGTCTTCACAACCAAAGCTTAGGTCAGGAGCTGCATACACAAAGCTAACTTGTCAGACGTGTGCTGACTGGAACCTGGGAAACTACTGTGAATGTATTTGAGGGTGCAGGACTAAGGAAGACAGAAAATTAGGGCAAGAGTTTGATGAAATGGGGAAACCCTTCTAAGACACAAGCTATATTACTAGGATGGATGCTTTAACTTAGATGTGATATAGCTACAGTCGACTAGGTCAAGTTTGTTAAACCACCTGAAGAGAGTATTTATCAGTGGTTAGAAGGACTTAGAGAGGTGGGCAATTTAAAGTGGATGTATTGCCAGAGGCCAAAAAGAACACTGGGTGACTTGCTCCCTTGAAGGCGAATATGTCACCATAAGGAATAAACCAGTGGGTGGGGCAACAGGATTACTTGACTGTAAAATGTAAAGGAATAGGTACCGGGGCACAGGTATTCTTGGAGGGAAAGCAGATGTATGCGTGCAGCCAGCAAGGACATATGAGCATGAAAGAGGAAAGCTTTACAGACTGAGGCCTAATGACAAGAGCTCTAATGGAAAAATCATGATTTTGCCACCCAGATTCCATAAACATCATATATACCAAGCAATCTCCTTCAAATACAATCAACAAGGGATTTTTTTTAATCATGTCTTTCAAATTTGTGAATGTTGTCACAAATTTTGAGACCATCTACTAACATCTATTTACTCAATGAAAATTTGTCTGGCTCCACAGAATTTAGAACATGCTATTAAATTGTAATACGGCTCGCTAAGCAATAAAAACTGTTTCCGAAAAAGTTGAGCATAAATGTTGAAGTCCAGTTGGGTGTTGAGGGACATTTTTTTTAGTTGGATAAGTGAAATTAAATGATATTGTTATCAGTAATAATTTATGATACCTGTTTATCAGAAAATGCTAAAAGTGAGCTGAGACCTCAGACTCAGTTCCCTGTCCAGCCAAATAACAGCGTTCTCAGCATTAACTCTCCCGAAGAAACCCCCAGGCCAAAACATCTCAGCTCCTTGGAGAACAGGCTGATCTATCTTGTCTCCCTCACATGTCTGCTATTCCCCTGAGTTTTCTCTCTTCCCAGCCACCACTACAAGAAAGGATCTCAGTTTCAAAGTCCTGTTGTTTTGTCTCAAGTAAATTTATTTTTTCCAGGAGTGAATTATAAACAGCTGTGTATTATACCAATATAATAATATTTTCTGGTTCCTATACACTATAATATAATTAGTATTTTTACTAATGCAAAATTTACATGCGCACAATTATATCCGTTATGAAATGTATACTTTGATAAATTTGATAAATGAATATGTCCGTGCTACCATACCACCAATCAAGCTACAGAATCTTCCTCATCCCAAAAGTTTCATCAGTGACTTTTCCTAAGCCAGTCCGTTCCCTGCACCACCACCTCTAAAACTCCGAGGTAATCTCTAGACAATTTCTATACCATGATTACTTTAGCCTTTTTCTAACTTCACAGAAGTGTGGAAATACAGTATGTTTTCTTTAATGTTTGCCCTCTTTCACACAACAAAATGTTTTTACACATACATGGCATTTTGTGTATACCTATTGTGTTTTTACTGATGAGTGATATTTCATTGCATGAATATATCACACTGTGCATAACATTTGTCTGTCATTGACTATTTGGGCTGTTTCCATATTTTGGATATTAGGGACAGCTGTTATAAATGTTCTTGTATAAATGTTTGGGGTCATACGCTTTCTCGGGTCCACAGAACAACTGTGAGTAAAATTGCTGGATCATCAAGCAGATGCATTTTACCCTTGAAGCACATTAAGCAGTTTTTTCAGAGTAGTTCTGTTTTACAATAGAATGAACAATGTGTTAGCATTCCAGCCAACATTTGCTATTATTACACTTTAAAATTATTTTTTTATTTTTATGACTAAGATCTCATTACCACTTAATTCAGAGTTCTCTGTAGAATAATGAAGTTGCTCATCTCTGTTTGTATTTATTGGCTAATTATGTATTACGTGTGGGTGTGAAGCACCTTTTAAGTTCTTACTCATTTTTAATTGTTTTTTTATATTAAGTATTGATTTTAGGAGTAATTATGTATTCTAATACAAGTACTATTAGAAATATTTGCTCTCAGTCTGGTTCTTGCAATTTTTAAAAAGAGTCTTTGATGAAAATAACATTTGTAATCTGATGAAATTGGATTTATTATTTTTTCTTAATAGTTTGGCCCTGTTTAAGAGATATACATCTATTTAAAACGTGTAAAACTACTATTACTATGTAATGAACACGCCATGTCCTTTCATCCATTACTGAAAAGACAGCTCTCTGCTCCCCAGTGTGGCGGGTGTTGTCCGTGTAATTCAGCTTTTTGAGGCTCCCTTATGTCCACTGCACTTTAATAGCATCAAAGAAGTATATGACTGCTATTTTATCTTGTAAAATAAATTCATTGGACAACATGTTATTTTTCTGTTGCAAATCCCAGTCAGAAGTTGAAGTTTTTATTTTTTTTAATTTTAATAATCATCCATTGCATACAACAGTGTCCATCACAATAATGGATGCTTGTAATTATGCATTAGGCTACATAGAGAACAGGAAAGTTGTATTTTAAGAGGCAGAAAAATATTCACAGCATATGTAAGTAATCTAGCATCAGTAATTAATCATAGCAAGCATTCACACTTAGTAAACAAGATTTCAATTGCATATAAAAGTAGAGCATTTGTAAAAATCTCACCTTCTGATACTATTGAAAAAAAGTGATTTTATTCTATTGAGTACATGTAACTTTTTGATAGAAATTTTATCAATACATTTTAGTTTAAAATTTGAAATTTAAAGAAACAGAAAATCTGTGCTTAATATGTTGTGTTCACCATATAATGCAACTAAATAAACACTATTTTTTTAGGGAAAGACTGGGTCTACAATGTAGGATAAAGATTGTAAAATAGTGACACTTTAATTGTGAGAGAGGAATTTCACCCACGTTTCATGCCTAATGAAGCGAACCCAATTAGTCCCTTGTACTTACTTGTATTAGTGGCTAGGTCATCTGATACCAATTTTCACATTTGCCTTCATCTCTAGTACTAATCATATTCCAAGAAGAATATGGTCATTATTTTCTGTCATCTGAAAACAACATTGCTAAAATATTTTGTTCATTGAAATGTAGTTGTCTTTAAAAAATTTTATTATAATAGAGTCATTTGCAAATCTTGCGTCATACATTTTGTGGTGTCTTTATTTATACTACATGATCAGTTCCAAGTGACTTAATTCAAACACCACAATCCCTTTTTGTTATTATGGTTTGTAATTTTGTACATTGTTATCAAGCATTAAGCATTCACGAGTTTGTTTCATTTTTTAGTTGGTGGCAATGATGCACTATGGTGCTAGGCACGGCTACACTGAAATATTCTATGAAAATAAAATAGGTGAAGTAGTAAATATGTAAATATTTAAGTAGTAAATATTTTATATTCCTTTTTTCATTCCAGGGAAATTCTATCAAATACTTCAGGAATATTTGTCATTAAAAATAACGTCAAATTCATTAGTCAATTTAGAACCAAGGCAATTCATCAAGCCCTGGTGAGGTTCAACCTGGACTAATTATTTTCTAAGATTTTTAAAAACACATTTACTTACTTAACATCTTTGAAATTCTATTATGAGCTATACTTTAAAATAACTTTCTCATCAAAGTTCTTGTAGCCCAAAGGTACACTTTGAAAAGACTCAGGCCGAAGTAAACACCCACTATGTGAATCTCTGCCCCTAAACATATGTATTTCATATACTCCGCTTTAGGGATTATGGATAGGCTTCTTTCTGTAACTGTTCTGAGAAATAATTTCAAAATGCATGTACTGAGAAAGTAGTACATTATAAAATACTTGATTACTGTGCCATAACAATAATAACAAATGCAAATATGAATTAGTTTAATTATCTATACACCCAACATTCTGCTTTATTTGTAAAATTATACAATCACATCGTGTACTCTGTCCCACACTATCCTGCATTTCATTTTGAATAGCTTCAGTGCATAAACTACATTAAGTTCCACTAGTAAACAATAATTGTTACCCTATAGTTGTATCATAACAACTGTGACTCCTTATTCAGTGAAATTATATCAAGTGTGAATATATTAATAACTTTTCAATGGGCCAACCAATTCATTCTTCCAGTTTTGTTCTCAAAGTATCATCTGCTCAAAGAAATTTTATAGGTTTCCCCCAACTAGATCAATAAAGTTTTCATGCTCGAGTCCACCCTCTGCAGTCCTTCAGAGCCTTTGTATTCAGGCACGGGCAGGTCTCCACTGAACACACTCCGTTAAATGTAGTGTCCTGAAGTGAAGCAGAGAACCAGACTTTCATTCATTTGTTTGTCTAAATAAGAGAAGCATTTTTTCAATATTAGAAATCAAAGTACTTTGGGCTATTTCCAATAGATAAATTCAAAGGCAGTGAATTTATCTCTCATAGTTAAGAACCTGGCTCTGAGTCACATGGCCTTGGATTGAATTCTCTTTGGTGGCTCTCTAGGTGTACATCCTTGGACAAATTAGCTTAACCACTTGAATCCTGTTTCACCATCTGTAAAATAAAGCTATAAATAGAAGCAGGCCTCCTGATAATTGCACTAGAAATCCTACTAGTCCTTTCACATGATATTTTCTGTAGGTTATTATAGATTTTATTTAAGAGAAAAATAAAGTACCCTTTAATTTCTAGCTTACCAAAGTTTCTTTTATATTGTTTTTGTAATAGTTGGTGAAATTTGACTGGCTGAGTATTCTTTGCAGGTATACTATGTTTAATGCAGACAATTTGTTTTTAATCTTTAAAATAAAACAGAAATGTTGCACTATTTTGGGGAAAGGTGCTTTTATATATGTTTGAGAAAAATTGTAAATTTATGATTATTATTTTAGTCTTTTTCAAAAACCCAGGATTAATTAAACAATTACAAGTATTTCCTCTTTCATCTGTTTAGTTGATTAAATTGAGTCACCACAAAAACACATTTTGATTTTTATTTACACATGTATGATACTATACAGGTTATAGGATCCATAATACATATCATCATTTAATCTTTATAATGAGATGGATAATACTCATAGTTTCCTTAGGTTGGCCTCTGATGGGCCTGTAAATCACTTTTCCCTACACTCCTACACATTCCAATCTTATATAACAGAGGTATTTATTAATATAGATGTGTTAAGGACTATCTCCCTTAGTGACATCTGAGTATGTGAAACTCATCAACTTTTTTATTTCCCACAATTAAAAAAATATGAAGAAGATATGCAAATTATCTAATTTTTAGCTACAAAGGTTATAAACTATTTTAGAATATATTAAATAGCCTCCATACTGTATGAATTAAACTTTAGAATTTATTTGAGGTTTTTATGGAGACCTAAATAGAAAGGTAGATAATTCCCTGAATGCAAAGATTTATTATTCAAAGGATATTGATTCTCCTTTCAATAAACCTGTGAATTCTGTAACATCTTAATGGGAATCCCAATGAGATTTATTTTGGAAGTATCATGAATAATGTTAATAGGCAGAGAGAAAGAATTTTTAAATATATAAAACATATTGAAAATGAATGTTCATCACTTATAAAGAACCTACAAATCAGTAAATAAAATATATCATAAAATTATAATCTAAACATATTATGTTATAAAATAATTTAAATGACTTTAAATAGATGAGATACTGATCAACTTCACCAAAAATCAGGAAAATGAATATTGATGCAATGATGAGATTGGCAAAACATAAAATCATTTCAATAACTAGTGAATGGGGACTCTCATACAAGATTGATGAGGCATATAGAATCTTAAAGGCCAAGTCTGAGTAACATTTAAAGCAGGGCTAGTCTTCTCTCAAAATTAAATCAATGACTATGATTATTGACTTTATAATTCTTGACTCTGATTAATTGCTATATTACTTTAACATATACTACTTTTTGAGCTTAACATTTTGTGAAGTATTAACATATTTATTAGTTATACTTTCATAAAGGTATTATATTTTAACATTTCGGGTTTAGAACACATACGCACAGATAGATGGTGATAGGTAAATTTAAAAATTAAATATATGAGTTAATTCAAACTGTAATTCATTTTTTTCAATTAACCATGTTTTGATTTTTCTGTCATTATCAAAAACTAAGAAAATATTTTAATGGAAAGCAATTACTATTCTATTTTGTATATATTTTCTGCTGCACAAGGTATATTGGAGTAAACCTTATAATTACCTAGTTTAGCCAGTATATAAAAAAAAATCTGTAAGAAAAAGCATTCCAGTTCTTTTCCAGAAGTTTCTTAATACACACAGACATAAACACACAGGCATATATATTTTATGAACATAGACTTGAAGTAGCTATTCTCAAATTTATGACACTTGCATTTAAACTGACACAACCAAAATATTTCTATAGACACATGCACATATATTCAAATTTTCAAAAATATTTACCTAACACTCATTCCTTCCTTCTCACAGAATTCAGATAAACTTATTCTTATGTATGCAGAATTGCTCAAAACAAGGCTCCCGATGACCCATGTTGATGTAAGAACATCCAAACCAGCAAAGAATTATGATGAGTTTATTCGAATCAAATTAATGACACGCCAGGAAGCAAGATCTCAAATGCTCTGGAGAGTGGTAGTTTTGTAATTTCTTGGATACATGTAGAATTAAGAAGGAGAGGTAAGGAAGAAAGCATACAGGTGAGAGAAAGCAAAGTACAGGGTAGTTAACAAAATTATGCGCTCCTTTGAAGGTGGTTACACCTTCCAGGGGACTGGAAAAATTGACTTCTGGTATTTAAAGGTGTGTCAATCTAGAAACACAAAACCAATAGACAGCACTCCTTACAAATGTATTACAATAGAAGTGTTAGACCTGGGGGTTGACTACGCACCATGACCTGCCTGGTTAGGAATTGGAGGACAATCACCCTATGAGATCGCTGAACGTGTACACAACCCTCCCTCCTTTCATCCACTCCCATCACTGTCTGTGAGGACAAGACGCTGACAAACTCGCCCCCTCTGCAGAGAAATCCAACTCTACTACCTCAGTTCGGAGAACAAGGTCTAGGAGCAGAGGTCCGAATGCTTTATCCGATGTTGTAAATACAGAATATAAATAAAATATATATGTAAACAAAGACCCCCAGCACAAGCGGGGCAGAAGGCTTTCATTACAGAATTGCGCAGGGGGGCAAAGCTGATCTCACACAGTGAGTTTGGAGAAGCTAAACCGAATTTATGTCTGATGGCCAGTGTCCTGAAGAATAGGAAGATTAACACTCAGTTTACTCTAAAACAATTACGTGGGGCAACAGAAAGAATAACGAGGGTACAGAATAGTAATTAGCCAAATGCATGACTTTTCAAACAAATTAAATGATTTTTTCTCTTGAGGGATTTAGGGTCAGCTAAGGCAAGAGAATGATAATGTGAAGTTTTTTTCACTCTGATCCTCTAATTCTATGGTAAAGACTTGCTCCTCAGTGGAATCTAAAGTGTCATTGATCTTTAAAGGCACCGTGTTTTATGTACGTTAAGTAAACACTGCTATTTAAACTGTGAAGAAAAACCTTTCTTACCACATCCATGAAACTACCCTGGTTTTAGGTATATTAAAATATAAAACTATTTTTTAATAATTAAATATGGTAATATTAGCATAAACTATTCCCACAGATCACCAGGTTTCTAAACCATTAATACATTTATTTCAAGTATTTGCTATTCTTTTGCCCACAAATCAGGAATCTATCCAATTCTAGATCCAATATTAGATTTATTTAATAGCCAAAAATAGATGAATACTTTTCATTGTTTCTTTTTTATATATATTAGTCATCTTGGAATCCTATGTTGACTAAGGGAAAATTTTAAATATGAAATGTAAAAATCTATATTAATATCTGAAAATCCTTACCATATGGGAATTAAACCACTATCTGTATCTGATTTTTATCAGTACAGTGACCTTTTCCTCAACTACTTGAAAATATAATAGATTTTCTGTGAATTAATAGAATTTTCTATGAAGATTTATTCATCATGTGTTATAACTAAGCATATTGTTTCCAAATTAATAGTACAAGACACAATGCTATGCCATATGAAAAAGTAATACCATTTTAGTTGTTTTTTTAAGTAGAGAAACATTACTTAGAAAATATAATATTATTAGAGGGCATATTATATCTAATAAACATTTGTTTGCGATTTGTCTAACTTACTCAATTTCACGTCATTCTAAGTACATGCTTTTGTGCTGGCAAATATTCCATCTTTTACTTTCTTTTCAAGAAGTAAATCCAAATGGATGAGAAAAATAAATGAAAGCTTTCTCTGTGAATTCTAACACAAACTTTAGCATTCCAGAAGTATGTGCAAATTATTTGTATGTTTGAGTTTTTAATCTCAAATTATACCAGTGGAAATACTGATGATAGCTTATTATTTTTAATGAAGAATATGTCACAAAGAATGTGTTTTTGTCTATAACTCCTGGCTGCTCCAAAGGTTTCAGAAATTGTTGTTTGTTATTTGATTAAATATCAAATTGACAATTATTTATGCATTTTAAATGATTAATGCATAAAATATTTTATAAATTATGAAAATCCCACTGTCAGTAAAATAGAAAAGTTACTATTAAAGTAACATTTCTGAAATTCATAATTAAATTATTAATATTTAAACAAATCAACCTGAAATTCACCAAGTCATACATGAATGGAAAACCTTTCTTTGAATCTTGAACTTAACATACAATTCTTATTTCACATCAATGATTCTGGTTACTCAGGAAACTTATAATAATGACTTTAATACAATTTAAATTTCAGCATAATGAGGCACAATCAAGAAATGAAGTGAAGCTAAACACTTTCGATTTTTCCTAATTCCTCTTCACATTAATAGGATTTCTAATTCCTGAAAGTAAAAGGCAGTCAACCCAAATCTCCATTTCTGTCTAACCTGGAGTGCAGTAATAAACTGAATCTTTGCATTCACTTGGTAGGGAATGGGGAAAGCTCTCTTAATATCTGTACCCAGGTCACACTGCTACCCAAGTGTAGTAGGGGTGACTCTTCTGGCTAAGATTTCCCCTTTCTCATCTTCCCTCACTTCACTAGGAACCTGGAGCACCTCAGTGACAATACGGTGAGAAATAAGAGGGCAGGTGCAATTTTAAGGTGGCTCTTTGAGCTTCTCTATGATTGCAAAACTGCAAGAGAAAAATAGCTTCTTGGTGGCAAACAGACATTACAAACTGATTAAATGGCACGTTTTAGCATTATTTGGGGGATGTGGGGAATATTTCCTTCTTTTTTTTCTGATTTACATATAGGGATTAGACAGTCTCTTAAGTCATCCTATTCTCACGTGACAGAGATGAAATGTTTTCCTTGAACAGGAGACATATATACTTCTTGAGTGGGGTTTAGCTATACCATCAACATTCCTAAGAGTTGAGGGTTAGATTTATTTTTACCAGTTCTGTTTCTACTTTATTTTTATTGTTTACACTATTATATATGGCTCATTTTTTTACTTCAATTTTATTGTTTACAATACTATATATGACCCACATTTGCCCAACTACCCACCGCCCTTAACCCCCCTTCCCTCATGCTATCACCACATTATTGTCCATGTATATGGCTTATGCATATATACATATACATATATATGTATATGTATATGTTCTATGGCTAATCACTTCACATTCTTTCATTCAAGCACCCATGCCCCTTTGCTCTGACAACTGCCAGTCTGTTCCATGCCTCTGCTTCTATTTTATTTGTCAGTTTATTTTGTTCATTACATTCCACAGGTAAGTGAAATTGTATAGTATTTGTCTTTCACTGATTGGCTTATTTTGCTTAGCATAATAATCTCCAGGCCCACTCATGCTGTCGCAAAGGTAAGAATTCTTTCTTGTTTATGGCCGCATAGTATCCCATTATGTAAATGCACCACAGCCTTTCATCCACTCTTCTGTCCCTGGGCACTTGGGCTGTTTCTAGATCATGGCTAGTGTAAATAGCACTGCTGTAAATGTAGGGTTGCATGTGTTTATTGCAAATTAGTGCTTTGGCATTCTCAGCATGTATTCCCAGCAGTGGGATTGCTGGATTAAAAGGCAGTTCCATCTTCAGTTTTTTGAGGAACTTCCATATTGTTCTCCCCAGTGGCTGCACCTGTCTGTATTCCCACCAACAATGCACCTGGGTTCCCTTTTCCCTACATCCTGGCCAGCACTTGTTTTTTATTGATTTTTTGATCATAGCCATTCTGGTAGGAGTGAGGTGATATCTCATCGTGGTTTTAATTAGCATCTCTCTGAAGATTAGTGATGCTGAGCATCCTTTCATGTGTCTATGTGCCCTCTGCATGTCCTCCTTGGAGAAGTGTCTATTAAAGTCCTTTGTCCATTTTTTAATTTGATTGTCTGTCTTCCTATTGTTGAGTTGTGTATGTTTTTAACCAAATGCAGGTCCAGTTGCCTGTTGCTTTGAAATCATTACTTGAGAACAGGTTCTAGTGTGAAGGAAACTGGTTTAATCTCAGGTGCCAGCAACCTGAGAACACAGGGGACCCTTGTCCCGAATTCTATCTGAACATGTCCGTGCAAGCAGAGCTTTTTGTAAGTGGGAGAGCAGAAGCAGAACACAGTGATCAGGGGGAGGAGGCTGCAAAGTCCTCCACATGCAGGCCCGCACTCCCGTAAACAAATGCTGACCTGGTGTGTGTCATGCTGATGCAGTCATTCCGGCTCGACCTCATTCTGGCATCCGTGGCTGAAGGTCAGCAAATCTCCTGGAGCAGGAATGTCTGAAGGTTTGAGTCTGTGTCTTTTGAAGTTAATTCTTAGAATTCTTACACGAACTCGCTGTTTATCTACAAGCTACATGTTAGTCAGGGTCAAATGCTGCTGTCAAAGCCAACGCCTGTAATGACCCTATATTTAATAGTATTTATCTTCAGGAAAGTTTTTTCTAACAGTCATCCCCTTTATCTCTTACCAGATAAATCATATTTTACCTATGCACAGGTTATTTAGATTAGCTACAGAAATACGCCTATTAGTCCCAGTCCCAACCTATATTTTTCTTTATGCCTAGTATCCAAGTACACATCTAAAACTCCTAATTCTGCCTCAGCAACCTTTAATCAATGCAATTGGCTTGCTATTAAGTAGCAAAAACATAGTCAAAATGGTTAGAGGTGGAAAAACAACACCAGGCGTTAACCTCAGTTCAGCAACCTCAGTTTTTGAATTCTGGCCGAGAAGAGTTCAGAGTCAAGATTCAGATTATAAGAGAAAGTTTATTTAGAATTTCACAGAGGTAGAAGGACCAAGTCCCAGAAAAAATGGGCTCAGGAAACAAGTTTTAATAAAAGAAGGGCCCTTGGAGCGTAGGAGAAAAGGGAGAGGGAGAGAGATGTGCCTTGAGGGACAAAAGAAGAAGGATATGCAAATGCCTGATCTGGAAAGAAGAGAGAGAGTATGTGCAGGGGACCCCGTACCAAGGGCTTTTATCTGGAGACTTATGGGAGAATACCAAGAGAATATTCATCAGCTTTCCAGGTGGGCCTCCTTAGTGGTCTCCACTGATTGGTCAGTGCCAGGAGGCCATTACTCACTGCAGCTGGTCCTGACATCAGCCATGGAGTCACTCCCATCTGATTTTGGTGCTTCTCTGGGCCTGGAGCAGAAACACAGCTGAAGCCTAGCTGTCACCTTTCAGGGGTTAATGCTTAAGGGAGTGGTAATGCAGGGTTTGTGGTTTTGTCCATTGCTGGGCACCAGATCCCTCCAGCCTGGTGACCCTCTGCCCCTGGCCCATCATTCCTGCCCTACTCATGCTTGTCTCACTCCCCACTACAAAAATCACCACGTAGCAGTCCCTGCAAGCCTGGGATTCAGTCAACAACATTACCCACAGCCTTCTTCCATGATTGTCTCCCAGTATGTAAGCTGAAGTTATCCTTGTTCATTCCACCCAATGATACAGAAACATAATGGGTTAGCAGGGTTATGTTTAGGCCATGGAAATTCTCATTATCAATATCAAACATTTATAAAATAAAAATAAACATTTTTAATAATTGCATCAAAAAAGGTTAAACATAGGGATAATTCCAAATAAAGATTACAAACCTGCTTAATATAACATTGTTGAGATAAATTTTCCAAAAAATAATTACATAAAAAATAAGATTACATAGAATCCATAAATAAGAAATCATATTGTCAGGTATCAACACTTATTAAAGTGTACAAAAAATTAACAGCGCATATTGGTGCAGAGAGAGCCAAATCAACCCACACAGAAAAATAGAAAACAGTCCAGGAAAAGACTTAATTGTATTGAACACAATTTATAACAAAGTTGATACTCTAGTGCTCTGGCTAGAGAATGGTATTTTAAGTAAATGAGAGTACATGTGAATAAAAACACTTACCTAATAATAGGGGCAAGGGTCAGAGAAGGTAAATTGTGGAGAATGAGAGTTGAAGAAATGGGAGGAAAAATAAGACAAGATCAGATAAGACAGATAAGAAAGATAAATTTGACCTCACTGAATACCATACAGAAATATCATTTCATGTGGAGTGTATCTAAATGTAATAAGCAAAACCATAAATTTCTAGAAGATAGAAAATAGAAAAATGTGTTCCTGAAATATACTTATTGAGAACAAGTACATATTTTATAGTCAGAAATCCACTACTACTAACCTTATAGGACAATTTTGATAATAAATTTAAGGTCTAACATTCTCCATAAATAATTCTTAAGAAAGTGATAATGCTGTCTCACAGTGAAACACACTTGCATAACTCTAACCTCCCCAAATTACTCATATTAAGACTATGTAAAGAAATCCCACAAATCAGTAAGAAAAACAAACCACTAGGAAAATAAGTAAATGTGAATAGGTACTTTACAAGTGATATATCCGAATGATCAATGAATACATAAAAGACTCAATATTATTACTTTTCAAAAGATTAATGAAATAAAATCCTAGATAGTGCCCTGATACATACACACAAATACTGAAATTAAAGACTGATGATTTCAAGTCTTCTTGATAACACGGAGCAACTTTGAGCTCTGATGTATTGCTTCTACAGGCATCGAGTGATAAACCCTTTTGGGAAAGCATTTGGCAGTATCTTCTACAGGTTAATACACACTATAACCGGTGCCCTCCCAGGTCTCAGATGAATGCTGAGGGGAAATGCATACACACCAGAAGCACAGGAACATGTTCACTAATTAACAAATGTGTGCGTGTGTGATTGATTTGTACAAATGCATACACATCAAAATGTACACAAAGTACAAATGAACAAACATGTTAACCAAAAGATATTCATGGATTGTTTATAATAGCTGACAACTTAAAAACAATCAAAATGTCCCTCAGCGGTGTAATGGCTAGATATACTGTCGTGTAGTAATATAAAGGAATTGTATGTACCCTCTAAATAATTCTTGCAAATAGAATATTGAGTGCAATAGTCAGGACTAAAATAATACTTATTACCTATTTTCATTTATATCAAGTCCAAAATCAAGCAAATCTATTCTACAGTGTTAGAGGTCAGGACAATGGTTACCTCTGAGGAGGAGGAAGGTCAACAAGTAGGAGTGGTAAGGTGAGCTACGGGTCACTGATCACGCTGGCTGTCTCAACAAGGGTGAGTAAGCTGTTCAATTTTCGTAACATTGTAATCTTAAAATTAGTGTTTTATTTTCGTGTGTATGCTGAACTTAACATCAAGTTTATTTTTTAAATTGAAGCAATCAGTTAAATTTTATACCAACTTTTGTACCACAGAATATAAAGTTCCTATAAAAAAAGATGTGAGGGATTATATAATAGTGGATGTGGCCTTATAAATGTGATGCAATACTCAGGAGTCATAAATAAAAGAAAATGCAAACTGTACCTCCAGGGAGGGTCATTGGGCAGATTTGACAGGTGTGTGGCAGGGCACACTCCATTTTATCCACTTTCATCTCCGGAAATAGTATCATCTCAATGAATTGACTATGACTACTACTATAACTACACCTAATAATAATTTAAAATATCAATTATTTTTATAATCCCTAATAAAATGGGCTGGGTTATTAATGATTATGTTTAAGCTCTACAACATAAAGCACAAATTGAAAATCCTTAAATATCAATGAAATAATAATATGTATTAAGCCTTTGTTTTGAATTTTAAATAATTATTTGTAAAATGTCTTCGAACATGTATTCAAGGTGTATCATTAACATTTTATAAAAATATTGCTTGGCAGTATTTACTTGTGGAAATACTAGATAAACTCAACTTAGTCTTCGCTGAAATAATCTGTCAAGATCAAAGAAAAATTGAGTTAAAAGTTTTCGTAGTAAAAATAGCAGTAAGTTGAATAAGGTGACTGATGAAGACAGGCAAATAAAGGCATAGTTTTATCTTCTCAGAATGTATTTTGCTGGTTTTGTTTTGCTCTTTACACCTGGATCCAATGCCCCTTTTTGTCATGCCAATCATGTATAGCTGTCAACATTATTTAGATTTGCAATGGGAAAAGCATAACATTGTTACATGGCATTTCAAAAGCATGCACATTTTTCAGATAGGTATGATTGTGTGTGAGAAGTAATAATGTAAATAAATGAAAGAAAGAATGACTTTTCCTTTGTTATTGTGTTTTAATAAATGTTTCATTTCTTTAAAAATTTATTTTAATTTTTAGCCCTGGCTGGTGCAGCTCAGTGGATTGAATATCAGTCTGCAAACCAAAGGGTGCCTGGTTGGATTCCCAGTCAGGGCACAACCTGGGTTGCAGGCCAGGTCCCCAGTTGGAGAAAAATCTTTAAGAAAATTAAAAAAATAAATAATTTTGTTTTTTAACAGATTAAGATCAAAATTTGACAAAGTTTTATTGGTATACAATTCGTGAATATTAACACTTATGTTGAAAGAGGTGACTATTACTGGATTCGGTATAATTCCATTAGCTTTAAAAATTTCACTTGTTTTATCCCTTTATATAATCACAGGAACCCCATCCTCCCCAAAATTAAACAAACACACACTGAACTCATATCCACCCCACACTTGATTTCTGACACTGTAATTTTGTCTTTCAGAGAACACATTATAAATAGAATCATATACCTCTGATTGTCATTATGCTGAAGAAAGAATTTGCATAAAGTAACTCTTCACAAGTGTTGTTTGTGAAGAGTTACATCTACATAATGAATTCAGGATACATCCATTTTGTTGAATGTATCGAAAGTTTGCTTTTTTGTTATTGCTGCATTATATTACATTGTATGAATACACCTATAATAAACATTCCTGCACAGGCTTTTGTGAAAACATAGTTTATATTTATAAATATTGCTTGATCATATGATGAGTTTATATGTAACTTTTCTAAGAAAGTTCCAAACTCTTTTACAGGGTGGCTGTCTCGTGCATTTTCACCAAGAATGTTGGAAGTTTCAGTTTTTCCACAAACTTACAGCATTTGATAGTTAATATATTGTTTTTAACTACTCTAAAAGGTAGTATTTCATTGCCGTTGTAATTTACATTTCTCTAATAGCTAACTATGTAGTGCATCTTTCTGTACCCTTATTTGCCTATTTATATCTTCCATGGTGACAGCCCTGTTCAAATATTTTGTCAAATGTAATTACATCATTTGTTTTCTTACTGTTTAAAAGTTATTTATGTGCATATGTACTTACATATTTATGTGTGTATGTGGATATAATGCATATGTGTGTATATTTTTGTATTTTTGTATTTATAGTTATTTATGTATTCCTTTGCTAATATGTAATCTACATTGTTTAAACTGTCTTTTGAAATACATTGTCTTTTGAAGAAGTAAAGGGTGATGTGTTTGTTTGATCTTTTTTTCCCTTCTTTTGTCAATTATGCTTCTCAAGAACATTTTGCCTAACCCCAGGTCATTAAGATTTTCTTTCAGGTGTTCTCTAGTTTCTGTTTTGCATTTATATCTACGTTCTAACTGCAGTTACTACTTTGGTGCAAATTCTGAGGACTAAGTTGAGTTCTTTTGTTTGTTTGTCTGTCTGTTGTTGGTACATGAATGACCAATCATTCCAGCAACAGTTGTTGGAAAGAATGTCCTTCCTCCACTAACTTGATTTGCTGTATTGTTGACAATCAGTTGGCTCTGATTGCATTGGTTTTTCTCTGGTTTCTCTGTCTTCCTTCATTGATCTATGTGTTTATCCTCTTAATCAATATTATGTTGTCTTGATAAATGTAGAATTACAATGTCTTAACATTTGACAAATGAATCTTCCTAGCTTATACTTATTCATTAATATTGTTCTAACTATTCTATTCCTTTGGCTAACTTAGAGCTATATAAAATTTAGAAATTTAGAATCAAAATTTAAAATAAATTTTAGAAATCAGCCAGAGTTTTGTCTACTAATCCAAGGGCACTCAATACTTTACCAGTTATTTATGACTTTTTTTTCTATTTGGTTAACTAGATGTTTTATTAGATTTATACCTAAATGTTTCTGAGCTATTATATATTTTTAAAAATTACTTACCAATTGTCATTTACAACCATAAAGAGTTGTAGGTGAACTTTGTGTTTTGACCTTGTATTTTGCTATCTTGCAAGATTAACTAACATAGTTTTAAGAGTTTTTTGATAACTTGGAATTTTCTATGTAGACAACTACGTCATCAGTGAATAAGAATTTTTTCCCACTATATTGTTTTTTTCCTATTTTTATTACATTGACTTCTGCTCTTATATTTATCATTACTTTCATTGGTTTGCTTCAGGTTTATTTTTCTCTTTTTGTAGTTTTCAGTGGTGGAATCTTTAAGTTTGGATATGAATTTTTTTCTAATATAAACCTTTACTGATGTAAATTTGCCTCTAAGCACTATTTAATTAAATCCTTCAAATTTGGATGCACTGTATTACTTTCATTTAATTTATCATATCATTTTAATTTTCATAAAAAACATTACTATTGACTCATGAATTACATATAACCATATATTATTTAATATGAAAATGTTTAGATACTTTATGAGTTTCCTATTAATCATTTATAATTTAACTTGAGAACATATTTAGATTTGTTTCTCTTGACTGATGATATGATCCAGAATGGTGAACATTCCATGTACACTTGAAAAGAATGTGCGGTCTGCTGGTGGTGGGCATGTGAAACATGGCGATTGTATCAGAGGTGTTGATGGAATGGCGTTGTTCAGGCTCTCTACACTCTCGCTGGTTTCCTATCTACTGATTATCTTGGTTACTAAAAGTGTTTCAAAATCTCCTGTGTGTCGATTTGTCTTCAGTTATTAGACCATTAATTTTTTTTAATTCTAATGTTTTATTTCCAAATTCCCTACATATTGCCTTATCATGTCATTATGTCCTGCAATTATTAATCTTTGTCTTCTAATATGTACTCCTTAATACATATTCATCATTTATATAAAATTTGTTGAAACTTTATAGTTTCTGACAAATGTGTGGCCACTACTATACTGAATATAATCTGGATTTTTTTCTTTAATTTCAATTTTTTATTTGATTAAATTCTCATATGAACTAAAGGAGAATTCATGATCAAGTGTGACTGACATTTTATGTATTTGTAAAATTTTGTAGTTTAATTTTAAGACATTGCATTGTGATATCTATTTTCATGTGGGACTGGCATGAAAGCATTAAACATATTTTAGCTCTAAATATCAAACAACATAAAGACAAAATATAGCACAACTTATAATAGTAAACTAATTTCTTTGGCATAAGGTATCTGGAAACAGATTCCTCCTATTTGGGTTATGAATGAATAAAACAAAATTAAAAGTTTAAATTTCTACAGTGCTTTATAGAACTATGTTAAAATATAAAAGTATTAAAATTCAAATTTCCAGAGATACACTTTTATAACTCATAATGTTCCAGATAAATATTGCTAAATTAAATTTTATTCAGCTCTCTTTGAACTAATTAATTTGTATTTTCCTATGTCAATAAGATTTATTTCATTACTCTTTTTATCATAAAGAACTATCAAACATTTCAAATTTAACAGATTTTTATATAGTACAGATGTAGAATAAACTTGTTTGACTTTATTATGAGACATGAGACACATATAACCTATTTATGAATTTCTATATTATTATTTATCAAAAAATAAACCTGTTCAATTTTTAGGATAAAATATTTCATTTGGAAAAATGTTTTGATTTATTTTTATAAAATAAAAATAACTATCAGATAAAATTACTATCAGATAAAATAGCAATTAAATAATCTATTTTTAAAAATATCAAATAAAATATCGTTATAAATGTAGATATGTTATAATGAAATTTAGAGACATTATAGTAAAATGAGCATCTCATAAATGGTTTCTGTTGCCCAAAAGATACAATATTTTTTTGTTAATCAAATGTAGGTGTTAGAAATGTGTTCAGATAGGTTATATCACCAATGATCTTTGCCAAGTCATTAGTTACAAAATAAAAAACTTAGAAAAAATGTAATATGTCCCTATTTTCCTCAGGGTTACTAACATTATTCACTGAAGCAAAATGGTGAGCAATCATATCCAAAATCAACAGAGGTGTATTTATATAGCACATTGAATGCTTTTCATATTGATAGAGGAATAATTTGTGTGAACTCTTAAATTCTGAAATTGTGTTACAGACATTATTCATAACATTGTTTCTCTTCCCAGAGAAAAGAGAGTAGAATTATATTAATTGGCTTGTAGTTTTGTTACACATAATAAATGGAATTGGGAGAAGGAAAAAGGTCTTTAAACTTGTTTACTTTCGTAAATATGATAAGAAATATGAGAGGATCTTCTAATCTTTTCAAGTCCTAAATCATACATTTATGAGACTCTTAAGGAAGATATATCTAAAATTAAAACAAACATATTCATATATTGGGTGACACAATATGCCATTTTATAAAGGTAATCTCATGCAAATTCTCACTTTTCTCATGCTGTTTTTTTAATCCAATTTTAATGTTATATTTCAATCAATTTCAAAATGTCCATCTGTTAAAACCTTATTACCTTCATAATTAGCAGGTTTTAATTTCAGAGTGACATGTGGAGACTTCTGGTTAATATTGGTGAGATCTTCCAATATTTCCTTGAAACAATAAATTAATAATAATAATATCTTGACAATTACATTTCCAGCATAAATTGGTATCTAGTTTGTTTACCTATGTATTTTTATTGAATATATTGATGTGACATTGATTAATAAAATGATATAGGTGTCAGGCCTTCAGTTCTATAACATATCACCTATATTTTGTGTTGTGTGTTCACCATCCAAAGTCAAGTCTCTTTTGTCACTATTAATGTCACCTCTTTCCTCACCTACCCCTCCTCACCCCGCATGTCCCTCTGATAATCACCATGCTGTTGTGTCTATGAGTTTTTTTTCCCTTAATTCCATCAACTTTTTCACCCAGCCTCCAACCTCTTCCCTCAAACAGCTGTCAATCTGTTCTTTGCCTCTATAGACTGTTTCCATTTTCTCTGTACATTTTGTTTGTTTATTTGTTCATTAGATTTCACACAAAAATGAAAACATATGGTGTTTGTCATTCTTTGACTGGCTTGTTTCACTTAGCATACTATTTTCCATGTCTATCCATGCTGTCCCCAAAGGTAGGATTTCCTTCTTTTTCTGTTTTTACTACCTAGTAGTATCCCATTGTGTATATGCACCACGATTTTTGATTCACTCGTCTGCCGATGGGCACTTGGGCTGCTTCCAAATTTTGGCTATTGTACGTATATTATGCGCAATGAACGTAGGGGTGCATATATTCTTTCAAATTAGTGTTTTGGATTTCTTAAGATGTATTCTCAGAATTGGAATTATTGACCATAATGCAGTTCTATTTTTAATTTTTTCAGTTAACTCTACGCTGCTTTCTACAGTGCATGCACCAGTCTGCATTCCCATCGAGAATGCACGAGGGGCCCATTTTCTCCACATCCTTGATAAAATTTGTTTTTGGAATTATTGATCTAGCCATTCTGACAGGTGTGACATGATTATCTCATGGTGGTTTTAATTTGCATTTCTATGATGATTAGTGACACTGAGCATCTTTTCATATGTCTATTGGCCACCTGTAATGTCCTCTGTGCAGAAGTGTCTGTTAGGTCCTTTGCTCAATTTTTAATTGGATTTTTTTGGTGTTGAGTTTTATAAGTTCTTTATAAATATTGGATATTAACTCCTTATCAGATGTACCATGGACAAATATGTTCTCCCATTCTGCTGGTTGTCTTTTCATTTTGTTGATGCTGTTCTTTGCTGTGCAAAAACTTTTTAATTTTATGTAGTGCCATTTGTTTACTTTTTCTTTTGTTTCCTTTGCTCATGAAGACATGTCAGAAAAAAAATATTGCTATGAGAAATGTCTGAGATTTTTCCTGCCTATATTTTCTTCTTCAATTTTTATAATTTCAAGTTTTCTATTTAGGTCTTTAACCCATTTTGAGTTTATTCATGTGTACAGTGTAAAAGGGTGGTCTAATTTCATTTTTGCACATATCTGTCCAATTTTCCCACCACCACTTATTGAATAGATGGTATTTGCCCCATTATATGTCCTGTCTCTTAAATTGTCTTTTAATTTAAAAAGTAAATATTTCAAAGTTCCAGCAAACACTCTCTCACATGGCTTCACAGAAAACAAACCACAAGGTGAAGAATATTGCCAGGATATTGCAACCGGCTTATGATTTATTTCAAATCACTGCAGTAAAAGTCAGTGTACTCTAAGGCTGAAACATGTTTTTTTAATTTAATTTTTATTGTATTTTTTCCATTACCATTTAGTCCCCTAATACTGCCTTCCTCCAGCAACACACACACTGTTTTCCATGTCTATGAATCCTTTACTTATTTCTGAAACATAGTTTTAAAAAAGTTCTTGAGGGTAAAAAAGTGAAATGCAATGTTTCTGAAAATTTTGATCCTAAGTTCATAGACAAATGTATACAAGTATAAATAACCTGTATTGGTAGTTTCCTAAAATTTTAATTAAGTTGCCATTTTGTGCCAGAGGGAACTCAGGAGTAGGAGACAATAAAAGGTGAAATCAAATATAAAAGTAAACTTTCCTTCTGTGCAAAAAAATTAAGTACAATAACAAACATAATTATACAGTTAATGAAGAAATTCATACACTATGACACTGATACTCCAGATGTAAACTTGACAAGTAGTGACTTATCTTATTCTCTACTTTGAAGCATTAGAGAGATTTAACATATTATTTAGCTCTCATTTGAGAAAGGGTAAAAAGGAACCATTATCCTACAGTTAATCTTTCTTAAACAGAATTATTCAAGTGAATATTTTCCAATTAATATTAGGAATATTTTGTCAATGCACATTTTTATGTATTGTTGACAATTTTAATTTGTTTATAGTCATAGATAATTTAATAAAGCTCTCCTGCTGGCATTATTAATGAAATACATCATGCTAGTTAAATCCTTCTTTTATGTAAGAAATAGAAACAGTCACCTAAAAATGACCAAATTTTCAGTAGTAAAATACATTATTTTTCAGAGCACTCAAAGAAGGTAGTAGGCATTTGGGTATAAAATTTAAATATTTATTTTGCTATGAAAAAATAATCAATTAACAAGAAAATGTTTTTTAAGTTGCACATTTCCACATAAATTGATACTCGATTTATTACAAAGTAACTTGTAAAACATGTAAAAGTCCTAACACTAGTTCTATAATTGTATTAGACATTGAGGACTTATTTCTAAACTGGGACAGGATAATTTAAAACCTTCTATGGTCTGATTTCTACTACTGTTTGGAGGACTAGGGATTATCTTCCTCAATTTCTAAATTATGTTTCCAACTTTTCCTAAAGAGAGTAGAAGAAAGACGATTTGAATTCAGTTGGAGGATTATATGTTAGAGAATTGACTCTGTGGAGAGCCCTGACCAATACAAAGATATATGTATTTGTTTAAGTATAATTATGGTGGCAAAATAAGGAAGAGACAAAACAGATATTTAAACTGAGGTCAGTTCTAGGGAATAAACTTTTCTAACACTTATATTTTGGTAGACATAGGCATAAAATTATATCATGATATGATAATATATTTTATTGAATGAAATATGAAGTCATATAATTTTTAATATAAGGACTGCATAGAAACTTAGAAAATATGTGATAAGTGAATAAAATTTGATTTAAATGTTTCTAAATATTGCTATTCTGCCATATGCTACAGTTGAAAACTTTTGGATCAGGTCTTAGTCAGCAGTATATCATATCATGCCCTCATCAGAGAATGAACAGCTAAAGAAAACATCAGCAAAATGAAAAGGGAACCAAGAAAACATATTTTCCAATGATACCTCGGACAAGGGTTGATCTCAAAAATATATAAAAACTCACATGACTCCACTCCAGGAAGACAAACAATCCAATTAAAAAATGGGCAAAGGACCTGGACAGACACTTCTCCAAGGAGGACATACAGAGGGCCCAGAACATATGAAAGGATACTCAGCATCACTAGACATCAGGGAGTTGCAAATTACAACCACAATGAGATACTACTTCCCACTGGTGAGAATGGCCATTGTAAACAAATCAACAAACAAAAAGTGCTGGCGAAGTTGTGGAGAAAAGAGAACCCTAGTCCACTGTTGGTGGGAATGCAGACTGGTGCAGCCACTATGGAAAACAGTATCCATACTGTTTTCCTTAGAAAACTAAAAATTGAACTGCCTTTTGATCAAGCAATTCCACTGCTGGGATTAGACCCTAAGAATCCTGATACACCAATTCAAAAGAACCCATGCACCCCAATGTTCATAGCAGCACAATTTACAATAGCCAAGTACTAGAAGCAACCTAAGTGCCCATCAGCAAATGAGTGGATCAAAAAAATTGTGGTACATTTACACAACAGAATACTATGCAGCAGAAAGAAAGAAGGAGCTCCTACCCTTCACAACAGCATAGATGGAACTGGAGAAAATTACGCTTAGTGAAGTAAGCCAGGCAGTAAAAGAGAAATACTATATGATCTCACCTGTAAGTGGAACCTAATCAACAAAACAAAGAGGGAAGCAAAATATAACCACAGGCATTGAAATAAAAGAACAATCTGACAGTAACCGGAGGGAGGTGGGGGGGATAATGGGGGAAAGGGGAGGAAAGGTTTTCAGGAACAACTAGAAAGGACACATGGACAAAACCAAGGGGGGGTGGAATCAGAGGAGGGAGGTGAGGATGGCTGGTGATGGGGGGAGTGGTGGGGGTGTAAATGCACACAACTGTAATTGAACAACAATAAAAAAAATTAAAAAATAAAATAGGCCAATTAAAGGGTGTTCTCTGAAAAATAAACTTTGAAAATAGTTGGTGTCTATATATAGTTTTTCTTATAAACCATTATCTCCAATTCCTGAAAATATTTCAACTTTACTGCAGATTTCATGTGTTGCCCAGTATTTTTAACCAAATATATATATATATATATTTTTACAAAGGACGGTATTAAGTCATTTACAATGACTTTTTAAAAAGTAAGTATAACATAACTCCACAGAAACTAAATGGAGAAACAATTTTTTTCTAAACTTGATGGTTAGTTTTCTGCCAGTTGAACAAATTAAGATCATGAAAGATGGTTCAGCCCATCACTCCAGTTCCATAGATGCTAACATTTTATTTAAAAAGTAATACTTGGCTGACTTTTTAAACAGCTTCCCACCTAGTTCCTTCAAAGGCATTTAGTGCTTGAATATATTTTTGTACCAACATAAGTCTGATAGAAACCTGAAGGAAAATACAAACTAGAAAAAGTTACAGTGAATCTGTCTCTCTCTTTTTTACCATGCAAATGACATCTAAATAGTCAGCCCTCATTTAGAAAAAAATCATAATCCGTAACCTGTGAGCCCTCCTTGTAATGGAATATTGCCCGTAGCTATAAATACTAATTGAGAAAACAGAGCATAAAATTATTAAATAAGCATAGAAGATTAATATTTAAAAATCACAAGAAAACTTAATTACATGAGAAAGCAAACAACAGCAGTAGAGAGTGTTATTTAGAAAATGATTATGTGAAATACGATAGAGATGAAGATGGGGAGAAGATAAAACCTAGAATATCATTATTTCATTGCATTTTATAAAGTTAGGGAATTGAAATGCCATACTTTTAATAATGTTCAAATGAAAGAATCACTGCTTGAATACATAGTAAAGCATAATGTGTATGAAAGATTTCTCACAACCAGTTGTAGGCTAATGGTGTGCTTGGGATTGCTGTACAACGTACTTCTAGGAAACTCCTTTAGATCTTCCTCCCTCCCTTCCTGTCAGGGGGCTTTAACACAGCCCCCTGGTCCGCCACAGATGAAGAAAAGACTACCAAGACATGATCTGCTTGGGGAGGAGAGGTGGCCAATCTCTCGAAGGAGAAGGGCTCTGAGCCTTTCTCTCCATGGGCTTTTATTAGGTTCATTCGCTCAGGAATACAGATAAAGCTCATCAATCATTGTTAGCCAGTAAGGGTTAAACAATACATGATTTACAGAGAACTTTGAGGGCTTATTCTGAGTTACAGCCAATTAGTTAGAGGGCCATAAAACGCTAGGCGCCAGACTCATCTCAGGTCTGGGCCCTTATCTTTTAAATTGAGGGTACAAATTAAGTAGGTTTCACAGGAATGTATGCATTTTTTCTTAGGCCTGATTCCCCAGGGAATCTGCCCCTCCCAGCACGGGACTGCACTACCCTCTGTCATTGTTTCAGGTTTTAGTCAGGCAAGGGAAGTAAGGCAGCCAAGAGATTAGGAGACTTCTTGCAGACAGAATGAGGACTCAGGCTATTTCAAAGCCAAGGGGCGAGGGTCCATCACCCCCTTTTTCCACAGCCCCCTGAGTCCTTCCCTGCAGGCCTCTTCCGTGACCAGAACCTGTCTTAGGTTGATCCTCCCCGTGAGGATTCTTACCCGTCATTGGCTAACTGGCCAAGCTCAGGGCCAAGCAGGGTGAAGTGGGCAGAGGTGGCACACCTGCCAGGGAGATAAGCTTTGTCTCCTTAGTGGCTTGTGGTCCCAACTCTGACTCAGCCTTAATCATGGGGGCTTACAGCCTCTGAAACCAGGCAGGGCAGTTCCCAATACCTTCCCTTCACCAACATTCTCTTCCTTCCTAAGAATCCCCCATTGTGCCTTGCACCATTGTTTCAACCAGGACTTCTTTCTCACTTGAAATTTTTTGTCCACTTAGAATCAGTATTTTGCCAATTCTTACAGTACAGTAATGGGAATTATGCCATTTCTAATAAAGGTCTTTTAAAAAATATTATAACTATTTTGATGTTCACATTTACTATTTAAATGTATTGCTTTATATTTATTTTTTCTTAGAGCTGAGTGATATAATATCTGTCACTGCTCCCAGTTGCCTGCTCGCTTGTTATCATATGACTGTAGGGTCACCATAGATTCACATATTATTACTATAATTACAATATCAAATAATTATAACATCACTTTTTTAAGAAAACAGGAAATATGCAAGCCATTTTATTTACAAAGATACATATTTTGAAATTGTTCATCATTATACTTACTTAATTTTTTATAGAAAGTCTGATTGAGAAAAATACATGTCAACCTAAAATTGGAAATTTAATAAAAGACACACTATTTTCTTTTTTTAACTTTACATTTGTTTAGTAGCATATTTTAATTTACAAGTTTATATTACATTAAAGAGAATTTCATTTACCATTTATTAACTTGAATGTACACACACACAGAGGAGGTAAGGGAGAAAGTCAGAAATATGTGCTTATTTTATTCATTTTATTGTTGATTTGATGGTATTATATTGAGTAGTAAATTCCAGGTTTTCTCAATGAAATAGGGGTGTACTATAATGGACACAAAATCTTTTTACAAAACATCAAATACTTCCATTACTAATGTTTCCTCAGATATTAGAAATGTCCAAAGTTGCAACACTAATATTAGCTCTTTTGTTTAATAAATTATACCACTAAAAATTCTTCAAAAGGCTTTAAGCGTAACATTACTTAATATCTTGCTCAAAATCTATCAGTTTTATTTCTCTTGAAAGCAGTTATTCATATTTACTCCCTTCCTTATTTCTCACAATAGAAAAAAATCCAGCAAAACATCTGTAATTGTCACTCATACTGGCTCTGATAGATATGAAATAAGACACAGAAATAGGGCAAATGTGTCAAGGTTATATTTTTTTCCTTGTGATTTAACCTCATTTTATTTCACAATCCCTGTTTATCACAGCCTTAAAAAGTCACTTTGACCCTGAGTGAAGAAGCTCAGACAGACTTCTTTTCTAACCTTTTCTGTCTTCATTTGTCACTTGGTCATTTCTCTTTTCTACTAATTTCGAAACCACCTGGCTTTATCAGATTCCCCACTCAGTACCTATCACTGGGTTTCGCACTTTGCCAATTTAGATCTGATTCTCATCTTGTTGTACAAATGCTCTTCCACCAGGAAAGGGAAAGAGAAGACTGATTAAGCTCAGATCTGATTTTGAAGTTAGTGAATAGAGAGCCACGATGAAAATCGGTGTTAGAAACCGGTGAAGATGTAACAGAAATCTGTTTTTTAAACAAACCTCTTCATGCTTTATGCAATGTTTAATACGCCTTCCAGCTTTGAGGGAATGAGCTGCACTAAATCAATTACATTTTTTTCTTCTGTATATGTAATATTGTCTCATAAACTATATAACTTCTCCAAACCTTCTGTTTCAATTTATTGGCACATTCATATTTCATTTACGCAGAAAGTGAAAGCAAGCCTCTCCCTACCTAGGCCTTCACTTTAGTCCCACTTTGCCAGCCCTCTCACAATTGGTTTAATGAAGAGTATGTTCTCAAGCGTAGAGCTGAGACAACTCTGAGATGCACATTGACATTTTTTCCTGTTATAACCATTTTTGTTACAGTTTTAAATGAAACATAAGGCATGTTCACCACCAGATAGTTGTGAAATGTCAACCTGGCGTGGCTAGCAGATTCTTTCAAAGGAGCAGCAGCCTGTACTAAACTTTCTGCGGCAGAGAGCAAAGCGAGTAGCACAAAGGTGGAGGGTTAAGCAGAAGCAAATTCCAGGCCAAGATGCTTGTGGATGTTTTAATATCAATTTTTTAAAGTTTGGAATAGAAAATATATAATAAAACTAAAGAATGCATTTTAAACAATACATTTACATTCATTAAACAGAATGTGTTATATTTCAATGTGATGTTTGTCTTTACAAAATGATGTAAATGAGTTCAAAGTGGTATGTTGTTATTTTGCTATGATAAATGTTTATTTTTCTTTAGTGTTTTAATTATGTCAGATACTCTGTTATGTACTTTATTAAATTATCTCATTTAGTCTAAAAATTATCCTATCATATAGCACTATGCTCATTTACCAATTGCCACTGAAAAGAAATCTTATGGTTTGCTTCTATTGCTTTTAACTGTTTTCATCCATAATTTTCTCATTTTAAACTCACAGTAACCTATAGAATAGCATCATTTTTATTTTGCAAATTAAGAAACACAGAGGTAAAGTTACTTCGTTGAGACAATCCGTACAAGTTTTTTGAGATTCCTTACTAACACTTGTTTTAAAACTCCTAACAGCTGATATACTCAAAATATCCAAATCAATAAAGTTATTGGCGAAAAAGAAAACAAAAACTCCTAACAATGTCTGCCTCTTATATTTCACATTCGCTCTGTGTATATTCAGAGATTTTAGAACCGGTTGTACTATTCCGATCATTTTCTTTTCTGTATTGAATGATAAATTAGGATGTGCCAAAATAATTAAAAGTCTTTATTGCAAAGATTGGCAGTAATTTGAAAGATTCTTTAAATGTTGAGCTTATCCATTCTTCCATTGAACATTGATTACCAGGAGAGTTAGTCATTTTAATGGTATTTTACATAATAATATCAACTTAAATGAGGTTTTGAATATTTTAATAAGCTGTGTAGTATTTTCAATAGAATCTATAATTGACATCTCAAAGTAAAACTTTGCCTTTCATTTCTTTATGCTTGAGCAAGTTTCTAAAGAACATTTATATGAAATGCCTTTTAACATTTTAATTATTGATATTAATGTTTCACACCAAGAGTAGGTAAATTCAGTTTTCGAGAGTACTGTCCTCTTCAAAGAAACACTTGCAAAATATATTGACCCAAACCACAGGGTGGGTCCACAAAACAAAGTTTATTCTTGTACTATTTATTGATTATTGCATTATTTTCCATCTGAACAATTGTAAACCTGCTTTTGGCCCACCCTGTATGGAGGTCAGCTTTTCAAAGGAGGTTTGAAACTCCTAATTCCTCTTATAAATGTATTGTTTTGAATATTTTTAGTGTGATAAGATGTTTTTCAAAAAAAGCTGTTTTTTCTTGGAAAGAGCCTAAAGTCATTATGATTTGATAATAAAGCTATAATAAATGGCAGTTATGTTATCGAACCAGGTTTGAAACATTGATTGATCATTATTAATCTTATCAGCTATTTTTAAAAGCCTCTCCTGTCTCCAGGTTTTCCCAAAATTCAGTCTAATTTATATATTTTTACCTCCAAATTGTGATGATTCTAAAACATGACTGATTACATGGAAATAAATGATTCACAAAGCAATCTCTCTACTGCTTCACAGATTAAATTATCATGTTTTATAAAGTATACTTAATTAAAATTATCAATATTTTAGTTGCAAACTTCAAAGGAACATTGTAAGCAATATTGGTAAACTAAATTATACCCATGCTTCATAAAGCCTTGCCTAAATTGAACTTTTAAAAAAGTGGGGTGAAAATGGAGACAAACATACTTGAACAACAATAAAAAAAAGATACCCCCCAAATAAATAAATAAATAAAACCTTAAAACAAACAAACAAAAGGTTCTATACCAAACAAACGTGGTAGGGTTCAAATCATCTTTTCACATTTGTTTTACATATGTATGTTTGTATGTATGTGTGTATGTATATTATAAAAGTGACTTTAGGGAATAAGAATATTTACAAATTAAAAACCCTTAGAATGTCCCCATTGCGATAATGAAGAAACATTAAGAAAGTCTCCAGACTAGAGCAGGCACACTGGGAACATTCTCACGAAGGTCCTCTGGTTGTCCCGGAGATCGCGGTGGACGCTGGGTTTCCTGTGAGCTCAACACACTCGTGTGTCTCCTGCTGGAGCTCAGGTGTAGTCTGGGCAACTTAGCACTCACTGGATGAGGCCCGGTGCCATGGCATCCACCGCATCTTTGCATCCGGAATGGCTTTGTGTGTGTGTGTGTGTCTTGCTGATGATTCCACATGCTGTTTATGTAGTATTTTTGCATCTCCAGTTTTGTTATAATACTTATATTCATTATATATTCTTCATATGTTTCTTATTTCTTAAAAGTAATGATAACATTCTTGTATTTCCTTTAGTCAAACCCAATAACTTGCATATTGTTCACATTTAATAAATATCTAAAATCTAATAGTATTAATTGAACTGATCATTTACATTTTAAAAATATTTCATTTATTTATTTTTAGACAGAGGGGAAGGGAGGGAGAAGAGAGGGGGAGAAACATCAATGTGTGGTCGCCTCTCACATGCCCCACACTTAGGACCTGGCCCGCAACCCAGGCATGTGCCCTGACTGGGAATCGAACTGGCTATCCTTTGGTTCACAGGCTGGCACCCAATCCACTGAGCCACACAAGGCAGGGATACATTTGAATTAAAAACAGTGTGTCATTATGTTTTCTTTTTGGGAATCTGTCCTTCAGTTTTCCTCCATTGTTTCCTGTGTATTAAGGGTCTGACCTATATGGACTGTGACAACTACCGTCCTTAATATCTGGTTTTCAGTTTGCTTTGGTTAATGGGGAGTCCTTTGCTAAAGATTGTTTGTGCCCCCTCTCCCCAGCATGCCCAGGTTGGAAACCAAACTCCAAATATATGATGTTAGGAGGTAGGGCCTTTGGGAAGTGATTAGATCTTCAGGGCAGAAACTTCAAGAATGGGAATAATGATCTTATAAAAGAGTCTCCAGAGAGTGACCTCTGCCCTTCTTTGAACACAGGGGAAAGTTCGTTCTCCTTGAACCGGGAAATGGACTCTCACCAGACACCAGATCTGCAGGTGTCTTATTTTGGACTTCTTAGCTTTCAGAGCTCTGAGAAATAAAATTCTGATGTTTATAAGCCATGTACTCTATGGCCAATTTGTTTAGAAGCCTAAGCAGACTAAGACAGAAACAGATAGCAAGATGTCAGTGTGCTACTGGAATAAATACCTAAAACTGTGGAATTCACTTTGGATCTGCTAGTAGAAGGTGCAGCTGTGTTGAGGTGCATGCTAGAACCTAGTGAACATGACCTCAAAGGTGAGTTTGGTAAAGGCTCAGAAAGAGAAAAGGACAGCTGTGGAGAAAGCCTCAATCTTAGAAAATACTTAATTCTAAATAGAATGTTGGTAGGAATATGGTCATTCTGATAAGGTCTCAGACAGACGTGAGAAGCTTGTTACTAGACAATGGAGGGAAGGGGACCTTTCTGACACAATGAAAAGCAAAAATGGCTGAACTGTGTCCATGTCCTGTTTTTGTGAATGGTAAAATGTGCAAAAAAAAAAAAAAAATTAAGTTGGACGCTTGGCTAAAGAAAATCTTTAAGCAAAGTGTTGAAAGAGTGACCTGGTCTTTCCTAACTTACAGTGAAATGTGAAAATGGGTCATTAAAAGAACCAGAACTTAAAGATTTGGGAAATTATCAGCCTATTCATATGGAAAGGAAAGAGAATGTCTATGTGGAAGAGAAATCTAAAGTTGTGGCCATTCAGTGAGACATTAGTCGGCCATCTCAACGAAAGCTACGAACTACTGTCCAAGGCAATGGAAGAACGACACTGAAGGCCATTCAGAGATCATCAGTGCTGCCCTCACTATCACAAGCTCGGAGTGCAAGGTCCAGTGAGCAGAGTGATTTCAAAGGGGTGGGTATCTGGGACATCACCTGGGACTCCAGGGACATCAACTGGTCCTGCTGGCTCCACCTCATATGGAAGTCTCCACTCCCTAAACCTGGGGCAACTCCTCAGCTGCCCCAGATATGTTACAGGCTTCAGGGTACTCTAGGCACAGTAGTCAGCCCTCCTCCCTCCCCCCACGCAAGGAAGCAGGCTTTGGCTGTGTCTGTGGCCTATTCTCTGTTGGCACATAGCATAGATGAGCTGAGTCGTGGAGTCATGGCTACCTTTCCCTACATTGCAGAGGGCAAGGTGCCTGCAGAGAGTCCATTCCAAAAGAGGCACCTGGCCACCTGAACATCATTCCAGCCTGGGGAACTGCAGATGTCAGACCCCAATCAGGAAGAGCAGCTGAGGCAGAACTGTCATCTGGAACAATTCCAGGAAGAAAACTCTAATTGCTGAGAGATAACATGGTAGGATAACCACAGTGGCCCAGGAAAGCAGGGCATCCAAAGAGGATAATTCTTGAAACTGAAAGTTAAATGCTGCTTGTACCATTGCATTCTGAATTTATCTGGGATCTGTAATTCCTTTATTTTTTTTTCCTATTTATTTTAACCCTTTGGGAATAAAAAATGTTTACCCTATACCTGCTCCACAATTGTGTTTTGGAAGCACATAACTTGTTTAGATTCACAGGTGGAGAGGAATTTGGATGAATCCTTGGTCTCACCCATATCTGCTATAGATGATATTTAGAAACTTTGGGTTTTAGAATTTGAGTTGATGCTGGAATGAGTTAGGACTTTAGGGGCTATTCTACTCAGATGGATGTATTTAGTATGTGAGAAGGACATGATTTTAGGGGGTGAAAAGGCAGAATGCTATACACTGAATGGTTGTGTCCCCACTAAATTCATATGTTAAAATCTAGTCCCCAGTGTGATGTAATTAGGAAGTGGGGCCTTTGCAGGTGATTAGCTCCGGCCAGTGGAGCAGACCTGTTATTTCTTTCTCCATGTGAAGAAACAGCAAGAAGACGACTACCTGTGAACCAGGAAGGGGCTCTAAGCAGACACCAGATTCACTGATGTCCTGATCTCAGACTTCCCAGACTCTACAACGGCAAGCAATAAATTTCTCTAGTTTATAAACCACCCTGTCTAGAGTCAGTCATCAGAGAAACCAGACCAGAATAAGAGACCCTGGAAGAATATCAAAGTAAGGGAAAAACAGGGATTCAGTTATTTATTTCCATGAGTCTCCCTTGTGCAATGCCATGGCTGGCTGTGTTCTTGGGTGAAATTTATTACTTCAGGTACATTGTACTTCACAAGTGCACTGTTCTGTATTCCTGGATTCTGTCAACCAGCCTGTCCCCACTTCTCCATCAATAAATCAACAAACAACAAGTGCTGGTGAGGATGTGGAGAAAAGGGAACCCTAGTGCACTGTTGGTGGGAATGCAGACTGGGGCAGTCACTATAGAAAATAGTATGGAGTTTCCTCAGAGAGTTAAAAGTGGAACTGCCTTTTGACCTGGTAATCCCACTTGTAGGAATATATGCTAAAGATATTGAAACACCAATTTAAAAGATTATATGCACCTTTATGTTCATAGCATCATTATTTACAATAGCCAAGAAGTGGAAACAACCTGAGTGATCACCAGTAGATGACTGGATAAAAAAGCTGTGGTGCATTTATACAATGCAATGCTATGTGGCAGTAAAAAAGAAGGAATTCCTACCCTTCCTTCTCAACAGCATGGATGGACCTGGAGAGGATTATGCTAAGTGAAATAGGCAAAAAGCATGATTTCAATTATATGTGAAGTCTAATGAACAAACTAAACTAACAAAATAGAAACAGGCATAGAAACAGAGGCACAGATACATGGAACAGACTGTTAGCTGTAGAAGAGGAGGGGACAGGATGGGAGAAGGTGAAGGGATTAGCAAAAGAACATGTATGCTTGACCCATGGACACAGACACCAGTGTGGCGATGCCCCGAGGGTGGTGGGCAGCAGGGGCTGGGCATAGGCGGACACAGGAGGGAAAAGTGAGGACAACTGTGATAGTGTAAAAATAAAAATAAAGAAAAAAGAAATTGTTCTTTATAATAATCACCTAAAAATTCAAAATCTCAGGTCCGAATAGATGACAGGCCCAAAGGAAATGCAACTCTCTCACATACAGGTGAGAATATGTGAAATCATGCCTCAGTGTAACATAATTTCATCTGGACATGCGCATGTATTTGGCAATGCTTGGGATGAGATGTGTGTCCAAGTGAAGGAAGGTTATGAAAACAAAGTAAACTATTAAAATTTGTGTGAGTTTAATTAATTCATAAATTATGTTCAAGGCTTAGATAAGTAGGTCTCAAGATTAAATATGATAATGAAGAAGTAGTAGTATGAACATAAAAGTTTGAATTTCAGATATATTACTTGTGTGCTTTTATTTGCTCTGCAAGTGGTTTATCTGTCTTCTATCCAGCTGTATTTGTCTATTAATCTATCAAATAATAGCATAAGTATTATTTATTCATTGTTTTGCTTGTTTTCTTAAAACAAGCAATTGAATGAAGATGGAAAAATTTAAATATAAATGGAATACTATGATGCAATATGGTTTGTGCATTGTGAGAACCTGGATCAATTTTTTAAATTAATTTTTTATTCGTTCTGAAATTCCTAGTACTAGTGGATATAGCCATCTACTATTTGAAGTCCTGCAATAAAATCTGTTTTAGTAACATAAAACATGTCAATGATATATGCAACCTGAATACATTACTGTGGTTCCATTAATTGTAACAAATCTGTGCTCTTCTTGAAGGCACCATATTTTAATGTTTCATATCACTATATTCAGCATACAGTTAGTAGTCAACAAAAGTTTGCTATTTTAATTGCATATTTTAGCTGTTATCATAAAACTGAACAAAACTGTAGTTAAATATGGTTTTAAAACAACTGTCAAAATGTTGTGTAGATCCAATATCTTTAGGAAACTGTTTTGTATTTGAACATAGACGTATATGTTGACCTAGTCATTCCAATCTTACCTGTGGAAGACAACTTGTGCATAGGTACTAAGAAGACACACAAGAATGTTTCAGACGTAAATTGGAATAGCTCACACTGTAAACAAGACGTGTTCTAACGCAGTTGTTAGAGTTGACATGTGCACAAGATAGACATATATAACCTATGGCTTTAAAATACATAATGATAGTTTTAAATGGCATACAAATTTGAAATGGATAAATACAAAATTGAATGTACAGAAATATTTTGGTGAATGTAGCAGGGGTTTGTTTCCTTTTATGAATGAATTTTTGTTACAACATCTAAATCCCAGTTGCTCAATTCCTCCCAAAAGTCTAGGTATTATTAGTATAGTCTTGTGCAATATCCAGGACAAGGAAATGCTCACGCATGCACATTTGCACTTCCTTTTTTCTATTATTCCAACTTGGTATT
This sequence comes from Desmodus rotundus, assembly GCF_022682495.2. NCBI lineage: Eukaryota > Metazoa > Chordata > Mammalia > Chiroptera > Phyllostomidae > Desmodus > Desmodus rotundus. The sequence continues at coordinate 81,033,591 of NC_071399.1, read as the reverse complement.
GCAACGAAGTGATGTCATTTGACTTTCAGTGTCCTATAGTTGAGCCAATCCATGAACTTGCTCTACGTTCCATTGTCTTTTTTTCTCCTTGAGCTAATATTTTTAAGATTTATTTTTTAAGGTTTGTTTTCTTTAATCTGGAAAATTTTATCATCTGAAAGTCAATTTCAATAAAACAATTCAAAATAGAGAAATGACTTTTGGCACACAAAGGAGTTCATGCCATCAATATAAAAAGTTTAGAAGGGAATAATATCAAATTTAAGAATAAAAAAGGCTAGAAAAAAATTTAACAGAATCTTAACATTTGTTGTATATTTTGTTTGTTTTTCCAATTTTAAGTAGAACCTTTTAATTATGTATCTTCTATTTTTTTTCTGACATTTCTTTTAGAATTTTAGAGGTGTCCTTCATTTCTTTTATTTTATTGAGGCATAATTGATATATATAATTATCATATTTTGATCATATTAGTTTTAAGGGTACAACATAATGACTGGGTATTTTTAGGCACTACAGATGATCAAAATAAGTTTAGTTACCATCTGTTACCATACAAATTTACCAAAAAATATTTTCTTCTGGTGCGAATTCTTATGATTTACTCACTTGGCGACTTTCAACCACGCACTACCATATTATTGACTGTAGTCGCCGTTCAGCTAGTTTGTTTTAATTTGACCACGTCTGCACATTTGCAATCTTCCTGTGGCTCTAATATTCATATTTGTTTTAATGTTTACTGTATGTATAAATACATTGAATTATCACTGCTAATCCTTCAGTATAATTTCCCAAGTCATTTCTTGGTTGCTTGAAGCTCATCTTCCAGTAATTTCCCAAGATAGTCACATGGACACAAAATGTGTTCTTGCATTTTAAAACCATATTTTTAATGGTTTTATGTTTGAAGAAACTAGACCTGATTATAAAATCCATGATCACACTTTGTTTCTCTAACTATTAAGTAGGAGTTGCTCAATTAGACTTTGATTTTGAATGCCTGGGTTGTGGGTTTGGTCCCAGTCAGGACGCATGAGAGAGGCAACTGAATGATGTTACTCTCCTTTTCTCTCTCCCTCCGTTCCCCTCTCTCTAAAATCAATAAGCGTGTCCTTGGATGAGAACTTTAAAAAAAATTGTGATAGCTCAAAGATAGTTTCCTTATTTTCAGTCAATAACTCATTTAAACAAATGTATAAGCTGATGCCAGACAAAATTTTCCTAAGAGGAATTCTGGTTCCATTTAATACCTCCGCTGGATTCTTAGTTTCTACAATAAAATCTAATTTGTTAATCTTGCACTAATGATTTCTATTGAGTTCACTGTCCCAAATAATTTCTCCTCCTTGAATTCTAAATCACTTTCTCATGTCACCGTACTACCAGCCAGACTGACCTCCATGGTTTCTTCCAAATATGCCCCATAATTTCTTGTATCCATTCCTCTGCTTATTTAGTTTTCTTTATCAAGAATTCTCTTTTTCTCTGTATAAGTTAAAAGCATGTGAATATATAAGCCCTCCAAATAACTGTCTGGTTCAGAAAGATTTTCCACATTTCCTAATTTTGAGGTGAATTGTCCATTATCTGAAATTCTCTAATATCTAATTTATATTTTTCTAGTCTGTAGATAATTTGATGTCTATATATAATATTAATTCATCAATTATGTCAAAATCTTTGAGATGGGGGCTATATATTCAATTTCTCTTTATGTTTTGCTCTTTACGTTTCGGACCTAGAACACTTGTAAATCTCAGTGCCTGAACAGAAGAACCCTCCTCCCACTGCCAAATGTTGCAGTCTTTGTAATACAAAACCATTGGCCTTAACAAAGCGAGGGCTTGCCATTCCAAAAGATAATTGACTCTCATAAAAGTTAATGTTGCCATTTCCAAGCATTTGGGCATTTCTTAAAAAAGGGGTTCAGCATTGGTGGGGATGCAGACTGGTGCAGCCACTGTGGAAAACAGTATGGAATTCACTCAAAAAATTAAAAATGGAACTGCCTTTTGACCTAGCAATTCCACTGCTGGGAATATACCCTAAGAGTACTAAAACACCAATTCAAATGAACTTATGCACCTTATGTTCACAGCAGTGCTATTTACAAAAGCTAAATGTTGGAAACAGCCTAATTGCCCATCAATAGATGAGTGGATTAAAAAACTGGTACATTTTACACAATAGAATACTATGCAGCAGAAAGAAGGAAAAAGGAATTCCTACCCTTTCTGACAGCATGGATGAAACTGGAGAGCATTATGGTAGGTGAAATAAGCCAATTAGTGAAAGACAAACACCATATGATCTCACTTATAAGAGGAACCTAATGAATAGAATAAACTAATGAGCACAACAGAACCAGGGACATGGAAACAGGGAACAGACTGAGAGCTGCCAGAGGAAAGAGGAGAGGAGGGACATAGTGAAAGAAGGAGCAGGGAGTAGTCAAAGAATACGAATGGGTGTGGGCAATGATGTGGGGAGGGACCATGGGAGCTGGGGAGAGTGGGCTGGACAAAGGAGGGCAAAGGTGAAAATTTGGCACAACTGTAATAGAATAAACAAGAATAAAAAAGAATAATATAAACTGTGATGATGTAGTTTGTAAAAAAAGAAAACAGCGTATAGATTATCTTTCTTGAAAATATCATTTTTCAATATAGAATATTCCACATATTATGCCTTTCAATACAAGCGGAAAACTGAAGGTGAGAAACAGTAAATGTACTTGTCAATGCAACCGTTTGGAAATGATTTGTAGTGCTTTGTGATCAAATGGTGGCAGTTCTTTTTGATCATACTCACCTAAAGGCCGTTTTGCAGAGTAAAAGTTTTTTCACATCTCATTCTCGCCATTAGGAGAACGCAGTGGATTAGTGTTAAAGCTGAGTGGCTGGGTTACATCTACTCCAAACAGAAATAATTGAATGATGAAAAGACTGACAAGAGGTTTGACATTTTAATGGAATTATTTTGCCGTCCGTGGAGTGGTTGGCCTTTAATGAAGTAGTCTACAATCTACAATGAAAGTGGAAACATTTGAATATATTGATGTCATTTTTACGGATTCAAATGCATAATATGTACAAAATACAGGCATGCTATGGGTTCACAAGAATGATTTTTTAAAAGACAAGATCATGTATAATTTTTTTTGAACATTTTATAAACTTAGTAACAGGTAATATATCATGGCATCATACCTTCAAAAGTAGAGAGCATACAGATGAATTACAAGGACTCTAGAGTAAGCTTGTCACTGAAATATTTGATTTCTAGCACCGTTTTTACAATTTAAACTGTATGTAGTTTTGGAAAAGTCAATTTACATTTTTACTATGATTTCATAAACTCTGAAACTGGAAAAACACAACATATGCCTGTGTTATTTTCCAGAAATTTAGTTAAGATCAATAGGAAAATATATACGTGAGCATGTTTTAGTTTGTAAACTCCAAAGCAAGGCAAAAGAACTGTGATGTTACTAAGTAGGCTTGAAAATAATAAAAATAATAGAACATCTAGGACAATGCCTGATATAACAGCAGATCTTTTGATTTTGTTTCTAAATCATTCTCAAAAACAACATTTCCTAAGAAGCTACTGAATTGCCTGAATGAAGTTGTGTAATTCAGCAGATAGCAATAAAAATTCATGTACTAGGGTATATCAAATAAATAAATACATATGAAATATTTTTAGGCTTCCAAGCCAATGCAGAAGTTTGAGGCTGTGGTAATAGACAAACTAGGGGAGAGCTGAGGCTGAGTCATGAAAAATCAAAGAAGATATCAGAGGTCAGGTTTGTCTTGAGTAGGCAATTAAAGAGTTGGAAGAACACATATTTTTCAAAAAAATGAGAGAACCTCATAAATAAGGCAGGAGAAAAACAAATCGAGGCCCATTTTGTGAACAGCCAGGGAAAAAGGCTGTTGGAAACTGATGAGCAAAGTGAAAACCAAGCTTGAATTCGTCGTAAAGTTCCCACAGACCACTAATTTGCAAGCTCTGGAAATGAATTTCATTTCTTCAAAGTATAATTTTGCAGTAGCCTCTGTCTCCCCCCAAATATAACAAATAAACCCCTCAAAACATAAACCAAAAATTAAAAATAAGTGAAAAACTCCATGTTAATTTTTATTGTACATTTTCTGATCTAATTAAAGAACAAGTCCAAACCAGAACCAAATTGTGACTTTTGAAGTTTCAATGTTATCTTTAGTTTCAGGTCATTACCACACTTTATATCTGCATTTCTCTGTTTGGGGGGGAAAATATATCTGCTCTGAGGATTGTAAGAAGTCTGGTAATAAAGAACAATTGTAAAATAGCATGCATTGTATTGTCAGCTATACTCTACATAATTCCAATAAGACCCTTAGTAGCCTAATACTAATCTGGCATCAGTCATGATACAAAACTTGCTTCTGGTGACTATTCCTCATCTCCATTCTTGCTGTGTATTGAGTTAAGGATTAAAGTAAATCCGCACTATTTCTGGGAATATTTTAGAAATGGCTTAACTCTCATCAGCCTAAGTGGATTTGTCCCTGAGTAGCAAGGCCGCAAGACAACAAAGTGATGACTCTGGAGAAAGTGACCTGGACTGAATTCCCACGGATATATTTGGGCACCTTGGGAAAATTACTTTTCCCTTTCTAAGCCTCAGTTTTCACCAATGTAAAACTGAGAGGTTCAAATGTCTCCCAGGAGTTATTTATGAATATACAAATGGATATTTTTTGGAATATTTGTTTTTATTTTTGTAAAGGGCTTAGTATAATGCCTGATTCATAGAAAATATGTGCCACACGTTAAATACCTGCATCTAGATGTTAAGATTAACTTCATGTTTCCCAAAAGCAGTCTTACCATGAATTAGGTGATAGAAAGTAGTCAGTCTCTTTTTATATTGAGAGGAACCACAGCGTTAGGAGGCTTGGAAGTCATATTTAGACTTGTAAATTAGGTTACAAGCTCTTTTCAGTCAGGGACAAAGTCTTATTTGATTTCTTCATCCCTAGTGCCTAGCAAAGTGCCTAGTAAACAGTAGATGCAATAAATGTTTGATGAATGCAGCTATTAAAGGGAAAAGGAAAAGCCAAAACCCACTTTCTGACCATCAATTGCGGCAAGTGGGAATAGACCAATTTAGATAACTTTACTTGTTAAATGAGAAGCAAGTCCGAAGAGCTTGACACAGCTGGCTTTGAATTGAGCTTGATACTCTTCAGTGCTTTGGGGAACTGAAACAATCATGCTGGGCTGGAGAGTTCTCTGAACATTTCCACCAAAAGTAGCTGTTATGTACTATGACCTAATGGCTACCGCTTTTCTGCAAGGTTTGTTTTCACTATGTGGTATAATCATGTTTTTGCAAAAGTTAATATTATTTTCTTAACTTTTTTTTATTGTTCAAGTACAGTTGCATGCATCAGGGAAAATACTCATTTGAAATATTAACAATACGAAAAACATCCGATTTGTTATCACTCAAATATAAGAAACATTAACACATTAATATCACTTATATGCGAAGTTGCCTAGACAGATAAGTATATTTATGTTAACAAACCAAAAATGATTGTTTAACGGGAGGAACATTAAAACTGCTATTTACATCAAACTGTGAAAACATAAATTTCTATTTTTCTAAGCCATGCTTCAGTGGTATTATGTCACGGCAGTCCACACAGGCAACTACACTGACCTTGGACAGTCTCTACTCAAGAGGATTCACCTGGAACTCTCTCTCTCTCTGATGCTTTCTCCTCTCTGTACTTTTCCATTTGGACTCTCACTGCCATTCACTCTCTGGAATTCCAACTCTGTTCTTTGAGAGGCAGATGCAGTAATGTTCACATACATGTCAAGTCTCCTGAATTTAATCAATGCATTCAATGCACCACTGTAACTAAAAAAAATTATTCCCAGAAATAAACACAGTATTTTAAAATGCAGTCTGTAGTATGATTAAATAATAATCTTAAAAATCTTAAAATATGTATGGAGGGAGTGAAAAGTTGAATCTATTGAACTCCTGTACCTCAAAGCTCTATGTGGTCTTCTTTCGATATGTGTCATCATAGAATTTCTCCTATCAAGCCCAATTTTATATTTTTCATTAAAGTGCACTATGCATTTCTTAATCATAAACATTATGCCTTTTTGCCTGAAGAAAAATCTGTTAGGACAACGTTCCGTATGAATTAGTACCAATGCCAAAATTGTCTGATTTTATGTGTATTTCTACAAATTTTATTTGTATTTGTAATTTGCATTTTGACAAATTGTGCAATATCTCCCGATGCTCTAAAATTACACGTGAATATTTAACCCAGATTTTCCTATCTTCTCCTGATACTTTATAATGACATTGAGTATTTCTGTTGCATAACTCTGTATCCATAAATAATAATATTATGTCTAATTCTTTAATATGAAAATAAGAGAAATATACTTTTTTAAATTCTGAAATTAGTCCTTAGGGTATCAACTATTAATTTTTTTAATTCAATAATTATTGTCACAAATATCATCCACTAATATGTATGGCAGTGTGGCAGTATATATACTCTGGGTGACAAACACTTTCCATGTCATATTACCTGTTCTGCTTCTCATCACAGGAGGGTGATCATCACAGGTCATTTCCTACTACCCTACATCAAGTCATTTCTGCCTGGGTTTGTCCCTTCTGAAGTGAGGGTAGGGTATAGAAGAATGAGAGGATCAGGGAATCTGGTTACTTTTCTCTACTTTGTATCTAGCAGATTCTTGCCATCGGTTCCTCTTTCCTGGGTAATCAATAGATCTCCAAAGGGATCTGGGTAGTAACAGCTCTTAGCCTTATTTGGCTGGTTTTCTGGGATCCAGAATTATCACTTCTGTTGTCTCAGCTTTTCCGTCATCTAAGAAACAAATTATTTACATCGAATCCCCATTATTTTAAATTCTTAACCTTGTTTATTTCACTCTGGCCGTACTCTTACTAAAATAATTTGTTAGAAAATCCTCATCTGAATATTGATTTTATACTTTTTTCTGAGGAAATGTGTAAGTTTAAATTGATAAATTAGTAAAAGAGAATGACCTTTAATATCTCAATGAGTTCCGATTGTTTAGCCTCAAGAAGACTAGAAAAATGAATGATATTAACTAACTCAATAATTTGAAATATTAAGGAGGAGAAGAGCAGTCAGCTATTATTAATCTCAATACAGAGATAGAATAAGAAGGAAGACACTCGAGGTGTTTCAGAATGAGCAAACAGCTGCTAGCAAAGGAAACCAATTTAGAAGAAATTGTAACTGAAAACCAGAATGTACCATATGTAGGGTGATTGTATTGTATACAGACATGTACCGGGACAGTCCAACTTACAGAAGTTAGATACATTTCTGTTATGAAGGCAGATCAAAAGCGCTAAAGATACAGTGAAAAGCACAAGTAGTAACTGGCATAGAGCTAATTTAAGGGAATTACATTAACATCTTAGTGGAATATAATTTAAATACTTGAAGTGATTTTGTGAATCTAAAATTCAATTTGTTCACTTTATTAAATAAATCAAATTAAAATTAAAACTTTAAAAAGTTAAGTTGACCCTACCTTAAAATGTGTGAACTCAGCCTAAAGGCCATATATTTCCCTTTTAATCCTTTATTTATTCCACTATGTTTCTGCTTCCAGAAGAGTTAAGAACATGACAATTTTAATAAGCACATTGTAAAGGCATTATGTTTATTGAATGTGTACCCCCAAAAGTGGTGATACATTTACTTAATTTGTATTTATACAACAAATACAATGGAAAAAGCCATTATATCACAAGTACTATAACTTAGCAAAAATTCTCATCCTAATTCTCCACACGTGTAAGGTGAAATTTGTGGTTGAAACTGCAGGTGTTGAGAGACAGTCTGTAGAAACATAAGTACAACTTTGCTCCTTGAATTGTCTTAAATGACCGTGGTATGTCCTTCGGGTTTATCTGGAGGGTCTGCAGAGTGAGCAAGCTAGGGCCAGCGACTGGTCCCTTTTCTAGGTAGGTCAGGCAGTAGAGTATTCTTTCACATCTAAAGGCTTTCATGGACTTTCCAGGCACCTCAAATTCTCCCCATTCTGGGCAACTTGACTTCATTTGACAACTCCTAAAAACTGCTAATTGCTTAGTGTCCAAACATTCCGTTAATCTTATGACAGACAAGGTTGCTTTCTTTCCTGCCACGTATGGAACGGGATTTTCTTTCACTGAATGCATGTCTTTTTGGGATGAAGGATGGGGAAAGGACCTGTGCTTTCTACTACCCTTGACCCAGAAATTTCCCCAACAAAGCCTATTTTCCAAATCAAACTGTATGTTATTGAGGAAGTCACCTGACATTACTTCCATGACACTGATTTGAGGAATAATATAAAATAATTAATAGGTGCTATGGAAATATATTATTATGTAAGTGGAATATTGGGTCTTTGTAATGTCAATAGTGGGCATTTATTTCAGTTTGCATGAGGGACATTTATGGAGTGCTGGAATATTCCAGTGTGTGGAGCTGCAGGCTTAAATGTTGCCCACATCGTGCAATTGAGAATCAATGGAAAAGGGTCTACCAATCATTGAGCAGCAAGTTCAAGCTCAATCTTACAGCAGAGTCAAAATTGTATTAGAAAAAGACTTTAAGCTCAAAAAAGACTACATCCTTTTGGCAAGTTATTAAGGGACTTGATATTTACATTAGATATAAAATGCACTGGAAAGAATTGACCACAGACAGAAATAAAACAATTGGAACATTACACCACTGGGATAATGAAAAAGAGCAAGTCTACCCTAAAGTTAAGTCACCAGTGCTGTTAATATGAACTTTGTTATACCCCTGACTACTTCAGTTTCCTTAATCTTTGTAATATGTCTATAACTATACAGGTAGTGGAAACTATGTGGATATTTAGTGTGGTGAGATTCCAGAGTCAGGGATTTGGCAAGTCATTGCAAAGGGTTTTCAGGAACTTTGAGTAAACCGGATACAGTCCTGTTTATGTGTGCTCCACAAACCACCAGAGTCACCTAGGAAGGTGTTATATTATCTATTACTGCACCCTCCAAATGCATGAAATGAAGCAGGGTATTACGAGTTGGGCTTGACAATCTGTGACACTTACAGGCTTCTCAGGTGACTCTTATGTTTTATTATTATTTTTAATAATGATTAAAGAGACATAAGGTGACTTTTAGGTTTTGTTATTATTATTATGTTTTATCATTATTTTTATAATAATAAAATTAGAAAATCATAGACCTAAGAAGATGCTATTGATTGAACAGTTCACTAAACAGTTATGTTTCTAGAGAAAGGTATAAGATATAAATCATAAATATTGCTAAATATAGGATTTTAAAAATCTGCTCCAAGTAGATAAGCATAGCTGTGCCTGGAGGTGACCTTCAGTTCTGAGATTCTATTTTTTTTTCTTTTGAAGTAGGATTAATCACTTCTCACTGAGTGGGTGTTAGTTCTCAGTATTTCCATTATTTTCCCCTTCCACATAATTTTGTTTATGAGTCAGCAAAGCTAAGCAGCTTTAAAAAACAAATTTCACTTGTTCTAATAAATGATCCTCATGCATAAATAATACCTTTGTTTTGAACTCAAGTTGCATTTTATTTTTAAAACCACCATCAATGCATGTCAGGTGTGTAATTATGTGATAAAAAGACAAGTAGATCACAGTGCAGCCACAGGACTGTCTGCCTTTTGTTTGGACTTTACCTTTATCTGACCATATTACTCAAGATATAATTATCATTAATTGTGTATATTTCAAGGGGATTATGTATTAAGAACTTGAGAACCATAGGCATATCGGTGGCTTTCTAGTACACCTGGCCTGCTTATCTATAAAAAAGTAGGTACCTATATAAAATGAACCCTGAGAGAATGGCTGCAGAACATGTGAAACTGGGTACATGTAAAAATAGGGAAAGATATTGGTAATGGCAAAGTTATTGACTGTTTCAGTGCTTATTTCTATGTATATTTGTTTCAGAAACCAAATATCTTCCACATGCACTGACGAGAATGAGAGAGAGAGAGAGAGAAAGGGAGAGAGAGAGGGAGAGAGAGGGAGAGAAGAAAGAAAGAAAGAAAGAAAGAAAGAAAGAAAGAAAGAAAGAAAGAAAGAAAGAAAGAAAGAAGAAGAAAGAAAGAAAGAAAGAAAGAAAGAAAGAAAGAAAGAAAGAAAGAAAGAAAGAAAGAAAAGGAAGGAAGGAAGGAAGGAAGAAAGGAAGAAAGGAAGAAAGGAAGAAAGGAAGAAAGGAAGAAAGGAAGAAAGAAAGAAAGAAAGAAAGAAAGAAAGAAAGAAAGAAAGAAAGGAAGAAGAAAGAAAGAAAGAAAGAAAGAAAGAAAGAAAGAAAGAAAGAAAGGAAGAAAGAAAGAAAGAAAGAAAGAAAAAGGAAGGAAGGAAGGAAGGAAGGAAGGAAGAAAAAGAAAGAAAGAAAGAAAGAAAGAAAGAAAGAAAGAAAGAAAGAAAGAAAGAAAGAAAGAAAGAAAGGAAAGAAGGAAGGAAAGAAGGAAGAAAAGGGAAAGGAGAGGAGAGGAAAGGAAAGGAAAGGAAAGGAAAGGAAAGGAAAGGAAAGGAAAGGAAAGGAAAGGAAAGGAAAGGAAAGGAAAGGAAAGGAGGAAGGGAGGAAGAAAGAAAGAGAAAGGAAGGAGGAAGAAAGAGGAGGAGAAAGAAAGGGGGAGAAAGAAAAAGAAAGAAACTAACTGCTTCTCTTCCAAGGAAATGATGCTTCAGTTATTACCCAGTTTAACTTGGTACAAAGACAGTAAAGCCGGGCATCTATGGCTGTTTACTTTTTTCTATTTTAACAATGGTACAATCCACTCTGTTTTCAGATAAGTTTAAAACAACTTATTATCTTGGTTTATGAATTAAAAGGAGGGACATTTATTGTAATGTAACATCCTTCAGGACAAATATGAAAAACTTGGAGCATAGCTGAACACAAGGATGCTTTCAGGAAGGTGGTAAACTTAAAATCTTGCACTAAGAATTAGGAAGACTTTTGCATTGATTTTGAGAAGGAGTACATTTTAATTTAAAAAGAAAGTTTTCCAAGGATATTTTTTATTAATGTTCTCTAGTGATTCTGATTCTTAGATGATGACAAAGAATTTGGCCACCACCAGAAGTGAGGCAGACCATCATGGAAAACACAGTTTCATATCAATATATCTTCTCATACTTGGGCTGAAATGACACATTTTTATTCATCAGTTGAGACCTTTCTTTTGAAATGCACAATGTATTATTTGCTGAGTCGGATCTGACATTACCTTGGCCTGTTACTGAAGGAATTCAATTTCATTCTAAATCAGTGCGACATACAATTTTAAGCGTTTCTGTGTATGTGTTCTGGAAGAAGCTTCATTTTTCACATGTGTAATATAATAGATTGAATTTCTGGCCATCCATATCCCTCACACACAAATAGCTATATATTACCTTTGTTTTCACTTTGGGCTTTACATTTCATCTTTTCTTAATTGATTTTGAGACTCTTCTCCCCCACCAAATTTTTTTTTCTGAGTTCAATGTCATTATACAGTTGACATAGAAATTATGCTGTAATATTAAGATAGGTCTAAACAAAGAAAGGTAATTTCTTATTAAAGAAAGATAACTATAGATAATGTCAGATATGAATAATGTAAAATTTAGTATCAGATGTAATATCTTTCAATTTTAGATATGTTTTATGCTCAGAAAAATATTAAGCTAGATTTTGGCATAAGCATAATGGTATTCTGAAAATTTTGGAAAGTGCATGATTAGGTATTAAGTTCAAATCCATTTTTGTAACTGTCAGTTCAGTGACTTCAGGCAATAGGCACTCTGATGTAGAACTTTGCTCACTTGGTAACATCAGGGTTATCATAATGATATCTGTCTTTCAGATTTGTTGTAAGGATATTTTATGTTATGTGTAAGGTGCCCAGAGCCGTTTCTGATGTATAATAAATGCTCATGTTTTATAATAAGTGTTCATAGGTAGCTGTTATCATGTGTTTGTTATTAGGTGGTTAAGATATAGTGGTGTTTGCTGAATTGTGTACACCAAAAATATATGTTCAAGTCCTAATCCCCTGACCGTGAAACTATGCCCTTATTTGCAATTACAGTCTTTTCAGATATAACCAGATCAAGATAAAGTCATAATGGATTAGGGTGGGTACTAATTAAACATGACTGATGTTCTTATAAAACAGAAGGGACACACAGCCACAAAGGGAGAGATGCCACATGATGACAGAGACAGAGATAAGAGGGATGCATACAGGAGGAGCCCAGGAACACCAGCTTTGCTGGTAACTGCTGGAAACTAGGAAGGAGGCATGGCAGAGACCCTCTCTCATTGTTTCCAGAAGAAACCAACCTTCTGCATATCTCGGCTTTGTACTTTTCACCTCCAGAACTGTAAGACACCTCTTGTGTTAAGACATCTAGCACGTGGTACTCTTTTATGGCAGCTCTAGGAAACTAACAAACATAGTATCAAAATTAGTTATATGTGAATTTACAATGTATAAAAAGCATTAGTTACACTCAACTAGAGAAGCTGAGGGCAAGTTGCATGTTTAGAGCAAAGCAAGGAAAAGCAGGTAGCAGACCACATGTATTGGAAGTTACAAGAGATAAGTAGAGTTGGAGAGATGACAGTGAAGAGAATGAGTTAGGTTCTCAGGGTCTTAAGAGAGGATAACCATGAGGTGAACCACTAAGAAAGGTGGATAAAGAAAGAAAATGAAGCAGGTGGATGCTAATCAGATAAGAACAACCTGGGGATTTAATAACTATCATAGATCTAATAATAGGGAGGTGAAATATATGAGTTAATTATTCTAGATTTGTAAAATACTGGCAAAAAGTACAATTTGAAATTGTATCATCATACAGTGATAGTGGCATTGAATTCATGTCCTTATAATCATATCTGTAGTTTAATAATGAATGTCCTTTGAGCTTGAGTAGGACAGGGGAGTTTCAGAATTCGAACAAAGACTTTTGCTTAGAAACAGAGTGGTGTTGGGCAGGTAATTTTGTAGCAATTTAGATAACTGTTTTAATGTTACTCATTATCTATGTGCAATTTCATGTACCATTGTAACAGTCCTCTATAAGCATTATTAAAAGTCTACATTTTGAATAGCGATATACCCTTCAGCTCTCCTTGTCTGTCTAATGTTATGCATATATTGTTTCATGGAATCGCACCTATTCCTCAGATTTGAGGTTTTCATAGAAATAAACTGGAGAAAAATCACATAAAGATTAGTCTAAACATACTAAAAATTAACCAGGAAATTTAGTGTTAAACAATGGAAATAATTAATAGCTATATTGAACCAATAACATGCATTGACTTGGAATTTTGTTTAATGTCAAATCTTGGTCATAAGGTTCTTATTCCATCACCATGTAGTGTTTCAGGTTAGTTACATGAGTCATTCCATGTATCACTTTCAATGAGTAATCTTTTATGTCAGCTTAGCTTGTACTAGATACAGCAGGTATCACCATAGAAACAGAAAAAACATGTTTTCAAAATATTAACTATAATAAATACACAGGGTTAGAAATGTACTTGAGCAAATAAAATTAATTCAATATTAATTGAATTTTGATTTGTTAACAAATTTTACATTTAGGCCTATTATATTTACAGTATAGAAACAAAAATTCAAGCAATAATATGTATAGTCTGTACAAATATTAACAAATTTCAGAGTTATTTAATGAGAAATTAAGAAGTCATCCTTTGAGTTTTAAACAGGTGTGTCTTATTTAAAAATGTTAAGAGCTCTTTAGACCTTAATCTTTTGAACTTGTAGATTTTCATTGTATTTTATAATATCAAAATAATTGTTGAAATATTGGATTTAATAAGATACAATGATTGTTTTAGAGTCAGTTGCAATTATTATTTTGAATGTATTATTAAAGAAATATTCAGTTTTTTACTGAACTTTTCACATTGCTGGAGATCTTTCATAAAAGTAAACATATCAATTAAATAAATTCAGATATGTTCTTTACACTTGTTCTTGTAAAATATGAGATTTGTACTCAGAATATAGTTTTCTTTAGTAATAATTTCCTAGTAAAGAATTCCCACAGCTTTCTTCCAGAGATTAGAATCATCGGTAAAGAGAGTAGGAATTGAAGAGTAGTAATATTTCTCTCATGAGCACTAGAATTATTTTTTAATTTATGAATTTAGTGTGTATCCTCACCCAAGTGTATGTTTACTGATTTTTAGAGAGAGAGGAAGGAAGAAAGAGAGATAGAAACATCGATGTGGGAGAGAAACATTGCTGGATTCCCTCCCTGTGTGCCCTGAGCAGGAATCAAACCCTCAGCCTATTGGTGAATAGACCGATGCCCCAGCCAATTGAGCCGCCTGGCCAGGGCAACACCAGGATTCTTCATAGGTGGCTGTGAACTGGGATGTTGAGTAATTGCCAAATACGCTAAAAATGGAACTTCTTTTCCCCCCCTAATTCTCTACACCCTCCCCACGCCATGCAGATTCCTTTAAATGAGATGGTAGACTTTACATGGATTAGGTACTTGTTAGAACACTTCGGAGCAGGACCAACTACAGAGCTTTCAGGACCCGGTGCTAAATTGACGGGCCCCTCGTTCAAAAATTAGTAAAAATTGCAAGATGCCAATAGCAGGGCATCAAACCAATTGTGGAGCTTTGGGACTGCATAGGGCACATGCCGGTAAAGCCAGTAGTCCTGTTTGGCGGAGTTCTCCAGGACTCTGTTGCATCAGAAGAATCAAAAGGCCAACAGAGTAGCTTCAGTCTTTGGTACGCTTACCTCATTTTCACCAGAAATCTCACCTAATTAGCTTCCTTGCAAAGACCAGCTCAACAAGTTGTTCTGTTGTTAAAGATGAATTTTAATAAACAGAAATGCTCGATATTTAATTCGAGCTTTATGTGTACTAGGCCCTTTGCAGAGGAGCTACGTGGCTGAGCTCATTTAACCTCGATAACAAATAGGAATTACTATGTTATTCTAATTTTATAGGTAGTAAAACAGAGGTGAAGAGCAAATCGTTTACGATTATGAAAGGATGAAATGGAAGAGGCTAGGTGTAAGTCAACACATCTTGCATATAAAAACTTCACTCTTGATTATGAGGTTATTTTATACTGACACATGGAGCATTTTATTCTTATTATTTTATTAACTATTTTACTGATGTGGGGCCCATAAGTAGAAAAGTACACATATCAGAAGTGTACAGCTTGATGAATTAGCACAAACGACCAGATGGGTGGTCCCACAGTTCCAGTCCCGCCCCCCATGAAAGTCTATGAAATGCTGATCACTTCTCTTCTCCCAAATTCTAGCACCATAACCATAATTCTTTGTTATTTAAATTTGTGTAAATTGAATGATTTTGTTTGAACTGTATATTCAGGTATGTTTCTCTCAATGTTATGCTTGTGATATTCATTCATGGTACCTGTGTATTCGTAGCTAAATCATTTTTATTGCTGTGTAAATATTCCTGTTCCATACCGTATTTATGTATTTAATTTACTCTCAGGAATGTAGGTTATTTCCAGTTGTTTTATTGCACAGGGCTTGAGATCGTTGACAGGTTATGCATATGTTCAATTTCAGTATTTACTGCCAAATGGTTTCCAAAAATTTTAAAGCAATTTACACTCCTACCAGTAGTCAATTCTTATATTCAATTATTTTTGTAGGTAAATATACTATTGTTCAGTTTTAATTTTGCATTCCCTTGATGAATGTGGGTTTGAGCACATTTTCAAATGTTTTTGACCACTTCGATAACATCAATTGCAAACTGCTTATTCATGTTGTTTTTATAGATATTTGTCTTGTTGTCACTTCTATAGAGACCTTCTTTATGCACTATAAATATGACACCTATGTTAGTTATAAATTTTGTAATTATAATCCCTCACCCTGTGGTGTATGTTCATTTTCTTAAATAGCCTTTTGATAAACAGAGGTTTCTAACTTAATTTATCCAAATGAATCATTTATTTATAATTAGTACTTGAATAAACATTTTAAATATATTTTCCTACATAGAGTTCATGAAGAAATTCTTACATGTATTCTCTAAAAAATATTTTTCTCTTTTAAATGTTTACATTCATACGTGTAATCCAACTTGATTTAATATTATATGGTATGAGTAGGATGAAATATTCCCTTTTATTTATACAGATAGCTATTTGAATCAGAGTATCTAGTTGAAAAGGTGGATCTCTCCTCACTGTTTCATAGTGTCATCTTTCTGATACACTGTGTGTCCATAAATGTATGATTCTTTCTGGCTTCTCTCTTTAGTTCCAACAGGCTGCATTTCAAACCTTGTCCAGACCACCCTATTTTAATTAAATTGTTTTAAGATAACTCAAAACACCAGAAAGACATTTGTGTAACTACTTTTACTTCTAGAGTGTCCTCGTTATTCTTGAGGCTTTCCTTCTCAATACATATTTTAGAATTAACTTCAAGTTTTATGAAAATTTTTTTCTAAGGACAGGTCCATATGCATGATATTGAGTGTTACTATAGTAAAAACATTCTAATGACTTTAGGTCTTTAGAGTTTTTTAACGATTTTCTTCACAAAATGACATATTAAGTTGGATTTATAATGAACATGGTTGTATAAGTCTTCCACCTCTTCTTTTGTCAAGAATTTTTTACTGTCCTGTTTCTTGGCATTTCATGGAACATTTTAAAGTAAGTTTATCAATTTCTCACTCTGCTTCTCCTAAAAACTATTTGAAGGCCTTTATTGGATTCTACAAAATCTTAGCCTACTATGTATGCTAACCAAGATCAAATTGGTTGAAGGAAATTTTTACAATATTGAATATTCAAATACACAAACCTTATATACCTCAATTTATTGAGGTATTATATATTTTTATCTCAATGTTAATTTTTGTGTAAAGACCTGGCATACTTTTCAGTAGAACTATTTTAAGTGACTGAATTTCTTTAATATATTGAACATATCTTTTTTATATTTTCATTTCTAATGTAACTGCAATATAGAAATAAGTTTGGTGTTTACATTGCTCTTTATCTAATGATTATTTTACTTATATATGTTGGTGTCTGTAACTCTTACAGACTTTGTATGGACACAGTCATGCTATATATCAATAAAGAGATTTTTATCTCATATTTTTCAGTCTTTATGCCCTTTATTTTAATTTTTTTTCTTTTTAATGCAATGCCTAGATACCCTAGTAAAATAATGAGTAGAATAGCAGGAATCTTTCTTATTTCCAATCCCACCAAGAAATTTTAAATATTTTATTGTAGGTTGGCATCAATAAACTTTTCCTATGAAAGGGCACATATATGCATTTTTATCTTTGGGGCCCACACAGTCTCTGTCACTACTAAAAACTCTGACAATGGAGCAAAAATACAGCCAGAGATAATATGCAAATGAATAAATGTGACTCTCTTTCTTTATACTCACATTTTGTAATAAAAAGTGGTTGGATTTGTTCTGTGGGACATGTTTGCCAAATGTTTTCTACAGTAAGGATGTTCTTTTGTGTCAACTTTTCATAGTTTTGTATCATAAATTTATGTTGAATTTTATCAAATGTTTTTCCTGAATATTTTGTGTTAATGATTTTCTTTGTCTCCCTATTCTGTTAATTTACTGAATTTCAGTAATTGATTTTCAAATTTTAAACACATGTGCTTACCTGGAGTAAAACTCAACTGCGTGAAATAAATTAGTTTACTTTTAAAAAAATCTATTGATAGATTTAGGTTATTTAAATGTATTTTCTTAGATTTTTGTGTTGTTTTTTATTTTGTTTGGGTTTTTTTTTTCAGTTACAATGTGCTGTAATTTCTCTTTCTTGCAATATTTTGTCTTAGTATTCTATTGAGATAATTTTGGCCACACTAAATGAAGATGGAAACATTTTCTCTTATTTAATTTCTTGGCAATTATCTGAGGAAGTGTAATTTTTCCTGTAATTGCTTGGCATTTCTTTCATGGTGAAGCCAACTGAGTGCAAACTTAGTTTGTGCAATAGTTTTTAATGGGAGATTAAATTTATTTAAGAGATTTAGCACTTTTTAAATTTTTTGTTGTTTTCTTGTCAGTTGCACTGGTTTTCCAACTTTTTTTCATTTCTTAAAAATCAACAATTCTGTGGGTAAATACTTCTTTATAAAATCATCCTTTAAAAAATATCTGCAGCATCTATGATTAGGCCATTTTTTATTCTGATTTTATCTTTTTATCATTTTCTTACTATTTCCCTCTCTATTTTTTATATTACTAGGATTTATCAATGTATTACTTTTTTCAAAAACTAAATTTTGTCTATTTGGATATTCTTTACATCTGTTTATTTTCTATTTATTAATTTATTTCTTATAATCATTATTTCCACCATGGCTGGTATAGCTCAGTGGATTGAGTGAGGGCATGCAAACCAAATGGTTGCCAGTTCAATTCCCAGTCAAGGTACATGCTTGGGTTATGGACCAGGCCCCCAGTAGGGGGTGCATGAGAGGCAACCACACATTGATGTTTCCCTCCCTCTCTTTCTCTTCCCCTTCTCTCTCTCTAAAAATAAAATAAATAAAATATTTTAAAAATTCATTATTTCCTTTCTTACATTTATTTGTGTTTATTTTTATTTTCTTTTAAAACTTTAAAATAAATCTTTAATGTATGTGCCCTTGGCCCTCAGTAGGTCTGAAAGCATTCAGTTATTAACAGAAAGATTGCTTGTCTCAAATGATATAATTAATCACATAAAATTAAACTACTATACCCCCCCCCCAGTCAGGGTGAGTTAAGTTCACATGGACATTGAAATGTTCTCTTCTTCCTTCAGTCTTCTTCTCATATTTTTCATTTTACTTGACTGACCGCCTGGATTTGTACTGCCCATTCTCTCTTCGCTAATGCAGACTACGCTCCTTTGCTAGTGAACTTAAGAAAAACATAGCTCTCATGCAAAACCCATCAATTTTAATGGGAAAAGGATTAAAAGATATTCTCAACTCATGTGATATAATTTGTCTAATAAGCTTTATATCAGACATACCCAACCTGAAGCAGGAGATAGGAAAGCCCAAGCTAGGCCTCCAGAGAGGGCAGCTGCCCAGGGCACACACAAGTTCGAGAAGGGTGAACTATGAAACCCATACTCGATCAGAGCATCTGGTTGAGAGGAAAATGTGTCTTCTCCAGTACTAATTTCTACACTATAATTTGAAATGATAACTACTCAGAAATTAAATATTTGTTTTTCTACAGAAATTGACTTTAAATGATATTTTGAGATAAATGGTATTTAAAACTATATGGTGCAATTTTCTATATTAATTTTATGGAGAATTTGATTTCAGGTTTTTTTTTTTTTAACATAATTACTTGCCTTTCTTCATAAGGTAAGATAGATACATTAAGTCATACTCACATAATCTAAAGTTGAACTGATAATAGGCAATTATCAATTTCTTAAACATTATATATTTTTCTTTTTTTCTTGCATGTTATTTTATTGTTGTTCAAGCAGTTGTCTTCACAATACATTTTTTTCTACAAGAATTTCTCTCCATAACTTTCATCCCAGTGGTGTTAACAATGTCTTCAATCAACTAGGTTTATTATTTATAAATATTTATTCACTTGTGTTGTAATCAGCCAATGATTAATAATCAAAAGACTATTCTCAATTTAATTTGTGCTAATGTAAAGAGAGAACTAATAATGGAAATAAAATCAATTGCTTATCTTTCTGAAAAACTTGCATTTCATATGAGAAGTTGAAAAAACATAAACTAAATAAAGGTGAACAAAACCATGGTATTCATTATATAAAACAATTGTAAATGTTATTCGAATTAAAATTTAATTTGATTCAAAAACATATGCTAAGCATCGGCTTCACCTGAAGCTGTACGATGGTGTGTGATGCTGTAATAAGAAATGGTCTGTGTACACTAAGCAAGGTGATGCTCACCAAAAGCTCAACTGAGGTGGGAAACAAGCTTTAAAGAAATCAGAGGTTATTTTCTCAAAGAAGTAAAACTAGAGTTGGGTTCAGATAATGTAAAGAATGTAAATTCCACAGGCGGCATGTGCTGATTTCTACTTAGCACATTAATGTAACATTAAAAATTGGAATACATTTCTATGCAACTTTGGAACACAGAGGGTATTAGGTGTTCATAAAGGCTATGTTCCTTAATTGTTCCTAGTCTTCGATTACTTCAAGATTTTCTATTTATTGGTTCATGTACAGAAATTGCATGAGATGTAGTGGTTTTCATATATCATGCTGGCTTAAGTCTGGTCTCTGTCTAATGAAATCAAATTAGTTTGACTACACAGATCTTGTGAGCCTTTAACAAACTCTCCTTATATTTTAGTCATGGACCAATTAGCTGCCATCAAAATCTCCGTGGTTTAATTCTCTTAGTTTGACTGACAATTACTGCTGATGTTCCTACTTTACCTTTGAAGATTAATTCCAGCTACTTGAATTGTACTACCCAGGTGTTTCACCTTCCCTATTGGACCTAGGGAAACCGTTTCCATGGAGAATCATCTCTGACCTATAAAAGGCAGCCAACGTGTTTTTCCAAGAAACTGAACCTTTCCTCACCCATGCCCTTTCTAGTACATTGGTGGAAAATGAATTTTGTGGTCATTCACATAGACCATAGCTAGGGAGAGAGTGAACAAAGTTATCATTTCTAGTTTTCAAAGTATTTAGGATAATTTTCCCTTAGATTGTCAAATAAAAAATGACACAAGCCAACACAACAGTAGTTGTATGGTGTGACTGAATCAAAATTATACTTATTTGTCACATCAGCCAAAAAAGGTAATAATATGTTGTGGGGGGGCTCCACCCCCAGCCTCCCCCCCCAGCTGCCATGGATGAGAATAAGTCTACCAAGACATGATCTGCTTGGGGAGGAAAGATGGCTGATCTCTCAAAGGAGAAGGGCCAAGAGCCTTTTCCTCCATGGGCTTTTATTGGGTTCAATTTGCACAGGAATACAGGTAAAGCTCAACAATCATTGTCAGGCAGTAAGGATCAAACAATAGATAACAAACACAGAACTCTGAGGGCTTATTCTAAGTCAGGGTCAGTTAGCTAAGGGGCTATAAGACTTTGGGAAACAAACTCACTTCAGGCTTGGACCCTTATCATTTAAATTGAGGGTATTAGCAAAGTAGGTTTCACAGAGTTTTATGAAGTCTTTCTTAGGCCTGATCACCCAGGGGAATCTGCCCTTTCCAGCACAGGGCCGTACCCACTCTGGCATTGTTTCAGGCTTAAGTCAGGGAGGGGAAGTAAGGCAGCCAAGAGATTAGGAGACTTCTTGCAGACAGAATGAGGACTCAGGCTATGTCAAACCCTCAGGCAAGGGTCCATCACCCACTTTTTCTATAGCCCCCCAAGTCATTCCCTGTGGGCCTCTTCGTGACCATGTCTGTCTTAGGCCATCCCTCCCTTGAGGAATCTTACCCGTCATTGGCTAACTGGTCAGGCTCAGGGCCAAGCAGGGTAAAGTAAAGTGGGCAGAGGCAGTGCCCCTGCCAGGGAGATAAGCTTTGTCTCCTTAATGGCTTGTGGTCCCAAGGTCTCTGACTCAGCCTTAGCCATGGGGGTTTACAGCTTCTGAAACCAGGCAGGGTGGTTCCCAACAATGTTGGTGTGCCACAGATTTTTAATAATTAGTTTAAGTGTGCCATGAGCTGAAAATGGTTGAAATTCGCTGATCTATGGTGTTTGTTCCAAAATATTTAGAATATAAACAGTCAAAAAGAAAGTGAACAGCTAATCTATCCTTCTCAAAGTTGAGACATCAGAGAAAAGAACAAAATGATAGAAAATAACAGAATGACATAAGAGGATGAAAAACTGACACTTAGCTCTGACTTCATTTTGAATGAGCTTGTACAGTATAACACCCTTCCCAGAGAGGAGGAAAACAGAAACACTCAACTCAGAAACATAAACAATAATAACAACATGCACACATGTCCCTCAAATTAAAAAAAAAAAAAAAACTTGGTCAAAATGTATATGCTTGGTATTCAAAATAAATAGTCTTGAAGACATTTTTAAAGACATGTTAAATCCATTCTTGCAGTGCTGATATTTGAGGGTATATTACATTCTTACAGATATCATAGTTATGAAAGAAAATTACCATTTTTATCATCATGAATAGACAAAACAGAAATTTAATAAATTTGATAATCCTTTATTTTTCATTGTTTTACAAGCCAGGACTGAAGTCGGGCCTCTGTGATAACCTTCTTTTTAATGCAACTTCTTTCCTTTCATTTGTCTATCTTTCTTTGGCAATGTCTAAAGGAAAGTTGCAAAGGTTTATTTGCTATCTCATTTTCCAATATAAGATTTACCCAGAATTATTTGTAGTTTGAACTAAATTATTGTCCTAAAATAGAGTCACACTTATCCACTATGATCTCTAAGTATTTATACAAATGACCCAAAAAGGATGTAAATGAAGCCTAGGAATACTCAAATAACCTAACAAATTAGAAAAATGTGGTTTGCCCTATTGCAAAAGCAGTCTACATAACCATGTCTAGGTAATAAGGCACAAATCACTAGTTAAGTGTGGTTATTGTAGAAAACAGCCTGGAATATATGGTATTTCATGAGTTCAACAGGTAGGTACATCCCTGAACTCCATGTAACTTATACCATATATATACACACATATATACATGTATATCAATACAACATATATACATCATTTGAAAATACATCAATATAATTTAGATGGAGAGTAAGATGAGATGATTAAGTAAACTCACCAAACCAAAATAATCATTCAACACAGTCTTTCAATTTGATAATGTATAGTTAAAGCAATACATATGAACATACTTAAAAGTAGTAGAAATGTTTTTAAAACATCAGAATGATGAATAATTCTTAAACTTTGTGTAATGCAGATAAGGCTTCCAGAGTAAACAGGAAAAAATTAACAGCAGCAACAACAACATCAATGAAACAACAAAAGCCTTTGAGACATACATACTCTATTCGAGAGCAACATAATTTGCAATAAAATTCATCAGAAGGGTCAGGCGGCAGAGATAATTTTTTTCTGGACTCGCTGAAAAAAATGGTGATTCTACTCCATTTAATTACCAAGAGAAAAATAAAATACTCCAGAATTAATAGCTTGGAGATAATTCTATTTGAAACATGAAGCCAATATAAATCTCCCAAGATAGGACTAATATGTTGTTTCTTCACAGTGAAAGTTAAATTATGACCCAACAAGTTCTAGACATGCTGTAATTTGGAGATAGCCTTATCAAAAAAGCCATAAAACTAAGTAGTACAGTAATCAGTTGTTATAGCAACCATGGTGCAAAATAATGAGGCCTTCAAAAAAGCAAGTTGTACAAAACATGCAAAGGTATGGCATAATACATAAGGCATTCAATCTATATGGGTTTTCTAAAATCTTGTTAAAAAATGAATGCTCGCACTCTTCTTTTGAAAGTGTCAAGGGTTTAATATCTTAAAGATACATGTCAAAAATGCAAAGCGAAAGGTTTTTTTTGGTTGTTTGCAAGACGGAAAACTCCCAGTCCAGAGTGAAATAAAAGATGACCTTTCTGTTCAGAGAAGTTATAAATCTGAATATTAAGTGTTAGTAAAACCATCTAGAACAGTATTTTTGATCCATGATTCAGAATCCTGAGGCACAGAGGACTGTACACTTGGTACCACACCTGTACACAAGCGTCTCGAGAACCCGTGATTTTGGTGTCCAACAGGTTCCTGGAACCAATCTACTGAGGGACTACTTCTACTCTGCTTCACTGAAGCATCCCAGACAGTCTTGCATCAAAAAGTTTAATAGATTCAAACCCTTTCACCTTAATTCGCTTATCAGTTTTAAATCTTTTTCGTATTCACACACTCATTTGATCAGAATTACATTGTAAGAAGTGCATCTACACTTTGTTATATTGAGAGCTTTAATTTACTAATGAAACATTTAACCATATAACCGAAGTGGAAATATTTAAGCTAAAATCTGTTAGGCTTGAAATTATTATAATCAAGTCTCCATAAACACTTAATTTAAATGGATTTGAAATTCCCAAAACTTTCACAGCTAGCTCAAGCAAATATTAGAAAATCATACATTATTATTGTAAATAAAAACTTGAATTGTTAATCTTATATTCTTGTGGTTTTTGTATACTCTTAACTTCTAGCAAGATCTTCTTTGATCTCTATGTTCCTTAGAGAGATATCTTATTTAAGAGTCTCATATTAGAAATTAAAAATAAAACTTAAGAAAACATATGTCTAAATAACATAGCAGATTTAAAAATTAATTTTATCACCAGAGACCACACTTCTGATGCAGGAAAAAGCAGTAATCATACTAAAAGTACCTCTAAGTAGAAAATATATGTAAAGTGCCTGTGGACAGAATGTGACATGGACTATACATATATTAGTATGGGTATTCTGATAGAGTTTATGCCTCGGCAAGTCTTTCCATATTATTTATAAAACCAATTACATGCTGATTCAGAAATCACATTTCACAGCTTGCTTTGTCAGATTACCACATGATTAAGACGGGCGATGATTCTTCTTTTTCTTCCTAATCAAATGGCCTAGCCATTTTTCAAGGTCAGGTGAGTGCTAAAAAAATGAAGTCCACTGTCTTGACAGTCGTCTGTTTCATGCTTTTGTCATAGCAACTCTTCTGCCCTTGGCAACGGTGACCTCCATTTTATTCCTTCCTGCTGATTCCTACTTTGTTCCTGCCCTCCTCACCTACAAATTACGCTGTGATGATTGCCTGCCTCTTTTAGGACCGGGCTCAGAGTATCAGGTCCAAAGAAATATGTTTTTCCAATTACACCTACAAACAGCATCTGCACTACCAAGACTTTCTTTAAGAGAACAAAAGACAGGATCTGGACTAAAATTGCCTAGATTCAAGTATTTGTTCAACTCTGGCTTTGTGATCTTGGTTGAAGTCTTGCATTACTTCAAGCTTCACAACTTTTGACTGTAAAGCACAACAATTATGCTTACCTTATAGGGTTGTAGTCATAATTAAATCATGTAATGTAGATAAAACTAAAATTAGAACTATGATTCTAATATACAAACCATATTATTATTTTGTAAATCATAACAGAACTATTATATGATTAAAATACAATATAGAAGTAATAAGATATTTTAATAATATTAATGACATTATTATTTTGAAACATGGAAAGGGTTCAGGCTGACATTTAAGTAGTGTAACTGTTTATGTGTTTTGCTGAGATTGTGAGGATGCAAACTGGAATATAAAATAGATACATTAATACAGAAGTACACATCATCAGAAAGAGTGACATGGTCAAAAGAAATAGCAACAGCTTTTAATTGTATTCTCCCAATTGCAATACCAGTTCCTCCTGTGACTGTGTAATTGTAGATATGTTACTTTATGAGTGAGAGCTTCTGTTTAATTAAACTGGAAAAATATCACTTACTTCCTGTATTGTAACACATATTAAGAACTCGATAAATATCATATAATATTCTTATCCTAGTGCTTTGCCATTATTTTTTATATTTTTTAATTTTTTTATTGTTGTTCAAGTACAGTTGTCTCCATTTTCCCCCCACCACTCCCTACCACCCCAGCCATTCCCACCTCCCACCCTCCATCCTACCTCCCTTTGGTTTGTCCGTGTGTCCTTTGAACATACTCCTTGATGGAGGCATTTTTGTACACCACCAATGAAACATCAGAAATAGAAATCAGGAAGCAAGCTTTGCCATTATTTTGTATGCTGACCTCTGGTTGCCTTATGTGTTCTTATGTTAGCCTCAAGACGTCTGGTTGTTAAATTGTGAATGGTTTTTCTTACCTTACATTGCAATTGACAGCATTGTGCACGCCCCACTTATTGATCCAAAGTGCTTCCTATTATTTCACAGCATAAAAAAATTATGGTCACATTATTTTCATGGTGTTTTATTTCAGAAAATATTTTTACTTCAATAAATAGTACTTTTAAATACACACACTGGGGAAATGATATTAAAATGTAATCCAAAAATATTGTGTGAGAGGAATTTTAAACTCACTACTTATTTGAATTTTTAGACAGATATTTACAAAGTTTTTAGAAGTTAATAATACCTAAATGCAATTTAATCCTTTTAATAAACAAATAATTATTACATATAATTTTATAGGAGTATTTATTAGTTTCATATATTATATTGTATTCCAATTTGATTACACACTATTCAGAACGATTGCATGGGAGATGTGCAGGGGCAATTGAGAAAAGGGACCTAGCAAGAAAATTCAGAGAAGTATAAAAGAAATGTAGATGTTACTCAGCTCACTCAACAAAACCATTTTAGATACATTTCCACCACCAACATATGTGTGCATTTGTTGACAGGGAAATAGAAGTAGAAACATATGAGAGGATTTCGGGAGAAAAGAAGCACCAGCCTTAGAAACCCTATGCATTTTAATAATTTCCCAAAAAGCATGTGATTTATAACTTATCATCCATTTGTTCAAAAACAAGGCAAAATACACTATTTACTAAAATAATTTTGATCTATGAAAGGCAAGATTGTTTAATTTCAGTCTTTTCCACATCATATGAATTGAGTCATTATCTCAGAGAGAGTGCCTGAGAACTTAAATGATCCAAATTTATGTTTAACGTATGCTTTGGACCTGCTTTATCAGATTTGTATGGAGCTATAAAAGACCCCAAATAACTAAAGAAATCTTGAGAAAAAAGAACGAAGCCAGAAGTATCACACTACCTGACTTCAAATTATCCTACAGAGCTGCTAAAATCAAAACAATGCATTAGTGGTAGAAAAAACAGATGCATAGAAGAATGGAACAGAATTGAGGGTCCAGACGTACAACCACATGCATATGGGCAAGTAATTTTTGACAAAGAAGCCAAAAATATGAAAGGGGGAAAAGAAAGCCTTTTCAATAACTGCTGGGAAAATTGGAAAGCCACATGCAATAGAATGAAACTGTTACACAACAGACGGATGTGTGTGAACAATATACTATTTCCAAAAGGACCCCCCTTTCTCTCTGGGGGTCCCCCCCTACTAGGTTCGCCTTGCCCACTGCCAGAGGAAAGACATCTCTCAATGCCAGAAATTCGTGAAAAGGAAAGGGATTATTTATTTAAAAGTTATACAGACTTAGAATAATGACTTAATGTCTTCATTAAAATACTAAAGTCCTTTAGAATACCCACACAGGAGCACAGTCCTTCCTTCTCCCTCTGCCCAGTGTGGGGTACCGTATCTCAGGAAAAGAAGTAGAAGTCCGTGATTCAGGCTCCCGGCACCATCAGCTGTGTCACCGCCATGGGGTCACCACTCTGCCAAAGCAGTGTGGTCGTCTCTCAGGTATGGCTGCTGAGCCTGGGTTTAAATCCCAGCGCCAGTCTTCCTCTGCAGCCCCATTTCCCACTCCTCCTACAATCAGTTACACCTGCCAACATTCCCTTGTTCTTCCAGCTTTACTGGGCTGCCAGAGTAAGTCTGGGCAGGTGTGACCCCATGGCATGGAGCCAATCTTCTCCAAGCTCTCACACAGATGCTGTATCCAGGGGGAGTTGCTTCCCAGTTACATCTCCTGTGGAAATCACTCCCACCTCCCTGGCTCAAAGCTTGGCCACAGCCATTTAACATATCTATGAAACCAGTTAAAGGTTATAGATATGTTAAATGACCATGCCAGAGGTTAACTGCTCAGCTGTTGCTGTACAAAACAGCTCTGAATGACCCTGCTCCATGTGTCCCTTCCCCCAGCTCAGGCTTGTGGAGGTGAGGACCACCTATATATATTTTTCTAATATTTCCTGGACACCTTGAGTTGGACCCCATTACAAATCCCTATTTGGGTCCCCCCTCTTGGCTGTACCCTGTTACAAAATAAGGCTGCAGTTTGTCCCCCTGTACAAAAAGTATTTCAAAATGGATCAAAGAACTAAATATAAAACCTGAAACAATAAATAACACAAAAGAAAACGGAAGTGCTAAACTCATGGACCTTGGCATTAGAGATCTTATGAATTTGACACCAAAGGCAAGGTAAATAAAGACAAAAATAAATAAATGAGACTATATCAAATTTAAAAGCTTCTGGTAGCAAGGAAACTGACAACAAAACAAAAAGGTAACCAACTGAATGGGAGAAGATATTTACAAACAGCAACTCCAGCAAGGAGTTAATATCCAAAATATATAAAGGACACATGGAACTCAACACCAAACAATTAAACAACCCAACTTAAAAAAGAGCAGAAGACACGATCAGATACCTCTCCCAAGAAGACATACACATGTCTAACAGATATATGAAAAGATGCTCAACTTCACTGCTCATAGAGAAATACAAATGAAAACTACCTCACACCTGTTAAAATGATTGCTATCAACAAGACAAGTAATCACAGAGAGGGTGTGGAGAAAAAGAAACTCATTCACTGCTGGTAGTAATGTAAACAGATACAGCCACTGTGGAAAAGAGTATGGCCATGGCTCAAAAAATTAAGAATAGTTACCATAGGACCCAGCAATCCTTCTTATGGGTATCTGCCTGAAAACTTGAAAACATTTATTTGCAAAGATGAATGCAACCCTATGTTCATTGCAGCATCATTCACAGTGGCTAAGACAGGGAAGCAATGAAATTGTCCTTCGACAGATGATTGGACAAAGAAGATGTGGTCCATAAATAGTCTAGAACGCTACTCAGCCATAAGAAAAGATGAGATACTGCCATTTGCAACAGCACGGATGGATCTTAAGAATGTTATGCTAAGTGAAGTAAGTCAGTCAGAAAAAGCTAAGAACCATATAATTTCACCCACATGTAGGATGTAAAACTGTAACTAACTCATAGACACAGACCTCAATATGGTGGTTACCAGAGGGAAGAGGGGTGGGGGCCTAGTAAAGGGTAAATGGGCCCTTATATGGTGATGGAAGATGATTTGACTTTGGGTGGTGGGCACACAGTGCAATACACAGTTCATGTATCATGGAAATCTACACTTAATCTTATTAACCAATGTCACCCCAATTAAAATTTTTATATATATATACACACACACACATATACACACATGCACATACACACCATGTGCTTTGGACCTTCTTTATGGTAAAGGCTGAAAATTTTTGCAGCACAGTGGTGATTTGTTATCAAAGGAAAATTTAAGGAAAGGGATAAATCTGCTAAAGACTAGAACTGTGTGGGCTGAGACACCTGCTTACACAGGCTTTAAAATGACTGCCATCCCAAGACAGCCAAAAGGGATATTTTTTCTACTTTTCTCAAGGATTTTTGTGCCTTACTCCTGCCACCTTCTGGTATGATATAGAACTGAAAAGAACTCACAAAATAGATTTTAATTTGAACTTTGCAGGAAACTTACACAATTAACTTTAACTTTAATAAGGAAACTCATGTTTTATCAGATAAATTACTATGTTTTTCTTAAAATTTATACTCCTTTAAAAAATACAGTATATAAATATATTCAATGAAGGAAATAAGGAATGTTAACAAATGTTTTTATATCCATAATTTTATATTTTCTTTAACTGCCTTAAGGACTTGATCTTAAAGTAAAGTAACTTTTATATAAGGAAATCAGGAACGTGTTCAACTGATAAGATATTTTTATAGGAAATGCCAGTAATAAATGCAAGTGGGGCTTGCAGAACTGCTAATTTAAAAATAATACTACTAATAATTTTTGTATCTCCTCCTTTTTTTTCCACTTCTTCACTTTCCGTGCCTTCTATGCACACGTGGGCCAGGAAACCCTGGCCACAACAGTCATGCATTGAGAAGCTATTGCATCATTGCTAAACAATGATCTTACGTGAAACGCCAGCTAAATCTGTACTGAGAGAAATTATAGGGACACAGCATAGTTATGGTTTACAAGCAAACTTCTATGATTATAATTTCAGGATTTTAAAGAAATTGTTTTTTTTCCCATTAGGGGACAAAATCTTTGTTTCACAAAAACTGATTTTTTTTTTTATTTCAGAAGAACAAAGACAATTATATACTCAGAAACATAATTAGTACAATACTGATTAAAGGCAAATGGCACTTTTAAAAGACCACTTATTAGTCATGCATTTTTTCATCATGTCAAGAGAATGTCTTTGAAAGAGGAAAAATAGATAAATTTAAGGAATTAAATGTGTTTTCTTCAGTTTATCCGATGCCTGTTTTTCAGTATTTTATCCAAATTTGAATTTCCACACTGACTAAATCTAAAAGTCTTCAGTATATTTATAAAGGCTGTCCTATTTTCTCAGGTGGTTTTGCAGAACGTGGAGCCTGAGGCAATGCCTTCTTTGATAGCATTTATTTAGGGAATGCCGCCCAGGGAAAAAGGGAGGACAAGGAGAATGAAGCAAGGGACAGAAATCCAGTGTGCAGATACACTATGGCGCTGAGATGGTCGCCTCACGTGGGACTGATTACTGGATCTGGCAGGAGTGTCCTCTGTGAATCCTCGACACTCTCCTAAACCCCAGTGGGGCGGGTTTAGTTCATCAACTTGTTTCCAATTCATAAATGTTTCACCCTTAAGGACGTGAAGTCCCAGATATCCTTTTTTCACTAAGTATTTATTTATTTTATTTCTAATAGTTTATTTTTATCATATATTTCAGTACCATTTATCCCCTTTATACGCTCATCCACTTTCACCCAGACCCTCACACCCACAATCGCCCCAGCGTTGTCCGCTCCATGAGATCTTTATGACTTGTGTGTGTATGAATACCTCAGGACAGAGGCAAGAGGCAAGTAGAATGAACACAAGTTGCATTTGCTTAAATTGATTGGAAAACACACATAATCGATCACTTTAGTGGCAGTTAAAACAAGACTGTGGAGATCCAAGAGATTCCAAAGTGCTATATAAAAAGTGTCAGATAACCTCATGTTATTCAATATTCATTACACAATTTAAATGTTACTTAAAAGTCAGAAATGTTTGAAAAGAAAGTTGTACATTTTAATCACCCAGGGATTTCATCTATATGAATAAATAGCATCAAGAAAAGTATCTGAGCATCTGTTATTTGTGAGTAGTTACAAAGGAGAAATTCATCAACAAATCAACAAAATAATAGCCAAAAGGTGGTTTTTGTTGTGTGATGGTTTGTTTTTAATGTCTGTTATATCAGAAATAACATTTCAATGGATAAGAGAAGTCAACTTACTATTACTTTTTTATTATTAAAATACTAAGTAGAAAAATTATAAGTGTATATGGTTTCACATAATAGTTAGCAACCAAATTGCTGATGTTTCTTTCCTATTTTTATGTGTTCTTTTTGTGTCTTTATTTGAATCACATTTGAATAAATATATAATTTTAGAACTTAAAGATATCACTTATGCCACTATCATACAACTGCCTTCAATTTCCTTCTATTTCAGTTCATTGTTCATAATCTAATGCCAATGACCCTGTAAATCCCCAAAATTGTCACTAATGGCAATGATTGCTAGAGATGCTACTGTTAATGGACTTCGGGAGACTTCCAGAAATATAATGGGCAGGAAATACTTTTCTGTGTTTGTATCAAGGCATTCAAGGCTTGACGTCAAAGGAGCTAGGGTTTTGCCCAACAGTTCTTTCTTCGTTACTATCCAATCTATGCACTTGGTTTCCTTTGATACCTAAAATACTGGGTCATAAGAATGTGTGATGACATTGTCAACTATTTCTCACTGGAATTCAGGAGATCCCTTCAATCTATGGGAATATTCTGTTACATAACTTACTAAGATACATTGCCTTTTTTCAAATATTATGGAATTCTTTTAGGTTTTATTTGAAAACTCCTATACCTAGACTCAAACACAATCCATGAAAGATGGACAATAATAATATTTGAGAGGATATCTGCGAAGTTCTATTCCTCACATATTGAATATCAAAGTAAATAATATCACAATGTATTATATAACTAATAAAATAAAATAAAAAATAGAAAGGAAGGGTCATTCTTGCATTAGAATATAGATATATCTATACATATAGATAGGTATACATATACATGAAAATCCTTAAAAATATAAAATAAAAGTAGTGGGTTACAGTTTGATGAGAAACAGGGTATTTATATAATCTTAAAATAGATACCTACAGCATGGTCACTAATTAATTATTAATTAAATTTACAGGGGAGAACACTTATAGACTCTTTCTTAACTAAGTGGTCAAAGCTTACCTTACCAACGCTGGGGAAATAACGACCTGTATCTTCAGGTATAAGGTGCGAAGAAGGACACATGATAGATGGTGTGGTGTTCCTGACAAAGAGCATACTGTGAACTTCATCACGAGGGAACAGCAGGCAAAGTCAACTTAGAGACATAAAAAAACTGGCCAAGATTCTCAACAGCTGCAAGATACAGAGTCTGGCAAAAATAACACCTCTTTTTGTTACCAAATCTTTTATTACAAAATTATTAGCCTGTCATTGTGTAACATATCACTCAAGCACACCATATGACATTTTAGGTGAAATGTCCAAATTAAAACTGTAAGTTATTACACCCATATTATTACCCTACCAACCGCACTCAAGCAGGTATTGCTTCTGCTGGACCCTGTATAATGGCTACAGAACTTTAATAAGAGTTATGACAAATAGATACTATGCGTGAGCTTGTCCTGAATCCTAGGATCTGAAACTATCAGATTTTGATAGTTTCAGATGGTTCTGCAAGATTGCAGGCACCACCTAAAGTCGACATCTAAACCGCTACAGCCCTTCTCTGGGATATTGTTGGAGGACAGTGGGGAAGGAAAATCTGCCCAGAAGGTAGAATGTCAAGCTGTACTTCCTCTTGTTCAATTTGCTTTGAGAGGGAAATGGCCAGGTCTACAATCACTTGTTGATTTATGGACTTGGGTAGCTAGTCAGGGACTTGGAACGAACATGACTGGAGCACTGGTAACAAAGAAATGTGGGAAACAGGTATGTGAATGGCTCTGAATGAACAAAAACATGAAGATATGTTTGCCATTTGTAATTGCTGCCCAAAAGGTGAACTCAGCAGAGAAGAATTTAATATTCAAGTAAATAAGATAAACTATTTTGAGGAAAGCAGTCAGCTTCTCTCCCCAGCAACCTCTGTAATTGACCAATACGTGAACAAAGTGTCCACCTTGGCAGGAATGGAAGTTATATATGGCCTCAGCAACACGGACTTCCACTCACCAAGGCCGGCTGTTAGCACCCCATCTGCCAGGAGCCAAGACCAACATTAAGCCTCGGATTAGGCACCGTTTCCAGGGTGATCAGCAGGTTGATTACATTGGGCTGCTTCCAACATAGAAGAACATTTTGTACTTACTGAAATAAACACTTGCTCAGGATAAAGATTTGCTTTCTCTGCATGCAGAGGTCTAAATTACCCCCATGTATGTATTAGTTTTTAATGGGATGGACCTCCTACTTTGTTATTTTTATTCAGAGTGTCATGGAAATTTTGGCTCTTTGCTTATTTGTATACATAACAGAACCAGCTTACTATGTCTATAAAAAATCAGTTAGAATATTGATAGACACAGTATTATCTAATCCATTCCAGATTTGGTGGACTTCCCTAAAACTGCACTCACTACAAATAAATTTCACAGATGCAATATTCCAATGGTATTAGATGGAATTTTTCAAAAGGGAGATGTTACAAATAAAAGCATTAGTTAAAAAATGGAAGTTATGGTCACAATGATGTAATCAATTTATGCTATATTTGAAAGTTAAAGTTGAAGAGGTGTATATAATGAGTCTTTTCTAGTGCCTCCATACAAATTATATCAGGAGAAGATAAACAATGAGTAAAAACAAAGTAACTAGTTTTCTGCATTTGAATTTTAATTATTTGCTTTTATGTATGCATGAAGGGGTGGGGAGTTAATGCCGGACATGGCTCTCCCACCACCGGTGACAAGACTGGCCAGAGGGCCCCTGGCCGTAACCCTCACACCGATCCCCTGCCATCCGTGAACTTCCCTGTAACGTGAACAAGCAATATCGTGTCTGCCTCTGCCAGGCCTCCCCTTGGCTTTTTCTGAATGTCACGGACACTTAAGCAGCTCCCTCATTTGGAGCTCCTGGGTTACAATGGAATTACTTTAAATCACTTGAATTTTATTTTTTGTATATTTATTAGATATTTTTATTAAAAACATTTTCAGGCAGAATTATATGTTTGTCAGGGAAAACAAACATCTATTTGCATATTCATGAACCCCCAGGACGTTTGTGTTGCATTAAATTGTAAATATTTCATAGCAAATGTTTTAGGTTAGAATTTTCATTACCATTTAAAATAATAATCCGAGTACAGGAAATTAATTAAATTGCCAAGTTTTTACATTTACTTGGCGATAATACAATAATCTTGGTGACAGAGCTGTGATTCTAATTCAGGTATTTTTAATTACTTCCACTGAACTTTCCAGTTTAGCATGCGTGCAACTAAAATATTATTGTATTTAAAATAACTTTTTTTAGCATTTACACCTATAAACAAACAGCAGTATTGTTCTTATATTTCTTGCAAAACATTTTTCATATCCTCAATTATCAATTTTCTCTCAGATTTCCAGTTTCTCTGGTGAAATGTTGAACTTCATCACTCAGAGACTTAAGATCAAATTTTTGATAGTGTGTGCGCACCCAACATTCTTCTTCACTGATATATTGGCATATATCCATTTGCACTTTCGTCAGTGCAGTTCAGCCAAATGTAGTCAGTACTCATATACTCATGTACTGTGCAAAAGTCACCAGGCCCATACTATAGACAGCTATATGGGTCTAGACTTGATTTCATTAGATCATAAAGAGCTAAGAACATTGTGTGTTTGTAGGGACAAGCTACACAACACGCACAAAACCCAGGGACATCTTATGAATAAAAACAGTCAATACATAATAAATGTGTAAGAGAAAAATGTTAAGCTTTCTCCAAAATGCTGGCATTTTTAAAAGTCTTCAGTGAGTCAGAAAACACCTCCCCTTCCTGAACGCTAACGCCAATGCAAATGTATGTTCTACGTCAGTTCTAGAAATTATGTTGCCATTTATGTGCTTTTTAAAATATTACTTATGATTCTTAATTATTGGGTGCCTTACTCACTTTCCCCTCCGGTGAAAGCAATGCTGTTTTTCTTTAAAGTCAAGTTCTAAGTCCTTGCATTGGCTGGGTCACTGAGGGGATATTTGAGTTACTTTCACACAGCCTATCATTCAGTGTCAGTCTGGGGGTTACTCTCAGCATCTACTCATGTGGCTGGAGGAAAAAGCAATTCGGACAATTACAATCAGAACTGGAACTTGGGTTTCAGAGGTGAAGATGAGTTGGATGTGAAAAACGAAGGTGTTCGTTTCCTGAGGTTGTTTGAAACTCAACCTTGGAAACATCTGCTCATTAGAGCCGAGGACCAAGGTCACTTCTTAATTTAAACTCAGCCGTAGCTCAGAGAAGTGTTTCCTTGTTGTTGTTGTTTTGTTGTTTTCTCGACAGCGTTTCACTCTCTCACCCACTGTATGAAGTGTGGGTTTCTACCTGATCGTATATCTGAAAAGAGCACTCTCTGTTTAATTTTTTCTTAGAGGTATTACTGCCTGAGACAGAGCTGTGATATCCACTGGGCAAAATGTTCCAGCGATGTAAGGCACTCCCTGACACTATTATTTTTCCTTTATTATTCGTTAAAGCCTTCTCCCTTAGTTTATATTCTTACATTAATCACCTGCATGAAAATCTATCCTAAAAAATTTCAACACCATAAGACGATTTTTCATTTCCTGTTTTCTTATCTTTTTGTAGGGGTTAATGTTTATCAGATTTTCCATGTCATTATACACAAGCAGTGATAAGATTTTCTTAAATTACATTTTATGACAATGAACTACCCTCAAGAGAATTTAAATGCAATTTGTTGTGCAGAAAATATTTTCTTTACAAAAATGTTAATTGATCTAAGTGTTCAGACATTAATTTAGGAATACAATGCTATGTAATCAAGGATGAGAAGAGCCTGCTTATATTGTCTCTGAGATACAATTATTTCCCCGTGGTATAATGATCTCTAATGAAAATCAAAAGTCATAAGGACATGGCAGCACAATAACTTTTTAGCTGGAAATAAAACTTGCTTGTGAAACACAAAATAATAGGAATGTTAGGTCCCTTTAGAAGGAGAATAAAGAGCATGACAAGAACTCAAATCTTCATTGGGGATTAACATGGTAACTACACAAATATTTAAAAATACTTAGTTGCTCTTTGCACTTAATTGATATTTATTTTAATTGTTTAATTCAGTACAGCTGCCAGAAAAAAAATGGACTGAGGTTTTTTGGGGGAATTATTTATATTTTTACAGTTACATCAGTATGTTCACTACAAAGATTAATTTGGATTAAATTTTTCGTGAGATAACATGAATGATTTGGAAAATTAGTCAAAACTAATCACCTCATTATTCTATTTGTAAAAATATTCTGAGTCAATCTGTCAATTTGAATGTGAATGAAAAAATTGAAAATATTAAAGGATACATGGGAAATCAACATTTTTCTTTCATTTTCCAAAATCATTAATGTGTTTTGAAATAAAAGACAGTTTCTTCTATAAGGCATCTTAAGGCATGTTACATTAAACATAACAGTATTGGTAAAAGTACTTAAATGTTGAACATTTCAAAAATGTCAAAAAAATTCAAATATCATGCATATATGTATGTATAATTTGAAATATAAAAATGTACATATATAATTTGAAATACATATGCAAATTACAAATATGAACTCTAAATATAAACAATTATAACTGCAAAATGTATAAAATATTATTAAGCATTATGGTTAAACAATTTCCCAACATTTCATAAACTCTTTCGATTTAAAATAAATTTTTAATTTTGTTTAGAAGTAATTGAAATAGAGTGATTAAAATTAGCTATTTGGTACTAAATTTATTTGTACCAGACTGCAAGGATACAAAGGTACAAAGAGCTATGGAGAGTGCATTTGATTATTTTTATATTTGTTTTAATTTTTTTTTTACTTGTCTTGAAAGTTGATAACCTTTTAGACCATATTTTCAACATCCATTGTTTGTGTTTGCATTGTATAACTGTATCTCCCAGCATACTAGGGAGATTTTAGAAGTGTGAAAATTAACTATTCTTTGCAATGAACATAAAAAATTGATATTTCTGGTTCAACTCATTAAATACAGATGCATTGACCCTTTATCCTGTAGCATAGAATGGGATTTAGGATTCTTTAAAAAAGTTAATTTCAAAGACCACATTAAAAAGTTCATCCTAATATTCCCTGTGTCTGGAATCTATTTTTTCCAGCAGGAAAAAAAAATAAAAAGAAAGAAAAAGAAAAGACAGATATTTCCTTCCATTACTTAGAGATAAGAGAAAATATTTATTTAAAGTCAATGATTATAGAAGAGATAGGCAGTAAATCATTCCCCAGGGAGCTGAGCAAGACGCAATAAGCTTCAAGTTGTTTTCACGCAGTGGAGTGTAATTCAGTGTACAACAAGCAGATGACAAAAGACATTTTAAAATAAAAATGAATGTTACATAAGTTGTATTTCAGCAGTAGTTGAGCCAATTCATAATAACATGTAAAACTGTATTTAAATCTGTAAGCAGAATACCTCTAGAGATTACCAATATTAGAAGGGATGGTTTTGCCAAGGAAGATAGAGCAAAAGAGAATTCATTTTCTGAAGAATCAAGATATCAGACAAGGAAGTGATGCATAAATTAGCATTGATACTAGGTAGAGATCTACTTAAACAAGATTACAATATACAGTCCAGGTTATTAGGTAAAAGGCATAGTTTATTTATATTCTCTAAGCAGGACTAATAGATATATCGACTTAAAAGTTTACTGGGGAACGGATTCACCCAATCCCCTCATACACACCCATGTACAATGTAGGATTTTTATTAGTTTCTAAGTTCTGAAGCAAAGCTAATATTTTTACTGGTAGTTAGTAGGTAATTACTACATAATAATATTTTCCATCAGAGTGAATATTAAAACAGCTACATATGCATGGAGAAAGAGAAAGCATGCAAATCCAGGTATAAATATTTAGCCACAGATTATGGCCGTTTCCCTGAGTTTATCTACATTTCCTACAAAATAGTATCTGAGTTCCTTATTTAAACTCAAGTGATAGTTTCATTCATTAGGTATTTGAAGTGATATTTTGATATTTAATATTTTTGATAATTACGTACTAATTGCTTTGGTACTATTGCTTTTACTTCGTTGGTTAAAACCAAGGGATTATATTCAGTAGCAATTGATAACAATTAGTGTTAATTCAATTCTTTACTACGTAGAGAATGATGCACATAAGTAATAATGAGGCTACTAATTAGTAAATAAGTGATTAATTATGTTAGCCTCTAGGATAAATATAAAAACATAGCATAATGCATGAAGTCAAAATTCATTATTTACTATTTTTAATATATTTCTTATATATTCAGTTTAAAGTTAATTACTGATGACTTTGTTCCCAATGAATCTACTTCAGTTCCACATATTGAAGATATGAAATCAGAGTTTTGATGCTTACACTTTGCAAAAAATGACCATTCTTAATATGCATATTGTGAAGAATGCAGACAGAGATATCAGATCTCTAGAGCTACATAACAAGGTAACATCACTTTATAGGCTTAAAAAACACTCACTTATTATTTCCTAGTTTCTATAGGTCAAGAGTCTGGTCACAATCTAACCGCAGGAGATCCTACACTAATTTTCTTTATTTCTCCCTCAACTATTCAGTACTACGTTAGGATTGTGACATTGGGTGTGTTGGAATGAAAAGTTAAGAGGCAAACAACTTCATAAAAGTTCACCTACATAAAAATAAAAATTAGAAGTGTTAATTATTCATTTTCTGATGAAGGTAGATAAAAAAGAACGTTTGTAAATTCCTGTAGATGTCTTCGGTGATGTAAGTAATAGATGTAGTCATTTCATAAACATCCAGTTGCATTTATTTCACAAATAGGTCCATTATCCAATTTTCCTAGCTGTACTACACACCAAGAAAAATATTCTGGAAGAATTTTCTAAGCAAAATTTAGTGTTTTTAACATTGAAAAACATTATTAATGTTAAAGAATTAAAACAAAGCATCAAAGAAAAGTTAATGTAATAGTTATTGTGCAGTTCTAATTTATTCTTGGTTAATTCCCTCCAGCAAAGCTTTTACCTATCTCCAAAGAATAAAAGATAAATTAATGTACCCCACCAATTGTCTGGATATTCATTTTCTTCATTCTACACAATAATGGAGAGCTCTCAAAGACAAGTTCAAATTTTAAACTAATATTTGAAATGATTTTTTAGATATTAAAAAATGAATGTTAAGGGGACAGCCTGTCTTTCTGCTCTTATTGCCAACTATGACCACACTACCAGGGCTCAAAAAGGCATCTGAGGCCAACCTGCTAAATCTAACAAGTGCTCATCTTGCCTATGTCTGAATGTCTTCCAATGGCTGCCGAAACAGTTAAAAGAGTTACCTAAGCACATTTTATACTCTCCCATATCTCCTACATATGAGAATCTTTCTTCTTCTCCTCTGAGTTCCTGTTACCATATACATGTCAACCTATCTGCTTTCTAAGATCCTTGAGTTTTTTCCTAATATTATATTTTATTTTGACAGATCTGTCAACATGTCTGGGAGTTCTTAGGACCCTTCAGGATTGAGTTTTAGAAAGTATTCCTTATATTATTTCTTTACCTCCTCAAAAATAAGAAGCTCTTATTTTTAACTTACTATTTTTACATTATAATATTTGAAGGGTGTCACATATTATTATAATTTATTTGCCATTGATGAATCAATCATCAAATTTAATAGGATAGGCATAAATAAAGTAATATAATTGACAAACCTAATATCCTAGGAATGTTCTAAGGAATTAAAGTAATCAAATTCAGTGTCATGTTATAATTTTCCTGGGTTGCAAAAAATATTAATTCCAATAATTGCAACTTCAATAAAATATGCTGAAATTTCCAAATCTAGTGTTTCAATACATGAAATTCTTCTTTGAGAGTTCTAATTAGTAAAAACATATCTATGGGATAAGTAGTTGATTACATAATTTTAGATTGGGATAATGACGTCTTCATTGAATGTGACAGTAAAATTTTTCAATATGTGTTAAATTTGTATAGGCTAACAGAATGAAGACAAGACCAATTAAATTGTATACTCTCAGAATTCTTTACTAATGCAACAATACATAGAAGCTGAGAGACAACTAAGGACAAAAAGCAACCTCAGAAGAGTAATACAATGCTTTGTATTTATTTTACCCACGGGGGTGTTGTCGTGTATTTTTTATAATTCCCTTTTAGTTAATACCTCTAATGTCACTATAAAGTCTATTTCTCATAGCAAGCAACAGAGGCACTAAAGGAATGATAGATAATTTACAAGACCATTCTTCCAAAATTCAGAGGTATTATACATACAAAGACCTTTTACTGATCTATGTTCCCATCCACCTCATTGGCCATTCAACATTTAGATGCACACTACAACTCTGAGTATCAGCTACTCATTTGCTCCTGGAATCAATGCTATTGATCATTTACCTATCACCTTATATATACCTTAGATGCCAAATTTGCAGTAGTTAACAAAAGAAAAGAGTTTCCTACACTCATGGAGCTGATCAGTGGGATAATATGTATCAAATACATAAATACTTCATTATATCACATAATTTCTGGAATTTTAATGCTATGAAAAGAATTAAAAATAGTGCCGTGGGTCTATTTGGGTGTTGTTTTAGTTACAACTGTTAGACGATGACTATGGTCTTCAAGACATATTTTCAAGAAACCTAAATGAAAGGAGGGGCTAAGCCACCTTGACAAATTTTAAGGTGGAGAAAACACCAATTAAACAGTTCAGAATCTACAACAAGTTTGGTTTAGTGGGCACAACAAGAAAGCGGCACAGTGGTAAATGGTAAGACAGGTAGGCGTGAGATTGAGGACACCTGGGCATGGAGGCCTTGAAAACTGCAAAAAGCATTTGGTTTTTTATTTATTGTAAGTGTAATGGCAGTCCACATTTGTGATTCTGAAAACTGTGTTACAAAATCAAGGTAGATAGTAAGAGTGAAATTAGAGAGACCAGCTTGGGCTGTTTGGCTCAGTTGGTTGGAGAATCTTCCCATACACCAAAAGATTGAGGGTTCAATTCTCAGTCAGGGCACATACCTGGGTTGAGAGTTTGAGACCCAATTGGGGTGCTTACAAGAGGAAGCCAGTCAATATTTCTCTTTCACATCTATGGATCTCTCTCTCCTTTCCTTTCTATCAAAAATCAATGAATATATCCTAGGGTGAGCATTTAAGAAGAAAAACTAGATCAGTTAAAATAGCCAGAAATGTAGGTTAAAAAGAAAGAAGCAAATAATACTGACTTCATTTCTGATATATAAAGAGCTCAGCATTCATCAGTCTTATTTTTATAAAAAAAAACAGAAAATTTTAAAAAATCAACATTATTTTTGGATCCCTTTGAGAATTGAGGTCTCATGGCAAACTGCCACTTTGAAAACAGGAGAGATACGGGAAATACTGAGGATCACACAGCTGAGAGCTGCTTACTTGTAGCAGAGAAGCCTCTGGAACTATAAACTGATAAGAACAATTAAATCTTAAGTTTCATGAACTGCTGAAGGCTAAGTGTGGCTACCATGTGCATGAAAATCTCCAAAGGACTGAAGCCTTAGCATGCCTCACACACACACATACTTATGTGGGTATAATCTCCAGGAATCCCATTAGAGGTTTTTTTTTTTTTAATTAAAGTTGACATACTATATTAGTTCCAGATATACAGTATAGTGTTTAGACATTTATGCAACTTATGTACAAAGTGATCTCCTGATACGTCTAGTACTCACCTGACACCATATATAGTCATTACAATATTATTCACTGTATTTCCTAAGCATTAGCTTCTCATGGTAAAGAGCTAAGAGACAAATTCCCTCAGGGCTCTGACAGGCAGAGAGGAAAAATACGCTTTGCGAAGTGTAGCCAGAGCATTATCCTACAACCCACTATCCAGGAGCAAAGGTTGTATAGAGCCTTCCCTCACCCAGGGAGAGGCAGCCAACATCAGCCCTTTCTAGTTTTCCTGTCTCTACCAAGTGAGGAGGGTCTCAGAACCACTGTGAAGGTTACCGGCCAGGAACATATTACAGCTAAAAGACAGATTTAATCAGAAGCTTACAGAAGGTTTCTCTTCCTCCGCACCTTCTCACCACCTCAACAACTCTGTTAGAGTAGGACTAAATTGTGGCTGAAAGAGAAGGAAGTTGAAAGGTAAAGACTTTATGTAAGAAAAAGTTCTTAGGAAAAAAAAGAGGGAGAGAAAGAAAAAAAAGAACACAAGAGGAATTGAATTCTCTGGCACCTACAGCTCGACCAAACATAATTATAGCTTAACTTCTAGCCAAATTAGCATAAAAACGTCACAGGAAAGGCCTTCAAACTCAGTTCCTGTTCAGAATATGTCATGATTGACTTTCAGCAAAAACTCTTAAGGCATGCCAAGGCAAGGGTAAAAAGAAAAAAAAAACAGTATGAAGAAACAAGGTAATCAATAATAACCAGATTTCAATATCAAATGTTGTGACTCTTCATAGTTCCATGGCTTTTATCAGTCATCAATGTGTTGGTGACTTCCAAATTGACACCTCTAATCTTGATTTTTCTCTCTGAGCCTTAAACTTAAGTATTAAACTTTTCCAACAATATATTGAATTGGCTTTGTAATAGGCACCTCCAGATAAAATATTAAAAGAGAACTCCATGCGATAGCCCCTGTAATTAGTTCCCTAGTGTTCCCTACATTGTTAAATGAAAGCATTGTGTTGCCAGACGCCAATATCTGAGTCCTTCTGCCTGTATGCGCTGGCCCAAATGAAAGGCATGAGCAGGAGTTTGCAGTGTGGAAGTAAGGTTTATTAGAGAATTGGTCAATCTGAAGAACGAGGATCTAATTCTGTAAAGACCCAATTCCTGGACAGTGTGTGGGTTACAGATCATATAAGGCAAAATCACAAGACACCAGGGGTTAGGGAGTCGGAAGTCGTGCTGGGAGATGATTGGTAGGAGGTAGGCAAGAGTAATAAATCATTTCTTCTAGTGTTGAAGACAGTTCTGAGGTCTGCTCTTGTGTCCCTCTGCCAGGCTGCACGCATGAGCGAGTGACGAGGGGGCCACTCTACCCTAGGGCTCAGGAGCTGAAACATACCTTCCATCAAGATGCTACTTTAGTCTGCCAGAGGTCCAGACCTAGTGACCATTAGTTAGGTTCAGGCTACTCTCTTCTGCTGCCCTGGTTCTCCAGGGAAAAGGCTAAGTCTGATGGGTATATAGACAGAAAGATACGATTTCTAGAGCTAGAATTCAAAACTAAACTTAATAAAAACCATAAGGACTCTTGGTTTCAATTATTCACCAGTTTTCTACATCACATACATAATTTTTTTGTCTTAACACCTTTTACTACATTCCAATTCATGAAAAGACATTGAAAGTTTACCTTAAAATATATTCCACATCCACACACCCTTTAGCAGGTCCTCTTGCACCACTTAGTATTTTTCAGTTTAAATAGACTTTATTTTTTAGGATAATTTTAGGCTTACAGGAAAAGAAAAACAAGAAGATAATATAGATTGTTGATATATCTTTCATAACCTATTTCCTCTATTATTAACATTTTACAAAGGTATGGTACAGCTTTCACAAACATTGAATAAATATTAATAAAAGATTAATGAAAGTTCATATTTTATTCAGATTTCCTAAATTTTCACATAATGTCCTTTTTTTTCTGTTTCATCATCTCAGTGTAGGTAACATGTAGTTGTCACATCTCTTTGACTTTTTCTCAGACTAAGAATTCACCTCTAGATGTGATTAAAGGGACCCTGTACAAGCTAGATGTCATGGGCTTTAAGCTAAATACAAAAAAAAAAAAATTGTTGGGATGATTGGTTTGGGGTTAAGTGTGCTCTGTGAGTAACATTAAATAAACAATCAGATATTAAAGTGGAAACAAAATATTTGAACAGAAACTGATAGCTCTTTCTGAAGTCCATTTTCCCCATCTTTCTTCACAGCTAAATATTCATCTTGGCATATCACATTGTAGCCAAACAAAAAAGGGAGGTTTGGCTGCCTGCCATCATAAAATCCAAACTCATGAGGCAGATGCTTGTGCGAAAGGAAAGAGGCTTTATTCAGGTGCTATGTCACCTGAGAGAATGGCAGACTCCCATCCAAAAGACCGTATCTTCTTTCTGCTATGGAAAAACCCCAACTGTCCTCAGCAAGGCCAAGACAAAATCCAGTGTCCAGAGTCCCTGCTCCATTGTAAAGTACAGTCCTTTGGAGCCTGCAGGCAGCTGCTAAGCGGTCTTAGTACCTGTCCAGGTAGCTTAGCTTGTTCCTGGCTGCTGTCCATTTCAGGGTCCCTCCTGGAACC
Organism: Desmodus rotundus; assembly: GCF_022682495.2. Lineage (NCBI taxonomy): Eukaryota > Metazoa > Chordata > Mammalia > Chiroptera > Phyllostomidae > Desmodus > Desmodus rotundus. The sequence continues at coordinate 80,988,771 of NC_071399.1, read as the reverse complement.
TGATTCAAAATAAATAGGAATATTTGAATGGCAGTTTCCAGATTCCTTCCTTACAAAGTGACTGGGGTAATCTTTGTTTTTTGTTTTCCTTATTTTCTTGTCTTTGCTCCTTGTCTGCCTGGAGTATGATCATATCCATGGGCAGCGACTCTTGTGTATGAACTTGCACAGGCTGTGAATTCAACAGTTGTAGCGATTTAGCTGCTCCACCATTAGATATCCAGCCTGATTTCCATTGTGGTTGGCTCTCTGGTTGCATAAGGAGAGGTAATGCTTCAATGCTTGTACAAAATTCATCTGACTTTCACACTATCCCTTGGATTACTTTTTGGTTGATCTAATATTACAAGTTACTTTTTAAAAATGTTTTAATAATACAGTTCAGAAAAATTAACTGACTTTATTGCCCTTATAATTCACTGTGATAAATTTCCAATATTTCTTGTGAAGGAAATGAAATTGCTTTGGGGGATATTCATTTTAAGGTACTTCTCAAGAAACAAAAGACTAAGAAAGAAACTTTGACCCTCCCTCCTTTCCTGCTCAGGAGGTTCAGACAGAAAAACTTGCTTCTGGAAGGCAAGCTTACCTTGTTCACCTTAGCCTTATGTGAACTGATTACGGTAAGTAGGAGGGCTTCAGGCAGGGACTTGTTAGCTAGATATACCCTGTGTCCATTGTTTCTAAGTTTCCTAGCAAGAACATTTTTGCAATGTGTGTGCCCCTCTTTCTCAACTTCCTGTAAATTGTCCATTCTCACTTCTGAAATGAAAGACTCCATTCCCCTCCTTTGTCCTAAATGCCAGGTATATCCAGTATCGCTTTCCTATCTTCAGAACGTTTATGCTTATGTGAATTCTCCATGTACATGTATTAAAATTTATTTTTCTATTGTTAATCTATTTCTGTCCATTTCATTATTGGCCCAGCTAGAACTCAGAAGATGAAAGGAAAACTATTAATTTTTTAGCCCCCATACTTCTTTTCACAAAACTTTAAAAACATTAAATTGACCAGTGCATTTTTTCCCACCTGTGTGCCAATGTAATTCAACTCAGGTGAGAGTGTTAATAATTGTGACGCTACCTAATAGAGAGAAAGCCAGATAGTTTATCCACAAATTGTCAAATATCAGTTAAACCCATGTCACTTTTCAGTGTAAGCAGCCAAGCTCAGGTGGCCAGAGTAACTTCAGACAAAGGTTTGTAGGTGCTGGCAGTTTGAAGTCTGACAAATGTGCAAGAAAAAATAAAGTTAGTTCCAGGGATATTGGCAGGACATTAACAGTGTCTGCTACTTCCAGCAATATTTGTAAATTGTTATTGCAAAAACATCCATTATTCTAAGGCACAAGTCAAGCATACATGTGGACCAAGCACTTCTCAATGTGGGAATCAGTAAGAAATTGATTCTTCAATAAACTGTACTTATAGTATTTACTAAAAAACTGTTTAGTGCATTTCTTATAATAGTGAATTGAAAGAAAAATAAATGATTTTAATAGCATAGTCTAATATTCAGTGACAATTGAGGTAAAAGATCATAAAAATATAAAAGACCAGAATAAACTATTTTAGATATGTGGGGCTGGTTAAGCAAAGTATAAAAATTCCTGGTGATTTAGCTGAAAAAACCATTAAATTACAAATGTTAATTTTTGGAAATGTTTCATTATTGGGACATAAACAGCAACAATGACAGTAGATTAACCTTAAAATTTAGGCTACATGATTCTAGAAGAGCAGCAGTCAACTCAGCCTTAAAGGTCAGAAAACTAAGGCGGAGAATTACTGTTTTAGTGATATGGTGTGGATTTCTCTAAAGGATTAGGGCAACGAGATTGTAATACAGTGGGTCAGTGAGACCGGAAAATCTAAAACAGAAAGAAATTCAGAAGACCTTATGGATCTGGCCAATTTTTGGCTGAGTTGTTTTGACAAATGTACATTTTAGGATAGTAATAGCTTACTACTTCAACAACTTTGTGTGAAATGCACATAATACAATGTTTGAGATACAAAAATGTGATGACACCAAAAAGATTATCACATAAAAGTAAAAAAAATGTTACACTAGATATCTTTAACTATCACTAAACTTTACTTGCTTTATCACAAAGAAAAAAGGCAAAGAGCATAAACTGGCTTGAAATGTTACAAGTTTAATTCATTTAGACTATGTTTTAATGTAGATGTTTTGGGTCATGTTGTATTTCTGAAACTATTACTATTGTATGTCAACTATACTCTAATAAAAATTATTTTGGAAATCCAAATTAAGAAAAAAATCCAAATATAGACAAATACTTCTGATATTACTGATGTGGATGGCCAGGTTCACAAACAGTATTTGCTCTTACTTCCCTGTCTAAAACTGTTTTAAAATTTGGCATTTTAATACTTCTGGAAAAATTGGTTGTATATTTGATGTATGCTAGAGAACAATATTTTTTGTTCAGGAGTAATTTTATCCATGGACATACATTCACTTGTTTACTTGTATTAATTGTACCATGCCTCTCCAAATTCTTATTATTTTATTTTACATGTGTATCCTATTTTGAAGAAAACATTTACATAAAAACTAAATTAAATGCATGTAAACAATTTAACAAAAATTTCATAGGCAAGAACCTATTGAACCAAAACCATATTGATGAATAGAGTGTTGCCCCCAATTCCTAATCACTCATGTGCCCTTCAAGGTCAAAACCAATAACTCAACTGTAGGAATGACTAAAGTAACTACTACATTGACTTATTTTGTTTTAAAGTTTTATACATAATATATATAACTCAAATATGTTATTTGTTTTTAATGTATCAATTAATTATATAGTAGTCATAAAATACATAATCATTGTTTTCAATCTTTTATAATTTTGAGACAATGTAGTATATATGGTCTGTTTTAATTAAAGAAGCTTTTGAATTAAAATGTTTTTTGATATATAATTCACATCTCATACAATTCACACATTTAAAGTGTACAATTCACTGGATAGAAGAAGTTGAAGAGATTAGCCAAGAATGTACATGCACAGTTTATGGATGGAGACAACAGTGGTGTAAGCCAGAGAAAAGACGGGTGGGAGATAGATGGAGGCAAGTGAATCCTGAGGGAAATGGGGTCATCTGTATTAGTGTCAACAATAAAAGTAAATGAAAGAAAGGAAGTGTATAATTCAATGCAGTTTGGTATATGCATACATATATGCAACCATCACCACCAATTTACAAACATGTTCATCACCTCCACAAGACAGCCCTAACCTTCAGCTATCACCTTGCTACTTACTGTCCCATACCCTGTGCCAGTCCAAAGCCACCATTGCCAGTAGGAATAGGATTCCTCCATGAAGTCATGTAAAATGTGTTTCAGGGACTCCTGCATAGGAGGATTTGAGGTATTGTAGCAAGATGTATTGGAGCAAAAACAAAGAAAGGGCTTACTGCTGCATCCACAGCCAGGTAACTCAATTCCATCTTGCTGCAGAAGAAATGCAGACTCTGGGGCTGCAAGCCCATTCCCTTCCCATAGGGCCCAAAAGGGCCAATTCCCAGAGGTGCAGAACTTCTCTGTGCCTCACTACCCCATCTGCATGGCCGTTCTCAGAGCCTGATGGTGCCCAGGCCTTGAGAGTGCCGGGCTTGGGCCTGCTGTGTCACAAGCATAGATTCTGATACACTGTATTTTGCCATGTATAATGAGCATCCATGTATTTGGCCCAAACTTTCAGGAAAAAAAATCTTGCATTTTAATTTTTGAATTCAATTATTTATTTATTTATATTTAGAAGCAAAACTGATTGTCATATTCCAGGATATTATTTTGCTTATGGATATTGTTATTGCTTTCTAGAGTTATACTTTTAATGCATAAGCATAAATAAAAGAATTAAAAACATCTACTTAGATACAGAATTAGTTAATAGATACTACCTATGTATAGTATGCATCCTTATTTTTCCCTCAAAAATTTGGGCAAAAAAGGGTGCATTATATATGGCAAAATACAGTAGTCTTTCCTGTAAGTCAGCTGGGCAACTGCTCGGCTAGCTGCCTGCTGAGCAGCCTGGCGCCAGGGAATAGACAAGAGTCACACACAGTAACTATGTCATTCACTCAGCTTTTATTGAATGCAGGTTCACTCAAAGTGGAACATCAGCATACATTCATATGCTACTCACACTCTAACAATCTAAGGGAAATACAGCATGCACACACACATACACACACAGCAATCAGAGGGGGATAACAAACCACAGTCCCAGAGTCTCTGTCTGCAGGTCCAGGGGGCAGCATGGTGGGCAAGGGAGTCCTCAGCATCTTGCAAGGAAGGACCGCCAGAGCCAGGTGGGCAACAGGGCAAACGAAGTCCTCAGTCCCTCAGAGAAGAGCCTCCTCTGGTGGCCGATGCCAAGGGAGGTCAGCGTGGTGTGGAGCAGCTCTCTGGTGTGTGGAGCTCGGCTGTCTCAGCAGTGGTCTGGAGCCTGCCTCAGTTACACCTGGACAGTGGTGGACTCCACCCTTCTGGGTCTCTTGATAAGTGTCTTGGCACCTGTGGTGCCAAGTGGGGAATTTGCCCAGGAGCCTATGGGCGGTCCCCTCTGCAGACATGGTGGTTTTGATCATGTGTGCAGATATACCTTGGGTGTGCCACCTTGCCAGATGTGTCTAATGTAATCTGGTAGTTTCCATCTTGAACCAACGTGTCATGGCTGACTGCCAGCCATTGCAGTTATAATAGCCATATTTTGCATAATGCATAATACTAATTATATAATGGACAATAATAATATGCATAATATGCATAATGGATACTTAAATGGTGAATTAGAAATTAATACATGAAATGTTAATTTAACATAACAAAGTTGTACATGTTGAAATAATACTGGGTGATATGAGGGGTAATACTTATTATTCATTGTTTTAAGTCAATATAATTGAGAATTCAAAACATGAAATAAACATCTAAATGACATTTGAAATATAGAAACAAAAGTTATATGGAATATAAAATGTATCAAAAAATATTTGATTTGCAAAGAAAAATTGAAAATCACAAGGAGTTCCTGCTATTTTTCATTATAAAGGTTTTGGTTGTATTTTATTATTACATAAGTATTTATTTTATTCTTCTAAAGAAAAAATCATTTTCTGTTTTGAAAGCTCATGAATTAAGGTAGATTCATAAGGCCTATTACATTACATGCAAAAATCAATGAAAAGAAACCATACCTAATAGATTTGAATTCTTAAAGTAATATTTCTTTATTCCATATTATAGTTTGATGAAGTAAAATTAAGAACTTAAGAATAGCAAATCTCAGAATAACATGCCATGCCAAAAGCACTGATTTAAATCTAATACAACTGGCTAAATATTTTATCTAAATCTCATTTAGTTAATTTGTACATGAGTAAATATTCTTGACAAAGGCAGTATATGAAGAATAAACTATAGGGACTATATAAGTTTAACTCTAAAAATCCAGAAGAAAAATACAATATAATAAACTTCTTGTTGTATTTATAAGAATGAAATAAAACAATTTTTCAACCTCAACCCTGAAAATTCAAAAAATGAAAAAGAATAGTTAACTTTTTGTTAACTATTTGTTGTTAAAAGAAGTAGAATTGAAAACAAGTATGTCTTTTTCAAATGATTGAAGAAGAACAGAGTGATATTTAGTAGAAGAGGCAAAAGAAGGAACTCATGGTCACAGACAACAGCGTGGTGATTGCTGGGGGAAGTGGGAAGGGGAGGAGGGGAAGAAGGATCTAGGAAGGATAAACAGATGAAGGGAGACGTGACTTGGGGTGGTGAACACACTACACAGTGTACTGATGGTGTCTTGTAGAACTGTGCACCTGAAACCTGCATAGTTTTGTTAACCAGTGCCCTTGCAATAAATTCAATTCCAGAAGTTTTATATAAATATATAATTAATGTTTTGTTTATTTTTTACTAATTATCCTATATATACTTATGTGCATAGCATAGAAAGCACTTTATAAATGTATAAGGATGAAAGAATAAATATATCGGGTTATACCAGACAGTTGAACTATATTGACAACAAAGTACATTTATTGCCCTTCAGAAATATTCAGTATTATTCTAATCAGAAAGGTAAAAAATAAATTTTTTTAAGTGTATATAACTGTTACTGTTGGTACTTAGCTAACTATTAATACAAAATGGGATCAAATATTGACCTTTGTAAAGTGGGGATCATGAGTCTGTTTGCTTCTTCAGGAAGGTACAGCTTCACACATGCAGGGATGACAGCATCACTCCCCCAAGGGAATTAGCACTCCTCCCTTCCCTCCTCCTCCTCCGGTACCAGTCTGTTGTGGGGAGGGGAGCAGAGGGAGATGCTTGAGCAATAAGGCCTGTCAGTCTAGCTTGGGGAAAGAAGGGATTGGTTGGCAGGTGGATGCAATAAAAGCCTGTGAAAGTTTGGGGAGTTGATTGGTTCTCTGGACAAAGCACCTGGCCCACCCAAAACCCAAACAAATATAATCCCAGAGGAACAAAGAAGTGCACTCTCTCTCTCTCTCTCTCTCTCTCTCTCTCTCTCTCTCTCACCCAGGAGCACATAAACATGTGGATCTAGCAACTACTGGGGCCCACAGTTGATGGTTTGGGTTCCACAGAACTAAGCTTTAATACGAAGCAAACACTCTGGACACTGGTTTTTGTTCTGGCCTTTGCTTGCACATGGTTGCACATTTTCCATGATGAACAAAAAGACGTGGGATGTTGGAAGCCCAACAGCGGATTTCCCCACATATAAACCATGTTGTCACACCATGGTCTCCCACATGTGGGTCCTTCGAATGCTTTCCTCAGGATCTCATGGAAGATCCTCATTTCCACCAACATAACTGAATGGAAATTCTATTTCTTTATTACCTTTTATCCTTTCTTTCCATTTGATTCAAACTGGCCTCACCCAGTTCCCTGACTCATCTACCTCCCTTGCCCTTGTATGTCAAGTCCCTGAATCATTTAAGGCCTCAGGACAATGAAGTTCTGGTATTCTCAAGAACGAAGTCTCAGGCCTATTGTACACAGGATAAAGCTCAAACTAGACATAGTATCTAGTCCTCAGGTATGTTTCAGCCTTGGACCTAGAAAAGCAGAACAACCGCACCAATCGCACCCTTGTAAAATCAAATGTCGTGGATGATCTACTATCACCGACCCTAGCACCAGTCAATCACTAGAGATCACAGCTCCAACTCCCTTAGTCCCCTGCATAACCCGTCCCTTAGAGGCCACTGGGGAGCATGGTCTTTGACACTTGCTCCCCTGTGGTTTTGAACTTGGCACCATTTCTTCAACTGGTAAACCCTTACATTCTTGGCTACAAATTCTTGTTTGCATATGATGAGGCTTTCTGCATGCAGGAAAATGGATGGCTTTAGTCCTATGACATGTGTTATTTTAAGTATAAATAATGCATGTAACTTTCTGGAGATTTAATTAAATTCTTATTTATTTATTTTTTAAAAATCCAAATATTTGGGGATACATCGGGGAATTAAAGTATAGGAGATTTTAGTGTATATATTTGCAGATAATATACGAGTATTTTAATATCTCAAAGGGATCCTTTCTTAAGTTACATAACAATAAAATTAAGTCAAAATAAGTAAATAAACCCAGGCCAGCTAGCTCGGTGAGTTACACCATCATGCTGATATGCCAGTGTTGTGGGTTCAGTCCCATTCAGGCACACACAAGAGTCAACCAATGAATGCATAAATAAGTGGAACAACAAATCAATATCTCTCTCATGCTCTCTCTCACCCTTGCTTCTCTCTCAAAAATCAATAAATAAAATTTAAAAAATAGTTAAATAACACAAAAGTAAATTGATTTTTAAAGAACTATTTCAAAATATAGATACAGCAATAATTGATCCATGGTCACCTCTTTTTTTGAACATCTAAAGAATTTTAATCCCTAGACCATATGTATCAATGAAGATATGTAAGTAAATATGAAATAAGCAAACATGATTACTAGATATTGTTGGGGAAATAAAACACTCCTAAAAGACCTCTCTGTACTAACATAAAAGAGAGGGAAAGAAATGGTTAATTACTGAATGAAGCATTAACAGAATTACATTGTGTAAAGTAACATGAAAATGAACTCCAAAATAAAGACAGAATATCACACAAATTTAAACAGTAGAGCAGAAACAAGAACAATTAAAACTTTTTTATCTCCTTAATAGACAAAGGGAATGCACCTCCTGATATTCTCCTGTATGTCTCCTCAGAGACCCTTGAGCTTATTCTGGCAGAACATTTGTACATATCTAGAGGTCATTGGGCCTGCAAACTTAGAGATAAATCTACATTGTAACAACTGGAGACTGGGCTTAACCCTAGAGAGATTTATCTCTATACAGTGTTAAAGTCAGATGTACTATGTCTCTAAAGAAACACTCCACAAAAATGAAGAAAGAGGGAAAATGGTTTCTTATCCATTTATAAACAGAGCAATAATTTTTATTTACCCATACAAAGCCTCCAGTTGAAACTAATCATTGTTTAGAATGAGCACATTTATCTGTTTCAAGCCTTTTGTTGTCTTTGAACTATTATAAAATTAGATACATTGTAGAGAACTAAGGGAAATAGAGATTCAAATAACTCTGTCCTGGGGAGACATTTACTCTCCCTCCCCCCCGAACTCCCCACTCACTCCTAAAAATATAATATAGTTCAGCAGGCCTCAGCAAGTTTATTTTTAATATGCTGGATCTATACATGTGCCTGTGCTTTTTATTATACTTTAAACTCATTGTTTACATTGACTTGATTCATTTATTAGTAACCAGTTAAAGAAAAATTTTAATACATATTCATTTCACAACTTTCTAAAAGACATGATTTTACCTTTATTGAAAAATATATTTGAACAGATATATTTGCTAGCAAGAAAATTAAAAAACAGATTTAGACTTAAAATATGCATAATAAAATACAGAAAACCTTTTGGTCCCAGTATCTGGGTATTTAGAGGATCAGGTGATCAGTGATATCACTCTGGTCTCAGATTAATCTCATTCCTTTAGTCTGTTTTCTGTAGTTTGGCTTCTTTCTGGGGTTGGCTACTTTAAAGTTTTTGAAGAGAACCAAAAACTTTCCTTCCAAAAAAGGTACCGTTGAGACATTGATTGATGCTAAGCTGGTAATTAAAAAATAAAAGACTTGCCCTGGCCGGCATGACTCAGTTGGTTGGAGCCTTATCTGGTAAACTGAAAGGTCATGGGTTCAGCTCCCGGTCAAACCACATGCCTTAGTCCTGGGTTAGAGCCAGTCGGAGCTTGTACAAGATACAATCAATGGATGTTTCTCTCTCCTATCAATATTTCTCCCCCTCTCTCTGTCCCTCCCTCCCCCTCGCTCTAAGATCAATAAACATGTGTTTGGGTAAGGATGAAAAAGAAAGAAATAAAAGACTCAGAAAGAATCTTTGGCCCCTTTCCTTTCCTGCCTAAGAGATTGAGATGAAAAAGCCTGATCTAAGAAAGGAATCTTGGTATATTGACCTTAACCTTAGAGAAAGAATTCAACTGGGGGTCTGTTAGCTGGATTCCCTCTGTGCCTCACTGTTTCCAGGTTTTCTAGCAGGGATTTTCCTGCCATTGTGTGTTCAATTTTTTTTTCCACTGTTTGTGAGTTGCCCTTTTTCTCTTTTGAAATTCCAGACCCTGCCCCCTTTTCACCTTTGTCCATGATGGTATATTAGCCTCAAGTGTCCAAGGCATTTGGGCTCTCATTCTCATGGCACCCCTTGAATGTGCACTTGTTGCAGGGAAAATTTGGTTCTTCTGGCTGATGCAGTAAAGCATTACAGATTAGCAAGTCAGGGAGCGTGGACGCACAGCTTATTAGTGATACTGTTACAGAGCAAGGAGGGGGAGGTGGTTCACGATAAATTATTACAGAAAGGATTCCCCCTTTCTGTCTCTGGAGGTTCCTCCCCCCACGCCCACCTGCTAGGTTCGAAATGCCCACCGCCAGAGGAAAGACGTCTCTCAATGCCAGAGACTGGTGAAAAGGAAAGGAATTGTTTATTTAAAAGTTACACAGACTTAGAGTAATGACTTAATGTCTTCAATAAGATACTAAAGTGCTCTAGAATGCCCACAGATGCACAGTCCTTCCCTCTCCCTGTGCCCAGTCCGGGGTACCGTGTCTGAGGAAAAGAAGTAGAAGTCCGTGATTCAGGCTCCCGGCACCATCAGCTGTGTAGCTGCTGCAATCTCCAGTTAATCCAGAGCCATGTGGCACCTTCTCTTGTGGCTCACCAGCAAGAGTCCTTTCTCCCCTTTTCTTCCCGGCAAAGTCTCTCTCGCTGCCTAAGCCGCAAGGTCCTTCCTATTCACTCCAGAACCATGTGGTTCTCTCTATTTACTTCGCCAAAGCTGCATGATCCTCTCCTTTCTCCCCCAAAACCTTGTGGTCCTCCCATTCACTCCAGAACCGTGTGGCCCCCTATTTACTTCAGAACCGCGTGGTCTTCTCTCTCTATGGCTGCCATGCCTAGGTTTAAATCCCAGTGCCCATCTTCCTTTGCAGCTCCATTTCCGACTCCTCCTACAGTCAGTTACACCTGCCAGCATTCCCGTATTCTTCCAGCTTTTCTGAGCTGCCATAGTAAGTCTGGGCAGGTGTGGCCCCATGGCATGGAGCCAATCATCTCCAAGCTCTCACACAGGCCCTGTAACCAGGGGGAGTTGCTTCCCAGTCCCACCTTGGGTGGAAGTCACTCCCATCCCCCTGGCTCAAAGCATGGCCACAGCTATTTAACATATCCATGAAACCAGTTAAAGGTTATAGATATGTTAAATGACCATGCCAGGGTTAGCTGCAAAGCTGTTGCTACCCAAAACAGCTCTGAATGGCCCTGTTCCATGTGTCCCATCCCCTCTGGCTCAGGCTTATGGGGGTGAGGACATCCTATATACATTGTTCTAATATTTCCTGGACACCTTGAGTCCTGGACCCCATCACAAATCCCTTCTTGGGGCCCTCCTCTTGGCTGCACCCTGCTTCAATACGTTCTCATGCAATAGGATGCGTCTTGCTGATGTGGGAGTGAAAGGCATAGGCTTGAGCAGCAAGAGCAAGAACCTCAGGTCCTTTGTCCTGAAGACTTACATCGTTGGCGGGAATCCAGCTAACACACCCCCTATTGAATATTCTCTCTCTAAGGTTAAGGTCAATATGCTAAGATTCCCTTCCTAGACCAGGCTTTTTCATCTCAATCTCAGGCAGGAAAGGAAAGGGGTCAAAAATTCTTTCTGAGTCTTTTCTTTCCTTCTTTTTTATCCTTAAGGTGATGCCAGCCTCCCCTAGAGGGATGTGGCTGCCCAAACATAAGGATGTATGCCGTCTGTTAGCCCAAATCCTTGCCTTGCTCCGGACCACATGTGTTCATCTTGTCGTAAGACCAATACGTGATGGGGCAGTTCCTTAAAGTTGAGGCAGTTACCCAAAGCTGTTTATTCGCTCTTTCTGTGAGCACTAGGGGCCCCCTCCTACAACAGATATGGACCAGAGGCAGGCAATTAACCACAGCTGTTTTGTGGGCTTCTTCTTTGAGCACTGTGCACCCCCTGCTCTTCCACTTTTAGACCTTGGGATGAATACACAATTTCAAAGGCTTTCTTTCCTAGGTAGTGGAAATGAAACATAGAATTTCAAGGGCTTCCCTCCTCCTGTGAAAGCATGGTATTTGGGAACACCTGGCAATCTCAGGGGACCAGACTCAGGACTGCTGAGCTAGTGGGTGAGACATGTCTCCCTCCACCTCCCTGCCCTGGTTTGCTACCTATCCTACCTAACACTTTCATCTGATATACTTTGGACATTTTCTCCTGTTAATCTTTCTTTGTTAATTTGATTATTAGCTCAGTTACAGAACTTGAAGGTAGAAGAAAATTATTTTTTAACATTTCAAGATAGGGGTAAACATACATTAGATATCCATTCATGTTCACCTTAAGCTTGAAAAATATATTTGAAGTAGAATACCAGGCAACAGTCCCCTGGTTTCCTCTGAATGTGTTACTGGACCGAGGAAGTGGGTCTGCTGTCCATAAAGCACACAGAATTCCAAATCTGAGACTTTTTTTTTTTTCCTTCAAAGAAATGAGGTTTTTCAGGTAGCCAGATGTGACCAGAGACAAAGCTCAAATCAGTGTCCCTGAGTAAAGCCTTAAAGCAAATTTAAAAAAGAAAGGTAAGAGAGATGATGCATGCTTATTAATCCTAATTTAAGGGGTCTGGCGGACAGGCTAGTTACTGAGCCATCTAAGGTGCGAACCGTGAAGGGCCAAGAGCGAACAAAGACAGCCAGGCTTGCCGGTGTTGACTTGATCCTTCCTGCACGTGTCCATATTTGGTCTGACACCACGTCTGCCTTACTGACAGGCCTCTAGCTTTTAAAGGGCTCAGCAACAGTGGCGTCTCTGCTACTTGACCCCATGATTTTTGGTTCTGCTGTGCTCTTGAGGTCAGATTAGGGACATTGGGCTGTTAACTTTACCTGCTGAAGTTCTGGGGCCAGTTTCATCTGGCTTGATCCAGTGGTCCCAAGAGTGATATGAGGAGGCCTACTGCAGTATCCTGAATCACACACATACACACACAACACCTGCAAAACCAGTTATTAGGGTCTGGTTTCAGTGCTGGGGCCTAGTTTCAAATGGACAGATTTACTTTTCAAGTCAACATGTCACTACAGGAAGGTGCCCTGATGGGGCTATTCTAGATCGTGGGTTACATTGGGTAATTAGATCAGAATATTTGGGTAACAATCGATAGGTTAAGCTCCTGGAAATAGGAGAGAGTGAAACCCTCTGTTTCCCTGAATCCATGTAATTCCGGTCTGCATTGTATCCACGGCCTTCAGGCTAATAGCTCCTGCTACAGACATGCTGATCATTAGAGGGATTCTGCCCGTGGTCTGAGGTTTTAAAAGAACAGCTCCTGGCGGGATAGTGCTTCACTTAAGGCAGTGGGAGAGATGTATAAGATAATTGCTGTTTATCCAAGATATGCAGGAGCCTGAAAACGAGACTCAGGTCAGCGCAGTCAATGAACCAGGTGCTCAAAAGTCTGTGGGTCATAAGTCACCTCTTATTCCTCCCTTCTTCCCTTGATGTAAAAGAAGCCTGAAACACCAATCAGAAAGAATATACGCATCCCTATGCTCACAGCGGCGTTATTTACAATAACCAAGATCTGGGACCAGCCCAAGTGCCCATCAGTAAATGAGAGGATAAAAGATGTGGTACACTAACACAATGGACTTCTACATTGCCATTAAAAAGAAGGAACTCTAACCCTTTGCAACAGTAAGGACGGACCTGCGGAGCATTATGCCAAGTGAAGTAAGCCAGTCAGAGAACGACAGACACCACATGATTGAATTTATCTGTGGGCTGTAAAAACCAAAACAAAGTAAGAAAACAAAATAGGGCCAGAGACAGGGAAACAGGAAACAGCCTGACAGCTCTCAGAGGGGAGTGTGGTGGGCGGAGCAGGAGAGATTAATCGAAGATTGTGGAGAACAATACGGTGAAGGCCAGGGCAGGGTGGGACAGGCAGTGACGGGCAAAAGGGGGAAGTGCGACTCCTCTGTAATACTGACCACGGCAAAATATATTGATTTGAGGAACTGCTATCACCCCCATCTTCTAGAATGATGCCTTCTTGATCAATAAACCTTTTCTAACTCCAAACTGTGTGGCTTTGACTTTTGGCCTTTTGAAGCATTAGGCACACAGACTTTTTCACTAGCAACAGGAAGAGAAACAGATGTATTTAATACACACACAGTATATAACAATAATTAAAACTTTAAAGGCTATTTAATTTGTTTTGTCAATTTAGAAATTGTTATTTTATACATAACAATAGATAAAACAGAGCCAGTTAGCATTCATACATTCAAGCTATACATTGTGAGTCTATGCAGTTTGTATAATGATAAAGATTTTTTAAGTATTTACCTTTATAAGAATAATAATATTGAAAACCACCATTAGTTAACATATATATATATTAAAATATGAGCTGTTACATTTTCTATGACAATAATATGGGAATCATCTTATTACTTTTTACATTTATTACTTTTTGTCATTTTTGTGTAATTTATTGTTTACCTAATTTACTCATATTTTTCTAAAATAACTCACATACTGCAGAGCTCACTTTTTTAGCATTCTTATAGCAACCCCCAATTCTACCAGATTAGTGATATGATATACACATACTGTGGCTTGTTTTCTTTACTTCCTGGGACTCTGGTTTCCCCATAAGTAAAATATATGCATGGTAAATCCACAATGAGTCAACCGGCTGCTATAGCTGATAAACACTTTGCTATTGCTGGGTTTCACAATGTAATAGAAATCGGCTATTTCAAATTGCACGCACTGTGTAACCATAAACATCATGCTGCTGTAGTACCGACTTCTACAACTCGCCAGCTCACATTCAGATCTACATGTTTCAACAATGAAACGTGTGCTCTCTGGCTCTCCAACGCAAGTGTAGCCATTTGGGAACAGAGATGAGAGAACCCAAATATATGTTGTTACTTAGTAGCGTATACATTTAAATTCTGTGTGGGTACTCCGAGCTTTGTACAGTAATAAAAAATAAAACAATCTTCCAGTTTCCTATGTGATATGTAAAAAACTTGGAAGACACTTATTTTGTCCTTGCAAAAAAATATTTTTGAGTGACAGTTAATGACTTTTTTTCTTTTTTATTCATGGAATGGAGTCATAGGACAAACTGTCATCCCAACATCTGAAGAGAAGCACATCCAGAGAAATGCCATGGAGATTTGCTTACCCTGAACAAAGGTGTAAAATGGTAGAAACAGTTAAATTATAATTTCACAAATATTACAAAGTGTGAGAATGAACTAAATTAAAAGTGAGACACTCCTGAATGCCTTTTCCGAGGTCCCCAAACATTCGAGAACTTCACCTCCAGTAACTCTACCAGGTTCTCATGGTGAAAAGCTGAGAAAGATCTCTTTTTAAGAGTGGTAAAATAAAAGGGAAGGGTACCATTTTAAAACATACCGAGAGTCACTTAATTAAATTTAAATACTTCCACTAAACCTCAAAATTCAAAAAGATAAAAGAATAAATTAGATAGTACCTTGTATTTTTCAATATTGTCAAATTAGGTTAATATACTCCCCCTTTAAGCCCTGGCTGGTATGGCTCAGTGGATTGAGTGCCGGCCTGTGAACCAAAGGGTCATTGGTTCAATTCCTAGGCAGGACACATCCCTGGGTTGTGGACCAGGTCCCCAGTGGGGATCATGTGAGAAGCAACCACACATTGATGTTTCTCTCCCTCTCTTTCTCTTCCCCTTAAAAATAAATAAAATCTTTTAAAAAAATATATATATATATATATATATACTCCCCATTTAAGAAATCAAACAAGTCATGTCAATTATCTAAAAAAATTAAAAATAAAAATCAAAGAATATCATTTAGTATTTCAAATATTTCATAAAAGGGCCAAAACATAAATCACACAAGATGGAATGCTTAATTCCTAATTTGGGAGTAGGGTTTTATTTTTAATTAGTGAATTTAATATGTGGAGAGTACACTGAACGTGCATTTTTTATAATGTATTTTTAATGTACTTTATAATAGTCCTCACATTTAACAATCAAATAATAATAAGTAAGATTTAGCTGCATTGTTCTTAAGTGACAAGAAATTTGCTATTGCAGTTTTATTATAAAAATATTGAATCAAATACTACATCAAAATTAGTTGGGTATGTAAGCACATGTAAATAAAAGAAAAATATATATATTTCAAAATTTTTATTTTGAATATTTTTTTTGTCATCTAGAGTAGCAACAGCTTTTAAAAGTAACATGTACCTGCCCTAGCTGGTGTGGCTTAGTTTGTTGGAGCTTTGCAATGTACACTAAAAAGTCGGCTTGATTCCTGGTCAGGGCACACACCTAGGTTTCAGGTTCGATCCTCAGTTGGGGGTCATATGGGAGGCACCCAATTACTCTCTGTCTCTCTCTGTCTCTCTCTCCCTGCTTCTGTCTCCTTCCCTTCTTTTCTCTCTAAAAATAATAACTATATCCTCTGGTGAAGATTTTAAAATAAAAAAATACTCTTTATCGAAGCAGTGTATCAAAAATATCACAAATCATGGCTTATTTTCAGGCTTATTTATTTTTTGGAAAAACAACTTAGAACTCCATGTGTATGTGTGTTTTTGCTCTCAACTTTTTGATAGTGTTGATATGTGAGGAGTTGGATTAGGGAAAAGTTATGTCTTTGAAAATTCTCTTCTGTTTCTCATATAAAAATGTGGTATTTGTTTATCAAACTTACCTCTCACATCCTGAGTATCATATGCTCCCTGTGCTCAGTTCCCTTCATTATATTATGAAATAAAAATGAAAATTCTTCTATGCCTTCATTTTTAAGCAGATACTGCCCTAAAAAAGAAAAATATATTCTTGGAAATACTAACTAGTAGTTACTAGATCAGATTTCAATAAACCTTTTGGCAACATTTACAGAGGTTAATCAACTGACATGTTTAACATGGTCATCTTTAACATTGTGTGATAAAATTATAGTTATCCTTTTTCCTAACTTAAATATTTCAGATTCCAAGCAACACGTAGACATATAGAAGGTAAAATTGCCTCACACTCCATAGATCTTGGAGCCTTCTCTGCAATTCATTCAAAATTATTGTTCATACTCTTTTTTCCCATTGCCTTTATCATTTCAAAATGAAATAACTGTATGAAAATTCCTACACGGGAAAAACAAACTTTGAGTATTGATTACTCCTCTGAATATTCTTGCACAGAAAAATCTGTAGAAATTAGAAAGAAATGCCTATTCTTGGAAGACAAATCAGAGTAATTTTTAAAAACAGCAGGATGGACCCCAGATTAGAGGGAAGTTGTGTGTTGAGAAGCAAGAACAGGTGTGGAGGTATCCCGACGAAATTAACAAGTTCGTGTGGAGGCTTTTTTAGAAAGAAACAATGTTTGTAGTTGTTATGCAGAATATATAGTAGATTACTTAGTTGATTTTTTAAAAAAGCAAAGTGAATACTGTATATGTAGTCTGATCAGCAAAAATGTGGTTAAGACCAATTAATAGGCATGAGCTGATGTGTCATTGAAAACAGCCCTTGAGTGGTGTGTGTGGGAAAATGGGAGGTGAAAGGTACAGGGACAACAAAGCAGCTTGTTGGTAACATTTTCTTTCAGTCTCCAAATCCAGCCACTCCCTACTTTCCACCCCAACAGTGTAAGAATGAGTTTACACGTTAGATTTCTAGAACAGTGCTATCTTTTCATATTACTAATCCATATTCTTAATCACTTCATGAAAAGGTATACGAGATGGAATAAAATCCAACATTTTTCTATTCTATAATTGGATATTTGAAAAGCTATGGGATATTAATGAACAAGATTTAGTTTATTCGAGCATCATACCAGGATTACATGCAGCAGAATCAAATAAATAACGAATCTTATTATAAAATCTAATACAGAACCAGAGATAGGAGCAACTATGCCTCATCTAGAAATGCTAAGAGCAAAGTCAGTTTTGGGGGGCCATGGAAATTATGGGGGTTTTTGCAGTTCCTGAGATTCTACAGAAACCATGGTATATCTTACTTTTAACAGAAAACGTTTCCTTTTTCCAAGACCAGCTTGTATCAGTGTCAACAGTGGATTAAAGGTAGACCTTTAGGTTTGTTACATTACCATAAAGTTGGCATTATTGGGCTGATTATAGTGAATACCACTTAAGCATATGAATGATTGCTCTTTGGCTAGTTTATTTATTTTTTAAGATTTTGTTTAGTTTTAGAGAGAAGAGAAGGGAGGGAGAAAGAAAGGCAGAGAAACACTGATTGATGTGTGAAACATCAATCGGTTGCCTCTTATAGACCCCCAACTGGGGACCTGTCCCACAACCCAGGCAGGTGCCCTGACCGGAAACAACCACTGACCCTTCAGTTTGCAGGCTGGCACTCCACCCACAGAATCACACCGGCTAGGGCTCTTTGGCTACTTTATATTAAGTCATCTTGTTAAATATCTGGCACTAATTATATTACTCTTTTTAGGCCATGAACAAAGATGATTTTAAATATCTTGGTATTTGGTGAGAGGATAGAGTTAGCTTTCTGTTATGAGTGTTACAATTTTAGGACTGCCTTTCCCCAGCATAAGCAAAATGAACATGGCATTTCTTAAAACAATGAATGGTTATACATTTAACACTGTATTCATACAGTTTTATTCAACTTCTGTGGAAATGAAAACGAGTGGGTTATTCTCTAAATTTATGGATAGAGGAAATGATACAGAATAAGAGAAAGCAGATGTACCTACAACAGTATCTGGCTAGCCTTGATTTAGTGTGTCTTATGTGTCCCCAAGAATATTTATAATAATAAGTTAAATCATGATTTATTATCTGAATCTCTTGTCAGAATCTGGGTTGATAACCACAGAGTAAAATATCAGAACAAAAGCATTTTACATCCTGTAGAAGGGCACACTTAATTTTAGGACAACTCAGCATAATGAAAATGGGATGGTTAGATATTAGAGATGAAGATGAAGATATAGACAGAGGGAGGAAAAACTAGCCCTTCCACCACTGACCCCCTAATAGTAAATACTGTCAGAAGCAGAACACAAACATGACTGAGAATGCTAAGAGAAGACATATGTATGACCTTGGTTTTATATTTAAAACATCTGGTGAGTCCTAGTGAATTTAAATTTCTATTTTGAAGGTCACATGGGATTGGGAATAAAGAGGTGTGGGGATCCAGAATGTGTCACGTCAAGTTGTGCCTCTGCGGTATGCAGTTTATTTTGTTCTAGAGGTAACTTTATCCACAGGCTGTAGATAAACATCTGCCCCTCCTTTTAACTACCTAGAAGCACTTGAATCAGGGGCTCTGCCCACTACAGATTAACCTTTCTGACCTGTGTATAGGGCATAACAAACTTCTATTCACTAAGTATCTGTTCTTATCTCACAATGACACTGAAGTGCCCCTGTGCACTAAGAGGTCCCTAGCTCAGGATGTCTTATGTACTTTGGTTCCCCATTCTATCTCTGAACCTCTCCACGTGGGGTCTCTGACTCTGTCATGTGTGTGGGGTCCCCATACGTATGCATGCATTAAATTTGGTTATCTTCTCTTGCTAATCTGTCTTATACCAATTTGATTATCAGACCAGCCAGATGAAAGTTTAGGGTAGAGAAAAGTTTCCTCCTCCCCACTGTGGGAAAATCTGGAGCCTGCCAAAATTCAGGGTCACATAAAAACTTTGACATGAACGTGAACCACAAAGGTCTAAATTTCAATTAGGTATAAATTCATCCTGCGCAATGATAATCAAAAAAAATCTTACTGCCTGAAAACCTGTGCTTAGCACAGGGAAAAAAATTTTGGGGGGCTAAGAGAAATGCATTTGTATTCCAAAATCAGACTACATGTGTCATCCAAAAATGCTCAAGCCACGAATGTGTCCATGAACTAAAAGTCATCAATTTTCAGTCAGTGTATTCAAAAAGGATCCGGTAAGGACACTCTAGACACCAAAAAGACCTTTTCCTGCCCCAAATCACCTTCCCCTCAATCCAGGATGGTATTGAACCAAGGACAGGAATGAGGGGCTTGCACAGTCAGGACAGACAAGCATATGGCCTCCCGGACCTTTTTATTCTCATTATAAACTTTATATAAAAAGCGACAGTGAAAGACTTCTGATGAGTGAGATTTGACATTTTTGTAATTTTAGTTCAAATGTGCTAATACCACTGATATTGTGACTTAAATTTATGTGGAAGTGTCTAAGTTTATAGTAAGCAGTTAGATTGGCATGAGCAGAGGAGAAACAGTAGGCCAGGTACTGGAGTGTTACCAGGTGGAAAAGCCCCTGGTACCTAGCAATAAGCAAAAATGGGAAAACAAAGAACTTGTCACCAAAGTGACAAGTTCTTCTGACATCCTCCTGGAGTGACATCCTCCTGAAGCATGTCACCATTCATGTGGTAGGCTCCCTTGAAGATGAACAGTGGGCAAGAGAATAACTTCATAAGACTCTCATAAGCCCCTGCACAGCCACCCCTGAAGCATTCAGCCCTCGGAACAATGGGGTTCTGACCTGCATCAGATAATCTTAGGAACAAAGCAGGTCTGTTGACCATAGAGGAAGTTTGGGTCAAACTAGAGGTAATGTTAGGCCCAGTTGTGTTTCAGCTTCAGACCCAGAAAAGCATTAAAACCAGGTGGGGTGAGGCCGCTGTGACTCAGGATCAGCTGTGATGACTAATGACCCCCTGCCCTGCCCCAACTGGTGGAGGCCATGCCCCTGAACCTTGAAAAGACATACCTGGAAGACTGATACATATACTACTCAGATTCTCCCCTGGGACCTCCCTTATGATCCCTGCACTTAAAGCCCTTACGATGGAGGACCCAGCACAACTCCTTTACCCTCTCTCTCCCTGTGTCCCCCATGCCTGAGCCTTTCCCCCTTCCTCCTCTCCCTCTTTCTCTCCCCCTCTTCCCCATGGCTGAGCCTTTCCCCCCTCTTTTCCCAGACTCATGTTTTCTTTATTTTTTTCTCCTGAGTTTCAAGGGCCCTTCTTGTGACTCTGTACCTTGTTTCCCAAGCCCATGCAGCCCAGCTGGCTGACTTCTACCTCTGTGACTTTCTAAATAAACTTTTACTTGCATTGGAGTCCTGGCTCTGGATTCTTTTGTAGCTAGAACTCAAATACCATGGTTGCTGAACTGAGATTCAATCACCAGAAATATTCCAGTGTTGTTTCACCACTAATAAGATGATTCAATAAAATTTTAATTATATACAAGGTCTAGCAGAAGTAATGCCTGCTTGAGTGTGGTTGATAGGATAGTAATACGGGTATAATTGAAATATTTTTAATTTGAATATTTCCCCTAAAATTGTCATATGGTGTGCTTGAGTATGATATTATTATATGTTACAGAATTACGTGCTTATGATTTTGTAATAAAAAGGGGGTGTTATTTGTGCCAGGCCCTGTATAATTTTAATTATATATATATTTATTTATTTATTTTTGTGCCAATTACTCATGGCTTTAATTATTACGTTAGGGGGGATCCAAAAAGAACCCAGACTTATCTTCTAGAGGATGGGCCCCTTTAGTACAGGCTTTCCCACTAGGTAAGTGTCCTAGGAACCCATCTGTATCAATGTGCCAGCTGGTGGTGTTGTGAGAGGCTGTATTTGGCTTTAGTGAAGTTTTTTGAAGACTCTCTCAATGTGTTTTCCCATTTCATGATGGTTGATTTACAAGCACACCTGCCTATACTGCTGAGTGTTCAGCATTTTTTGTTCAAAAAACAGCAAGAACCCCTTGCCCCACCCTCCCTATTCACCCAGTCTTGCCCCAAGCAAAATATATATATTTTTTTCACTGGATGAAAAAAGTCGTCAAAGGGAAACATTTTGCCGACATGGAAGAGGTGAAACAAAAAACAGTAGACACACTAAAAGGCATCAAAATTGAGGGGTTCAAAACTGTATTGAGAGGAGAAAAAAAATGTTTTGATAGGTATATTGCATCAAATAAAGAGTACTTTGAAGATGACTGAAGTTTAAACATGTAAGAATAAATATACAATTTATATAAATCAATTTCAAGTTTTTGGGGCTCTCCTCTTATAATTAGGCAATAAATAAATCCAAATATATTAGTAGGAGACTCACTCTCTTTTTAATCCTTTAAATAAATATACTTAGTTATGTGAGGGCCTTTATTTATATGACTTTGGAAGACAGGTTGTTACAGAAATTATTTCTATTTTGGAATCTCATTTAGTTTATGGAACAATTTGGGGGAAATATCACAGTAGCAACATTATGTCATTTCATCCATGAGCATGGAATAGTCTACTGAAATGTTAGTTCTTCTTTCATTTAGTACATCTAAGTGTTTTAGATGGGTGATGTTCTAATAACCACACAAACCACAGCCAGTAATCCTAATTTTCATTAACAAAATTTAAGTTATTCAGATCTTCTGTTGACAGGATGCAATTCTTCTATTTTCAACTTATTTATAAAAGGTACCAAGTTTACAGGTTTCTGTTTCTTATGTAAGGAGACAATATTAAAAAAAAGGAAAGCTATAAAACAAGAACATATAAATTATTATCTGTATATACTTCTAATGATCCTGTACAAAATTCTATTGCTGTAATGTTTCTAAAGTATTGAGTGAGGCATGCGATTATATAGGTGATTTTATAAAAGATTATTATTTTTGACAGTACATTTCTGAATACATTAGATACACAGGTATATTTTTTTGTCCAAAGTTTAGTTTTTGAAGTTAGTCTTTCTCTCCTAGGAATTTTTCTTATATTAATATAGAGGACACATTTAAATTCAATCCAAAAGACTTCTACATGATTCTAACACTGAACAAAAAAAATTAAATATCTGAACTTAAATACACATTAAAGAAGTATAGCTTTTAATTTTTTTTCCCTCTAGAAACAATTCCCCATGCAACACAGGTCTAATATTTTTCTTCAAAAATACTATCCGTGTAACTACCTGTTTTATTTTTTTTCTAATCAAAAAGCAAAGTAAAACTTTTGGAAAAGAAAAGAATCTCTACAGGAATTCTCTTTTGGCACAGAACAGCGTTTGACCCCATGGAAACCTGCTCCCGGGGGAGAGTAATTGACCAACTGAAGGAAAGAATTAAAAATGACTTCACAGCCTGAAATCAGAGAGAAACCACAGACTCAATGACCAGAGGAAGAATAGGCTGTAACTTTTCCTTGGTTCTTTCTTTCTTTTTCTCTTTTTTTCCTTTTTCCCTGCATGACTGTGATTTAAGTTTGGTGGCTCTGTGCATTTGATGTACTGCTTTTTATTCCTTCCCCTACTGCATATCAACCTCATTTTCTTCTAACTTGAAAAGCAGAATGTTGCTGTCAACACGCGATTTCAGACACCCATTTAGCTCAGAGTATCTGAAACCATTAAATAGATACTGTAGAATAGGAGAAAAGGAAAATTGACTTTATTTTTTAAAATATTTTGTTATTCCATCCATTTGATATGGATTTCAAATCCACATCAGCACAAATACATTACAACTGTAATGAAAGATACCTCATACAAATTACTTATGGAAGTGCTCTTTTACATAGATAATCATTTGCCTGAATTCAAAATCAAATCAAATAACCCATGCAACCTATGGAGAGTAGAATGACATTTTTGGCGGTAAATATTTGCTTATTTTTTCCTGTGGTATGTATTTCTGAGTGAAGATGCAGATGTTATAACTTCTCTTGAATAATATCAATTTGTTTTTCACTCTAAAGTAGTTCTCCCAGGCTTACAACATCAAATCATAACACAGAAATAAGATTCATAATAATATTTGAAAAACCAGTTAAGAATAGTGATATTTATAATACCTTAATAAATGTAATTGTTAATAAGTCAAATATCATTATCATCCTTTGCAATGTTTCAGGATGCCAAGGTAGCATTAAATCTGCCCCAATTTTAAAAGTATACCACAGATTTTTAAAAATTTTAAAACTTGTGTTTCTTAGATATCATGACTAAACACTTTTAGGTCTGTATTTGATATATTTACATTTAATGAACGGTTTTTACAAATGTGACAAATATGAATTAAATAGTTATAATTAATAAAAACTCTGCTCCTATATCCCACATGTTAATAGTTCATTCTGAGTGTACTTTAGTTCTTGAATTCAGCAAAAAATAATTCAGATTCAAGAACTCTAGTATAAGAGAACGTTTATTTAGCAAGCAAAATGAAGGAACACTCAAATACAAAGTGGGCTTTGTGGAGAGCTGCCTTGGCCTTTTAGAAAGAAAGTCACAGGGCAGAAGACGTGAGCCAGCTGGGCTGCGTGGCCTCAGAAGCAAGTTACAGAGGCAAAAGAAGGGCTCTTGGAGACAGGCTCAAGGGCTTAGCCCAGGATGAGCTGCTGCTGCCTGCCACTCCTCTGGCTGCCAGTCTCGCAGACACCCTGAGAGGTTAGGGGAAAGGAAACAAAGGCATGTGCTGGAGAGTAAGGCGTGGGTGTGCTCCAGAGAGAGAGAGATTGCACACGGGGTTATTTGTCTTAATGTTTTCATCTGTTTTCTAAAGGTGGGAATTTTAGGGCAGGTCTCAGGGGAGGCTCTCAATAGAATATTCATCAACTTTCCAGGTTTGTCCTTTAATATGCTGATTAATTAAAAAATGCCTCTAAGGTTAGGATCGTGGTCTCTGTTGATTGGTTGGTGCTAGGGTAGGGGGTCATTTGTCGTTGCATCTAGTCCTGATGTCAGCCATGACATTGCTCATCTGGTTTTGCTGCTTTTCTGGGCCGGGAGTTTAACCACAACTGAGGCCTCGATGTTGTCTATAGTTGTGCTGAGGTCTTAATGCATAAAGGAGTGGTCACGCCATGGGGAAGAACGTGGGTGAGTCAGGGTGCTGGATGAGGCAGTCTGAATCAGCTAGCAGTCTCAGTTTCCCCATTCCACTTGCCAAGGAATTTCCTAGAATTTTCCTATCCTGCCTCATGCTACAGGGCTATCAACATTAATACTTTCCCTCCCACCTTCTAAGATTTTCCACCTGTGCAAATAACCAAATTAATAGAGACATATTAACAGAAAAATCAAATTTTAATACATGTTCATGGGGAATTCACATAAGCATGAAAATCAAAGACAGTGAGGCAAACTTGGGCATATACTGCATTTTAAACAAAGAAGAAAAGAAAGGATGGGATCTTTCATTTTGGAAGAGAGAATGGGCTACTTACAGGTAGTTGAGGAAAAAGGAAACACGAATGGCAGGTGAACTCTTGATAGGCCAATTAGAAGTGATGGGACACGGGCTCTCTAGGTAACACACATATGCCTAAAACCCTTGTATTTACCACACTTAATTAAAGTTAGAGTAAAGAGAACATCCTAAGATTGTCTTTTCTGTCTAGATATTTTGGGTAGGAAAGTGGGGATGGTCAAAGCTTCTTTCTGAGTCTTTTTTCTTCATAAACAGCTTAAAATCAATATCCCAAAGAGGTGGATTTCAGGGTCACAAAACTCTGATTCCCTTCAATACCTTCAGTAAAGACTCATCCAGAGATAATCTGAAGAGCTACAGAGGCATAGAGAAACTACAAACTCTACAAGCATGGCAAAGAAGAGGTATCTCTGTGGAAAAACCCAAAATATAAAAGAATAACTAATTAAACTCTGGTGGGGATTTTCCACTACCCTGTAATTTTACCATAATTGCATCCATTCAATGCTGTTTTTTATTTGTAGTCATGCCCACAATGTCCCCACCTCCACGGCTCTAAAGGAATGTCTCTCTCTGTCTCTGTCTGTCTGTCTGTCTGTCTCTCTCTCACACACACACACACACACACACACCCCAAACAAAAGTAACACAGGGGTGGGGAAGTTGGGGATATTACAAGGAGATGGAATTTCAGGAGAAACATGTGCATTGTTTCACAAAATATTTGTGAAAAATAGATCTGGGATGAACTTACGGGATAGGTTGGGGCAATCGGGGAAAAATAGAATAGGGCAGATGCTAAGGGCCAAGAAAAAGCATGACGATTGGTAAGTGCTGGGCCTCTCTGGCGAATCACCTCCTATTGTGTAGGACATGGGATTGGATTTCTCTCTCTCTGTACATAAGACAAATTATTTGATTAAGGTGATCATATATTTAATTTCGAAACTAGAAGTTGTTTTAGAGTGAGTAGGTGCAGTAAAATAAATATAATTTGGCGTTTTTTAAAATTATCTGACAAATTAATTTTATTATGTTGGTAGACCAATGGAATAATTGTATCCAAGATCCTCTCTCAAAAATAGGTTTATTTATACAAAAGGAAAATAATTAAGAAGTGTGCTCATTATCTAAATATTAAAAGATAACATAAACATGTAATCTGTCATTGCATATTCAAGTGGTCTAATGAGTTCCTTAACCTGTTTCTAACATCAGAGTATTTCACCTAAAAACAAATTAACATATGTGATATATTGTTAATGTTGAAATGATTACCTAGGACTTTCTATTTTTTTGCATTTTTATGGTTAATAACTTTGGAAGGTTTGGCAACATCAATGAACTCTTCTGTGTAGAATATAGTATTTTTTTAAATTCTCCCTAAATATCACAAGGTTCCTGGGAAGCTGAGGAACATAAATTTGGTAAAATGCAGGAACTATTTTGTTGTTAATTGAGGTTTTTAAATATTGTAGGTCAAACATTTTTACAAATACAGTTTTTTGGTGTTGTTTTGCTTCCATTTATTCTGAACGTGGCAATTTTTTAAAACAAAAAAGCACTTATTACTGACGTAGTCACTATTTATGAATATTAGAACATATTACAAAATGTACATGCTACAAACTGTTGATTTTCTTATTTTCATTTTACTTACATAAAAACTACAAATGTATCAAAGAAAAATATAATCCCATCAATAGTTTTTCCATATGTCCAGCTATTCCAAAGTTCAATCATATAATTTTAAAATTAATAGTACTTCATTATTTAATTTATTTCTATTTGCATTAATTTGTGAAATAAATTTCAACATCTACTTGAATGTTTAGTTTCATTAACTGCAATTCATTACGAAATGTCAGGAGTTGAATATTTTGAGCTCCATTTGGCAATTTTGAACACAATATAATGATTTATTAATATAAACACTGAATATCATTATACATACTAATTCTTCAAAGTTTTATAATATCTTAAATTCTAACTAACAATGAGCAGTGAAAAGAGAAATTGAATATTGTCATGCAGTAGTGTTTATGCACATTTATCATCGGTGCGGCTTCTTATATTAAAATTTAACAAATTGCTGTAGGTGTGTGTGTGTGTGTGATGTAAAGGTAAATTAATTAAGCTTCCTGTTGGTAGGTAGACTTCTGCTTGTCTGGCTAGAATCATGAGTTATATATTCACTGCAGTCTATTGCAAGGTCATTTTGACTCCACAGTTTTCTAAATCAAATAACAAATGTTGCTTACACATGACATTTGCCTCACCAAGTTTTGAACGCATTTTATCATAGAAAAAAATAATTTTATCACTGATGTAATTTTAATGTATGACATATTTTAAGATGTCATACAATCCACTTTTAATGAAATATACTCCCAAATACTTTGATTTTATAAATTGGGTAAACATATTTCAACAATATTTTTGCAGTCACCTTATTTTCTGTTTAATGAATTAGATGATGTTATAAAAACTCTCTGCCTTTGTTTCCAAATATTTTCTGCTAGTTAACCTAATATGCTCACAGATATTAATTCACTTTTCATGTACACAAGAAAAATTTCATTAAATAATAAAAAAAATCATTTGACCTAAATGAAAAGTAAATCTTCAGAGTCATATGGAAGTATTTCTGCAGCTGCACTGTAATATTTCATCATGTTCTTATAATAAGTGTCACTGTTGAGTGTTTGTGGTGCTTCTGCAGCCGACTTCATTCTTCTGGTTACATAGGTTCAGTGATACTCCTCTCTCTGTCAGGATTATTGACGAATGTCAACAAATACCACGTTTTGTCATAAACTTTCTTCAAAGAAAATGTAGCACATATATTTCATGTAAAGTGCACTATCTTTTGTTAGTTCATTGTTAGCATTTTAAAAATGTATTATTAACCAGCAGAGACATAAGCAACTTTAGACTTCCACTAGAGAAAAAACGATGAAACACCGTAGTTTTATTCCATTTGGGCTGCCACAATAAAACATCATAGACCAGGTTGTTTAAACAACAGAATTTATTTTTCACAGCCGTGTGGGCTGGAAAGGCACATGCCAAGGTGCTGGCATAGTCAGTGTTTGGTAAAGGGAGCCCACATTCATGCCATGTCCCCACATGTCATCTCCATTATGAGGGCTCCGCCCCCATGACCTAGTCACCTCCCATTGGCCCTGCTCCCCAAATACCATTGACTTGGGGGTTAGAATTTCAACATATGAATTTTGGGGCAACAACAGTTTTCAAACTGGTTTTACACTTATGATATGCTTATGCAAGTTCTATTTCCCCGACATCGGTGGGGAAATAAAGCAATCCTTCCAACCAAGGATTCTTCTGTATCAATGCAGAAGAGAAAAAGAACACAGCTTATTATTTGGTAAGTGTATTGTATTAGTTTCTTACTTTTTCTGTGATAAGACACTACAAGCCTAATGCTTTTGAGCATATGTATTTATTCTCTCACAATTCTGCATGTCAGAAGTCTTGAAATCAGAATTTTAACAAGGTTGCATACTTTCTGTAGACTTTAGGAAAGAACTGAGCCCTTACTTTTTCCAGCTTCTAGGGGCTGACCGTGTTCTGTGGCCCACAGACATGCATCCTTCCAACTTTGGTATCTGCCCTTATATGTCCTTCTCTGCCTCTCCTCCTCCCCCTTCCCTTCCAAGGGTTACATTGGGCACAACTGGGTAGACTGGCATACTCCTTCCTATCCCATAATCCTTAATTTAATCATACCTGCAAAATCCCTTTTATCAAGTAACACATCAACAGTTTCTAGAAATTAGAACTGGTATATTTTTGGAATTCATTATTCTTTTAACCAAAGTAAACATTAATAACATGCACATAAGATAGCACAAAAGGGGATAAAAATAAAATTTTGCACATTTTATATAGCAAATCAGAAGGAAAAAAATCTCCTTGAGAAACTAGTGCCTATATCTTCCAGCAGCTTTTGTTACATCTGGTTGAGAGACCACTGGACAAATTTCAGCAGTATAGTTTTTACATATCTAGAGGTTATTTGGTCTGCAAAATTGGAAATAACA
Organism: Desmodus rotundus; assembly: GCF_022682495.2. Lineage (NCBI taxonomy): Eukaryota > Metazoa > Chordata > Mammalia > Chiroptera > Phyllostomidae > Desmodus > Desmodus rotundus. The sequence continues at coordinate 80,959,750 of NC_071399.1, read as the reverse complement.
CTGCATTGTAAAACCTGAAGAATAAACTCAATTCCACAGGGTTCTTTATTCCACAGGTTAGAGTCAGAGCTCCAGGTAAGATCTTTTAAAGGACTTATAACTAGAGGTAGGGCCTGGCTGAAAACTAAGTTTCAGCTGGAAAATTAAGAAGCCTATCTGGAAGTAATCCAAGAAATGATCAGGCTCTGCCTATGAAAATAGATAATGAAAAATGCAGAGATTACTTGAGAACAAAAATATTAATCTAGAGAATAAACCAAGTTTGAAGACACAGGATATAATATTCAGAATTTTAAAACATGTCAGGAAATGGCTCACTGATTTATCTGTCTCCTTCAGTAGTAATACAATATAAAGCTTAATTTTTATGTAAGTGAATAAATTAGTAAGGTATCATCAGATCTTCCCATAAAATCTGTTTAGGCTGCTCAAATAACACTATAAATAATAAGTGTTTAAGTCAACCTGTTTATATTGCTATATGTGGGTATCTATCTATATGCATGGTGATACATGAACAGAGATACTAAATACCTGTACTTTAAATTTATACATTAGTGTTTTTTCAATGTTACCTAATAAAGTTATATTCTGTTCTTCAAAAATCTTAATTTGTAATATATATGTATATAATACACAGAAAACGTACAGTGAATTATGCTATCATTTAGATAGGATCTATGATAAAAAGATACAATTTTTTACAAATTGTGTTTTAGCATTTACCTCTATTTACTAAAAGTTAATTTGAAGGAAAATGAACCATTCAAGTATGTAGATGCTTCTCCATGTGAAAAGAGTGCCACAAACAATTCTGTCTGATTGCTTTTAGGACATCAAACTCCATGCCAAGATTTTCTTTGTCCTTTCTATTGGATACAGCAAGTCACCTTGGACATGTCATCTTTGTTGTGCTAAGAAGATATATGATTACCCCCTTTTGTGAATGCAGACATCACCCAGAGGGCACATTTACACAAGGTGAGGTTATAAAAGGATCCATTGTATGCTAACAAAGAGAGCTCCTTACAGACCCTTCCTGCTGCAGGGCAGTCCCAGCTGCAGGAGGGAAAATGTCTACTGCAGACCCAGCAGCCTTCTGGGCTCACTTTTACTCCTTTCATTTCATCCTTCCGATCTTCTGGCCCCTCTGATGGACGGAGGTGTTTGTAGGTAAGGACAGAGATAAGAGGAATGCCACCTGAGGGGTGAGAGTCTCTGGATGACTGAGTCATCACCAAATGGACTGAATTTCATAGAGGAAGTTTGGCCTCAGCAGAGCTTACGGTTAAGGATGACCATAATAATTGGGGGAAATGTAAGGGTGATTATTTGAATGTCTATGGGCTGATTATGTTTACATATCCACCCTGTACTCAGACAGTGGCTCAGAGAGTTTATCACAAAGGGCTGGACCAGTCTACCAGATAGCTAACTGAGAAGTAGACGCTTGCCAGATCAATTACACCCTATCTTTTCTCTATTTGGAATCAGGATTAACCTTGGTTGGATAAAAAAAAAAAAAAGAAAGCTCTGGAATTTTGGTCAGTTAAGAGAGGTCTTTAAGGAAATAGAAATTTCTGTTAGTTATTGGGGCAGGAGGACAAAGAATGGGTAGAAATATGCAATATACACTTTATATGCTGCTACGAGCTGACTTAAGACAATTGGGTTATTCACAATCACAAATGCATACTATAAACCTCCTTCCCACAAGCAGGCTATCAACCGTATGATATAATGAAAGTGAATTTCAAACCGAATTCTGCCACACCTGCAAACATTTATTAAGAAACAATGAAGGATTTTTCTCTCTTTTTTTTCTTTTTTGCTCAATCCCTCCATCCCCCCAACCCTCCCTCCACTCCCTACAGCTTTGACCTAGTGTGCTGAACACACAATACACTGTAGAGATGATGTGTTGTAGAATTGTGTACCTGAAACCTGTATAATTTTGTTTACCAGTGTTGTCACCTCAATAAATTCAATAAAAAAGAAAAAAATAGAAACAATGAAGGAAAGAGTTATAGAACCTGATTTGTAAGCTTAAAGAAACCACCAGCTCTCTGGATTTAGCAACTGTAACAGAACTGATACAGTAAATCTAGAAGCACCATTCATTTCATCTTCTAGTTTAATCACACAACAAGTTTTCATATTTGTAGTTGGAATGTGGTATCCCTGTACCTGACTTTCTGTTTCTAAGGGAAGAAATTCATTATCTTTCAAAAGCCAATGAAGTCATTTCTCTAGTCATCTCTCTGATAAAGTGGTTTTTTGCTTTAAAAAAAAAAAAAAAGAAAAGAGAAAGAAATACAATAGTCCCCCAATGGAGTCACTTTTGTCAAGCCCCACGTCAGCAAACCAAGATGCACTACCTAACCTAACTGCAGTTTTAGCCTCTACCAGGAATATTACCTTTAACCAATCAATATGGGATGACCTGGTCAGCATTAGTGGAGTAATCTGACTGATAGATCCCAACCTTGCCCTGGAGGAAGGTAACCTTGCCTGAAACAATTCGATGTTTCATTATACCTTCCTTGTTTTTCCCTTTTTATGTTTGTAAAAGCCTTTCATTTTGTACAGCTCCCAGAGCTCCTTTCTGTCTGTTGGATGGGATACTTCCCTATTCATGAGTCAGTAAATAAAGTCAGTTATAACTTTAAGTATACTCAGTTGATTTTTTTCACAGTTTTGAAGTTAATTACAGGACCTATCATATATGCAAATCGAATTGACTAAGTAAGTATAACAATATGATTTGTCTCTGAATTTCTTGGAAATACTTCTTTCTGAAACACGGAAAAACATTTGGAAGAAATATCTGGGAAAGTTCCTGGTAAGGGTAATGAGAATTAAAAAAAATAAATGAAGATAAAACATAACTGCAAATTTTAGAAGCCAAAAAAAGTTCAGCTTTATATTTTTTGAAATGGATAATTTGTTTCAGAAGCTGATGAATTTAGATGAGTACAACAGATTTGAGGTAAGATCAGGAAAAATGTGTGTTTAATGTGTCCAGGTATTAGTTTATTTCTTGGCCTGAATGGTGGTTACACAGAAGTGAAAATTGAACAATAGTTATACTTCTAAATTCTCTAGGTTTCTATATGTTGTATATCAATAAAATGTTACCTAAAATATTTTACAAATTAAAACCCAGAAACAACAAATATGTGACAGATGCTTATTAGGGAAGTTTTCAAATTTACCGAGGTGAATCTATAGAGGTTTTGCTTAGGTTGTGCTTCAGCTGCCCTGTGAAGAGTGACTCAAGGGTCTCCAGAAAGAAAGGGAGCATTCTACAGTATATTGGCAAGATATGTGCAAGAGCTTTGAATTTGTTCAGAGTGGCTACACTACAAAGCGATGAAGAAGTGTGGCATGGAAGAAATTAAGAAAGGAAAACAGGAAGCAGAAAAATTGTTTCACATTCCCAAATCAGCAACTTTATGTTATTCTTTGTGACATATGAAGACATTTAAATTGTATAGAATCAAATAGATAAAAGAACCAAGAATAAACTCTGAGAATTATTTACATGAAATGATTAGATGGACATGAAGTACATGAGCATGAAGTTTGTGCTATTTAATTATTTTCAGAATGACAGGGTGCTTAAGTAATTTAGACAGATGGCAAATAATGGAGGCAAAATTCAAAGACAGCCCGTTTACAATGAATCTACCACTGTATTACTGAAGTTAAGTGCAAATGAAAGTCATTGAAGATAAGGAAGTTGAGGAACATTTTCTGGAGATTTGGAGGGACCATACATATGATTTTTTGCTGTTACTTGAAGTTCAGAATAAAGAGAACAGCTGTTTTTTCGGTATAAAAATGCCTAGACAGCTATGGCAGAGGAACCTATCAGGAAGAGGGTTATAGTGAATGATACATTGAGGTAAAGCACTTGGGTGTTTTACCTGAGAGCAACGGAGTGTCATAAAAGAGTGTTCACACCAGTCTCCAAGTGACCTTTTGAGATTCAAAGGTATGATGAGCACCTCTGACTCATGAGACTGTAGTAGGGTTTTTGTTGACCTGACAACTGTATTTCAGTTAAGGAAAGAGGTTAGAGGCAGCAAATTTTTTATGGTAAATCTGAAGAGGGTTATATATTCAAGGTTTGTATGTGAGATTTATCTTTATCCTATAAATGCCGTATGTTTATTCAAGTTTTAAGTAGAATCTGCAAAAACAATTCAATTCGTTTTCTCTGTTTCTAAAACTACTGCAATTATAAGGAAAACAATGTGTGTGCTTAGCAATTGATATTCTGCATACACAAAATGAAAGAAATGTGGCTTATAAAATAATGTTTAATTGCTTTTCTTTTTAATTGATACAATGGACAATGTAGCATGAGAGTACTTAATTGGGCCAGGGCTTCAGATCCTTATTTAATGCCTGATAGGTTCCGTGTATTAGAGTGATTTACTCATAAAATATACACTACAGATCAGGGTTTGATTGTATGGATCTTGAGCTGTAACACTAGAGAGATAAACATGCACCAGGTGATATCAATCAGTTTCTGATCGAATCAGAGATGGTGTGACAAAACCCTGAAGTGGGATTTTAGATTGCACACCCAACAGCAAATCCACTTCTAAGACTCCCCATTGCCTTGTGGGCTGGCCTTCTACAGGGCGACAGCAGACAAGTAGTAAGTTATTTACAACCCATTTATTTATAGCCATTGTGTCTTACGTGACTCATTGCAAACTGGCTTCATCAAAGGTCATGCTTAAGGTAATTTCAGTCAGTTCTCCAGTGACAAGTTTTTAAAGAGAGTCTAAAATATTGAATTTATAATTTTGATAGTATGTGCAATTGTGATTCCTAACATTGTACATAAGAATCCCTACCCTGGGAATAAATTCATCGGTGATCTAATCACATTCTAAAGTGTCATATTAAAAAAAAAATCCAGTTTAAGGTCAGTGGAGTGAATTGATTCCTAAGCACAGCCTTATAATGTTATACGCACTATCTTCAAGACAAATTTTTCATTTAAGAAAGTGTAGAAAAGTATATGTAGAGAGAGCATCTTATCATTTATATGCAATTCATGCGCATTTATATTTTAAATAGTTATCTTAATATAAGGTAATATATATGGGGAGAGAGAGAGAATTTCTATTAGCAATTTTTCTAGAATATCTCTGGAAAAAGGCAAAAAGAACTGGTAAGTGGGTGTTTCCATGTCAGGGAAGTAGATGACAGTAACAGTTTAAAGAAAACTTACTCTTTGCATTACAGCCTCTCTTTTTCTTGGCATCTTGTTTCATACATACATATTCTCTATTAATATTGTTTAATCCTCTAGTCAAAAATCAAGAAAAGAAGATACTTGAATTCAGCCTGCTGGAAAATGGACATCTGAGAATCAGAAGCCTGCATCTAATTCTGTGATTCTGGTGAGTTTAATAAACATTGGGCAGTGAGTATCACAGAAAAAAATAATAAAATTAGGACATCAAGAAGACAGAAATTCAAGACATTGGGTTATTGTTAGTTTGGGAATGCTAATACTTTCTATTGAAATGATTAAATTAGAAAGTGACCTGTTGCATCTACCAACGCAAGAAACAGATGTTCGGAGACTTTCAGGATGTTTTCAGAGGTGTTACTTTATTGGCCAACTCTTTTAACCTGCGCAGGGGCGGACTCTCGATGTGTCCCGGAGACACCATGCTCAGAAAAGCTGCAGATGAGAGCCGCGCCTTGGGCTTACAGCCTATCAGCTTTACAGTCGCGAGCAAGCAAGTGTTGGCACAGAAGCGAATGTGGCGGTTAGCAATTTGTTATTCTTAGCACACTCTGGGTTATCTGTTGAGGTGGGGGACGGAAAATTTCAAGCATAAGCAGTTCTATTGCAAGACAGTTCTCTTGCACTGGGGTCACACTTCGCTCAAGGGCTGTAACCTTTCTGCCTAGTTCATCTTGTTTGTTCAGCACATCTAGTTTCTTCCCTTTTCTTTAACCTGGATCATCAGTCCATTCTGTTCCTTGTTCTATTTCAACTCTCAGCATAACATGACCCGCATCATTTCTTCTAACCAATACATAGGGGAATCATGAACTCTTTTAATTATGTCCAAGTGGAAGGAACAATATTCTACCACACACAAATTCAGAATGTTTCTTTGTAGAAATTACAGAAGTGAAGAGCTACCCATTTTACCATTAAACATTTATCCAATCTTCAGTTCTTAGTGTATTTAACCTACCTTACAACAAGCTGATCAAGATATGTAATTACTTTGAACGTATTTTAATAAAGAGTCCAATATGCTTAGACATAAATAAAATACTATTGGATAATTAAAAATTTTATACAGTAAATTGTTTTTCAAATATAACTTTTATTATAAGTGGAAACATTTCAAACCTGTTTTAGTTGTTAGATATTCTGTTGTGATAAAAATATACTCTCTTAAATCAAAAAACAGTAATTACAGTGTTTAGCAGAAATAATTATCAAGGCAGGTGGACAGTACCAGGACTCTGACAATAAGAGAAACCCCACAGGGAAAAGGAGAATAATTATTGGTAATGTGAAATAGATTTCTTAACAAAAAAAGACAAAGCGATCTAAAAAATCAACCTAAGAACAGTATGCTTTTTGTTTTGATACAGCATAATTTTAAACATTCCTATAAACAAGGAGTATATATTTATGGAAAATTTTGATTGTCATCAAGGAGTGTTTTAATTGTTGAAAATTACAGTGAAGTAATATACCAATAGGTAGGTTTTTAAAAAGATTTGTTTTATTTAGTTTTAGAAGGGGAGGGAGGGAGAGAGGGACAGAAACTTCAATGCCTCTTGTGCACCCCCTAATGGGGACCTGGCCTGGAACCCAGGCCTGTGCCCTGACTGGGAATCAAACCATTGACCCTTTCCTTCACAGACCAGCACTCCATCCACTGAGCCACACCAGCAAGGGCAGTGTACCAATAGGTAGTTTTGAAAGAAGATAAGATATTTAAATTTAAGAACTTGTCTAATTATTTGACAATGGGTATTTTCTACCATACAATAAGCATAGTAAGAGAACATACATTTTTGGAAAGGTTATATAGAAGAAGGTAATTATAAGCATTGTAAAAGAAATGATCTTTTATTCATATCTTAGATTCATGGTAAATAGATAAACTCATAGACAGCTTTTCCCTGGCAATTAAATTTTTTAAAGGCTTGATACACTATTGATACACATTTCAGTAAAAATGTCCCAAGTCACATGCTCTCAAACCATATAAATGAACCATTCCTTCACAAAAATAAACAATGAAGTGTTTGCAGAGTACATCACCTAGATAGAATTAGCTAGATAAATTAAGTGAAATGATATTAATGTTCAGTGCATCTGTTTGACAGCGCTTATCCAATGTTTGCCTAGGCAGTTAATTCTGCATTTTTGGATCAGTCACATAAGATATAATCATATAATTGTGGTAAATTTAAAGAAACAAATTTACACAAATATATTCCACTGAATATAGCTGAGGGTTTTAAAACCTATGACCATTTTTGATGCGGATCCTGGCCAGCAGGATCCTGTGTTGTGGCAGCAATAGACAAATACACACGGACTACAGAAATCCTGTGGGAAAAAAGGGACTGCGTGGCCACTCTCTCAAGAAGAGAGCCCCTCAACCCTTGCCTTGACAGGATTTTATTGCTTTTCTGGGCATAGTACTTTGAGGATGGTCCTCATTTACTATGCACAGTTTGACTTTAGGTGGTTACCTTTTACAGACAACAAAGGAGAGGGTGTTACTAATTACATAAAAGAGGAAGGATATTTGCAAATGTAAAGGGAAAAGTGGTTGAGCTGGTTACACTGGTCCTTGGAAAGTTTAGCATGGATTTTAGGAAGTTACTTTAAAGATAGGCAGTAAACGTTTGCTGCCTCAATTCAGGGTGAGGGAGTTTTAGCAAAAAGCAAGTCTCAAACGGCCTAGGGACAAGGAGGGCCTGATTCCCCAGGGGATAACCTATCTGTGGGCGTGAGTCCTGGGTGCTGGACCTCGCTTCCCACTGGCCTTTCTGAGTGGGAGCTGGGCCCACGCCACGCAGAACGGTCTCCTATACATTTTCATCATTGTCTTTTTACTTTCACAGTGATGATTAAGTTTTTTCTCTAATGAAGTGTTGGGCAGTTATTTCCACGTAACAGTCTGCTACCTGATGAACACAGGTGGACGAACGACTGGCAGAAGGGAAAAATCAATATTGATAGGATAATTTGGAATTGCAAAAAAATACGTGAATTACACATAATTATTTTTATTTTCTTACTGGTCTTACCATGTTTATAATGCACTGGGTCATAATGTTAAGTATTTTTACTGTTAAGGAGCTGTAATTTACAGTCATTTGGAGCATAAATATATTTGCAATAACAGATGAGGCTAAAAATAGCACACTACATTCATTATTTGTCCTTGTATGTCAATATATGTAGAAGACAAATTCTTGAGATATAATTGATAAGTCACAGCATATGTGTATTTTAAAAATTGCCAAGATTGACCATTTTCTTCACCCTATAACCACACACACAAAAAAAACTTTAGTGAAGATTCAGAGTATCAATAAACTATCTGAGAGTTCAGGCTCTCTCATACTCTCTTGGACAATGTGTATTACAAATTATTTGGCTCTGTTATACTGGCACTTAAAAAGGCATCTCATTGTTATTTTATATACTTGATCATCATCACCAATTCAATATCATGTCATAAACTGGAAAGTAATTAAATTTATTTTTATGTGAAACAAATGATGTATACTTTAAAAACAATTCTATTTGTCAATGCATAAGAGCATTTGAATACAAGGGGAGACCCGAAAACCTGGACTTTATTTATAAGAAATTGCATATTCATTCTCACATGTTTAACTTTAGTCATCTTCCAAGCACTCTCTATTGGATGCAATACACACATTGAGACATTTCTTCCACTGCTCAAATTGTTTTTGAGGCATCATCAACTTTGATGCCTTTTAGTACTTCAGCTGTTTTTTTTGTTTCATTTCTTCCACATCAGCAAAATGTTTCCCTTTGGGGACTTTTTTTCAAGCAGGAAAACAAAAAAAAATGTTCTCCAGGTGAGATGGGGTGAATAGGGAGGGTGGTGCACAGGGGGCAGGCCGTCTTTGATCACAAGCTGCTGAACACCCAGCGTGGTGTGGGCAGGTGTGCTTGTGAATCACCCATCATGAAATGGGCAAACACATTGAAGAGTTTTCAAAAAAAATTCACTGAAGCCAAATGCAGCCTCTCATAACAATGCCAGCTGGTACACTGATACAGATGGGTTCCTAGAATGCCCACCTAGTGGGGGAAGCCTGTAGTTCAAGGGGCCTCCCCTCCAGAATATAATTCCTGTTACTTTGGGATCCCCCCTTCTATATCAATACATTTTTACAGGTGCTACGCATAGAAATGACCAATATTTTTTTTGTTTTCACTTATGTATTTAAGTTTAGGGTATTTTGCTGTAATTTTTCTCATTTTTATGAAGTTACATTTAATATATTTTTTTTTTGTTAAGAATTCTGGGTTTCTGAAATTTAATGCCTTGCTTAGGAAAGAAAATTTTCTTTTATTTTATAAAGTGCCTTAAAAATGAATAGGAAATTTATTTTTAGTGATATTTGCACATTTATTGTGATACATGAAACTCCATTACAATAGAAAATAACAATGAAAATCTACCCCTTTTATAGTAACCACAGTAATTTTTCACTGGTAAATATGTCTGCTAAAAATTTTAAAACTAGACTGCATTTGAAATTTGCTGTTCTCTTTTTACATTAAGTTTATATAAAACTTGGTTATAACTCATAAACCATTATAAATGTTTAACTTTCTGAACTTATTGAAATATTTATGTGATTAAAGGGCAGTTCCATTTTTAGTTTTCTGAGGAAATTCCATACTGTTTTCCACAGTGGCCGCACCAGTCTGCATTCCCACCAACAATGTACAAGGGATCCCTTTTCTCAGCATCCTCTCCAAGATTTGTTTGTTGATTTGTTTATGTTGGCCACTCTGACTGGTGTGAGATGTAACAATAGCCACAGGGGAGTGGGGAGGGGACAGAGGGGAGAGGGGTCTATAGGAGCTACTATAAAGGACACAAGGACAAAATCAAGGGGGAGGGTAGAGGTGGGAGAGGGAGGTGGGATTGGCTGGGGTGGGGTGGAGGGATGGGGAGAAAATGCAGACAATTGTAACTGAATAAAAATTTTAAAAATAATTAAAAAAGAAATATTTATGGGATTACTTTTATTAATTTTGTAATTTGGAATTGTGTTGCTTTATATTGGGAAGCTTTCTTTTAAAAGAAAAGATTTTACTCATTTATTTTTAGAGAGCGGGGAAGAGAAGGAGAAGACAGGATGAGAAACACCAATGTGAGTGAGAAATATCAGTTGGTTGCCGCTCCTGCATGCTCTCCCCAGGGACCTGGCCAAACACCCCAGCATGTGCCCTGACCAGGAATCTAACCAGTAACCTTTTGCTTTGCAGGATGACACCCAACCACCTGAGCTACTCCAGTCAGGGCTTAAGAAGCTTCCTAATAGTGACGCATTCTTAGAGGCATAATATTAAATGTATTTAGTCATAATGTTTTTTAAAACTCAGTTTCTGCCTTTAATTTGCCAATATATTAACTGTTGATGGTTGCATGTAAGGTCATGAATAAAGCAGATATTTTCTGGCAACTTTGATTGGTTTGGTTATCAATATTAGATGTCTCAGAAAATCAGCTGACATGCAGGAGACCTCTCTGTACACGTTGGAACTTCTTGTGAGTCTACAATTATTTCAGAATGAAAGTTTGAAAAAAGAAAACAAGAAGAAGAATGTACAACATGGGTGGCCTTCTAAATATGCTGCTGAGTAAAGAAGCGAGATACCAAAAGTCAATGTAGCGTAATACCCTTACACGTGGACTCAGGTAGGGTAGTGACCACAAAATCCAGTCTTCCAGTGTTGTGACGCACAAAATGCCCCCAGCAAAGCATCAAGCTTTTCATTGTATCTGTTGTCATATTGTCCCCACTTCCTATTGTTACATTTTAAAGTAGATTTTCTCAGTTTTTAACAGATAATATAAAAAAGACCATCACAAAATTATGGAAAGCAGACAATTTGTTTTGCTTTCTGTTAGGCACAGATGGGAAAATCAGAATGTAAACTCTAAATAGAAGGGAAAACTCACATAAAAATGAAATCTAGGAGAATAAATTTAAAAAGAGTACACACACATTTTTTTTCTTTTTAACACACAGTAGATTTTTAAAATATAATAAAAATAAATTGAACGAAGATGGTTTTGTTTAGCTAGCTTTTTATGGAGTAAGATGTAAAGTACTCTGGTTTCCTAAATTGTGGAAACTTACAGAGTAATTTTGACAATTAAATAGAAAACAGCCTATGTTATAGACAATGGTCTATAGAAGTACAATGTGTACTGAAACTTTTCAAAAATAATTGTATTAAGCAAAAAAAAAGTGGTATAATTAAAACAAATTGAGCTGTAAGTAGGAACAGTAGGATAAATAGATTTGTAGAAATCTAGAGGTTACATATAATATATAATATATGAATCGAAGCACCATAAACCTTTCCAGATACCTATCTCATTCGGTGCTTTGAGAAATGACCCTGCGATCGTATAAATTGAAACAAAGCAAGAAAACTTTACAGCAGCAACCTGCTCATTTATACCGTGGCCTTGGAATAATGAAAGGTCAAGATCAGCAATCATCTATCTCCATAATTTCACTAACGATTGACAAACACAATTTAGAAACTGCCAAAAACTGAAATTGATCTTGTTCTTAGTGAAAATTTTATCTATCTGTTTAGATTTCTCTACTGTGGTATGACAGCAACAATGATAAAGAATTCATCGGAAACCATTAATAACAGTATGAAAGCACTGCCTTGTGAATGGTTGGATTCAATGTACAGAATAGAAATCCCATTTAAGTGATACACATTAGAGCTGAGAAATACTCTAATACTGTTTTGTTTTTTCTTTACATTTACTATGTGCACCTATAATGTTGAGGCAGACATAATTAAGGGATGTACAATTATTTGAAAAATTTGCAGACACAAATTTATCAGTACATTTAGTTCCCCTATGAGTACCCCATATCTCTTTTAGAATTTTCTAGAGGTTAATATATTACAATTGAAGGGGTAGCCAAAAATTTTATAGTACAAAGAATGTACTTTTAAAAAATGATTACAATATTTTACATAGCTAGCTGAAAAATTAGGCAACTGCTATAGAAATTTTGGAAAGTGGCTATTTTAAACATTTATACATACAATAAAAATATTATGAAAATAACATTCAGTTAGTAAGTTATACCAAGTTGGAGATTAGTGTATAGCTAAGCTCTTTTATTATTATCATTATTATTATAAAAGTAGTTTGCCAAATAACTGTAACTACCTGCACACAGATACACAAAATCACACAATATAATTCTAGTTTAGTTAAACAAAATAGATGAATAAACAGTAATGTGATGTGTTTATTTCTAGTTATTTAATGATAAGTAAGTCTTCACCCTGTTTAAGAGATAGTGGGAGGACAATGAAAACACTCAGGCACATTTGTCTCCACTTTCACTAGTCATAACTTAAAAATACATAAATTAAACATATTAAAAGTTACTATATAATGTAAGAGTTAAACAGTTTTGGTAGAGCACCTGAAGTTCTATCTTTCAGAAAAAAAAATCAGGTGAAGTTTAGCTCCTGAGTTTTTAATATATGTATATCACTTTTTTTAGTTCTTAGAATTGTATGTTTGGTTATGTACTGCTTAGAATTACAAAGAATATTAAGAATACTAATGTAAAGTAATATTTTATAATGATTATTATTTAACTAATATTTCAGTTTGGATCCCCGAACCTTAACTATAGGGAGGATTATTTAAACTGTGCACTTATTTGTTGAGAACACTTCCACACACACTACATAATAAAAACTAGGAGTGCTCCACAACAGTACACATTTATTAATACACATGCATCTATGCACATATACATGAGTATATATGTATGCACTTCATGTATGCATCAGTGTGTATGGACATATGTAATGTATACTATAATAAAATAATAAAGGATAGTAAAAGAATATGGTAACATATCAACACACATTAAATATTCTGTTTAAAACAAAGGAATTGTAAATCGGTATTAAAATTAATGTATTATGCTTTTTAGCAATGTACTATCAATACATATTTTCCTTACAAAGAATATACTAAAGCTTTTACTCAAATATGGCCAAGAAACATTTTCAAACATTTTAATTTATTTTCCCAAGTTCTGATGAAAGTCTCCCTTATGTTGTGTGAAGACATTACATCTCTATGATGTCCATAGAGTTCCTCACTCTGATCTTGGAATATTTTAAGTTTCTGTTCTTTCTTTTTTTCCCCTGTGATCTGGGGGTTTGCACCAAAGGGGTGTTAAGATGGAATGAGATTAGACATGAAAATGGACTGAAAAAGTATCTGTCGCATAACAAGAGCTAAATTAAAGTTGATATCCTCATCCTGGTTTTTGTCATCATCATCATCACCATCATTAGTGGTATAGAATTGTTAGCTATGTTTATAGTAGCTTTGGTCAAACACTCTGATTTGATTTCTCTGCTGCAATATTTTGTGCACCAAGGTGAAGGAAGTATTTGTTCTAACCCATTTAGCAGAAATAATACCACAATAAATAGGAATCTGTACACTCCGAAGGCAAGTACGAGTCTTGGTATATCCCGTTACCACAAAGTTTCTATCTCTGAATTGCAGTTTTCTTTTGTGTCCATTTCTTTGTGTATTATTTGACTTAATGGCTTAAGCTATATAAATTTTTCTTATTAAAAATGGTTAGACACTATTGTTAAAAATAGTTATGTTTATAAATAAATGAGCAATGAGTATAGAGAGTTTCATATACCCCCTTCTCCCAGTGCACACACAAACAGACATGCAGCCCAACACATGCATTCTCACTTACTATTAACATCTTCTATTAGTGTGGTACATTTTTTACACTATAACCCGATATTGATACAATATTACCAACTGAAGTCCACGGTTATATTAAAGTCACTCTCTGTGTCTCTATATCTCTGTATCAATATCTATCATCTATCTATCTATCTATCTATCTATCTATCTATCTATCTACATAAGGTATTCTCAAATTCTGGCATTCAGTTTTATAAATGTTGCCATTTCATTAGGTTGTAAAGAAGCCACACATTTTTTGCCCTGTGCCAAATACGATACTGCAGATCCTCCCCAGCAGAGGTAGCCTGTCCCTCTGCTCTTTGATTCTGGCATGGTGAATTGGCTTGTTTTGGCCATAGAACATCATAAATGAAATACAAACATAGGCTTATAAAGTGTTTGCACATTTACAGGTGCTTTCTTGCTGCCTTTCAGAATCCTGGGGCTACCATGAGATACCACAGGAAGAAGTCCCCGGTAGCCTAATAGGTGACAAGGAACCGTGAGGAGCCCAGAGTAGTCGTCCCAGCAGTCCCGCTATGCCATCAGGCTGCCAACTGCTCTCCATTTGCGCGAAGCCATTGCAGAGCATCCACCAGCCAGGTGAGTCATCAGCTGGCAATAGATTTGTGAGGGAACCCAGCATCAATCAGTGGAGCTGGCTCAAGAGTCACAGAGGTGAGTTAGAGAATTTTTTGGTTTCTTTTATTTAATGCAGTTTTGTCAACTACATGGATTTATCTTATTTCTTATAAAAACTCTCACTTGTGACTACACAATATTATTTAATCAATCATTTTATAACATTGGGCCAAAGGCCTAAGCAGACACCTCATCAAAGAATATATGCAGATGACAAATAAACATGGAAAGATGTTGTATATCATATTTCATCAGGTAAATGCAAATTAGAATGAGGTATCACTACATATTTATTAGAATGGCCAAAATCTAGAACACAGATCACAAGAAATTCTGGAAAGGATTTGCAGCAATTGGAATTCTCATTCATTAATGGTGCGAATGTGAAATGGTATAGACACTTTGAAAGGCAGTTTGGAAGGATTTTGTTTTGTTCTGTTTTGTTTTTAAATGGAATATACTCCTGCCATATTATCCATAAATTGCACTTCTTGATATTTACACAAGGGGAGTGCAAACCTATTTTTCACACAAAAAACCTGTATGTGAACATTTTAGCTACTTTAATGATAATTGTCAAAACTGGGAAGCAATGAGGATGTCCTTCATGACTTGAATGGATAAATAAGCTGATACATCCAAACAATGGAATATTTATTACTCATCACTCAAAATAAGTGATCTATCAAGCTGTGATAAGACATGGAGGAACTGTAAATGCATATTGCTAACTGAAAGAAGCCAATTTGAAAAGGCTGCATATTCTATAACTCCAACTATCTGACATTCTGGAAAAATTAAAACTGAGAATACAGTAAAAACACCAGTGGTGGACAAAGGGGTGAGGGCGCTGCCAAGACTGAGTTCTCAGGTTTTAACACTCAGACTTGTTCACACTGTGCCTCCAGCAAATCGTCAAGTAGAGCTGAGCTTTTCCCGTGTGGCCCTGGTTCTCACCGTCATTCGCACTCATGAGATTCTCCTTTGGTAAACCATGGCTCTCGTGTTTGCCCGTCTGCCTCCCCAATCTCTGGGGCTATGGATTGCCTTATGTCTTCATGTCTCTTATTAGATACTAGAAAAGTTGTTCATTTTTCAGTATTTATAGTTTTTCATTTGTTAGGATGAAGTAGCAACTCCCAGGATTTTTATGTGCAGAAACAGAAACTGGAACTCCCAAATATTTTAGCGCAAAAAAAAAAAAAAGATGTCTTAGCGAATAACTATATTACTATGATTTTCCTTCATATCCTTTTATTTATTTTTTTTATTGGAAAAGAGTCAACAGATACAAACCAATGGTGTAATGGTGTAAAAAGTGGCATATTTTCCTTGTTCTTGAACCAGGGGTTATCATTTGAATTCCTTTGATGAGAAGATTGATTATAATCATATTCTTTTAGACAGAATTATCACTTCATCTTTTTTCTTTCTTTAATAGAAGTTTTTTTAACCATTTATTTATTTATTTTTAAAGAGAGGGGAAGGGATGGAGAAAGAGGAAGAGAAACATCAATGTGTGGTTGCTTCTCATGTGGCCACCTGGCCTGCAACCCAGGCATGTGACCTGACTGGGAATTGAACCAGTGACCCTTTGGTTCGTAGCCGATGATCAATTTACTGAGCTACACCAGCCATGGCTCTTCATCTTTTTTCTACCTATCTATCATCTATCTATCTATCTATCATCTATCTATCTATCAACTATCCAGCTCCTTCCATCTCAAATGAAAAGGATTCTGATGCCTTTAGGTGGCTTCCTATTTTTCTGATAGAAGAGTGTCTGAAGCTCACAATAGTATCCTACCTGCCGCTTCACATACATGAATCACCGATCTGGTCATGAATCTTTAAATCATCCCTGGCTTACAGGAAAGATTCTTTGTAATGCTGTACATAGTTTACTCTTGTTATTGATATTTTGGGTAAAATTGGGAACCACTGAGAGCAGTAAAATATCTACTGAATAATATCCAAATTTACTGCATACTCCTAAATGTTAACATGCATTTAGAAAGTGGGGTATTGTTTTAAATATCTAAGTATAGAATGAGCCAAATAGTCTGAAGAAAGCATTTGATAACTTGTCTACTACTGTCGGACTCAGTAAGCATTCGGTGGGTCTATTATTCTGGATTGGCAATGTAAAAATAATTTTTAACCACATATTTTATACTTAAATACAAGGGAGATTTATACTGTTTAAAATAGCATTGCTGTAGAAATAATAAAATGCTTGGGTCATCTCCAATATTATTGTATTCTATAGAGGAAATGAGAATATCTCATTCTGTGTGTGTGTGTGTGTGTGTGTGTTAATTTAGGCAGGATATGCACTAAGGCACTGAATTATCACCAACTTGGTTTTGTGAAATACATTTGAGGTATTAAAAAAGAGACTGTGCTCTTAGGATTCAGATGCTATGTTAAGTCAAGTTGGAGTGATAAACCACACATATGAATATTTGATTTCTTTACATCGCACCTCGGCTGCTCGATAGTTCTGCAACGTAAAAGGCAAAGCCATGCAGATCGGCGCCCTCACTCACCGCCAGGGCTTCAACAACCACACATGATGCCGATGCCAGAACTGACACCCTTAAAGCAGAGATTTTTAACCTGTTTCATCTCATGGCACATACACTAACTACTAAAACTACATGGCATACTAAAAAAATATTTTTTGCTCATCTGACAAAATATAATTTTGATTCATTCCTACCAGACAGCTATTGTTCTGTTGGCTGTTGTCATTTTTTTTTTTAATTTGTCAGTCTAAGGGAAAAGCTGTGCAAACCGCTGACTAAATAGTGAGGTGCTTCATGCTTTTAAAATGCTTGCAGCACACCTGTGTGCCTCTCATCTGACACAACAGGGTGTCATGCGACGTAGGTTGATAATCACTGTCTTAGAATAAATCTTAACCCTGATCTCTAATTTGGAACATTGTTTAAAAGTTTATTTACTTGTTTTACTATAGCAATATAATACACTATATGTATATATAATTTTTAATTGTGTCCTGGATTTGACACCTGATGTGTTCTGAGCATTAGACACTAAAGTAGTCCAAATATAGACATCACGATTTTTGACAAATAGGTTCTGCTGTATATACTCTGTATGTTACCATTAGGCTTCCCCATTATTAGTCAACCACAAAAAGAAACCTAGAGAAAACCCTAGGTTACATTTTTTACTCAGTGTTAACGCTGAAACTGACACATTTTTAAAAAATTTTACTTCCTAAATATCACATATACAAAAATGTATATATATAATATAAGTTGCATATTGCTTTAGTAATGGTTTTCATTGTTTCATACTTGGGTTATTAAAACAACTCTCTACCCAAATATTATAGACTCTAACATAGATGTATATGCCCTAAAATTGGAACTTACCAGTAATAGTAATGTACATGTAAATTTTTGATAGCTCTTGCTATGTGGCTCTGCATAAGCTTTGTACCAATTAATAATCCCAGTATTTGTTCCAATGTTTTACATTATTATTTTTCTTTATTGTTTATCAGCTAATAATAATGACAAATAGAAATAATGGTAGAAGAATCTCTTTATTTATTTTTTTACATTAAGTAAATTTACTGAAGAATACAAAGTAATGGTGTAAAAGGTGGTATATTTTTCTTGTTCTTGAACACAAAGGTATCACTTGAATTCCTTTGATGAGAAGATTGAAATAGGTTTTAGATTTATTTACTTAATTCATCAAGATTATTGACTTTTTTATCCATATTTATCAATACAATATTCATAATAAAGACTTGTACAAAAACATTGTGGATTTCTGAAATAACACATAATTAACCAAAGTATATTATTATTGAAATACATGTAAGAAACCACACCATATTTTTTCTGTTTTTCTGTTTTTATACTCCTTAAAAAATTCAATACATTTTTTATTTCTCATCTCCCATTAAATGATGAAACTATTCTAGTTATGTTATTTCCATGATAGACTAAAAATTGGTTTATTAATATCAGCACAGACTGGAGACCATATAGTCTCGTGTGTGTGTGTATATATTTATTTCTACATCAACACACTTCATTCATTTTCATCCATTGAATTTCTACATTTAGTTTTTACAATGCCCCCTCCCCCTTGTCTTTCTAACCAGGATCCTGGATCCAGATTCCTCCTTTGTATATATTTATTATTACTTTTCAATTTATTTTAAACTAAAACAACACATCAGCCCTTTGTTTCAGTGACATGGATGTTTTAAAGCATCAGGAAGGTTCCCATGTAGAAGTTAAATATTTTGAATTTATCTATGTCTTTGTGCTATCATTTCATTGTTTTCAAAGATGAGAATAACTCAGGTTAAATATTTTCTTGAAAAAAAATTTTGTCGTGATTTTGGGTACTTAATATCACCCAACAAGGTAACATATGTTATAGGCAGTATAACTTTAAGTGACACTGATTTTAATCACTGAGTTGTGATGACTGCTAGCTTTCTCCCTTGTAAAAACATATAACAATAAACCATCACCATGTCAACCAAGGCTAACGTTTATTGATGATCTTTGCCTGAATTTATTATTTCATTAAAGGTAGCAGAATGGGGATTTTTACAGCACTATATTTTTTGTCTTTATTTATTACTTGACAGCTTGGTATTACAAATGTTCTTAGTGTTTATGAATAAGTTTTTTTTAAAGTTTGGTTAAAACTATATTTCATCTATGGCTCATTTCTCAAAGTAGTTGGAGTTATAGTATACCTGGGCAGCCTAGGTCCAGCAGCTTGTCACCAGGTATAAGCATAACGTGAAGATTTCTGGGGAAGGAAAGAAGTTTTTATTCACAGGGTTCCAATTTGAGGGGGCTGGGAGCATGCCTGTTCAGAACCAACATCTTCCACAAAGCACAGATGTCCCCTTGTTCCCAGAATGATTAAAGTCCAAACCCATACCCATAAGTTCCCCATTATTGCTTACGTGTCTTTTTGGAGTCCCAGGGTGTCTACCCAAACGGGTCTCCATCCTCAGGCTCGCTCTCTATGTCTCTGGTGAGCCAATGTGGGTTTCAGCATCGCCATTGCCTCCCCTCCTCTTTCTCTCTCCTGGGGTCTGGGTGTTCCCCGCCACCCCCATCACTCCAGACGGTTGTGCAGGGGAAGCCCCATTCATGGAGCCATGGTGCCTGAGGCTGTCTGCGCCCCTGGGGCCAAGAAACTGCCCAGATCCCCCTGCCTCCATGCACTGCTCCCAGGATGAGAGAGTGGAAGCAGTCCAGGCCCCAGGTGCTGTGCTTCACAAGGTCGTAGCATCGCACAGGCTGGGACAAATCTCAGTTTAGGACTCCACCTCCAGGGACTGGCATTGGACCATGCCTGGCATATGCTCGAGAGCTCCTGCCTATGTGAGGCAAAGCAAGAGAAGTAGGCTTCTGCCCGCATTCTGTTTTAAAGCCCCTACCCAAACTCCAACCTGCCAGCAGCCAGTAGGAGTGTCCAGCTTTCGACCACGTGTGCTAATGTCGACCGTGTTTGCCTTTGCCCCTCTTCCAGCCACCGTGCTCTGTGAGGGGGCAAAGTAGCCAGTCACGGGTCTGCGACCCAGCAGAGTGTCTGGCCCCCGCAGCTCACCCAGGCGCCCTGCAGCCGGTGTCAGGCTCTGCGTTGATTGTTTGCAGTAACCCCAGGATGTGCGAAAGCTATCAAGCGCCAACATTGGCTTTATTCCCCGGGCTGCCGCTCCTCCTGCTGGCTGCGCTGCTTGGGTGCCAGAGCGACAGTTGCCCGCAGCAGTCTCCCTTCCCCAGTGACCTCTCCCTTCACACGGAGGGCAGGCTACTTCGGGGTCGTCCGCTCTGCTCCAGCGATTTGGCCAGATCGCCCTGGCCAGCATCTACGTTGATGGGAGTATTTTTTCTCTCTTGAATATTCCAGTGGACAAGCAATGTGTAGATTCCTGTATATACTCTCCAAAATTCAGGTAGCAAGGCACCCTTAAAGCTGGTCGTAGTGTCATAAAAATGTTATTTATTATGTGCTTTCTCGATCTCTGGTGCAAGATGTTCTATAATTACACAGTGGTTTTCGGAATCTCCGAAATCTCTATTCCTTTATTTAGATGAATATCTGGATGGAATCTAATTTACTGCTTCTGACTGTCATTTTTTCTAGGTTCTATCTGGAGTGAAGTTAAATATATTTTTTATGTCTGATGAGTAAAATTTGACTTTTTGAATCAACTTTAACATTTTAAAACACTCTTTGAAACTTCATATATTTACTGTTCTACCCTAAATATTTTGTTCCAAATTTAATTTACATACTCAATATTGTCTGATGTAAAATTTATAAAATAGCATAAATGATAAAAATTATTAAATAACATTTCTGAGAGAAGTTTATTATCTTTTTAAACCAGTTCCTTTAGAATTTTAATTGGTGGGCTGATCACACTGTAAAGTATAAAAATGTCAAATACTATATTTACACCTGAAAATAATATAATTAATATATTATCATATACCAACTATATTTAAATTAAATAAACACGTAAATAAAAAAACATATGGTAAGAATATATGTTCATTAGTTACTTATGTATGTGGCCAATCTGTCTTATATTTAGAATATTTTTTCACTTTATTTTCAGTTTTGTTTTTTTTGTACTTTTAAACTTATTTTTAAGAATATTAAAATCACTTACATGGTTCAGATATCAACATAATATGCATAGCTAACACATCCTTAAAAAACAAATAGGAATTTATATTCCCAATTTTTAAACTTACTGTAGGCCCTGGCTGGTGTGGCTCAGTGGATTGAGCACTGGCTTGTAAACAGAAAGGTCACTGGTTCCATTCCCAGTCAGGGCACCTGCCTGGACTGCAGGTCAGGTCCTCAGTTGGGGGCTTGTGAGAGGCAGCTGATCATGTATCTCAGTCGCTGATGTTTCTCTCCCTCTCTTTCTCTCCTCTCCATCTCTATAGATAAAATACGTAAAAACCTTAAAAAAATAAAAATGAAACTTACTATAATGTCAAAGCATTTAAAATACTATAGTGCTGGTGTAAATATAGATGCATATATCAGTATAGAACTGAAAGTCCAGAAGCAAAATTTGCCTTTATGCTTAGCTTATATTTTACAAAGATGAAAAAATAATTAAATGGGAAAATTGTAGTATTTTACAAACAGTGCTGTGATAATTGCCTTTCCACATGCAAAAGCATGAAGATGGCCCCCTTCTTAAAACCACATCAATTATTAATCCAGAATGAATCACAGATCTTAATGTAAGATCTAAAACCATAAAACACCTAAAAGAAAACACAGGAATTAATCATGTGACCTTGTGTTAGACAGTATTCTTAGATATACTAACAAAAAGCACAAGTATTAAAAGGAAAATAAAAGCAGATAAGTTAGACTTCAAAATTTAAAGTGTTTGCACTCTAAAATACACCACTAAGAAAGATAACTCAAAGACTAGGAGAAAATATTTGCAAACCATATATCTGTTAAAGAATTACATCCAGAATACTAAGAGCACTCTTGTAACTCAGTAATACAGAGATAAACCATGCTATTTGCCTCTCCGTGTGGGCGCATCATTCTCATCAATCTGAGTGAGACCTTAATGGAAATATCTCCATTTGCTCCATGTAGGAAGCCTTGGGTACGTTAAATAAAATCAGATCCATGAATGCACAGGTCTGAGTTGCGCCTGGGAGTTTATAAACTATCACTGGGATTGCCTTTCAGGTCTCATTTCTCTGTAATCTCATTTGAAACATTTTCCGTTTCCCTGAATTTCTCCTGTTTAGTGTTCAAGCCAGAATCCACTCACTTCTGCTGTAGCCCTAGCTGGGTAGCCACACAGAAAGAAAGAAAAGGAGGGAAATGGCAGCGGGGGGTCCACCCTACCTCATGGGACAGCAGGCCAACAGACCGCAGCCACCCTGGCCAAAGCCAGATGCCTCAACACGGTGAGAGACGCCGCACCAGAGGACTTGGATAAGCCATGTCCAGATCCCTGACAAGAGAAGTTGTGAGATGATAAATGTTTCTCTCTTTTTCTTTTAAGATGCTAAGTTTTGGGATAACTTGCAGTATAGAAACATAAGAAATACAATCAGTGATTCTGAAATAAAACAGGCATTGAAATTAACTATAGGATTATGTCACTTGAAATTCTCCGGGGGCTTATACACTACATTTACGTTCACTGACACTTCTGAGGCAGATTACAGCTATTTGCATACATTTTATATCTTCCAAAACACCATAAATATGCTTAAAACTCAGTGCCTGAGGAATAGCGCTTCAAACTTTTAGATACATAACACCATGTTGGGGTGACTTATTGTTAAATATGAAGAAATAAAGGTGTACTACAAACCAGAGCTCAATATAGTGTTCATCTTACTCATTAAAAATATATGAAGCTTCAAATTCATTATTAATGTTTCTTAATTTTAACTAACGACTCAGTTCCTTAACATTCGGAGAAAGAAATCTTTACTATTGACACAAAATCACAAATGGTGGTAAGGTTCCTAAAGTTAGAATATGTATTCTGGATGGAAATACATACACACACACACGTATACATATATATATATAATTGTAATGTATTAAAAAAAAACTTAGTTTTATGCACTCAGAGATCCTATATATTGCATTGACAAACCAACAGTAAGGGTCTTCTTGATTTTATATAAACTAGAAAAGTTCACGTTACTTTGAAATATGACAAATACGTGAATATACATGTGAGCCATTACAAAACTCTGTCAATTTGTCTTTTGTGCAGTAACCCTTTAGAAAAACAAAGATGACTGTGTTCACTTTCTCACTGTAAAACTATCCATACAGAGCTATATCTGAATTTTTTATGATCATTGAAAGAATCTAATTACCTTTTAAAAATGGCCAGGACAATTATCCCTAACTTCATTGATTGAATCACTCCTGTTAGTTGGTGATTAATCAATGTGCATGTTTAGCTCTCCTATGACTATTGATTTCAATCAAAGAATTAATGATTTTGAAAGTATACACTGACTGCATTTAAATTTATGTTTGGTAGCAAGTAACTGACCAGATATTTTAAATTGAAAAACTGCTTTGTTAAATTCACTTGTTTTTTGTTGGCCACATTTGTTGGCCTTGCTGTTCTAACTGTAGAGAGAAAAGGAAAGAAGTGTCAAAAGTTGTAGGAGAATAATTTTATGTAATGAGGTAAACATGGAAATAGGAATGCAATACATTAGTAAATTGTCACAATAATCAAATAAAATGTAGTCATACAAGAAACTATTTAAAATGAGGGTGGCTTTACATGCTTTATTATAATTGCTTATTGTCCTTCTGACAGGTCTGTTTTCCCTATTTTTTATTTATATCTCTGATTAAATGTCATAATGTTAGAGAGAGGTTTTATCTATACCACACTTCCTTATAATTTACCATTTATAATATGTTTTATTTTTCTGCTTATTTTTTTATAACAGCTGTCACTGCTTGATATATGTTTTCGTTTAATTCTCTCTAAGAAGAGAGAACTTCACTACCAAGAGAGCAAGGACTTTGTTAATTTTACTTGTTACTTTATTCTGGCTGTCTGACATATAATGTATTTTTTAAATCTTTGGGATTTAAAAAAAATAAACAATCCTTGAATATTTGCCTCTTCCACTAGACTGACCACTACAGGGTTGGAGGGAACGATACTTTCGTTACATTCTCCCTGCTGAGCCTTGTCCCTGGTACTTAATAGGAACTGCATAAAAGTGGGTCGACTGAATGAGCAAATGACTGCACACATGGATACATTTAATTCCCCATTCTCACTCCTATCAGCTTGGATCAGAATTCCTGGGAGAGAGAACAACAAATGCAAACCTGGAAGATGTGTTTCACTGAAGAGTTTCTGTGAATCATTAGAATCCTAGGGTCACTGCTGGGAGGTGAATTAAACCATTGTAGATGGCAGCTCCACAAAGACAGAAGGCCCAGGGGAGCAGCTTCTGCACATTTCGACACTGGCAGTGTCGGCAATTCTGTAGGCATTAATGTAGCAACGTGCCGCAGCAGCTGCCAGCAGTAAAGATGTACACTCTTCAGTAAATATAACCACAGGGAGCAGGAGCCAGAACAAAAACAGAAAACACAAACAAGAAAATAGTGGATCCAGACTGTTGGTGCTAACAATGGTGGCTGTAAGTGTACAAGAGACACCCTCAGGCGGCAGTGTTGAATAAAAATGTTGAAGGAGCCCTACAAGCCTCCAATCCTAGACACTGGCAAAAATGAAGAAATAGTATTTGCAACTGTGCCAATGAAAGTGTATATTTTTTTCCTTAGGCTACTGATAGCTGAGCAAACACAGGTAATATAGAGATATTAGAGGAAGTTTATGGTCCAGGATTCTACAGCGTATAACACGTAATTCTTGGTGACTGTGCATTGTAAAGTATAGTTGAAACCAAAATAAAGACTTCAGTGAAGGAGTTCCTCCTTGTAAAAAGGGACCTTCAATGAGGTCATGAAAATTACAGTTCACCTATATCAGTGCATAGCTTATTAATACTTATGGTGAGGATTCTCACAAAGAGTGCTAAAGGTCACTCTAAATATCAATTTAAATTCATTAACAGGAAATACGGTGATTTCAAATCAAACTCTGTAATATCGGCATTTCCTGGCTATATGGAAGGCACACCAACCTCATTGAGATAGTGGCAAAGGAGAATACAAAAGAAGGCTTCCAAAAAAATGTAACATAAAAGCTGAAACTTGAAGGATGAGTTAGTTAAAAAACAGAGGCTGCGATTTGCTAGGTGTCCCATTATGCATCGTTACGTGCTATAAAACTCAGAGATCAGAGTGTGTGGCACAAAGGAGGAAAAAAATGTGTGTATGCGTTCTGGGCTGTAGGGTGCTCACATTTAGGGCAAGAGGATTAAAGGAGGCCAGGACATAAATGTTTATTTTAGGGAAGAGAGTATTATATAAATCAAGCTTTATTCCACTGCTACCTCCCACAAATAGGCGTATCATTGTCCATGGATAAAGCTATTTTCCGGGACAAAAAGTTATAAACAGGGAAATTGCTTAATACAGATTTTATCTTATTTAATATCATTTTAATTGAATTAGCTAAAATTCCAAAATGTTAAATTCTTTTATCTAACTTTCAGAAAGCAATATCTATTTTTTCATATTGTACGTTACTTTTACTATAATCTAGCCATATTTTAATTCTTTGTCAATCCTGAAATTTATGTCTGATCAATTTATAGTTTCACAGCATCATCCACAAAATCTTTGACTCTGCTTCATCATCACTACCTGTTAAAAACCCACATCCTAGAATCAACCTATGGTCTGCCTTTTGCTATATACTGTTTTCATGATGACTTCATGATATTAGGAAAAAACCTCATAACCACATGAGTAATTGATGCTACAAATGTTGTTTTCTAATGTTTGTTGAAAACTTAATATGGCACCTAAAATATCCTATTTTCCTTAGTTAGGTTTTTATCCCACTCTCATCAGTGAATTATGGTCGGGTTTACTAGTTATTGAACAAGCTTTTTATGATCTGACATCAGTCTGCTACCTCAGCCTTGCCTTTCAATGCCGAATCAACATACCAGAACTCTATAATTCATCTATTACACTCTATTTAAGATTTTGCTAACACATTATATTCTATTCACACCTTTCCATATCTTTTTTCATATTACCTATCCTGAAATATTTTCATGCTGTGTCTTCTTCCACTGAGAACTTCAAATCATCAATTCAAATCAACAGTTCAAATGTAATTCTGCAATCAACTCTTCTAGGTAGCATTTGCTGAATATCTGCCAAGTTCCCAATTAAATTTGCATTGAATGACAAGTGGACTCTCTTACATCATTTTTTTATATATCTCAGTGAGAATTATCAAAAGATAGTATTGAAATTGCTGTGTGATCTTCCAGAAATAAAGTATACTAACTATGCCATATTCTTTTTGAATCCATAAGTCACAAAATAATTTGTGATGCAAAATATTTACTAATTTTAAAACAAAATAAAGGAGATAGCTTGTGAGTATGTTGACCTAAATAATTATAGTTTGCTTTTCCTCTATAGAGATCCATAGTAGATAACTGACTAGAAATACAACACTTAGATTTTGGTCATAATAAAATATCAGAAGCAGTATTTATCATCCACCTTAGAAACACCAAAACAATGTGCAAGATGTGTGAGAAGAACATTTAAAGGAACTAGATACAGATGACAAGTGAAAGTGACCTTGCAGAGGAAGGAAAACAAAGGAGACGAAGTCTATAACTGCCCCTGAGTAGTGAACTGATACGGATTGCAAACCATGGTGAACAAAGGAAGACACTTGAAGGAATTAGATGCCCTTACTGAGAGTTTAGGGAAAAATCTGAGACTCGAAGAAGATCAAAGTGACTTCAGTTAATGAAATAAAGGATGTCTAATGAAAGAACTGCATGTGGGGATTTCTAGAGTTCTTCAATGATTTCTTCTTGAGTATTCAGCCATGTACTGAAAAGTATACATAATGGAAATTATCCGAGACCCCCAAAACAACCACGTGGAAAGGATTAGAGGGAAGAGTGCCCAGTGCTTACATATGACCAGGGATGGTGGATGTTTGTACCAGTCATTAGGAGGTCTCAACATTCATGGTATATTGGAAAGAGTATAGAGAAGATGTTGACTTAGTATGGAGAAATAATCAGCTTTAGCCTGAATATGGCTCTATTACTGCCTAATCAGTCACAAAAATAAGATGCCAAAAAATATCAGTCATCCCCCATAGAAATACCAAAACAATGTGCAAAATGTGTGAGAGAAACATTTGAAGGTACTAGAGATAGATGGCAAATTTTGCAAGCTACAAAACGGTCCATAGAACACAACTCAGGGATATTTATAGTAATGTAAACAATTATCAGGCATAATAAGAAGGGAAATATATCATACTAACAAGAAATGTTAACTAATAGAAACTGACAAAGAATTAACATGGATGTTTAAATGAGAAAAATGACATTAATACAATTGTCTTAACCATTTCATATGTTCAAACATACAAGATGAAAAATATATCTTTTTAAAAGCTACTTATATATGTAGATGTGAAAACTACGATGTGTAAAAAAAATACTAGGTGAGATTAATAGAAGATTACATGTCACAGAAGGGAAAATTAGTAAATTTTTAGTAAAACAATAGAAACTATTAAAACTGAAATACAAGACACAGAATAGGAAAAAAGGGAGACTACTGAGCTGTTACATAATTTGAAGTCAAATGTAACTGTAGCTTAAATCCTTGAGAGTAAAATTATATTTTAAAAAATGGGCTGTGTTTTTTCACATTTAATGAGAACTGTAAAACTTAATATTTAATGTTTTCTATAAAACTTTAATACCAGTTCTTGCAAGATGGCTGGTGAAAAGACTGAGAAGCCAGATTCTAAAGAGAAAGAAACCTGAAGGCCAGAAGGCAGATGCTGATGGCAAGGTTAAGAAGGGTCACCTCAAAGCCGAGACACCTAGGAAGGGGAAACCCAACCTCAGCCAAGCCCTGCCCGAGTCAGGGAAACTGGCAGATATTCCTGGTGGAGGATGTATTCCCAAAAAGCCATTTGTAAGAGGAAGTATTTAGCAGATAAATCCAGGATGTAAAAGAAAAAAGAGAAAGTACTCACTATTGTCACAAAACCAGTTGGTGGCGACAATTATGATGGTATCTAAGTGGTTAAGCTTCGCAAAACGCCTAGATATTATCCTACTGAAGATATGCCTTGAAAGGTATTGAGGCATGGCAAGAAACTCTTCAGTTGGCATGTGAGAAAACCACGGGCCAGCATCACCCCTGGATGATTCCGATCATCCTCACTGGGAGACACAGAGACAAGAGGGTGGTTTTCTTGAAGCAGCTGAGCAGTGGTTTGCTATTTGTAACTGGACCTCTGTGTCTTAATCCAGTTCCTCTGCATAGATCACACCAGATATTCGCCATGGCCGCCTCCACCGTGATTGCTACCAGTGGTGTGAAAATCCCCCAACGTCTCACCCTTGCTTACCTCAAGAAGCAGCAGCAGACACCAGGAGGGGAGATCTTCAACACAAGGAAAGAGAAATATGGGATTACAGATCAGTACGAGATTCATAAGAAAGCCGTGGACTCTCAAATTCTGCCAAAAATCAAAGCTGTTCTTCAGCTCCTGGGCTTCCTCCACTGTTTGCTCTCACAAATGGGCTTTATCCGCACAAAATGGTGTTCTAAATACAAAGGAACTAATTAAATAACTTGATCTGTAAAAAACTTTAATTCCAGAAACATGGAGAATATACCTAAGCACATCCTAATACATCATAATATTTCAAACCAGTGATAAAGAAAAAATTTATTAAAGGCAACCAGAGAAACAAAAAATTGTTTTATATAGAAGAACAAAGTAAGGTTGACAGATTAGTTGGAACTACACAAGTGACAGGGCAGAATTGTAACACTTTCAAAATACTATAGAAAAAAGAGTCTGCCTTGAATTCTATACCTATTTTTTAAAAAACAAAGCAAAATAAAGATGTTTTGACATGCCAATGCTAAAAGGCTATATCAAAAGTTGACTCACATCACAAGAAATGTTAAAGAAAGTAATTGAGGGTGAAAGAAAATGACAGCAGATAGAAATATGAATCTAAAGAAAATAATAAAAAAACAGGTGGTAATGGCAAGGGTAAATATGAAATATTTTCTGTTGTTTCCATCTCTTTAAAAGATAATTGAATACTTAAATAAGAAAAAATGACAGTAGGTTGTTTTTATAACAAGTAAAAGTAAAAATGTATGTTAACTAACACAAATTCAGGAAGGAAGAAATGAAAATATACTATTGAATAATCTTTATATTATATATGAAGTGATAAAATTTCATTTAAAATTAAGCTATTGTAGGGTAAGTTTGTATAATACAAATTACAAAATAATGACTAATTTAATAAAACAAAGAGTTTTACCTACCTAATGACCCAAAAAGTACACAAAATAGACATGTGCAAAACACCCAGTTAATCTAAATGATGGTTGAAAGGAGCAAAAGGGAACCGAAGAAGAGGTAAAACATGTAGAAAACAATAAAAAAGATGAAAGATTTAAACCTAACCATAGCAATAGCCATATTGATTATGAATGGTCTATATAGACACTAAAATACAGACATTTCCTGATTCCACTAAAAACAACAACAAGAAAAAGCAGAACCAAACATACACAAGAAGATACACACTTCAATTACGAACACACATGTAGATTAACAGTAAAATAATGGTTAAAGCTATATAACGCAAACTATAAACTAAAGAAGGTTCGTTTTTTTAAATATCTGATGTAGTGCACCACAAAGGAAATATTATTTCCAGATAAATACACCAGAGAAAAAGCCAGTAAGTACATAAACATAAAGATGTTCATTTTTTAAGAGGATAAAACAATCCTAAACCTTGTGAACTTAATAACAGAGCAAATCCCAACAGAACTGAAGAAAAAAGAAGCAGAAAACTTCATCATTATTTTTAAAGATTTCAGTATGCCCTCACTAACTGACAGCGCACATAGGACATCAGTGATAACGTGGAAGACTTTAACAACATCTTTGTCATTTACCATTTATGGAACATGCTACCCAGTAACGGCAGAATAACCATTGTTTTTCAAGCACAGATAGAACATTTACAAAGACAGAACATAATCTGTACTTTAAACTCACACTAAAAAATTAGCATAACTCCATACCAAAACTACACAAATAAATTTCAAGAAAAGAACACCACATACCAATAAATATTATGATGCAAAAAACTCTAAACAAAATTTTAGCACATGGAAACCAACAATATATAAAAAATATTTTTTTATATCATGACCAATTAGGGTTGTGATTGTAATGCAAGCTTATTTAGCCTATAGAAATCATTCAGGACTATCCTTTATATTATTAACCTAAAAAAGAAAAATATATGACCTTCATAATAGAGGTTGAGAAGCATTATAAAAAATATAACATGCACTTCTGATAACTTCTTAATATATTAGAGATAAAGGAAACTTCCTCAACCTCATAAATGGTGTCCAAAAGTCACATTTGATGCAGAATCTTGAATCTCTTCCTTCAATTAAAAAAAAAATAACATGCCCAATCTCACCACATCCATTCATAATTTTCTTCAAACTTCTAGATAATTCATCAAGGCAATAAAAAGAGAGACATCCAGTTTGGAAAGGAAGAGGTAAAACTATTTATTTGCAAAAAGAGGATATTATAAATTACTTATAAAAGAATATGAAAATGAATCTCAAAATTCAATAATCAGGAAACAAGCCAATAACAATAGAATAATATTTTAATATTTTTTTGCCAAATATACAAATGAACACATGAAAATTTTATCACTATTAGTTATCAAGAAAATGCAAATTAAAATCTAATTGCGATGTAACACAAATGAAAATCCCACTGCATAACTATTTAAATGATTAAATTAGATGTCTGACTGTCCTAAGTGCGCAGAGGATATGGAGGAACTGAACTTGTACTTAAGAGTAGGTCTCCAATCTTAAACAAACTGCATCATGACCTGATTTTATGCTTCTGCACCATATAGAAATATTTTCCCCTCAGGGATATATTAAAATACAGAATATTAGATGCTTAAAACACTTGACATGCTCAATGATATACTGTAGTATATAAAAAAGATAAATATCTATTATTATTACACTTCTTCCCACTCCACCCACATACTCTATTATCCAAATATCAGCACACTGCTCACCTAGCTATCTTTGGGAGTTTTTCCCAAGTCACTGAGTAGAGCAAAATAAAAGAAGACAAGTTAAAATTATATGATTAGAGATAAATAGAATGCAACTTTGTGTACAAGATATACAATGAAACAAAGGTATGAACAAAAAATAATGAAAATGTAAAAATAAAAACTTAAATTGCTTAGCAGTAACTATGAAGTATGTTCTGTAATAAACACTTTCTTGCATTTTGTCATTTATTTTTCCCCACAACATTGTAACATTAAGAGTAAAATAATCCATACTTTATGATGAGGACATGTGGCTCAGAGAGATTAATATATCATCACATACAGCTAATTTGAAACTCCAAGATCTCTATCTATGGTACAAAATAGTTTAAATGCCTGATTAGGGTGGTCAGGTTAAATAAATTATACTATATTCATAAAATGTAATACAAAGCAAGCATTAAAAATCTAATAATAATGATAATGATTCTTACGGATTATTTACCACTTGAAAGTTTTTCATGCTAAGTACAGTTTTATATCCGTTTTGGTGATAATCCTGAGTGAATTCACAGGAAAATGTGTGCCAGGTGTGAAGTTATAAATGCAATAAAGAAGCAGGGCACATAGAACAATTTTATCATTGCTTAGTGTGAATGTGTGTTTGCTTACATACACAGTTTACTTAAAACAGTTGCCAAAATAAGCCATTGTTTTTTCTAAATGGTGAAATTATAAACTATGTCTTGTGATTTCTACCTAACTGTTTGTGATGATCATATATAATATTTTTAATTAAAAAGTATAAACCTTAATTATAACAAAAAATAATATTGTTCCTATCAGCATGTATGTATTTTTGCCATGTACTCTGCAAAGAGCATTTACCTGGTGCACTGTAAGTATTCAATAAATATTTATTCTATAAATAAAAAATAACACCATAAAAGGGTGAACACTTCTTTTTATGGTATTCGATAATAAAACTGAAATATTCAAATTCTGTCTAAGAAGGATACAAGAACATGAGAAATGGCTATGTTTTACTAGTGAGCATGTTTATATTGTATGTTATTTAAAAGTGTTCTATAAATTATACCACAATGAGCCTTTTCAATATAGGCAAGTCTCTAGATTCTGCCCCAGATACTGTTGAGTTTGAAAGACCATGTCATATGATTTTGTTCTTAAAAGGGTAAATCTAAGAATAGATATTTTTTTCTACTTAGTAAATATCAATCTCACTTCAATTATCATTCCCGTCTGGCTATTTAAATCAAATTATAAATGTATTCCAAATGAGAAGAAAAAGAGTTTATGATAATCACAGATTCTGTCCTTCAGAGTGTTTTTCTTGTAACAGACAGGAGTCTCCCTAAAGCCAAAACAAAAATAATTAAAGCGAAAGCACAACAAAATAAAGACAAAACTTTAAAGTGATACCGGGTGAATCATAGATATGAAGGATTTGAAAATCAACCAGGAATTTGGAAAGACCAAAATCACAAAAGCGCCCAGATTTCAGTTATAGAAATTATTTTGAAACGATTTCTTTAGAGCGCTACAGTAAATTTGATGCAGCAAAAATTCACAAAAGACGGCATAAAGAGAAAGAGTACAAAATAACAATCATTAATGAACAAAGTAAATGCAATCTTTAATAAAAGAAAACTCAGTAATGTTCATTGTATGAGGACAAAGCATACACCTGACTTTCATCCTCCATCACGTATCATGGATGATCTTTCCCTTTGCTCAGCATCCCGGCAGCACAAAATTCTTTGCCAAGGACAATAATTGAAACTTTTAATCAAGAGTGAAATATGCTTTTGGTGTAAAATTTTTGCACTGATATCTCAGTGGTCATATTCCATTAACATGTAGTAAGACATAAATATTTGTAAGTATCTGAAGGACTGATCCAATCCCCACCTGAGTAAGTATCTGAAGGATTGATCCAATCCCCACCTGAGTAAGTATCTGAAGGAATGATCCAATCCCCACCTGAGTACTTCTCTCTTTGACATTCTGTCATCTCTTCTGGCAGCATTCTTTGAATTCTCTGGTCATCTGACTAGAAAATTATGCATTGTATAGCTTTGTTTTATATAAACTATGTATATAATTGCATGTTCTGCAATTATTTAAGTAGCATTTATCACAGGTATATATGCTATACATGGTAAAATATCAGGAGACATTTTACAGCAAACAGATATTTTCAGATATCTCCCATTCTCTGTAGACTGCTTTGGACTCTAGAGAACACAGTCCATATCCTTCTCAGTATATTGAATTATTTTTCTTTTTTTAATTGTTCAATTACAGCTGTCCTCATTTTCCCCCCATTACTCTCCCCTGTCATACCCACCCCCACCTCCCACATAAATCAATCAATCAATCAACAAAAACCAAAGATTAATTAAAATAAAATAGAAATAAAGAGTTTAGGCCCTTACTGCTGTGGCTCAGTTGGTTGGGCATCATCCCACAACACAAAAGGTTGCTGGTTAGATTCAGGGTCGCAGAATATGCCTGGGTCAAGGGTTCAGTCCAGGCACAAAGGAAAGGCAACCAATTGATATTTCTCTCTTGTGTTGATGTTTCTCTCCCTCGTTTTCTCCCTCCTTTCTCCCTCTCTAAAAATAAATTTAAAAAATAAAAATAAATGATCAATTTAATACTGTATTTACTTTGTGCTATTCAAAATTGCTTTCCTTAACTATTTCATTAGCTAACCTTAACACTGCGCTGAATTTTAATGCCTTTTTTCTCAATCCTACATTCCGTAGTGAATGTTAGCCCTTGACATATGTCTGTTGGTGATAGGCGAATACCAATCGAAAATGAATGTCAGGTCACAAAATACCTATCAAATCCCCCCCCCCCCCCCCGCCGTGGATGGTATTTATTAGGTCTCAACACTCCTGAATCAGGGCCAGCATTAAGTATTCAAGGACCTCTAAGCTCTAATTTAAGATTAATTCATCAAAAATCACCATGAGAAACTGTGATATTCAGATGTGCTCCCTGTTTGAGCTCAGGCCAGACAAGCTGTTCACATCACATCAGTTCCTGAAATATGGTTGCTAAATTGCCGCCCTTCTGTATTCTCACCTTTCATCACTCACTACATCTTTAAAGTAGTTCGAACTACTGAGAAGGAAGTTCCCATGGTAGCTAAAAGGAGCTACTGGCGAGAGGAAATCATTATGCCAAAAAAGACTGTCCGTACATTTTTCAATAGTTTTCACAGTCTTCCAAGTTCACTTCCCCCTAAAACAAAAATATAAATATGCTAATTTTTAAAGATGTGTAGAGCATGACTAATAATGCTGGAGTATGTTTGCTGAGTTAGTGTAGTGGATAATATTGGGTGCAGTTTGTTTTATGCCCAAATTAAATGTGAAGGCCTCCTCCATTAATATGCCTAGTTCATAGTCATTATTTACAGGGCTTTAAATTTTATTTTGACCCTATCCAAGTGGCAGCTGTGTGTCTTTGGGAGGCAGTGATAACCTAGATATAAATCAGTGCTCTAGAAAAATAACAATTACATGGCAATTCAGCTTACTAGTGTTCCCAATGTTAACCACATTAATTCAAAAAAAATTCTTTATCAACATGGATATAGGCTCCTATTAGAGGCAATTTCATTTTGTTAAATTTCTTTGAAACTTAAAATTTTGTTTATGACATGTACCTTAAAAATGCCTATGGAAAATATTACTATTTAAATAGTATAAAAAGCATCCAAGAAACTCTGCAAACTATGGACTCATATTTTATGACAAAATGAGTAAACTAAAATTATATGCTTGCTGAATATGCAATCTCTGTTGGATTAAAATTCTTATCTTTGAAACAACAACTTCAGATAACTAAGCGCAAAGAACTCAGATCTTTGCACACAAATATTGCAGACATAAATTTCACATTCTTATTTTGTCAATAGCTTAACATTCTCTAAAGCAACTTATAAATATTCTAATATTTTCATGGTTTCAATAAAGCACTAACATTTTGTTCTAACACCTGTGAAGTGGGAGCACTATTCCTTACTGAATTCCATAGTAACAAAACAAAAATTTCTACTCATTGTATATTCATTATTTCAAAATCCAAATTACTGCCTGCCATATCCAATACTAAAATTATAAATGGTGTAAATGTCTTTTTATATTCTGGTTTGGAACATTGAATTCATTTACCTCAGAAAATGAAATAAATATTTATGTAATGCAACACCACTGATAATATAATGATATTAAATGCAAAGTATATACTGACTTTCATATATTTGATAGTGAATGGTCACTTTTTAGGACATTAGTTCTGTGAAAAATACATATCATGATACATCAAGTAGCAGCTCTTTCTTCTCCTTTGAATATCATCTTTACCTCCTCTTTTGAAAAATCTCCATCGCTGTGTATGTATAAAAACACAGACAGACAGAAACGTTCCCTGACCCCACATTGGTCTCTAGCTGCCATACTATTTATTGGAAAGGGTTTTCTACACTTAAAGACTCCATTTCTTCATCTCCTCTACCTTTTGAACCCATTTCCCTTGGGTATATTCACCACACCACTCCAATAACATCATGGGAAAAGTTTCCGAGTCATTATCACAGATGCTTGCATTTCAAAGCTGCGTTTACACTGGCTGGTGTGACTCAGTGGATTGAGTGCTGGCAGGCAAACTGAAGAGTCACTGCTTTGATTCCCAGTCAGGGTACATGCCTAGGTTGCAGGCCAGGTCCCCAATAGGGGGTGCACGAGAAGCAATGACATATTAATGGTTCTCTTCCTCTCTTTCTCCCTCCCTTCCCCTCCCTAAAATAAATAAATAAAATCTTTTTAAAAAGTAGTTTTGATGGCCAGTTAACATCTTTTGACACTTTTCATCAGCATTTACTGTGGTAGCCTGTCTCTTCATATTAAAACGTTTTCTTTGCGTGGCTTCTGAGACATCTTGCTAGCCACTCATTCTTGGTCACCTCTGCTGCTTACATTCAAT
This sequence comes from Desmodus rotundus, assembly GCF_022682495.2. Taxonomy (NCBI): domain Eukaryota; kingdom Metazoa; phylum Chordata; class Mammalia; order Chiroptera; family Phyllostomidae; genus Desmodus; species Desmodus rotundus. The sequence continues at coordinate 80,923,164 of NC_071399.1, read as the reverse complement.
TTCTCAACCTCAAGTCTGTAACTCGGCACTCTGATCTCTTCTCCTCTCTCTACTCTTACCTCTTAGGTTATTTTATAGTCATGTAGCTATAATTATATACCAAATTATCATAATATGCTTTTAATTATATTAGGTAAAAAGTTTTTATGTATCTGGAAAATCCTTTGGATTCTAGGTGTCTACCTAAAACTATGTTATTGATCTCTTCTCTTAATTATCAAGTACGTCTCTGATTTCCCTGGTCCCAAACTGATCTGGTTTCCAATCCAAACTCACAGACTCTCCTGCACATTTTTTCCCATCACTGTATATAACTGAGTTGTTTTGTCTCCCAAAGCTTGGCAACTTCAACTCTTATCTTTTGTAATCTACATGCAAAGTATCTTCCTTTTGGCTCTACCTGTAATTTACATGTAGACACTGTACATTTCTCCTGACTTCCTCAGCTACCATTGTATTCCCAGCTGCTACTATGTCCCATGGACTAAAGTGACAGCTTCCCAGTTGGTTACCATGTTTTACTAACGACTTTGCCACACTTTCCTCCTCACCAGCCACTGAACAATTGGTTTTGGGTTTTGTTTTGCTTTTCTTTGTTTGAGTTGTTTTCCCTGTAACAATGAGGGTGCTGCTTTTAGCACAGGATGGATTAATCTTTATCAGGAAAGGACACATTAGATCTCTTAAGTTTTTCAGTTTCCCACATCATTTTTATGTCTGTGCTGGCCTCTGCCATTACTCAAACTGTTAAAATAGTCTCCTATGTTCTTGTTTGATACCCTTATTTATAGTCGTATTTGAATACCATCTTCTCTTCTACTATTTTTTTCCACAATTAAGCAGTGGTCTTATTTCAGAAAATTATTGTATAACTTTTTACGTGGCACAAGTCCTTTGCTCAGTCTCTGAAGAGTTTACAGATAGATTTCATTTCAGTATCCTTAATATTACTTTTTGAGCAGTTCTGCTCAGGCCTCTCTTACTGTTACTTCTATCTATTCCTTGCTACCCGACACCCAATTACCCCTGCTAGTAATACTGTAGCAATGTTGACATCCTAATGCCTCCCCACACTAACTGTGCTATTTCATGTGTCAGAGTCTTTTACTCAAAATTCCTGTTTCCTTCTTCACAAATTCCCACCACAACTCTATACTTTGACCACGCCTGATATGTTTCAGAATTAAAGACAGATGTGCCACTTTTAGAAGGACATTAAGCCCTCAAGCTCCATACAGTTCTGCTGAGCTGGTGCAGCCTCTGCAAAATTCTCTAATTTCAATGCATTTAAAAAAATCATGTACAACATGGAAATCTCATAGCGATATCTACATCATGGGGCATATAATTTATGAGATGTGCTTGTATAATTGCCCGGCATATTTTAACAATGCAACATATGTTGATATTACTGTTTTATTGTAATGGGTGTGTTCATTTATCCATTTACATTAACTTGCCAATGTATGAAAAAGTTGTTGTGCTTTTAAGAAAAAATTTTATAAGGATAAAGCATCTATATTTAGAAGATACTTTTATAAATCAATTGAAATAAAAAGGATTACGGATATAAAGTCATACTCCGAGGAAATAGTCAATAAAATAATAGATATTCTTTTTATTTTTTATTTTTTTGCATTAAATGGGAAAATGGATTCAGAAGGGGCTTTCAGAAGAAAAAAGCAAAATAGTGGATTGGGTGAGTTTCATAGCAGGCTGGTTGTAGTACTTTTGAGAGAGGTGACATCTAAAACTCAAAATTAAAGGATTTGCTTTGTGGCTGTCTAAATCTCCTGTGTCTCATCCAAAAAGGATGCTGAAGAATGTGTGGCATACGCAGGAGCTGGGAGCTGACTTTGTCTTTGTTGCTGTGTTTATTTGGGAAAGATTTGTCTGTATTAATTATATACAGTGGGTGAGCTACAGCTTTTACTGTATGCCAGAAATAAAACCCCAAGTTGTGGGTCGGAGGTGCACATTCACAGAGGGGAGATACAGGGGTCACCAGAGATGACCATGAGGGTCTAAGTTTTCCAGCATTTGGAGAAACCGGGCCCCGAAGATGAATGAGGGTCATCAGTCCTGTTTAGGTCTCAACTGTCAGCGACCAAAACCAGAATCGGAGTAACATTTAGGTCCACCACAGTGGGCTGTGAAATGTCTTCATGTTTGCCTCCTCTATTAACAATGATGGCATCCAGCTCAGGTGGTCACTCACAAATAGGTGCTTGGAACTTCACCCCACACATTGGCAAATTCAGGATGAGCTGACCTCAGTCTCACAACTACTTTTCACTCATTGCTGAGATTCTCCTCGTAAAATTTCTACCTCCTTTTTGGCCCTGCCAAATCCTTTTGAGGAATCTAGAATAGATAACTGATACATAGCAATATTTCGTCTGCATTGTATTCCCTATGTATTGGTGGTATCATTTTAAAAATCTGAAATATATAATAAAATCATAATCGGCCCCCCTTATCTTTATATATAGGTAATGAGCTTACTAAAAACTTAGCTGGGAATGCAGAATAGAAAAATAAATTTCATAGGAATTAAGACATATATTCCTTCATAAAAATAATGATACATTGTGATTTTTAAGTTTTTCTTACAGATTTGTGAATGACTATGTTCATTTCTAAATTAAATAAAATTATTTTAAACTATTATTTTATGAATTCTTAACAGTGTGCTATGTGGTTAGTTAAATTATAACTGTACAATGATAATATTCTAAACATGGAAAAGATTATATGGCATTAGGTTTTGTAAATTTTGCTATGAATTTCATAGTGGTGTCACATTACTCATCACATACATTCATGAAAGTTGATGTCGATGTATAAAAATAAACAACATTTATGCTGTCTTGTGAACATGTGCTATGGAAAGTAGAATACCACTAATAAAATTCCTTCTACTGAGGCCCAATGCCATAAAACCTTTTATATAGAAGATATGTTTATGACAGAATTCCTTTTTCATTTCTTAGTGTTTTAGATTTATGAAATAGCATTTTATGTTATTGACAAATCATAATATGTAGCCCCAACATTTTGAGACATAGCCACCATTGAGTTATACTTTCTACTGTACGAATGATAAATCTCTGTCGGTGATTATCATTTCCAGAACACTTCTATACTCTTCTTCAACCAGTCAAGGACCATTTACGGTTTTGTTCCAAAAGTATTATCTTGAGGATTTTTTTCACTGAAATTCTTGGTTAGGATACATTTATAGATGTTCTGCTTTTTTTGTTTGTTTTTTAGAAATTTTCCCCTCCCATTTATTGTCCTCCATTCTGTGGCTGAACTGTTTCCTCATAGAAATGTATCTTAATGGTGTAGGTGAGGTACAAAAACATAAGCTAGTACTGCTACATTTCTGTATTCATTCATCCATAAGTTGAAAATCATAGTGTTCTTAATTTTCTTCTAATACTCAGTGTGATTGATAGAAACTCTATTTTAGGTTGATAATCATGTATATTTGTCACATGCTTTAAATGCAATACTTTTAAAAAATAAAATGAATGTCTAATACTCTGGTTTCTCTTCATATTGTATACATCTTTTGCCTTTTAAAAATAAAATGAATTTCTTAGAATAATGTTAGATTTATTAAAAACACATAATAATAGAGTTCTCAGATAAAATACACCCAGTATCCCTGATTATTAACACATTACATCTTGTGGTTTATTTGTAAAATTATTGAACCAATGTTGGTGCATGATTACGAATTTCTTCAGTCGCACCTAATGTTCTTGTTCTGTTCCAGGATCCAATACAGGCTCCCGCGTTGCATTTGGGTATCAAATCTCCTTGGTCTGATGGTTTGACCTCCTGATGGTCTCTCTGACTGTCCTTGGTTTTGATAACATTCTCAGTTTCCGGGAGTACTGGTTGGGTATTTGTAGAAAGACCCTTTAACTGAGATTTGTCTAATATTCTTATGTTCGGACTAAGGTTATAGACTTTAAGAGGAAAACCACGGGGTAAGGCACCATTTAAAAAAAATTATATCAAAGGGACACACAGTCAACATGCCTTAACACTGTTGACGTCACATTCGGTTACCTGGCTACAGTTGTATTGTGTTTGCCCACTGTGCAGTTTGTCTGTGTTCTGCCTGTCTGCACTGTAATTTGTGCAAGGAAGCCACACCTGCAGCCCACACTTAAGGAGTGGGTAGTTACGCTCTCCCTCCTCGAAGGCCAAATATCAACATATACTGTTTGGAATCCTTCCACATGAAAGATTTGTCTATTCTCCAAATTTTTTTGTTCATCCAGTCAGTTATATTAACCAGCATGACACTACAGATTCATGGATACTTATTTTCTATTTTGGATTATACTCAACACTACTTTTTATTGTTGCTCAAATTGTTTTAGCTTTTGCTATTGGGAGCTTTGTCAGTTGATTTGTGTCTCTTTGACATATTCCCATCTTCTTCTTTTTTTTTTTTTCTTTTTAACTTTCTGACACTATAGGATGCTCCAGGCTCATTTTGTATATGACCTACTCTGGTTCTAGAACCATTTTTTCCATAAAGCCCTGGTTTCTGTCATTAGAAAATGGTATTAAAAAACATTATTTGAGTGCTAAATTGTGTGTGTGTGTGTGTGTGTGTGTGTGTGTGTGTTTCTCTGGAAGCTTTGATACTCTTCTGTTTATCCTGGTGTTGTTTAATTATTTCACTCTATACTTTGGGGTGAGTGTGTTGGTTTCAGTTTTTCTAATAACACAGTAGCACATTTCATCTAAGATTTATATCAGTTTTTATCTTTAGAAGATTTATTGTCAATTTATCTTTTCTGATGGCCCCTTGCCTTTGAACCTTTTCTTGTTTGTATAGTTGCAATATCTCCCACCATTATTGAAGAAAAAAATTTATTTTTTGGACTTTAATTTTTAATTTGTCAATTAAAGTTGGCATATAACATACTAGTTTTTATGGACAATCCAGTGATTAAACATTATGTAACTTACTAAGTGATCATCACATGAATGCAGTACTCACATGGCACAGACATAGGTATTACAATACCATTGACCGTATTCGCTATGCTGTGCTTAGCGTTACCGTGACTTCTCTGTGACTATCCATTTGAACCCTAGTGCACTGTTGGTGGCAATGCAGACTGGTGCATCCACTGTGGAAAACAATATGGAATTTCCTCAACAAACTAAAAATGGAAATGCCTTTTGACCCAATGATACCTCTTCTGGAAATACATGCTACGAACCTGAGGCACAACTTTGAAAGCAAATGTGCACCCCTATGTTCATAGCAGCACTGTTTACAGTAGCCAACATCTGGAAACAGCCCAACTGTCCAACAGTAGAGGAATGGCTAAAAAAGCTGTGGTACATTTACACACTGAAATACTACTACTCCACAACCATAAAAAAGAAGGAAATCTTACCTGTTGGAACAGCATGGGTGGACCTGGAGATTGTTTTACTAGGTGAAATAAGCCAGTCAGAGATTGACAAATAGCATATGATCTCATTTTATGTGGAATCTAATGAAGAAAATAAACTGACTAACAAAATAGACACAGAAGCATGGATACGTAGAATAGAATGACAGCTGTCAGAGGGGAAGAGAGGGACTGTATAAAAAAATATGAAGGGATGAGCTAAAGAACATATACGCATAACCCATAGACACAGAGAACAGTGTGGTGATGGGCTGAGGGAAGGGGGCAGGTGCCGGGTAGTGGTGGGGAAAGGGGAAAAATGGGGACATCTATAATAGTGTCAACAATAAATTGTTTCTTAAAAAATAAAATAAATAAATAAAAGAGAGAAAAACAATTAGTAAAATAAAAAAAAATGTACTTCTTAATCCTTTCACCTTTTCACCCATTGCCTCAACCCTCTTCCCATCTGGCAACCATCAAAAAGTTCTCTGTATCTGTGAGTCTGTTTCTGTTTTACTTGTTTGTTGGTGTATTTATTTATGGAATCCACATACAAGTGAAATCATGTGACATTTGTCTTCCTCTGTTTAACTTATTTCACTTAGCATAACACTCTCCAGGTCCATTCATGTTGTCGCAGATGGCAGATGGCATTCTTTTTTACGGCTGAATCATGTTCCATTGTATATATTAACAAATTTTATCCATTTATCTATTGATGGACACTTAGGTTGTCTTATTACTGTAAATAATGCTACAATGAACATATGCATGTGTATGTCTTTTTGAATTAGCGTTGTGGGTTCTTAGGATAACTTCCTAGAAGTGAAATTGCTAGGTTCTTCTTTGATTCTTTTTTATGCAGCCTTTGTTTTAAAGTCTATTTCTTTCTGTTATCAGTATTGTTACCCAAACATTTTGTTTGTTTCTTTCTTTGTTTCTGTTTTTATGAAATATCTTTTTCTATCCCTTTCTTTCAGTCTGGCTGTGTCTTTCAATCTGAACTACATCTCTTGAAGACAGCATATGAAAGGGCTTTGTTATCCATTAAGTTTCCATCTATATTTTGATTGGAGCAGTTAGTTCATTTGCATTTAAAGTAATTTTGGTAAGTATGTATTTATTACCAATTTATTATTCATATTTTAATCTTTTTTCTTCTTCTTCTTAGAAAAGACATTTTAACATTTCCTGTAATATTGATTTGGTGGTGACCAACTCCTTAAACTTCTTGTTTGGGAAGCTCTTTATCTATCCTTTGATTCTAAATGATAACTATGCTGGGTAAAATAATTTTTTTTGTAGGTCATTGTGTTTCTCTACTTTGAACATTTCTTGTCAATCCCTTCTGGCCTGCAAAGTTTCTGTTGAGAAATCAGCTGACAGTCTTATGGGAACTCTATTATGATAACTAACTGCTTTTTTCTTGCTGCTTTTAAGATTCTCGGTCTTTAACTTTTAACATTTTAATTATTGTGTGTCTTAATGTGAGCCTCTTTGGGTTAATCTTGACTAGAACTTTCTGTGCTTGTGTCTATTTCCTTCACCAGGTTAGGAAGTTTTTGTTATTATTTTTTCACATAGATTTTTGATTTCTTGCTTTCTCTCTTCTTTTTCCAGTACCCCCATGATGTGAATGTTGGTATGCTTGAAATTGTCCTGGAGTCTCCTTATACTATCATCATTTTTTGAATTCTTTTTATTTTTCTGTTCGGATTGGGTGTTTTTTGTTTACTTATCTTCCAAATTTCTAATTTGATTCTCTGCTTCATCTCCTCCACTGTTGATTCCTTATAATGTGTTCTTCATTTCAGTTAGTGTATTCTTCATTTCTGACTGGCCCTTTTTTTATCTTTTTATCTTTGTTGTTATGTTCCCTACCTCTTTGTTACAGTTCTCACTAAGTTCAATTACTCTTCCCCTAAGTTAATTGAGCATCCTTATAACTGGTGTTCTGAACTGTGCATCTGGTTGATTGCATATCTCCATTTTGTTTATTTCTTTTTTTTTTTTTTGAGTTTCATTCTGTTTTTTTCATTTGGACCATGTTTCTCTGTCTCCTCATTTTGGCTACATTCCTGTCTTTATTTCTATATATTAAGTAGAGATGCTACATCTCCAGGGCTTGGTAGAGTACAAGGGCCAACCCCATGGAGTATGACTGACTTCAGCTGGACTCTGGTGCCTGCTGAGTCTGCCCCTTGAGAGTGTCACTCTTGGAGCTGGTTGGGTGGTGCTTCAACATTGTCTGAACTGTCCACCAGGGCTGCTGGCTCTGGATCGTCTCAGGAAGTGCAAACTGAAGTCATCTGCCTCCTTTGCCCTGCTTGAGGCCTCCCAACATGAGCGACAAAGCAATCTGCAGACGGATGCTACTTTTACTAAGCCTGGAGGTGACCTGGAGAGGCTACGCTGCAAACTAAAGTCGGCAACTGTTAGCACTGGTAGTGGGGCCAGTTAGTGAGATGTACAAGGACAGTCCAGAGTCCAGATGCTGCTTGTTTTTAAGTTTTTAGGGAAGTCCAAGGGTGAGCCAAACAAGCCATGTGTATGGAAAAGCCACTGCAAATGGCTTAGGTGGGGCTTCAAGTTGTGTGGGGTGGAGACTCAGGGAATCACCAGGGTGGGGAAAACATTAATAGCCAGGCTGATGGAGACTCAGATATGATACCTGCCTGCTGGCTCTATGGGGGCAGGGGTCATTGATTGCACAATAGGCTCTGCCAGCACTTTCATCTGGGAGAAAGATTCCCATCCAGGTATTGGCCAAGGACAGACAACTGAATTCCTCCCCATATGTCACTGGTACCTTTCAAGCTGCTGCTTTAGAGATGGAGCTCAGAGTGAGTGAGTCTAAGTGTGTGTGGACCCTTTATGAGGATTGCCTGGGACTCCAGATGCCTTCTCTCTCACTCATCCACAATCTCTGCTGGTTTCACAGCCAGAAGTCATGGGGCCTTCTCTTCCTAGCACTTTAACTCTGGACACAGGAGCCTGGTGTGAAGCTGGAACTCTTGCTCCCCATGCAGGGAAGTGTGCATCCAGATATCCCTCTGGATTTTTATCTGCCACACATGGGAATAAGACCAGCCCATTCTGTGTCTCCACTCTTACCAGTCTTCATGTGGCTTGTTCTTTATATCCTTAGTTGCAGAACTTCTGTTCAGCTGGACTTCAGGCAGCTATGAATGAATGACAGTTATTCTGTAGCTTAGTTGTAACTTTGATGAGCTTATGGCAGAATTTCAGTACTGCCTTTACTTTTGCTGCAGTCTTCAGCGGAAACTTAATGTTTTTCTTAATGAAGTGTCTCTGTTTTTATTTTTGCTGAATTTTTAAATTAACATCTCTATTTTATTCTATTGGTTTTGGCTCAATTGGTTTTCTATCTATTTAAGAACAAAAGACTGGGTTTGTTATTTTAGTAGCTGATATGGTTTTTCTCAACTGCTGTGTATAAGAGGTCTGCATCTTGGATAAGTCTCTCCTGTTACGGGGAAGTTTGAGATTTTGTTCCAGAGTAGAAACTGTGACTTGAGAGATTCCTTTTAGAGTGCCTTTTAGGGGTGTGTAATCAATTTTTTCTGGATATCAAATAAGCAAGTAATGTACTCAGAAAAATAAACGTTGATTTTTGTTGCCTTGTTTGTCATGGTTTATTTTAATTTTAATGAAGAGTTTAATTACCTCTGCTAGCATCTTTGCAAGCTGAAATATAGAGATTATTATAACAAGTGAATAGATTGCTTTATTGTTGGCTGCCATTCAAATAAATTACTGATACTTGCTATTTCAGAACTCTTAGATGTGAATTTTTACACTGAGAACTTCTGTACAAAATTTTTGAGAGTACACCTAGGATGACCTTGGACAAAACCTCTTCTAGCAGCTTGTAGAATGCATTTATTTACTGGTAATAAAGCCTTATTACTACTCTGACTTAATGATGGCTGTTATTTAACTAACCAAGTGTTTAAAAATAGGACATCTCTTTGCCTGGTTAAAAATACGACACTTATGCCTTCTGTTCAGCAATCTTCCCACACGACTCTCTCCCCCTGCTCTGTCTCTATTCCATTTAGTAACACTAATGCTTCCAGCAGAGGTGAGATTCATGCAATGTATACCCCTGATTTGATTATGAACAAAGTGGAAGGAGATTACCATAATTGGTTTTAAATTCCAATTAATTTCCTAAGTTCAAGTCCCTTAATGAAACTAGATTTCTATTAATAATTAGTAATATTTTTTAAGAATGTAATATGAATTACTTATGTTTCACTTTAAAATAATTCCTGGGCACTTTTCTCTCTCCCTTACCCTTTTTATTATTATTAATTTATAATATTTTATATGCTCATATTTTGATTTTAATAAATTTTCCAATAGACAAGAAAGTCTTACATTTTTAAATCAAAGGTATAAAAGTGTCAATTATTGAATTAATCATTAGCTTAGGGAATTAAATTCTGTCTTTAAGAAATTAACATCAATATCATTAACTGAAAATAAATAGTAAATATATAAATAAAATCACGAGAAAACTTTCCCATTGTAGTCAGCAATAGCTCCACGGTGGTCAAAATTTATCTACAAATGAATTAGTACAGACAAATTATAGTATAGTAATATTCACTTAAATTTAATTTACATTTAGGTTACAGTGTCATGCAAGTTCGAATACTTTAATGTGCTTTTATTTAGTTACTTATATATAATTATTTTTTCTATCTGGCAAATACATAAAAACTCTGCTGTGAATTTATTTACAGAAATATGCAATTTGATATTTTATTTTCAGAATTATAGCATTTTTATTGGTTATATCAAGAATGCAAATATTTTGACAAATTACACCATGTAAAATGTGAAGTTGAGTCTATTATGGTTTAGTTGTTTTAAATAAATATTTTAAAGAACTTAATTTATTTATAAAATAATGCCATTTTCAATAACTAAAGTGACATATCATTTGCTTGAAAGTTTAAATCAACTTGGTATAATTTACAGTTTAGAAAAAAGTTCCATATTAAATCACTCAACAACATGCTTCTGGGAGGACATGATACCCCTGGTAATTCATTCCTATGAGTGAAGTAAAATGTAACTATTTAAAATAGAAAGTAAATCATCTTATAAACTAAAATAAAACTGATTTTGTGAAGAAATATGATTCCTAGTTATAATAAGCAATCAAACCAAGTAAAAAGTGGAAGGCTGAAAGGAGAGCTCCAACTGCAATGGATAAAATATTAAAACATTTACATGTGAAAGTGTTTCCAGTATCAATCTATTTTTTTTAATTTAGCCTTAATAAAGTAATAATGAAAAAGGGATAGCTTATCAAAGAAAGTTTCAGTGAGTTTAATTACAGTCATATAAAATAACCCTTTCAATTTTTAAATAATAAACTAAGGAAATCTATCATTACATTTTTAATAATCCAGTCAAAATGTTTAGACATTTTCAGCATTTAGCAATATTTTAAGAGCAAGTCAGCAAGTTGAAAATTAGCATATTTCTTCAATGCAGGCTAATTTAGTTATTAATTTACATAATTTACTTAACATAAACCACTTTTGAAACACTCACGTTCTTAACCTTTAATGAAAATCTAATGTCTTAATAATAATATAGTACTTTCAACATGACAATTTTGTGAAATTATTGCATAATTTAGCATTTTGTTTTCAGCAATTTCTATCATTTTTATAAGTGTTTTGAAAAAATATCTCAAACTATGAAATAATGTAAGATTTTAAATTTGTTGATATGGTATTTGTCCCTTCCCAGAGTGCATAGCTTTCAAAGAGAAGGATTATCTGATAAATAAAAAAAATGATTTTTAAAGTTAAAACTGTAAGAAGACAAACAATCCAATTAACATCTGGGCAAAGTATCTGAACAGACACTTCTCCACAGAGGACGTACAGAGGGACCATAGACATATGAAAGGATGCTCAGCTTCAGGAGCCATCAGAGAGATGCAAATTAAAACCACATTGAGATACCACTTTACTCCTGTCAGAATGACCATCATTAATAATAAATCAAAAAACAAGTGCTCCCAAGGACGCAGAGGAAAGGGAACCCTAGTGCATTGTTAGTGGGAATGCAGACTGGTGCAGCCACTGTGGAACAGAATATAGAATTTCCTCAGAAACCTAAAAACAGAACTACCTTTTGACCAAGTGATTATCTCATGTGCAACGTATTTTGCATAAAATAGACATTTTCCTTCAAGGATACGATTAAACAAGAAGTTAGTGTAAGATATAATAACAGTCAAAATGAAATAATAAGTTTCTGTTATTAGTCTATCTGAAACCTCTGAACTTTGTAATAAAAAATACTCCCTACTTGGGAAATCAGGTTACGCTAAGTTTTTAAAGTTTTTTCAGTTGCGGTTGACATACGTTGTTATATTGGTTTCGGGTGCACACCCCCTGGTCAGACAAACATAATTTACTAAGTGAACATCCTGTAAGTCCTGCAGCCATCTTGTCACCACACGAAAATGGAGATTTGGTGGCCTGCCGCCACGTAAGCCAACCTCATGATGCAGATGCTGGCAATGAGGAAAGAGGATTTATCCAGGCACTGTGGGATCTACAACAATGGGGGACCCCCCATCTCAAAGTCCATCTCCTCAGCAAGATGAAGATGAAAGACAGAGTCCAGAGTCCTTGCTCCCATTTAAAATAGGGTCCTTCAAATCCCATTGGTGGCTGCTTAGTGCTTATCCCTGTAGGTCAGCTTTTCCCGCCTGCTGTCCATTCAGGCTCCCTCCTGGAGGCTGCAAGTGAACCCTGCGTGGCCACTGGCCATGCAGCTGCCAGGGTCACAGCCTCGCATGCTCCTGGGGAAAAGAGTGCAGATGTACCAGGGAATGTGTCACTGTGTTGGCAAGGGAGTGAGAGAGGCTCCCTCCTGGGAGCCATAGGCCATGTGGAGAGAAGTAGCAAGTCCACCCTCTGAGTGCAAGTCATGGGCAAGTAAGCCAGAGAGTAAGAGAGCATTTTCTTTGTTCCACTGGGACTGTATCAGCTTCGGTGCTGGATGCACCTGGTACTTTCTCAAAATGGACTTGCCAAATTTTGGCATGCTTTAGGTGGGTCCAGCTTCACTCCAATCACTCCTTTCTATAGGCAAGGAAGCCATTTTAATTTCTATTATGAACGTGCTTTCCTTCCCCTGGTTCCACACCCAATCTCACATTGTATGGGTAGAGTAGGGCTTTTTCCTCTATCCAATTATCTTGTTGGCCTTGCATGCACTCACAGTAAGAACTTCCCTACACCATCATCTAGCAGATAGGAAAGACTCCCCCAGCACTCCTTGAACTCCGTGCCCCTTATACCCAAGTCCCAGCATTCAGCAAGTTGCCTGCACTTGGGCCCACAAACAGGCAGAAATTGAACCAAAGGCCTAAGAAACGGAACCCTGGAAACTCCACTCAGCCTCTCAGGCAGCATGAAGAGAGCCCTCAGTGGGAGAAGCAGGCCATCTGCAGCCAGGGGCATGATATCTGCACCAGGGAGTAGAGCATAGCAAGGTGTGCATTCAGTAACCGGGGCAACCCAGTCTCATGCCCCCCAGAAGAAGTGCAACCTGGCATTGCTCTGGGAAACTCAATGCCCTCTCTACGAGCCTGGGGAATTTGCAAAGGTATTCTTTGACCACCTGCATGCCCTGAGTACTTGAACCTCTAACCTACCTCCACCTCCCAGTGACAATATGGCACCATACATAGTTATTAGAATATCACTGACTATATGCCCTATGCTTTACTTGATATCCCAATAATTGTTCTCTAACAACCAATTTGTAGTTCTGAATTCCTTCACTTTTTTCACCCATCTGCCCAACTCCCTCCCACCTTGAGACTGTCAAAATGTTCTCCTTATATAGGAGTCTGTTTCTGTCCTGCTTGTTCATTTGTTTTTTAGACTCAATTGTTGGTAGATATGTATTTATTGCCATTTTGTTGTTCACATATCTGATCTTTTCTTTTTCTTCGTCTTAAAGAAGATTCTTTAACATTTCATATAATACTGGTTTGGTGGTAATGAACCCCTGCAGCTTTTTCTTATCTGGGAAGTTCTTTATCTTTCCTTTGATTCTAAAGGAGACCTTTGCTGGGTAGGAGTAACAAAGACTGCATGTATCTTGGTTAAATTCAAGTAGAACTCATGCAATACAAAGCCTTGAATTTTTAAACAGTAGTGATCATTATCTGTTGTTTCAAGGAAAGATACAATAATAATACCATCACAATACAAAACCTGGAGCATAATTCAACCTCTCCTCTGATCAAAAACAGCTTTCAGAGGGAGCTGAAAGGTCCCCTTTCAGTCCTATAATAGTAGAAAGAATGTTGATGCTATTTAGCAAACCAGGCATGAAAGAAAAACATGAGCAAAAGGTATGTCACAATAGAACCAGAATTATACCGTGATGGGTCTTAGAGGTAAAACTAAATAAAAGCCACCATTTTGCACAATGCAAGGTAGAAATTAAAGTTTTGAGTAGAAAAAAAAGATTTGACTCAATAATTACAGTTAGCCATTTTTTTTTTACCATAAAACATACTGTTATCTAAACCCAGCACTGGTGTCTGGTGTTAAGTTCACAGTGATAAAGAAAGCAACCAAATAAATCTGCTACCTGGAGACTTAAACAACAAAACAAAGTTACAATAAAGAAAAAAAAGTAAGAACTGAGTGCAGAAGATACTACTGTAGGCTTCAAAGGCCCTGGCATGGAAGTCCAGTCAATGTTGGAGTGAATGGCTTAGGGTTGAGAAAGAGGAAATGATGAGAGGTTGGAGACAAACCTGCCCCGTATGGCTAAAGCAGAAGGAGAAAGAAGGAAAAGGGGAAAGGTGTTGTTGAAAAAAGAGAGTCATACCTTGAAAGATTTTGCATGCTGTGTAAAATAAGTAAAAGAATAATGTAGAGTCACTGCAATTTCATATCAGAACATTGACCCAAATGAACTTTGCTGCCAAAGACTGTTCTTCTCATAGTTTGAGGCAAATAGAATAGTGTGACACAAATAAACACAACCCTAACAACAACATAAAAATGACTAAAGTAGTGTGTTGTCAGAGAAGATGGGGGGGTGTAAAGATTAGTACCATAGAATTTAGTGAGTGACTGCATACAGGAGCAGGTAAAAGGAGTCAAAAGTGACGTCTTGGTTCGGAATTGGGCAGCTCACTGAATGGTCATACACCTTACAGAAACAGGGCAAACAAAAGACAAGCAGGTAAAACCGGGGACATGTTGAGTTTGTGATGCCTGTGGGTCATACAAAACGAATGGACCCAGCAGATCAATGCTATACGAATGATTTAAATCTCAGTGGGTTACAAAGACAAAGGCTTATTTCTCATTTGTATTACAGTTTCATTAAGGGTAGATAAATGCTGTTCTCTGAACTCCAGATGCTTCCTGATTCCAGGGGGATCCATTTTGAATTAAACCGTTTCATGGAAAGAGAATCAGCAGCTCTAATTCATCCTATAAGAGGCATGATTTTAAGAACACCATGATTAATGTGTTCGCACTTTGTGTTTCAGAAGAAATCTGACCTGGGATCACCTATTGTATTCTTATAAACTTCTGCTCTATCTCATTGTGGTTATATATTCCATTATAAATCACAATAGTTATTAAGAGAAGGAAGTTCTGCTTGATGAATGTCAAGCTCAGTCAAACATGCTTCACATTTAAAAGTCTAACATTAAAACCCTATAATTTGCAATCACAACAGCCATTGTCTAAAAGTAAAAACTTTGAATTTCGATTGAATTACTATGGGCGTTCAGGTTTCACTGCAACATTTTTTGAGAATTAGAGTTAGGCCAATGAACTTAAGCCCTAGAATTCATGCAGAATTATCAGACAAGACTTCCTGATCCATTAGAGTAAATTTTTCCTCTGCCGTGTTCTCGTCCAGTTTACCTGACTGGAGACAAGCTCAGTATAGGTGTGTTATTAATGTCAATCATTCAAATTGAAGCTTTCAAATTTTAGACAATTTTGCTTCCTTGGCTCTTCCTAGACTGCTACACAGAATTTCTCACCTCTTCAGCAAAGACCATCTGTGCATTTTTGAGCAGAGTACCATGTACCATTTACTAAGTCCAAAGGGAGGAGAACCCTGTGCACCAAGTAGAACTTGAAAAAAGTTCTGTCCATTGTATCTTGGTCTCTGTGTTGCCAAGGAAAACACAAACAATTAAGCTCTGATTGGAGCAACATGCAAATCACATATAAAAGAGGCAGAGCAAGAGGAGCTTCAACAGTGGGTGCTGGTCACCCATCACTTGCAAATTTCTCCTGGCAGCTGACACAGGGCAATTTGCCTATGTTTCTACACACAGCCCTCTTGTTCCACATTGGAAAAATGTCAACCTCTCCCCTGTGTAGCCTGAAATACTGGGAGCTAGGGACGTATAACCTTAAGAAAACAAAAGAACATACAGTAAGCTTAAAACAGGAAAATACATTCCACACAAAGCAATAAGCTCAACACACTCTGTACAGGCATTTTATCTCTTGATAAGAAAATGCTGCAGGTCCAAGGCCCAGTTTTATGGGGCAGAGCAGAGGTTAAATGACTGCACATGAGACTGTATTTTCCGACACATTTCAAGTGAGTACTGAGACAGTTTTTTGTTTTTTTTTGACACATGGAAAACCTCTAGTAGTGTAAAATCCTATGGGTGATCTGACAAGTTAAATAAATTCTGTACTTCAGTTTTGTTGTTGTTGTTCATTTCCAAAATAGGAATAATATCCGAACTCAAAGAGTTGTTGTGAGTGCTACACACGCAATCCATGGTAAATTCTTAGGATTATGACTGGTGCATAGTAAGTGCTAAATAAAATTTGTCACTATTATCATAATAACTATTATAAATATTAATGTGTGGTCAATTGTCTTTCATGTACAAACAACAAGATCTCAAAAAGATTCTACCTGGACCAAATAACATCTGCCAAGTGATTATTGGCTATACCCATCACTGGGAGTATAAAATTGCCAATTTTATATTATAGCAGTATTATTAGTCATGAACTTATTGGTATTTCATTACTTTAACTTTTTATTTATCCCTTTTGTACTCCTTTGCTCATGGTGTATCATTCTCCATGCTATGGGTCCCTCCCCCACAAATCTGCTCCACATATTGGGTCTATAGGGCTAAGAAATAAACATAGAAAAGGAAGAAACATTAAATGTCATCTCTAAAATTGTTTATTGATAATTATGTTGCAACTACAGGTAAGATCATATGATATTTATCTTTCACCTCCCAGCTAATTTCATTTAGCATAATGCTCTCCAGTTCCATCCATGCTGTTGCAAAGGGTAGGAGCTCCTTTCTTTCTGCTGCATAGAATTCCACTGTGTAAATGTACCATGGTTTCTTGTTTCATGAATTATCTGATGGGCATTTATATATATATAACCAGATATTTGAAATAAAGAACAGACTGACAGTGAAACAGAGGGCAGGACGGAGGGGAGAAGGGGAAAAAGGAGGAAGGGTCATCAAGGAACGTATATAAAGGACCCATGGACAAAGCCAAAGGGGGGCAGGATCAAGGGTGGGAGGTGGGGATGGGTGGGGTGGGTGGATGTGGTGGAGGGAAAATGGAGACAATTGTACTTGAACAACAATTAAAAAAGAAGTAACAAAAAATAAATAAAATTTTGAAAGTTAAAGAAAAATTTATTTGTTGATAAAGTGCTTTCCATGTGAGATTTGTAAACTCATTTTGATAATTAATTTGCTTGTCCATATACTTTAAGTTAACTCTATTTTCTTCTGTCAAACTAAGAAAAGTTTATAGGAAAATCTGATGTATTTGTATGATTTATAAATTTACTTACCTAATTTTAAAATATTAACTGATTTGATTTTGAAAAAGGAAGAAGAAACATAATAATTACAATGAATTATTAGACCTTCAAAAGTATAATTTAGTAAATATAGAACAATATTTCATTCAAAATTTGTAGTTGATACAATATTGATATTTAAAATAATTTTGAAAAATAACTTAAAGTGATTTTAATAACTTTTGGCTTACTCAAAGTGCAAAATATTTTAAAATACTCTTAAGTTTAGAAATGTTTGAAGTCAATAAAATACATTTATTAGAGAAAAATATAATATATAAAAACATGTCTTTCACATAAGAAACATAAAAGGATTATCAATGAAATTTATTTGTTGATGGGAAAAGCAAAAAAAAGAGGGGCCTGAAAAAAAGGAGAGTGTGAAGAATATTTGACAGTGAAGTAAAATGTGTTGTTGTTTTTTAAAATAAATTAGTTGCAATGCAGAAGACAATAAGAAGATGAAGTGGCTCATCATCCTATTCCATATTGATGACAAAGTGAGTCCTGTAATAATTTTCTTCACGTACTTATGGATAGATTCATTATCATCTGAGGAAACCCTGAATGGTCAGGTGAAATTCAGTGTAAGAAGAATTTTTTAACTTTTCAGAGGCAGACACAGGTCTTTCAGAGTGGCATGCTTATATGCCAGTCAAGTAGAGAGCAGACGATCCTCAAGGAATAACTGCTGGGAAACCAACTCCCTCAGAATTCGTGAGTTATTTAGAAGCTTGGTGGAATTTAAACTCAAGCAATAAATTATAGTTACGAAATGTTGAGCCATGAAAGAGGATGCTTCAGGTAGACATCATAAACTACCCAATCACTCACTCTCCTAAAGACGCATTGATGGTATGTGTCAGGGGAAGGAGCCAAGGTCTTTTGGCTTCAATCTAGAAAAAATCACTGGTCAATCAAGGTGGTACATAAATGTCCATCCATCATCCTGAGACAGTAAATCTGGCCACTAAGAGGGAAATATTTCATTTCTAGTAACTATTTACTCAAACATGAGTATTTGTTGTGGTAGGTAAGTGCTTTAATCTCAAAGAAACAAAGATTTTAACTTAAAAAAAAGTTATCAGGTAATAGGTATTTTTCAAATGTGGGTATAATATTTAGAAAAATCAGATCTCAACCCTAAATAAAACTGGTTTATTTTATAATTATTAATGGTTCTTAAAGTGTGTTGTTTTCTGTTTTGTAAAACTTTAGAAAATATTCAAAATATCGTGTCCCAGGGAAGTGAGCTTGTTTAAGGGTTGTGAGGAGAAAACAAGTGCATGCGGATGGCAGGAGGATGTTGCAAAGTGAGGTTCAAGGAAAGGATTCTTGTGTAAAGAGTTGAAACTTAGTTTCAGAGCAATGACATAAAAACTTCTCTTTTTAAAAGTTCGCCCTATATATTGTGAGGGCTTGGAAGGCAAGGGAGAATGATAATTAGGAGGCTCTCCCAGTAAGCAAGAAATTATGGGTTTGAAAGAGCAATGTGAATTTATGAGAGGGAGGGTACTTGGCACAAGAAAAAACATGTTAATAAGTCAGTATATCTCAGCTAAAAGGGGAAATTGAGACTACATATTTTGTTAAACATAAAGTGTTTTTTTAAGAATCACAAGAGCATAAACACAGAGTCTTAATAAATAAGCAAATTTAACCTGCATTTAAATAGGGACATCAGGAAAAAAATGAATGAATCAATAAGACAAATAATGAAACAAATGTTTGAACAAATAAGAAAACCTATGTGCAAACTGAGAAAACAGGCAAAGACATAGCTTTATAATGACAGGCCCTAATAACAAAGATCCAGTGACAAAATCTGGAACAACTAAATCTCACTTGTGCCCAGTAATGTCTACATTTAAAAACCCTGTGATAACATTGGGTCTACCAGAATAATCCAGGAACATTGCATTATTTTAAAGATTAGCAATCTTGATTCTAACGGATCTTAATTATCTCTTCCCATTTAACGTAACAAATTCATATATTTGGGGGCATAGGACATGGGCATCTTCAGTGGGGAGGATGGGACATAAGTAATAGCATTGTCCTGGCTAAAAAAATTATTTAATATGAGTGAAACAGGCATGTTTTTATTCAAAGGAAAAAAATAGAAATAAAGAAACTGAATATGTTTTAAGATTTTTTTCTGTATTTATTTTTAGACAGAGGAGAAGGGAGGGAGAAAGCAAAGGAGAGAAACATCAACGCGTGGTTGCCTCCTGTGCACCCCACCACCAGGCACCCGGCCTTCAACTCAGGCATGTACCCTAGACTGGGCACTGAACCTGTGACCCCCAATTCACAGGCCGGCACCCAATCCACTGAGCCACACAAGCCAGGGAAGAAACTGAATATTTTTGAAAAATGAACAATTCATTCAATGAGATAAAAGTAAGTACAGAGATGCAGGATTTATTTATGTAAATAAATCTGAGATTTCTTACCTATACTTAAACAAATAGCTCAAATATTACCAATTATCACAAATATAACATTTTTATTTTCTATTTCAGTAATAAATTATTAATCACCTAATTAGATAATTAATTTAAAAAGAATTATTGACTATTTGCTTTTTCAAGCTAATAAGTACTTAAGTGAAAGATAACTGAGTCGTAAAATTTTGCCTGAAGAAATTAACAAGTTTATAGAAACATGATTTAATTAAGATAAATATGTGAAATCACATAAAGAAGACATTTTACTTCTATTAAAAATGTAAAACAGCCACAACCTTAAATTTTGAGTCTCCCAAGAAAGGGTATTTAAGGTAATTTTTATGCAATCTGGACCATTTCAAGGTGCTCACTCAAATTCCTTATACATCCATCGTCTTTGAGGTAGAGACTGAAAAGTGCTTCAAGGAAGACCTGCCATGCCCTGTATCCCACATTAAATGGCACAGACAAGGCTCAGTAGTGGTCCCTGGAGGTGTTCATGACCTAAACCCTGATGCCTGTGAATATATATGTTACGTGGAAAAGGGGACTTTCAAAATTTAAAAGTATAGACCTTTAAATGCAGAGATAGCAATAGATCATCACCCTCAAAACTCCGTGTGACAAAAAATATGCATTTTAAATTATAACTTGACATGTTAATTTGCACTTTAAAAATGTACAACACCTTGTTTTAATCACTTCAAAATTAATTATTCATAGTGTTTATTATTAATAATAATTATTATTACTGAATTATTTATCTGCTCTCTCCATACCTGAAACAATCAGATAGTGGATGTTACGTCACTTCATCTTAGGTCTCCTTTCCAGACAACCAAATAAGAAAATCGTTTATTCTTTCTGATCATTTCTCCAGTTTCTTTTGACTTTCATTTCATATATATCATACATTGTATTTATATGTTTCTTTGATTATGTTTACGTACCAGTGTACTTCATCATAAGTTGAGTGAGTCCAAACACTGTTTTTTGTGTTTTTCTCATTATACATTCAGTGCCATATACATTTTCAAATTATTCTTGTTGATGCGATCGGTAAAAATGGATGAAAAATGTATTCACATAGTAAAACTATTGATTTGATTATGCTCAGCTTGTTTTCTTTGTAATGTATTTATAATTTATCTGTACAAAGTAATGCGCACCTAAAGGACAGAGATTATGTCACAGGACTTCACCACTTTATAACCCAAACAACACCTTGGCATTCAATAAATATCTTTAAATAAAAAATAATGTAAACTGTAAACTAAACTATAAAATTTAAAGTTGTAAACATTTTATTCATTATAATATTCATTTTTAATAGGTTTTTCTTTGGTAAAATTCACCCGTGAAGCCTTCTGGTCCAGAACTTTTGCTTGTTGAAGGTTTTTTGTTTGTTTGTTTTTACTACTTTGATTTCATCAGTTATAATCAGTCTATTCAGATATTCTGTTCTTGTTTATTCAGTTTGGGAAGATGGCATGTTTATAAGAATGTGTCCATTTCTTCCAGATTGTCCAGTATGTTGGCATATAATTTGTATTTCTGTGGTGTCAGTTGTTACTTCTCTCTGCGGTGGGATGACTTGGAAGCACGAGAACGGGGCTCTTGCATTCCCCTTGGTTGGTGCCCTATGGAGGGGGTGTGTTCCACTCTTGAAAGATGACATCTTTGGGCTATTTGGGAGAGGACTCAGCACAGAGAATCTGGTGGCTGTCCCTTCAGCTCTCTCTGAAGCCACGCATGTCAGCGTCTCCATATACAACTCTAGTCAGCTTCAAGCCACCCTCCCTCTGCAGGAGCCCAGGATAAGTGAGATGTTTTGCAGTTATCTTTCACGAGGGCTCCAAGGTTTTGCTTGTTTGTTTGTTTTCCTGTTTTATGGTATTTTGTTTGTTTGTTTTTTAGCTCACTTCTGTCTCTGGCTGAGATAATCTCCACTGCTTGTCACAAACAGATACTTTGTGGGCTCCTCTTCCTGGCCCTTTCGTTCCCGGCTGGGGAACCCAGTGTGGAGTTTAAACCCCATCCTCAGCGGGAAACTTTTCAGCTGAGACATCCATCCCTTTGGACATTCAACCTACACAGGGCCCGCCCTTTCGCGCCTCTGCCCTTCTGACCAGTTCCGATGTTGCTTCTACTTTAAATCCTTGGTTTTAAAACTTCTGTTCAGCAAGTCTTCAGTTTATTATTCTGGATGATTATTCTGCATTTGAGATGTAATTCCACTTTGTTCCTGTGAGAAGGTTAGTGCAACTTCTCCTACTCTGCCATAAACTTGCATATCCTTAATTATTTTTTTTCAAATTCCCCACTCTCCCATACAGAATTAATCAAAACACAACTAAACTCGACCCATTTCCAATTGTAATTATAGATACCTTACATTTTAAGATTAGTTAATAAAAATGGCTCTAAAATATAGGTAGTTTTTGTCATTTGTTGTTGTACTGCTGAAATAATTATATAGAATTGATTTAACATAAAACATTATTTAATCTTTTAGTTCATATTCACATAAAATGATGTTCAATGAACCAAGAGTAGAAATTAATTATTAATTTCAAGAGAATGATGGAATTAGAAAGCAATAAAATGAACTAAAATATTTTTAAGAACATGACTGTTGTTTTAATGCCTTAAATACCAAGGTAAGCAGAATGTTGTTTGTCATCTCATAGCAATACGAATTTAGAAGTACTTTCTAAATTTTTGGGAAGAAACAAATGTCAGCCTAAATTGTTGCCTGATATATTTTATTATGATTGTAAGGTTTGTCCCATTAATTGTCTTAAAGCAGCTCATACATTACATTTCCACATGTAGTCACATTGCGAGGTGTCCAGGATATCACTAGATAAATAATAAGTGTCCTTAACCTCCACCTTCAAGTGTAAGGTACTCATGCACTGGGTAATGGTAATATTCCCTGGAGACTCTGAAAGGTTATGCAGACAATGATAATGACTATAATGTTCTTTTGACAGTGAAATGTCACATTATAAATGTGTCATTTAGAATTCTACATGAATAAGGTCGTCGCTGAGAGCGAATTTTTGTTTCTCTTTTTAGAAAATGACCTCATCAATGTCTTTAAGTTTTCACGGTCTGGTAAAATGGCTCCTCTTAATAAACGACAGAATTTTAGTAGGTCATTCAAAGTAAGTGAGTCCTGCAAGGTAAGGGCTATGGAGACCACTGCCGTAAGAGGCCAGCACTTTCCCAGGGGAGAGTATCATAAGGGCAAAAATGTCAGTCAGGAAACAGTGTGCATATATTATAGCATCAATTTATTATTTTAAATTTGTTGAGTCCTTAGTATGATCCAGGTATGATTTTAGGTGGATAAGATTTTTCTAAAGTGAGTAATAAAAATAATAATTAATCATCCTCATAATAAGCAATACAAAAGAGAAGTGACGTGTCCTCTGGAACTCACCAATGGTAGCCTCGAGGGAGTGTAAAGAAAACCTCCTACTGTCAAGGAGTGTGTAACCTGCGTGCTACACGATGAACATAAATTAGGTAAATAAGGATGAGAGATGGCATGGGAGCCATTGTATGTGAAAATCATGAAGTAAAGACTTACAAAAATCACAGAAGTATTGTAAGTACAAGATCATCTAGGTTCAAAGTCAATAAATGAGTAATTGAAGCATTCGACCTTTAGGCATGTTCTATGTACACTTTTATCAACAATCACTGAGCCAAACCGTGCACGTTCACACTGATGATACCTGGCTTCTGTTTTTGTAAACTCCCAATTCAAAAGCTTCATTAAAGAAAATTCTGAAGTTCACCTACTAGATGGTTTTTAAATATAACTCTGAAGGCATAATTTGCACATAGTGAAATCCATCCATTTTAAGAGTACTATTTCATAATTTTTGACAAATACAGATACTCAGGTAACCACTACTGCATTCACAGGGTCACGTTTTCATCATCGGTGCTCTGTAGCTGTTTATGTAAGTGAGTTCATTGGAAACAGTTTTCCATGGGATTCTTACATTTCTTCATATCATATTAGTGAGGCACTGACTACATTTTGCTCTATATTAAATTTTCAAAGATATAGTGAGAGCAAGACACCTTGGAGGAAAGAGAGGAGTCCTCCCTCCACAGGAAATGGCAAGCATGTTTACTGCCCAGTATGATAAAGGTAATGTATCTACCAGGGGGTACAATGAACATGTACATCGTGTATTATAAAAGATTCCAGTGGCAGAAGCTGAGGCTCCCTCTCCTGTAACCTAACTTGCGTGTTTGCTGGCATCACCTGACCCTCCTCTTACAGCCAAGTGGGAATTCAAGCTGAGGAAAGTTCAGGCTAAAATGCCGATACTCTGCCTGTTACAGAACAGACAGGGGTGGGGGTGGTTCACAATACACTATTATGGAAAGGATCCCCCCTTTCTCTCTCTGACCGCCCCCAAACCCCTACTAGGTTCAAAATGCTCACTGCCAGAGGAAAGATGTCTCTCAATGCCAGAGACTGGTGAAAAGGAAAGGGATTCTTTATTTAAAAGTTATACAGACTTAGAGTAATGACTTAATGTCTTCATTAAAATACTAAAGTCCTCTAGAATACCCACAGATGCACAGTCCGTCCCTCTCCCTCTGCCCAGTTGGGGGTACCGTATCTCAGGAAAAGAAGTAGAAGTCCGTGATTCTGGCTCCCAGCACCATCAGCTGTGTGGCCGCTGCAATTTCCAGTTAATCCAAAGCCCTGTAGCACCTTCTCATGGCCCACCAGCAACAGTCCTTTCTCCCTTTTTCTTCCTAGCAAAGTCTCTCTTGCTGCCTAAGCCGCGTGGCAAAAAAGAGCACCCCAAAACCACGTGGTCCTCTCCTTCTCCCTGAAAACCACACAGTCCTCCTTCTCTATGGCTGCCAGGCCTGGGTTTAAATGCCAGCGCCAGTCTTCTTCTGCAGCCCCATTTCCAACTCCACCTGCAATCAGTTACACCTGCCAGCATTCCCTATTCTTCCAGCTTTACTGGGCTGCCAGAGTAAGTCTGGGCAGGTGTGGCCCCATGGCATGGAGCCAATCTTCTCCAAGCTCTCAGGCAGGTGCTGTAACCAGGGGGAATTGCTTCCCAGTTACATCTTGTGTGGAAGTCACTCCTATCTCCCTGGCTCAAAGCTTGGCCACAGCTATTTAACATATCCATGAAACCAGTTAAAGGTTATAGATATGTTAAATGACCATGCCAGGGGCAAGCTGCAAAGCTGTTACTATGCAAAACAGCTCTGAATGGCTCTGCTCCACGTGTCTCTTATCCCAGCTCAGGCTTGTGGGGGTGAGGACATCCTATATATATTTTTCTAATTTTTCCTGGACACCTTGAGTTCTGGACCCCATTACAAATCCCTATTTGGGGCCCTCCTCTTGGCTGTACCCTGCTTCATGCCTACTGCTATTTGAGCATGGTGAATAATTAACTCAATTTAATCTCTGACCCTGGAGATTTCTCTTCCCTACCAGTATTCATGAAATTGTGGCAGGCAGGCTGAATTGTTAGTTTGAAAGCAGGTAAAATTTCAGAACTTTCACAGTTTTGGTGACAATGATGGGATGCTGAAAGAAACCTGACTTTTTTGGAAAAGCAAGTTTGAAGGTCTTACAGAACAATTACCAGAATTTGAGAGAAGTGCATAGAAATAGGTAGTGAATATGCTGTTGAAATTGTATGCGTAACCAGGCAATAAACTGCTCTTGAATTTGTCTTCTAACGAGGAGGAATCGGAGAGGTGCATGTGGCAAAATACTAGGGGGTGGTTCAACACAGATGTCGCAAAAATTTTACTATGACTACGCTAACTCTCTTTGGGATTGGAGGTCCTTCTTGAGAATTTCAGGTCCCCTCATTTTACCAAAAAGGACAAAATTTATCCTAAGTGTGAGGAAGTTTCTGACCCATTTGCAGCTCAAATTACCAACATACACCTCCATTACATGCCAAAGGAGGAAAGTTCAAGGATGCTATGGCAGAAACCAGGCCCATTATCAACACTTCAGATTGTTTGTTTGGGAAATGAAGGGCAGCGTGTATAATGTATGTTAAAGAAACATGCAACAACTGGAAGTCTTACTACTTAATTTTTCCTGCAGTCAGTCCTACACACTGCTACAATATATCAATTGAAAGGCAAGAAGAAATATCCCAGAGGGGTTTGTTTTCCTTTTTTTTTCTGGGGTGTTTTTCTGTGTGTTTTTGTTTGTTCATTTGTTTGTTTTTACAATAGGACCTATTTGGTACAAGGGAGTTTTTTTCTCTTGGAGAGTTCTCTGAGACAAACTCTTATGGGGAAATAGTGATGAGTATTGACTAGTAATTGTATTATTATTGCACCAGATCGGGTTAGATATGCTAACTGAGCTGACACACGGAATAATGACAAACTTACACAAAGAAATCTAATAAAATCATAGTCCCCCTATCCAGAAATAGCACCCCTGCAAAAACCCACACACGACCTTTATTTTGTCATCATTCAAGAACCCAAGAGACATAATTTTAGTTATGGGACTGTAAATAGCCTTGATGTAGCAATCATTGAGAACTCTGTGGTGAAAGCCATGTTTATGTAAGTTACAGTGCATTACCTTTCGGCTCCAGCCAGAGAGCAATGTCCTTAGGGTTGCTGTGTCACATGTTTTCCAAAACTAAAATAGATGATGACAGTCCTGAGCATCTCACCACTTGACAAAAAGTAGACAGAAGGTAAAAAACATTGGGAAGTTAGTTTGGTTAAGTTATGAGCCTCAGCCACACCACGTGCATCCAAACATGTAGCTAAAGCCTTATTTGAAGTCCTGGAGCAACTCTCTTCCTTTGTGTTTCCTGGTTGCTTCTTCCTCCTCTATCCTCGTTTTAGCCACTGCAAGGGCAAAGATAATTAGAAGTGTGATTGAGACCTGTCTGTGCTCCAGGAAGCTAGATGACCTTATAGACTTATCTGAGTCTGTGGAAGGATTTCAAAGAGAGTCAGAATCAAATGTATGGCTCCCTGGATATGTGCAGGAACAGTAGGACTAGGGAAGGAAGAGATAACTAAGTTAAATGCATTTGGTCGGTGCAGGTTTCACAGTGGGAGGTGATGTTAGACAGAACTTGAGAGTGTGGCCCTTTGGGTCACTTCCATGTACTTTTTTGTTTCTACTACATCTTAATGTATCATTGGAATTCATATTATATGTGTGAACTTCCCAGTCCCATCAGTGCCAAAGGAATTCTTCTGAAAGGAAAAAAAAAATCCTATGTAGACAAATGTGGGTGAACCACATTCATTATTTCCATCAACCAGTGGTCATTGGTGCCAATTCAATGCCAACAGGAATCCCTGATTTGAGGAGCAATGAAGAAGAAAATTTTGTTCGGTGCAAAACAGCTCAGCTGAGGGCACTTCCGTGAGGGCCAGGGGGGCCAGCTCTCTGGCCAGAAAGCTGGGCTCTGCTCCTCCATGGTCTCCTCTGGGCAACATGCTCTGCTCCACTGGGCCCTTCATTTTCAGTCAGTCGGCTCTGGTCTGCACTGGTGGGCTCCCGGGAGACATCTTCAGTACTTCAGCTCAGCCAGGGACTTGCAGTCTTCAGTCTTTGGTGGAAAGGGAAAGTGCACTCTCCTAGGCAGAGGGGACCAGGTTCATACACACAGAATTTGTTGTCATTGTTCCATGAATCCTCTCTCCTCAGGCAATGAAGATTCCAAATCTTTGCAGTTTGATTGGTCCAAAAGTCACCTTCCTGATTGGTCAAAATGGAGTTGCTCTATTGGTCCATGAAGATGTTGATGGGAATATATAGAACTGTGCTGCTCCAATTCAATGGAGAAAGCCTCTGTCTTATTGATTGAAATAGGATTCCAGGAACTCCATGAAGGTTAAGTCAGATGGCAGAAACACAGTGCCGGCAGGCATTTCAGTGCAGACTTCTCCATGAAGCGCAATTTGCATGAGAGGCCCTTGTGTGGAAATGGCTGCTAGACTTCTGTTATTTGAAGTTGGATCCCAGTTAGCTGCCAGATGCCCTATGTAGGCACCTTCTTTCTCAGTGTTCACTCCCCCGATTTCCTTGTCTCCACCCAGATTATCAATCAAAGTTAGTATAGAATGCAATAAGGAGAAATAAAAGTTACAGGCTTAACTCAGGACTTTAACTTTACAGGGTTGTAAGAGAAGGAGTATGGTAGTGTAGCAGTATTTTATGGATTGTGAGAAAGATTACCAGGAACTGAAGGTTGACAGTGGATTGTCTCCTTCTGAATTCTATCCAAATTGATAGCTCCAGTCTCTGTGACTATAACTGAACCATTACAAACATTGAAGGTCCTTGTTTTCTTATGGATAGTGCCAATATCTTTGCCACATTGCAGGCAACAGAGGATGAAGATTACTTTGCATGTACTTGGTAAGATTTCCATAATAGTACGCTGGGTGGATCAGGAATTCGGGTAAGTGATGACACACTCTAATGTTCAAAGCTCTCAAATTTAACTGATGGGGTTCACAGTTGGACAGGGAGGTTAATGTGACCAGTGGGTTGTTTCCTTTTATCTAATTGAATGTAATCTTATTGCTGCTTCAATACCTGAATGTGTCTCAGACATTCCACTGTTCTTGATAGTTCTCCTATCCATCTTTCTAGGTAGGAGGTAGATTAAAAAGAAGTCTGGCATGGCCATGAAACATTTTTCATTAACTTCATGTTAGTGCCACTCTATCCTTGTCAGCTAACCTCTAAATTGCTATCACAATGCAATGATTTACCTCATTTCTTGTTATATTTTAATAAATAGGAATACTTTGGAAGGGCATTAAACAAAGTCACATCAGTAGCTGGAGGGAGCATTGAGATTAATAATGGTATCTTTTCATATTTTGAGGTTTGTGAGTTTAAATTATACATGCTGTGATAGGCAGAATAATGGCCCCCTAAACATACTCACCTGCTAATCCCTTGAACCGATGAACATGTTACATTAAATGGCAAAGGAGACTTAAAGTAGTACATGGAATTAAGGCTACTGCCAACCGACCTTATAATAAATAGAATATTCTGGATTATTGGGGTGGATCCAATGGAATAAAAGGGGTTCTTAAATGTGGAAGAAGGTGACAGCAAAATGCAAGAGAAAGACTTGATTGGCTGACCATTGATGACTTTGAAGATTAAAGGAGACATAATTGTGCACTGCCTGTACAAACTACAAAGAGCAGGAAAATGGATTCACCCCTAAAGCCTTGGGAAAGGGGCGCAGTCCGGCCCATGCTTTGGTTACTGCTCAGGGAGGCCCATTTCAGAAGTCAGTGTTCCAGAACTGTAAATAAGGTCTTTATGCTATTTTAAGACACCAAATTTACAGTAGTTTATTGTGGAAGCAATAAGAAAATGACATATATTGCTACAGGAAGGTAATAACCTTCATCCAATCAGTGCAGCTCAACACCTACAAAGTTATAGTCAAATAAAACCCCCATTTAAACATTTTGGTTAGTCTGCAGTGTGTGTGTGTGGGTGTGTTCATGTACAGGTGTTATATAGAGCAGATGGGTTGCATCTATAAAGTAATTTATTTTGAGGGTATTTTAGTGCTGCAGTGAATGATGTTGGCTAGGGCGATAGCTGTGGAAATGGAGAAAAATATACATAATTTTGGTATATTTATTTATTTAATATTTTTATTGAATTTATTGGAGTTAGATTGTTTAATAAAATTATATAGGTTTCAAGTGTACAGTTCCCCAATATATCACCTGTACA
This sequence comes from Desmodus rotundus, assembly GCF_022682495.2. Classification (NCBI taxonomy): domain Eukaryota; kingdom Metazoa; phylum Chordata; class Mammalia; order Chiroptera; family Phyllostomidae; genus Desmodus; species Desmodus rotundus. The sequence continues at coordinate 80,893,588 of NC_071399.1, read as the reverse complement.
TTGTATTGTGTGTTTACATATTTAGGTACAGAGTTGTTATAATTAAGTAAACTTTAGACCTTCTTCCCAAGTCCTGTTACCCAACGACTGTTTGAGGAAAGTGTTGGGAGGGAGAGAAGTAGCAAGGGTGGTCCCTGTGCATCTGGCTTGAAAACTTGCACTGATGGAGATTTAATCTAGGCACAGACAAGAGGCTAATGCGTTCGTCAAAACCGCCTAAGAACTGGATGATGTAGACCAACAGAGACCCAACATCTTATTAGTTAGTGACATGCGTTCAGTGCACCTAGCGTCACAAACCCATATTGGGTGGTTTGGGTGTATTCCACGGTGCTTTGCCTTTCCTTGGTGGAGAACAAAATACTCTGCCTAAACTCATCATAGGTGCGGTTAACAATGGAGATGGGATCCAGGTGAACTTTAAAAAGAAGGTAGAATTCTGCTTGGATCGTGAATAGAAGTGATCACTGTCCTTATTAATACAGTGAATATACCCTAGGGGAAAAACCACAGCAGAACATGTGAGGGCAAATATATCCTGGCCTCAAACAACTATAGTCATCCTTGCATTATATTCATTATGAAAATATCCAATGTGGAGGGGGCGAATATTGGACAGACTGAAAGATGATCAGTTATGCGGCTAAGTATTTAACTGAATCTGAGAAACATTCTGAATATTGATTTTCTCATCTACAAATGCAAGGGATAGACTAAATTCCCTGTAATGTCCTTTAAATTCTGCCACAGTTCTAAACAGTGACTGTTGCATTTAGCTTTAAAAAAAATACAAAAAAATGCTCTGAAATTAGGAAAAATACTTCTAAAATGTCTCACATAAATGTGCATAAAAGATTGAACTAATATTTAAGGTTTTCTAAAAATAGTCCAATGCCATTTTCATTTTAATTAATGAAAGCAGATGAGTAAAAACGTATTTGCACAATATCCACTCATTTTTGTTTTTATGTTTTTTCTTTAAGTATTTTTTAAACTACAAAATTACAGTAAACAAGATTTATCTTCAAAGCATCTATCTTCACTTCACATTGCCTTTCATCTGAGGATCTAAGAGCATATCACATCTTTTCATGATTTGCCAGAGGCTCACACTGAGTCCAGTTTCCACTCACTTCTGTGACCCACTCTGCCCCTATTTGAAGGAACATCATTAGCTCTTGTACTGTGGACCCAAATCCCTGACCTGAATGCTCTGAAACAAAGCATTCATTTGCTCAGCAGTTACTATCCAGCAGGTTTTACCATCCCAGCTGGTTAGTAGCATATCTAAGTTAAAAAAAAGAAAGAAAAGAGTCTTTGTAACGGGATTTCTAAAATCTCCAAAAATCAAACACACAGTTAAATAAAAGACTGTGATCGTTATTTTCTTCCTTGGGGATCTTTTTATCTTTCTAATAGTTGGTTCCTTTTCATAATTTTTTAATTTAAATTGATATTTTAATGCAATTTTCAAATGTCCTTGGAGCCACTTTCATTGCTCTTTGCCCTCACATGTTTGTAAGTGCCATTTTGTTCTTTTGATATATAAAGTTAATGCACTGGGACAGAGATAGGAATGTTCTCTCACTTCTGCAATCCTACCCCAAGAAAGCACAGAGGGCACATACTTGCTACTTCTTTTTGACTGATTGCTCAGTCTTTCTGTTTTTATTTTCTTTCTTTTTTTAATTTAACATGTTTTTTGAAGTCTAGCTAGAGGACCATAGCAATTAGAATCATTGGCATATGTTAAGCACTTGACTCAGTACTCACTATTATTTACGGTATGCACAGATTATGATGTGTTAGGATATGCTATGACATACTAAGAATATGCATATGAATAGGATACATTCCCTACTCGTAAGCATTTGATAGTATGAGGTAAGATGGGGCATAGTGTTGTGTCATGTATAACCCTCATCCAAGAAAATGTTTGCATGTTATAATAGTGGGTAATTTGGTAATGTGAATGATAATGACTCTACGTATCATCTAGTCACCGTAAAAACAATTGCAGACATTAGGAAACATGTCACCTACTAACATCAATTTTTTCACTAATTATGCCTGAGTTTAAGAAATTTAATTAGGAGTTAGAATTGTAGATTTTTATAAAATATTTGTACTAAGAACTCAGCTAATCCAGTAAATCTTAGTCCTAATGTGGCCTAATTTGTAAAACTGGATATAAATAATTCCTGTTCTAACAAACTGCAATGGATTTCAGGAGAAATAGTTTCTGTTGCAAAGGCACATCATGCAGTGAGTGCAAGGGAATGTAAAAAATTTTAAAAAGCACTAGTAAAGTTATTAAAAACACTTTATGACATCTCCTGTTAGATTCAGATATGAACCAGGAAGGGGGTAAGAATCAATTATCTACTAACGTTATATAATGGAAAATTCCTGGCAAGTATTTCCACATACTACGTGCCTTTGTTAAATTCTATATGAAACATATTCCAAAAATGCATTTCTTTTAAGAGTCAGAAAAGTCATGTGGTAGAACATGTAGAAGAGGGAAGGGGCTGAAAGAAACAGAGGCTGAAGAAAAATGCTTCTGAAAGAAACTGAAGAGATGTCAAAGGCTGAAGCTGAAAAAGGGAGACATTTAAGTGGCTAATGTGTGACAAGTTTGTCCAGCTTGGAGCTCCTGACTTTCTGTACGCCTATCAAGTCTCAGGATGACAGGAGGGGAGTGGGTGACAGCCTGCGTAAAACATTTGTAATCCCTGTCCCAATCATCCTCCACAGACCTAACTGTGTAGTTATCTTCAAGTACCTTATAGACTGGATTACTCCTCTCTGTGAGTTCTTTATTACACACTGTTTTTAAAAAAACAGTATTCAGAAACTTAAAAAAAAACAACAAAATAGCTAATATCTATAATAATATAAAAGAGCATATATGTATGTGTATCCACCTCTTAACACTCACTGTGTGCCAGATGTGATGTGATCAGATCGTCTTAAATTCTAATAATACTGGTAAGTTAATTATTATTACTGCTTTTGTTTTAAACACCAGGGGGTTGAAAATAAAAATTTTGAGTCATTTGTCCACTTTCAGGCAGCTAGTAAATGTTTAAAACAAGGATTTAAAACCAGACGGTTTGATTCTAGAAACAGGGGTCTACTTGAAACTGGGCAGTTTGATTTTAGAAATAATAAGGTTCTTGAGAACCGTGACACCCGACTTCTCTAGACAGAGTGCAGTTTCGCTAACCTCTGAACAGCATCTACTTATACACTTACGTGATGACGTCGGGCTGTTTATTTTCCTGCCTCACCAGTGAGTTAGAGACGCATAGACACATACACGCATGTGTGTGTGTGATGACAACAAGATCAACCCCAAGGAGGGGCAACAAAAAGTTGTTTAAAGGACTGTGACAGGAATCATGTGTTATCTGAATCAATAATTGATGTGTAGGGGACTAGGGTTCAGGAATATTTTCCCTGCATTTAACTAAAAGTTATTATTTTCCCAGAAAATGTACAATTGTTCACATTCAATGGCAATAGTAGAGAAGAAAATTGGCAACTTTCAGATACAGTACAGGAATGAATTAAACCCAGAAACATTTATTTGATTCCAACATTTTAACTGTAAAGGAAGTATAATAAGGCAATAACTCTTGGAGTGTGAACAGTGAGCAAATTTTAATGAAGTAATTATGCATTCAATGTGATTACTCTTCACACTTTGGTGAAACGGAGAAAGCATTCCCAATGGTAACAAGTGTGAATTGCAAAGGCTATTTAGTTTGCAGTGTGTGGTGCAAGGAGAATAGGATGTGAATTGGAATAGGACACATTTTCCTTTAATAACATGTGGATTAGGGTATCTCTAATTCTGGAAAGCTAAGAGATTAAAATATAATGAAATAAGTATAGTGTGAATAGAAATGGCTAACATGGAGTTATTTATTTTAAGGTAACTACAAAGGAGAAATTTGTCTTACACACCTTCTCTCAGCATGATTCTTCTTGACTTTTCAGCTGCTCCTGAATGTTATCTTCTCCTCACCATGACAACCAGGGTGTTTCTGTCCCTTACTTTGAAAGGAACCAACCCGATTTGCTAACTAGCATTCTTTGTTTGCCTATTAGATTCAAGAAATCCCTTTTAACTGAACCAAAATCCTTCGTTTTATGCAAAGGAGGAGACTGAGGAAAATACATCAGCTCAAACCTTTACAAACCCTGTTTTTCTTTGTTCTTCGCAGACCACTTTTTAGGTTACTACCTGAATCTGTATCTCTTGGCTGTAATATCTGAATTTACATAAATAGTTTTTTAGTTCTCCTTTAGCTCAAGCCTCTTTCTTGATTAACAGGAACTTATTGCACAAATTCTAAATCTTTTGCATTTTATATAATTTTGTCAAACTTTAATATTTCTATTGATTTCTTAATTATTTCTTGGAATGCTACTCTTTTCCTTATTTCCTAACCCCCTCTCTGCATGCATATAAGGGTTAGATAATGTATCCCCCCAACCTCATTGTTTCTTTAGAGTAAATGTCCATGGACAGCTACGCAGTGGGTACAAGAAAGCATGGCTCAGATGAGAAGTCATAATATTATCTTCACTGAGGCTATAATTAATCATTTCTCAAACAACATGCAAGGCCTTAAAGAGGCAAAAAAAGTCTGTTGGGCACACTCACTTTATTATACTTCATATACTTTATTTAGTTACTGTATAATTTACATAATTTACTATAACCTCATTTAACTTGATTAAACTCATTTTTATATTTAAAATAATAGAAAATACTACTTAAAAAAAGCAGAAAGTATACGTTCAAGATTTAAAATATCTGCTCAAGGACTGGCCGAAAAATCATCATCTTTAATGACTGCTCCAAAAATCCTTTTAACACTGAAAATCATTGAGTTTCTATAATTAAGAATCTCATTAGGGAGAGTCAATTCTTGAGAGTTATGCAATTAAACTAGTAGTATTTAAAGCCTCACAAAATTGGTAAATGGAATTTGGATCATTAATTGATGAAATGTGGAATCCCCAAAAATTAGAATGGAGAAGTCTAGTAAAATTCAGGTGGTTTGATTATGTAGAACTTTCCTAACGCTAATAAGATTCATTTGAGGACTAATGAGTTCTTTATCTCCCTCTTATGATGCTTCAAGAGCCATTAGGTACTTCATCTGAGATACTTGACTTCTGTCTTATGACATCATTACTTTCATTCCTGCATCCCCATTAAAGGAAGCGGATTTCAGCCTAACACAGGGAATTAATGACCAAGCAAAACTCAAAACTGAAATGCCTATGCTCCAAAAACTTCAACGTCTTCCTAATTTCCATGAACAAACCTAGAGCATTCCCAGTTTATGAATGCATGCACATTTACTTACAGTCTGTTTTCAAAATGTTATTTTAACCAGGACTGCATCCAACTCTCTGCTACTGTGAAAGAAACACCACATTCCAGAAGATGCTGCCAATATAAGCATTACTATTAAAAACCTGAAGGATTCAGAAGTGGCAGTTCCATTCCTTAAGCAATTACTTTGCCCCCATTTGTCCTGTCCTGATAGCAGATGGTCTTTAGATTCTGTCAATGAATTATTATCATTTTTATCAGATGGTATATCCAATGTAGTAGCTGCCATTCTAGTTATGGTCTCTTTGCTGGAGAAAATCAAAACTGTTCTCTGGATTCTGCTTTGCAGCTATTGAGTGCCAAATGCTTTTTCAGTTAACAATAAAATAAGTTTAATTTTACCTAATGGTGTAGGAAGTATAACCTAATTGTTTTGTCTCAAAGCCCAAACAACTCTCCTGATATATAGTATTATTTATTCACAGAGACTTTGAGAAATCACGCTAGTCCAGTAAGTGATGAAATCATGTTTATAGAACCAATTAAGCAGGAAGTATAAGCAACACGATATGCCTCTATAAAACATCTTTGTCCTGGAGGATGTAATATAATCCCATTAAAGTCAAGGTCTTGCCACTTCCATTACCTGTCTCTATGGGGATTCTAGTTGCTTAAAGTATTATCAGGATGTCTCCTCAAATAATAAGTCAAGCCCTGGACCAGTGTCCCTGTTGTTTGGAGCATCCTCCCATAACTGGAAGGTTGATGTTGGATTTTGGTCAGGACACATACCTAGGGTGCAGGTTCCATTCCCATTTGGGGCATGTGCGGGAGGCAACCAATGCATATTTCTCTCTTGTGTTGATGTAGCTCTCTCTCCCTCTTTCCTTTCTTTTCCTTCTAAACAGCGATGAAAAAATATCCTCAGGTAAGAATAAAAAATTTAAAAAAATAAAAGTTAAAAAATGAGTCAACTAAACATGCTCCGTGTTTCCAAGACAGTGCTTGATGGCCTCTGAGCTTTGTTGGCGACATAACTAGATTGAATTTTGTGACTCCCTGCTCTATTTTACTTACTTTTTCTTATAGGGGTTGCTGGTCAAGACGGTCATTATTTCATAGATTATAGTTTAGATTGTAATTTTTCATAGATACAATAAAGATGTTGCCAAAAGAAGGACGTGATGACTGACAATATTTGAATTTTCACTCTTAAGGGCTTAAGATGTTTATGATGATTACTTGAAAGGACACAATGTTATATACTATGTGGGAGCATGCTGTTGGTTTCTAGCGGGAAACTGTAAGTAGAAAGACATCTATTGAGATTTCAAAGTCAAACATTGGCCTATGTTGATTGGTGCAGATTGGCTTACTTATTATTGATTGCAGCTATTTATATTCAATAAATCCCTTGCAGCTTGAATTCATATGACCTATGTTTACCAAGCAGAAATTGAAGACAGCAATGAGAAGTATAGGAGTAACTAATGTGAGTTGGTGGCCACATTAGGGAGATCATTTCCTTTAGCAGTGCTATTTGGTGCTATTTGGTGACAGTCAAACAATCTATAGTAAAGGGATTACTACCTGGTCCCTAGTATCCCATCAGAAAGAAAGAGGTCCCAGTGTGAATGCCTTTCTATCACAGAGAATGGTGGACTAGTTTAGTGTTCCCCACCCACCACATTATTACTAGGTAATAATCACACAATTCATGTTTCTTGCCTCCCCAGAAATTTCAACAACTGCATAACACAGTACTTGAAGTTCACTACTACTGAAATTAAATGGCAAAGTTACTTGTTATTGAAATTTCTGATGAATAAATTTGAAAGTGGTCTATGTTCCAGAAATGTGAGGATGGATTAGTGGTGTAGATTGTCATGTTGTACTCCTTAGTTGAATCAGATAAAAGAAAAATGAGTGAAGCTTAGTTACCTAATAGTTACCTCAAAATGATAAATATCCAATGAAAACATTTTTTTACATATATCTGAGAGTTTTTCTCATTCTTTTTTTAAATTTTATTTATTTATTTTTAGAGAGAGGGAAAGGGAGGGAGAAAGAGAGGGAGAGAGAAACATCAATGTGTGCTTGCCTCTCACCTGGCCCCCACTGGGACCTGGCCCAAAACCCAGGAATGTGCCCTGACTGGGAATTGAACCAGCAACCTTTTGGTTTGCAAGCCCGTGCTCAATCCACTGACATAAACCAGCCAGGGCCCAAGGAAAATTTTAAAAATAAGAATAAAATATAAATTTGTCTAAAGTGTACATACTAGATATATATTGCAAATACTGGAGATTAAATACTAATTATATCAACAAAGTCAGAAAAAAGATAAGAACGTCTGCAATCACAACTAATATTCAACTTCTTTTGGAAGTTCTCTTTCATTGCATTAAGATCTCTGAAAGATTTAAATATACCAATATAAAATATTACAATATCATAATGTTTATGTTTTTTCTACCTAAAATATTTAAGAAGATCAACTAAAACAATAAAAGTAGTAATAATGCTTACGAGATTAGAGAGAGAAATGATAAAGACAACAGAAACCACAACTCTCCTTTTTTATAAAAAATAAACAATAGAAAATATAAGGAGAATGTACTTCATATAGTCACAGGTATTTTAAACTAGTCATGTGTAGGCTAGACATTGGGTTTTGATTAAAGAATGTGGCAGGAGCTCAGGGAGCAGAAGCAGATTGTCCCATGTGCTCCCGACAACTTCAGGCTCCTAGCTTCACCAGACAACATTGCTGCTGGGAGTAGTGGAGAAGGCAACAGCTGGGAGCTAGGAAGGCTAGAGAACTCTGTGACTAGCAACCAGGGGCTAACAATGCAGGGATCAAGTTTTATCAGTAGGGCTCTAGGAATATTAATAACCTTTATCGTAATTAGCAAAATTTATTTTTGCCACCATGTTTACCTACCCATCTATTAATCTCTGTTTGTGTGTTTGTATCCCTTGAGGAGGTAATATTGCACATATGTATATATGCATATAATGTGTGTGTGTGTGTGTGTGTGTATATATATATACACACACACACATTCCATTACCGAAAATTCAGATACATGACTTTTCAGCACTTCTTGGGATGGGGAATACACACACACACACACACACACACTTATATATGCAATGTTGTGCAGCTGACTCTGGTTATAGTAGTTCAATGATATTTTAAATAAATTTTTTATTAAACATTTGTAAGCCTATATTTTCCAGATAATTCATTTGATTTACCGCTTTACTTACTCAGCAAAAGCATTCAAAATTACCCAATGCTTTATCTGTATTAAAACTTACTTTCTATACTTAATATTTAGTTTATTTTCAACCCCAGTCCTTACCCTAGTTGAAAATGATTTCATTTGGGACCCACCAAATAGCTATTAAACTATCATTCTTCTGAAACATAACTAAAAATAAAGTGAACTTTATTGTTGTGCCAAATATGAAAGAGAATTTTAGAAGGAATGACATTTTGTAAATTTTGTTCACTCCGTCTTAAGTCACATCTAACATTGCTTCAGATAATCTTTAAAATCTGCCAAGGGAGCTTGAAAGATAATCAGGCCTTTGATGGAAGATGTAAGACAAGAAGATTCACTCACTCACCCAGTAATATAAATTGACACAGCCAAACTTTTTTTTATCTCATGCCTGTGCCCCTGCTTGCCTTCCGTCTCTGTCCACATGTGAACATGCAGATATATACACACATGTAGACATGCATACACACACTTGCTCATAAATGGTAGTAGTTACACTCATTGTTATTAGGCCATACCTTTTACTTGCCCTTTGATTAAAAAATGTGTTCAGCACAAAGATGATCAGGTATCATTTATCAGACTACCATAAAGAAAGATGCAAGCATATACTTTGTGACCCAGCATTTTGGACTTGGTGTGAGGCCACTGAGTTTGTTACTCTACTCACTTCTAGAGCAAAATAAATGAGAAAGAAAAAGAAAAAGAGACAAGAAAATTTAACTGGAAAAATTACCCCCATACTTAGGCTGCAGTTTTTCAAGAAATGATCATTCTGAATGTCAAGCTTTGAAAATCATCACTGAGGGTAGCAAAAATCTAGAAAAACATACATTTCTACCATTGATTATGATTAATTATGAATTAATTCATAGTTTTATGATGACAATTTAAACTTTATACATCCAATCTTGAAATTTAAAAATGTAAATCTCCTCTAAAAGTTTATGCATTATGAACTGAAATAGAAGACATTCAAAGTAAGAATCTGGAGTGTCTTTAGAAAATTAATGTATGTGTAGTAGTCAATCAAGACCCTTATTCAAATTGCCACAAATGATATTATATGAAGGACCAAAAACATGTGTTTGTATGTGTTTCTTTTTAAATGTATGATTTATTTAATTCTTTCAACAACACACAGTCATTAAGCACCAAATATATGCCATTGTTATAGGTACTAAGTACTCCATAGCTATCAAGCAGTCTCTGTTTATACTATCTTCATGTATACACTGTTATTAGGGAGAGGGGTTAAACTATGCTGCTGTAGTTACTGTGTAAATATATTCACCCTAAAAACACACACACAAACACACACACCTGGTTATAACTTTGCTTGGAAAATATGCACTGAAAATATAACCTACGTGATAGGATACATTGCTACTCCAGGTGAAGGGAGGATTTGGAGCACTTATTATTTTATGCAGTTTTTACTCCAGTTAATTATTTCTTGCTTCCTATTTTTCTCAGCTGGCACCAACAGTGAGCCTCTCACTATGTGGTACCCATAGCTATAATCATTTGTTCAGTATAGTTGCACAATCACCAACAAGAAGCAGTCGAATTACCCTACAGAACTTCCTGTGCTGGGTAGACTCATGGATATTCAAGTATGCAGATGAGGGTTTGATTCTCAGTAGGTGAGGCACTGCGATATTTTCCCTGCTTCTCTCCTTCAAATTTTGTAGAGAAAAATTTATCTCTTTTAACTTTGGATCTACTTATTTTTAAGAGTAATTCAATAAAGGAAAGATAACTCTTCTAACAAATGATTCTGAAGCAATTGGACAATAAAAGGGAAAAAAATGAACCTTAATCTATCTGTCTCACAACTTAAAATAATTGAAAATGCATTACTTGCATAAAAATTGAAACTAATTTTAAAAATAGGAGAAACATTTTTATGTCAAGCTGGGCAAAGTGTTCTTAGAGTTGACATAAAATATGATATAGAAAAGGAACTTTTGATAAGTCGAGTCCTATTTAAAATTTTTGTGAAGGATCTTATCATGAAAATGAAAGCTATTGACTGGGAAAAATATTTACAAACCACATATCAAGAAAAGGATTCAAATTTATAATATATGAAGAACTATCCACATTCATTAGTTAAACAAATAAACATTTAATAAAAAACTGGGAAAGTGATAAGCAGGCATTCACCAAAGAGAGAGGACAGAGCTGCCAGGTGCCACAGTGGCCAATGACACCAACAAGCATAAAAGCAAAGTGTTAAGACTTTACTAACTTTTACTGTGATGGTAAAAGCAAGAGACTAAAACCATGGACATCCCTGGTTTTCCTTGTTCCTTGTTCGTCTGAAAAATTTATTTCACCAAATATTTTTGGAATGTTCTTTACATTCTAGTGACTGTGTGACATAGTAGATTTTGATAATTTAAGTTTATTAAGTTAACTTGTTAAAGATTTATCAAACCTCAAATTACTCATTTATTTGATAGTTTCTTGTTTTTGTAATTATGTTATGCCACTCACTGGTTATCCATCTTTGCGGACATAGAGAAACAATAATGATAAAGTAATGCATATTTTAAATAATTTAGCAGCTAACATGCTATTAAACATGATACAATGTTTTGAGAATTCAAAACATAGTCTTAGAGCATAAACATTACTAACAGCTCATTGGGGTTGTCTCATGTGAGAAGTATATTTAAGTAAATAGAAATCTGGGTAGCATTTTACTGAATTCCTTCTAAGAGTTTATTAATATGTTTCTTTTAATGAGAAACACTTCTAAAACTGAAAAATAAAACTATATCATAGTATAGTTTACTTGATACAATAAATCATATTATCTTAAGCAAACTACACAGGATTCCTGTTAGGGATAATAAAGATGATAGCTAATTAATAAGCAAGGAAAATAAAAATATAAGTTTTAAATATTATTAAAAAGCAGAAGGTATAGGTACTCTTGAACCTTAAACATATTTTAAGGAATTGATTCTGTGAATGATCAATACATAGATTCCAGCTGATTTTCATTAAAGAACTTAGACCTTTGGCCTTTCATATCTTACCTATGAAGTAGTAGGAGTGATTAATGCACATAAATTCTTCATTCTCTATTTCAGTCTTACCAGATATATATTCAGGCAGGCCAGCTGTGCAGATGAGAAAACTGAAGCACAGGGAAATGAAGCAACTTCTCCAAGCACATAAAGATAAGACATTTTGGAGCCTGGATTTGAATCCAAAATACATGGCAAAAAAGCATCTTTTTACCAAGACGCAGTGCCAATAACTGAAATATGAATGCAAAAATGATAAAGAGGCACAGAAAGGGGGTTTAGTATTCTGGAATAAAAAAAAATTATACCTTCTGGAATAAAAAAATATGTTTTTTCTCTGAAGTTTAGTATAGAAAAATGTTTTATATACATTATCCTAAAATAATCTTTTAAAACTAAGATAACTTTAGCCTCACTTGTATTTTCAATGATCTCACAAAGCATATGAGATATTACTATTGGAAAGTAGCTTCAAGAAAAAAATAAAATCTTTCTGGTCACACCCATTGTATTTAGGACACGTTATATATTGAAATATACTTTTCTTATTTTGTGACAAATGTTGGTATATTGGGATACTGTGTTATATTTTTGTGACAAATTTTAATGCACCCCTGAGTTAACATAACTTTATAAAATATGTAACTTTTTCAAAGGTCTTAAAGTATGTATTGAGGTCATGTGGCCTACTTTATCTTGATGAATTTCTTGGGTATGATATATCATCCCTGGTTATATCAGCACATCATTTTATTATGCATTATTTTGCCTTTTGCACTGGAACGCTATGATACATTTTCACGGTTTAAGAATATATGTTATCCTTAGATGCCACTGAAAAAATTAATTTCTTAAAAAGAAATAGGTGAATCCAATCATTCTCTATATTTGTATCATTTAATTACTTTTGCAAATATGTTTTCATTGTTCCTCCTCTAGCAGCTTTCTACCAAATTGATGGGAATAACTATTGCTTTCAAATAATGGTAATAGCAAAGGGTGAGTTCAACAACCAAAGAAAAATGGAAATACTTGTTTGCAATTGTTTCATCGTAACTAAAAATCATCTAAACATGTCAATACAGGTACAATGCCTCACTTTAGGCTCCAGGTCCCAGGGGCTGACGGCCGTTTTCTGTAAAGGGCAGAATGTTAAATATATCAGGCAGGAAACCTACAGGCAAAATTCAAAATGTTATGTAGCAGCTTATATAACCGCTTAAAATAGGCAAATTGAAAATGTTAAAGTAAAACAAAATATTCTTAGCTCACAAAACAGGTAGTATATTGGATTTGGCCAGCAGCACATAATTTGCATACCCCTGATTAGAAGATTAGGTCAAAGTGTCAATTAGCAGCCTTCCTCACTGGCATACAGAAAGAAAAAAACATCTCTCTTTGCATTGTCCCTAAATTATGATATGTATGCTATATAAAATTAATGTAGTCTACCAAAAAGTAAAAGAATTCCACATGTCAAATTGTAAAAAAAAAAAAAATACCCATGAGTGACATAGTTAATACAATCTTCAAGAATATTAAAATTTGTGGAAAACTTTATATAAAATCAATTCCATGTCAGTATGAAACTAAAAGGGTACATATAATTTTCAGGATCGTGCACTAGGCCAGTAACATAAAGCAAAATCAAAGAAAACACATAAGTGTTCTTATTTCTCATGTACCAGTTTAGCTCAGCATTGGGATAACTAAACTTGGTAAGATGAATAATACTAACTGTGTAAGACTGAAGAAAGGAAACTAGTCGCTACGAATTTGACAGTAAGGATTGCCTAAGTGGACATGTCCAATCAGATTTCTATGTGAACATTAACAGTAAAAGCTGGAATTTATGTGTTTCTATTTATGACTTATTTTTATTAGCAACTGTTTTCAGGAAGGTATCTATGTTATTGTGCTATTTTGTTCTTAGAATAAATTTATCTTTTGATAAAGAAAAACAATTAGAATTTTAGAAAAAGGTTATCAAAATAAATTTATTTATAACATTTATATATTATGAAATTATACGATCAAGGTCACAAAATTATACTATGGAAATATTTTTCTTAAAACTAGCCATATAACTTAAATATAATTCAAAGTAAATAGTTCTTAAATGAAAATGTCAGGAAGCAGTATGTTTCATAGTAAATGGTAAGGTGTCTTGATTTATTAAAGCTGCCCTTTACAAAATAAATGTTACGGACTGTTCATGCCATAACACACAATTCATTCATTTCCTTACACTCCCATGACCCCTAGTTTGATTTCTCATGTCGTATGTGAAATATTCTTTCAGTCATTATGTGAACTTTATACTTGATTTATTGGCAAAAAATGCAATTGAATTGCTGCTCAGATGGTCGCCATTTAAGAAAAAATAAAGTGTTTGAAAAATTGTAAAATGCTATTCAAGACTGTAGCACACCCAATATAATTAGCATTTTTAAGAAATAATAAAAATACAATATAGGTATTCAGCAATTATGTTATTTATTTTTTGCAATAATCTTATACATTAAGGTATTGATTATAAAGTGACCTAATTATTTTCTTCCAGAATGTAATTTATTAGAAAAATGGAAGACCTATAATAAAGGCACAAAATTTTTGATAATGTTATCAGTTTCAAGTTATATATGAAGTATCTTCTGTGACATTAATTTTGAGTTTATTGTAATTGAAAAATTTTATTTGTATAATTCCATACAGTATAAGAAAAAAAAGAACAAAGCTATATGTTTTGGATTAAGTATACATGACATAATTTTAGAGCTAAAATATTGATTATTTTACAACTTACAAATATTTAATTTTATGTCAGTAATATTCTATGATATAATAACTGTAAAATGTCAGCCTCAGTTTACCCAAGGTATTTTACAGAAAGGATGAGGTTTAAGGCAAAAGAGGTGTCTTTATTAATTTTGCATGAGCACCTCTAGAAAGTCTCCAAAGTATGTTATGAGGATTCCACTTTAGTAACTGCAGTAAAATTATGAATGCCAACAGCAACAGAAAGGAGGGCAATTGCAACAGCTAGTAAAGCTATATTTACTTATGGCTTACACATTGTAAATTCAAAACACTCATGTTTTATAGCCACTCCTACTTTCTTGATAGATGGTGACGAAATAGATAGGTGGGCATGAAGACACAGAGAGAGATTCTTGATACCAATGCTTTGCTGTTTAAATGATTTACGATTATCTCTGAATATGTTTTTCTTTGGCTTTATCTTGATACATTTGTTCAATATACATTTCTAGTAAAGACAAGTCAATGTATCTCTGTCAAAGTTTTTTTTTATTGTTTTGCTTTGTCATGTGCAACTTACTTATAAAGAAGAAATGCAGTATATTAAAATGGATGTGAATTGTTAGCCTCCTAATTCTCCCAGAGAGAACAGGTAATGGTCTTTAGAAAAGCAGTTGTATCTAGATTGCAACAGAACAAAGATATGTTTCCTGTGGGATGCAGGAGAAACTGAGGCAGGAAACCACAGGGCATGCAGGCCTCTATCCCCTTTGTGAGAGTTATTGCCTATATCAAGGAAATTATAAGTGAGAGGTCACACTCTTGGAAGTTCTCCGAATATCTAATGAAACACTCCACGTAAGAAAAATAAATAAATATTTGAAATATGCCATAACTAGAAATCACCAGTGAAGAGTTAATTACCTTTGTCAGTTATGTTCTCTACCTCTCTCCATGTTCCTGTTACAAATCTGCTGAAGTCCCAGACAGCTTCTCCAACAAAGGATGAGTTCGAGTGAGAAAAGATGAAAAAGACCAAACACATCCCTCCTCTCACTGTGAGTTTTCTGCTAAGGATAGTCTTGATCCCTAAAATAATTTGAACACTAAAACAATTAGTGCCTTCTATTGACTGGAAAAGCAGATATTTTGTCCTGGATGAGAAAAACAAGGTGAAAGAGTAAAAGGCAAGACGATTTTGGAAAACAGAAAGTTGCTTTATGCTGCTACCTATGTTGTTCAGTTCATTCAATAAATTGATCTATACGCATGGGCCAGAAAGACCACGTAGAGTAGAACAGGCTTTCTGTTACAAGCAGAAAGTTACCAGCATGTTTAATGGAGTTCTTTCAACTCTCTCAGGATGGAATTTTCTTTGGAAATGAAGGGGTAATTTGAAGTCACTTTCTTTCTTGCTACTTCACACATTTGTTTTAAAATAGAATTTCAAATTATTTCTGTTCCTCATAATGGAACTTAGCATGAAATACATGAAAAATGAGTTTTTACATCACTGGTGATGTAATAAGTTAAATAACGTGTTATTAATTGAATCTTGCTTTATTGTCACTTTCTATTGAAAACATATAAAGTATACTACTTCCAAGTTTTGCCCTAATGAATTATTTTAAAATAGAACACTATGATAAGCAATGAGTGTGTAATGTGCAATGATTTTCCTTCAGTATCCTCAGGTACTTTGGATCATTAACATGGTTGGTCCTCAAATATCCTAACAAT
Source organism: Desmodus rotundus (assembly GCF_022682495.2). Classification (NCBI taxonomy): domain Eukaryota; kingdom Metazoa; phylum Chordata; class Mammalia; order Chiroptera; family Phyllostomidae; genus Desmodus; species Desmodus rotundus. The sequence goes on along the minus strand of NC_071399.1, from coordinate 80,877,401 downwards.
CACATTAAGAACCTGCAAAAGGTACTGTGAGACAACCTTCTGTATCAACTTATGTGTGGGATGCTATATGACACCCTATGGTCCATACGTTCATCTGTTCATATGCATTTTGAGGAATCCTCACGTTAGATTTCAACTATTCCAATTATGATCATAAATGTATTTAGTGTCCAGTATGTATATGGCTGTGTTTGCATACCTAGTAAATAGACTGGTGATATTCAATTTTGAGCATAAAATATAATGGGAGTTAAATGTGGGAAAATGTACATACCAGTAAATTAAAGAATATAAATCAAAATTTTGGACGAGGATTTTGTGGATATTTTTAATGTATAATTGTGTGAATTAGACAAAAGTGATGATTAGTGATTAAACATTTATTGCTTCTCTAAGGAAAGTCAGGGATATATTTTGTTGTTCATCCTTTGAATGTTGAGTATATTTCTGCATAGCTGTATGGTCCTAAGCTATCTTCCTTTGTTCTAGGTACCTCACTGATAGTAAAGACTGGAGGAAGGAGCTGATTTCAGATTAAAAAAAAACTAATTTTTTGTTTAAAGTTGTCTTTTTTATAATGCAACAAAAACTTCTTCACAGTTCTTAGCTGACCTCCTTAAGATGTAATTAATGGCCTACTTTGAAATGAGAGATTGAAGGGAAAGGGATTGGGATCCAAGAGAAGTGCCAATATGAGCACACGGGTGTGTATGTTTAATTAAGAAAGAGAAAGAAAAATGCATGCTGGGTCCTGTATCTACCTCAACAAATCTATTTGAATGTTACATATGAAAAAAAGAAACATCTATTTTATATGAGATTATACAATGTGTTTTTGTAACAAATATAAATGTTATATATAATTCTTTGGGGTAATTTACAATATGTAAGAAATTCATTAAACCTTGATTAGCATTGTGATTTAAACTACCATGCTTTATTTTAATACTTTTCTCTTTATCATGTAATAAATGACATCAGTTTAAAGCTGTCTTTGTTTTTAATATTATAATTTGCCTATTATTATTATGTAATTTAAGAAAAGGAGGGCTATAATCTGCTTTATGCTATGGTACATGGTCATCATTTACAATGGTGCCTATAACAAGTAAGTACCTTTTAGGTGAATTGATGAGTGAACCAAAGCATATAAAATAATTAGCTCATTGCCTGGTCGTTAATATTAGTATTAATCGTCATCTATTTCTCATTTAATAACAGTTCTATATCAGCCTTTAGTCTATAATAATAACCAGAGATCATTAGGAGTAAGGTAAAGTTTTTTAAAGGAAATAATAATAGAAAAATAAGTAAAAAACACTAAAAAAACTAAATTACATTTCAAAACTTAAATTATTATTTTGTTAATTTGTGTGTTTCAAATTTTTTCTTTGAAGAGAAGCCATATATATTCACTATAAGGCTGTGCCACTAAATTGGTTATATGGAAGGAAAGACAGTCATTATATTTCAATTGCTTACATGATCTTTATGTGATACAGAGTGCATCACAATAGTATTTTGAATCATTGTGGGATATATAATAATATCATACCAGAATTTTGGCACGCTTGTTATTTAATATTAGATTTTCCATATAGTAATGTCTATTGACCTATGTCTATTAAAGTAGGAAGAAAATTCAAGGGTGAATGGGGCATGAATAAACTAGAACAAACATGATAAAACATGGGAAATAAGGAAATACAAATATATTAATCTAGGGTGGCATAGATGATGGTTGAAAAGAACAACAGAGTAAAATGCAAATATACTGTATGAGGAAAAGTCAAAACACTGAAAAGTAAGAGCTATGAAGTAAACACTATTCATTCACTGGCATCAATCTGTGTGCACCATGGTTCTCACGAAGTCCTCAAAATACTCTGTGTTGTGGGTGAATAGGGCTTTCAGCCACGACCACTCCTGTTTCCTGCAGACCTTCATTCATCCCTTTTCCATATGCCATTCGGCAGGTGCGACATTAAATAGTTGTCACTTTAGTTGACAAACACTTGTCCCAAATTCCCTAGTGCATCCTCTCTCCTCGTGTTTGAACCTGAAAATAAGATAGGTTCATAGTTCGTCTCTCTGGGTGCTCAACAGTAATTGAAAAATGCTGGCTGATTTTAGGTGCCCTGATCAACTCTCTTACAATTCTTCAGGTTTTCTGCTTCCATTTCTTCCTTCAGTCCACGGACGTTGCTTACAAGTTCAATTCATCCCACCGTCAGCCATTCGCTGGCTGGAATCCCTGTACGTTTTGACATGCAAGCAAACCAAAAATCTTGGCAATCATTCTTCATGTTCCTTTTTGTTCATCACAACTCTTTGTTGAAAATTAAAGTTTAAGAAATCCCATTGATTTTGTCTCCCCAATAGGTGATGAATTCATGTTATCTCTTCTTTGATAATCATCCTCTATGCATTGTCTACAGTAGAATATGGTAAAATGTAGACACTTAAATAGTGACTGAAAGACTGTAACAGTAAATTCAGAAATTCACAAGAACACCTTTCTATTTTTCCTTTTAGTAAACTAAATCAAGTTCATTTTCTGTTTTGAAAACAAAATCAGCCTAATAGAGTACCAAAATTATTTTTGGAAATATTATTAGTTTGTTTTATTTAGGTTAGTATGTTTCTTGAAATTAGGAACTTTTTGTACCATTTTATATGCATGATAACCAAATATTTTTTCAAAGAGAGTTGCTTGAGTTAGTGATTAAAAGCTTATTTGAATACAGAGTAAGTTTATGCCCAGAGATTCATAATTACATAAGGAAAAGATGGATGTAGGAATATGGCAATCTACTTTTTAAATTTCATTTGTCATTAAAATCTTAATGGAAAATAAATGTTGAAATAGTCTCCTGAATAATGTAATTTTTAATCTTAGAACATTTTTCTGTTAATAGTTCTGTGGATTTATTGATAGATGTGTATGTGTTATAACTCATGAAACTTTTTTGAAACTCAAACAGCATAATGCATATTGAATCTGCATAAATAATTGTAAATATGAACAAACTTACTTTCTGTCTGCTTTTTAACAACTAAGAGTAAATACTGTTACATCTAAATGGGACATTCATGTAGAATGTTTAGAAATGCCAGCCCTATGTTCAATCCACTGAGACAAAGTTGTCTTAAAGGGCATTGAACGGACTTACATATTTCTCAATATAGATTAGAAGAAATGTCTTGACTGTGTTCTTTTAATATTGCTAATTAATTTTTTGATATATAAAAGATTTAATTGTATTAGAAGAAAACTTATGAAATAAAACATAAAGATGTGTTTCATAAATGATCCTGATATTATACATATAAAACAATCCCTTCTATTATGAATAAAAATCTAGAGCTAAAATTATTGGCTATATTGTAAAGCCTCTACCATATTGCCTTTTAGTTACACAGGAAAATTCTGCATGACACCTCCAATCTGTACAGGACACACACACACTCACCCTCTCCTGTATCTCTCTACTGTTTTCTCTTATTGCAAATCTACACAGCAAGGTATGTGGACTGAGTTTCGTCCTAGGGTTCCACTCTGTGGGTAGTGTGTCAACTAGACTATTGTAAGCATTCATAAGTGGTTTCGTGATATGCAGCTATATGTCCCAGATAAAGCAATGACTCCCCAAAGTAAAAAAAAAAATCCACAGGAGAATAAAAGAAAGAATGACATTGGACACCAGGGAGATATCCATAGGGGAAATACAATGATCTTATTGCTGTCACCTGGGCCAGATACTAATTAATCCTGGCGGAAGATGTGTTATTGATTCAGGTGCATGGCAATTGTTTCTTTATACGAAAAGACTAGAATAAATTAACACTAGTAATTTTACCCTACCCACTATAATTGCTCATTAGACATTTAATATTCCATTTATCAATTAACACTTAACCCTTTCTATGAACTTGAATAATATATCACTTTCTGATTAGAGACAATATTCTGCATTTTGGAAGTTTTAATATTCTACTGTAAAACTATATTAAATTCCAATTAGTATAAAGACATTTTATTCATAATTTTATATAATTGTTATGGTGGAAGGAGTGGCCAGAGGGGAAATGAAGGTAGGGCCCTCACCATTACAATCTAACAAATAACTTAATACAGGAAGCTAAAAGCAAAAACTCACAGGTTTACCCAGTAATACTGAGCCTGGTCCAATAAGGCTTCCAGGCATCCCTAACAAGTGAAGCTATGATAGTGTAGGAGTAGGGGAGGGAGCCCTTGAAAATCTTTGTATATCATCTCCACTACATGGGAAAAGGAAAATCTTGAAACTATGTATTCATCCCAAGGCCTGGAAAGGAGAAGGGGTGGGGGACTACAGTGCCCAAAGGAAAAAAAAAAAAAACGTAAAACAACTCTGGTTACTTGCCTGTCCTCTGTCATGTATGCAAAATGAACAAATAGAGTTTGGAGCAAGATAAGGATTTGAGCTAACGGACCCCCACCCATACCTATGTTTTGGCAGCCACAACTCCTGCGGGGAAGCTGGCACCATCTTTACCACCAATCAAAATATAACTTCTTCACCTCCATTCCACCAACTATACAAGTCCTCAGAACAAAAGACACACTCTCTCTCTTGGCCTCCTCTCTTGGCCTCTTCTATTGGCTTCGTGGCTCTCTTGCCACACAGGAGACCCCTGGTCAGCTCTTTTGGCCACCTGGCCTCTGGCTACCTGACCTCTGGACATCTGGTTGCTGGTCACCCAAACTTTGGCTACCTTACGTTTGCCACCCCTACCCTAGCCACCCTTGCTTTGCTTTCCTATTCGAATTTAGCATTAATAAACTTTGCTTGCACAATAGTGAGCTCACTAGCCTGTAACTCTGTACTGTGTCAGGGAGAAGAACTGAGTTTCTGGGAGTTTCTCCTGTAACATAATCCTATAAAAAAACTAATGAGATAACTATTCACAAGAAAAGAAACTTCCAGTTTAATATGGATTTTATTTTTCCAAATCACAGAGCTTTGGGGTTGTAATTGAGTTTAATCCCTTAGGCTGGGAGAATTAGTAGGCAGTTATAGCAGCGTGCCTACATACACTGTTGAGTGGTAGACATACCATATTCAGACATGGTCTCTGCAGATTGTAAAGCCCCCCCCCCAAAAAAAAAAAGAAAGAAAAAAACAATGTGGGTTTCAACTCCCTCCATCTCTGGCCAGGTCCATCCAATTCTGAGCTTCAAGATTTAGAGATGCCTGGGGGAATTTTTCTGTGTGAAGCTATTCAGGGGGTTTGTTTCCGGCCCTCCATGAGTAAATTTGAGCCAACCAGTGATATTTACTTGTGAAACAGCTCAATCCAAGCATTAACATCAAAAACAGGATGAAACAGATGCATGCATTTTAGAGGAAATATTTGTTTTCTCTCACATTTTTGTTTTATTTTAAATAAAGCTGGAGTCATTTGCTCTGTGTTAATAGAAAGACTCTCTAGAGAACACAATTACTTTTCATGCCTGAATGATGACTGCTAATATCACAAGAGTGCTTTATCAGTGAAATAAAGGACTCAAAGAGCATCCAGGCCACCTGCTGAAATGGCACCTTTTAATGAATAGACTTGATTTCTGAGTTTAGTTCCTTCCAATCTTCTTGTAAATCGAAAAGTATAATGTCTACACCTTCTCAAAAACAGTTTGAGATTTCTAAATTATATTGACTTACCACCAGTGCCTAACAAAAATACAGCTAAGTTTGTTTTAAGATTTTATTTTATTTTTTCCCTTTTTTAAACTTTTTTTTTTATTGTTGTTCAGGTACAGTTGTCTCCATTTTCCCCCACTACTGCTCCCACCCCAGCCATCCTCACTTTCCACCCTTGTCTTGCCCATGTGCCCTTTATAGTTGTTCCTGAAAACTCTTCTCCCTTCCCCCTCATTATTCCCCTCCCACCTCTCCTCTGGTTACTGTCAGTTTGTTCTTAATTTCAATATCTCTGGTTATATTTTGCTTGCTTGTTTGTTTTGTTGGTTAGGTTTCACTTATAGGTGAGATCATATGCTATTTGTGTTTCTCCACCTGGTTAAGGTTTTATTTTAAGAAAATTGATTTTTTTTGGCTTGAAAGGAGCTCAATTTAGGAAAAAAATCACTCTGTTTAATTAAAAAGTCACACTTAATTTGAAACAGTTTAGAGATCACATTTTGTACTTTTCTTCATTTTATGTGAAGTTAGAGAGAATATATTTCTATGAGTAATGATGGATAATGAATATAATGGCTATGATGAGAAAAAGAATTATTAGATTGATCCCTTCTGGGAATAAATGAACATTTAAGATACTGAATTTGAAGCACATTTTAGGTCTTGCTAGTTAATTTAGCTCAGTTGAAAGTTATTTTTTCTTGATTTTATTATATTATCATCACAATAGGTTTTAGTATATTTGTTATTAGGGTGGTCTCTGAAAGTGCCCAGGTGAGTAGGAATCCCAGCTACTTTCACAAGAACACGAATGTTGTCACATTGCTTAAGGCAAACGTGAATAAAATGCATTTTGTCTGAAAATAAGGATGAGTGGAAACTAAAGTGAGGACTAAAGGGCAAGGCACAGAATCAACATAGGGTCAAGGATACTTAGATGGTGAGCAGGCTTTGGAAGTTAAATACAAAGACCACATGCCAGTGGTACATTTATCTCATATGGAGCTAATGATTGACATTCCAAAGTGTGATGGACCTAGAGGCCTTCACCTGTGGCCACGAGGACCAGAAGCCTAATGCATTTTAATTATGGATTTACCATATTGATTAACCTTGGATTTCAAAAACATTCTTCTTTGCATTTAATTTTCCTAAGGTGGTATTTGATTCTGTTTGCTATATTTCATTTATTATCATTCTGAAATGATTGTTGCAATAGTTTTTGTGGGATATAATTCACATATCATACAATTCAACCCTTTAAAGTATAGCATTCCAGTTTTTTATTCATTATTTTAGTATATTCAAAGCTGTGAAACTATCACCACAATCAGAATAATTATATTACCTCAAAAAGATACCCCTGCTACATGCATCCCCTTTTCTAACAGGACCCAAGAACTAGGCAAGCACTAGCCTACTTTCTCTCTCTATAGAATTTGCCACATCTGGACATGTCATATAAACAGAATCATACACTATGCTGGTTACAGTAAATGGCTTATTTCACTTAGCAAAGTGTCTTCAAGGTAAATCCATATTATAGAATATATCAACATAAGATTCCTTTTTGTTTCTGAAAAAATACGCTATTTATGGCTGTAACAACATTTATACGTGTGTTAAATACACAAAGCTTAATGCCTAAATTACTACATGAAGTATCAAGAAATTATTCCATTTTTAGTTTTTCATTAAAAATTTACTCTACACTGTGACTCTTTCAATTATACAACATGTAAGGAATATTCATAACTTTGTTACTTTGATAACATATTTAGTGTCTATGACCCCTAGAAGAATCGTTTCTTTAAAACTTACATAATTTGTTTATGGAAGTATTAAGACTTTATTTTAGCAGGTATTTTAATTAATTATGTGAAAGAAATAGTGAGAATATGTTTTATTTCAAAAGCTTATTGGTAGCAATTTATTTTTAAAAGGTCATTAATTTAAAACATACAATTTTGACTGATTTCTTGCACGTTACCATTGACAGTGATATTTACATTTGTAACCAGTGTTAATATTAATTATACTAAATTATTTTCCCCACAAACACATTTATTTTGAATAAAGAAAGAAAACATCTCTAATGAATGTGAGACATGCACCTGATAGAGCAGGATGCATGATTTCATGACATTTATATTTTATGTATTTTATACTTTGATATAGAATCCAAGAATTGTTTAGTTTGTTGCTCCTGATGACTTCTGATTTATGAAGTCTTTCTGTTGGATGTATGGAGAGTAGCATCAAAACCCGAGATGTGCATGCTGGGCGTGCTTACTGCTAATGGGTTGTGGTTGCTTGTAAACTCTCAGATGGTACAGTGATGAAATATAAATGGGATACACTCTGTGTATACACACATATTAGTATGAGTATATGTAATCATCTGTATCTGTATTAAACTAAAGAGGAGTCCCGACTATGTATCAAATTTGAATCCATGATTACATGTATTCTAGCCTCCACCTTATCTTTTTTGTAAATTTTAACACAAACAATAAAAAACCTAGCTCCTACCAACTGTATCTTTTTGAAAACTTGTTCAATTCTAGTATGCATGTGTAGTGGTGTGAGCATTGTGAGTTTATACCCCTGTAGTAAATATAAATATCAACTAGTTACAACACTTATGAGTATTTCTTTTCTCTTTCGTCTGAGACTCATAGCATGTCCTGGAGACATCAGCACCCTGGAACAACGGCTACATGGATATATATGGACTATACTTCCTTCCCGTATTACTAGAACCTTTAAAAAAAAAAAAAAGAAGCTTTTAGGGGATAGCCACTGAGCTAATACCTCAATAATGCTCCTGAAACGAGTCTTAAAAGAAATTCCCCGGCGGGCAGGTATTTGACCATCAGGTATCATACCAGGTGTGATAGTAGAAATGATGTCAGTTCAGGAGCCACATGAAATTGTGGAGGCTGGCTGATGGGTGAGCCGGTGTGTCAGAGACCAGGAAAGAACAAAACTGCAAAACGTTTACATGAAGTTGTGGGGAAGAGCCTCTGAGAGTGATCACAATATATGAGGATATTCAATTTAAAGTAAATGCCCCCAATTTTTCATCCATGTCAGAAGAACTCCTAAGTCTTAAATAGACAAAATTACCTCCACTGTGGCTATGTATGAGACTCACCCCCTAACACATCATTCTTAATTATTGGGACAGATAAAAAAAATGGCCATAGTGAAAGAAAAGGCATAAATTCATAAACTCTCTCTTCCCATCAACAAGGCAAATTGAGGTTTGTCACAGTTCCGAGCTCAGCCCATTAACAACAGAGATAAATCCTATGCTGGTGATATGACCCCATCCCCCAGGGTGAGAAGTTACCTTGATACCGTCTCTGCTTCCAGTGCTTCTGTCAGCACTTTTTTTGCTGGGCTGAATCAAAGCTCGTATTTATTGCCAAAGTATTAAATTACAGATATTTTTACTTTCTCTACCCACTATTTTGGTCTCAGTAAATTTGGATATTTTAGGAAAGAGAGTGTTACTTAAGACCGTCATTATAGCTCTGACAAACTAGAGGCTAAGACTACTCCATGAGGATCTTGGGTTTCTCATGGAGCTGAGGTATCAAGCAAGGTGAGGGGCCACTGTTGTACAACTAAGGAACAATTCCCTTTACCAATGTTATTTTGCTGAAATGCAGTTAGAACAGGAAAACCTCTATTTGGAATCTGAAATTCTATTGGGCTTTTCTTTTGAGTACCACCCTTCATGGCAATGGAAACTATAGTGATCACCAAGGTCTCTGATCAATAGCAGTGAATTACTGGATTTCTCCCCTTGTAATTAATGTGCCAGCTGAAGACAGGAGAATATAAAATGGGTAGTGGAAGAAGTCAGTTGTGATTGCAAACGTAAGGCTGTGCAAGCTTTGAGATGGTTATGTAACATTTACACACACACACACACACACACACACACAGTCAACTAGTGTTCCTTAGTTGAAGAACACTGTAATGGCTAATAATCTGTTAGATTTAAATTGAAATAAGACTTGATTGCTATTTACATGTCAATGAAATTGATAATAATATACCTTTGTGACTTCTCATTGAGAATGCATTGTATTTACTTAAACGAAAATGGTGAAAACAATACAAGAAAAGGATACTGACTATGGAAGATATTTTCCATTTGAATTTCTTTGCCCATTTCACACTCTTCTGGATCCTGCTCCCTTCTCTGGAACACCGACTTGTAGGCATCGTGTGACGTGTCCCATGACCTTTGACTTCACGTTGGTGCTAACCAACGAAAAGTATTAGAAAAGGGGGAAGAAGAGTTCTGTGTATTTATTTCTAACTTCCTTCCAACATAAGCATTTAATGATTATTTTATATATTTTTAATGAAGCAAATAAAATCATGGACACATTTAAATTTTTTCCTAAATCAACGAATGTTTGTTACAAATATTTGGTAAAAAAAAAAAAGAACCTATAGTTAAGAAAAAAACAAATAAATTGTTTATACACAATGAATAACTTACAGTTTATAATTTATGTTCATATTTAATAAGGTTAAAATCCATCTCCAATCTTTCAAAATAATGTTTATGCTATTAAGTAAGAGGCATTGGTGGTTGCATGCTGATCTCCTGTCAGGGCACATACAAGATTCAAGCAAAGAAAGCATAAATAATTAGAACAACACATTGATGGGTCTCTTTCTAGCCCCTCCTTCTCCCTTCCTCACTCTCTCTCTAAAAATCACTGAATAAATAAAGAAAAGAGATGGTAACCCTTAGTTACGAAACGACTTCCAATAAAACAAATTACCCACAAATCCCTCTCATTATGTTTGTTACCGAATGTATATTACTCTAAACAGTATTTTAGCAGTTCCTTAACCCATTGTTCTGATAGGGAAAACTATTAATAACAATTTAGTTTGCTTCTTTGTTCTCTGTTAGCATTTATTCAACAGGTCATTTTCACATTGTTTGAACATAGATATGAAGGGGATACTTTTGTAGATAATTCTGGGAATGATCAACTACCGATAGACACCCTTAGTAATATGGAAAACCACACATTTATGGTTGTGACAGAGTGATGGCTTGGAAATGAAATTAATACTTCTTAAAAGAAGGGGTGATTCTGTTTTCAGAAAAAAATGGGAAATTGTTAGTCAGAATCAACAGAGATATTGAACAAAGAATAAAAGGTGGGAAATATGGTCAGAATTATTTCTTCCAAAATAAAATGGTTTAAATCTAAGAACATTGCTCTCCAAATACAATATAATACCACACGTACTGGTATTTTTCACACACACATATGGAGAGCCTTGCTTCAGTTATTACCTCTACATGCTGTCACAGCATAAATGTTTTTATGTTTGATGGGAAAAGAATGGTAAAGAATCAAGGTAGATGCAGGGGTCAATTCGTAAATACACTAGAAAAAGTGTTATGTCAAAAGTTAATAGATCAAAAGTAAAGCATTTTGTCTTACAGAGGCATGTTTGCCCTTTATTTTACCAGTATTTTAATATACATGCTGAGAGTAAAATATTTTGGTTTGACATCTTCCTCTGATACATTTGTAGATTCTGCGGATGTCAAAAAGAGGTTTTGCCTTTTCTGTTTAGGGAATTAAGGCTTGCTGAAAAACTACCCCACTTATGTATAATTGTACTTTATAGTAACCTTAAAAATTTCCAGGGATAAAGAATATTTTTTTTATGATACCATCTTAGTAAGGTTAAATGACCTCATTGAATTATGGAATTGATTTGGTTTATTTTGTAATCTGCTCTGCTTGCAACAAAATTTTCAGAAAGACGTGGTCTATCTCTTTTCAATAAAATCCCCATCTTTAAAAAGCTGTGATTTCATGTACTCACTGTTCCTTAACTTTTCCTTTAGGTTGGTGGTAACAGCTTATATGTGGGATAAACTGTGACACCCAAAATATGCCCTGGTGTTGCTCTATTTTTTAAAAATAATCAGAAAATTATGTTCTTTTTATAATCACTGAGTTTCTATACATTGTGGTTTTTATAGTCAAATATTAATCACCTATATAGGATATTAAAGGTATTTCATAAAAATTCATTCAATCTCTAAGTAGTTTATGTAACATTGATTGTGTTTTCATAATGCTATGAAAAATTGAATTTTTATATACGTTTACATACACATTTATACACACACACACACACACACACACGAATGGTTTGTGTGACATCAGTGTAACCTGGCAGCCAAGGAGAGTGGACTGGAATGCACATGGGTGAACAATGAGAACTTCACTATACTAGTCAGCAGGGGTGGTAGATGCTGTTAAGTGAGCATGTGTACTGTGTGGCCATTGCATTCAAACTGACTGAGTGAGTAGATCAACAAACCTGCATCAAATTTTGCTTTAAGCTGAGCATTCCTCTGCAGAAACTGTTCAGATGATTCAGAGCTGCACCTATAGGCACCTGTTGATTAGCAGCTTCATCACGATAACCTAAATGCTCATGCATTACGCCTCATGCAGAGTTTTTTGTGAAACATCAAATCAACCCAGGTGACTCAGCTCCCCTAGCCAAGATTTGGTGCCCTGCAACTTCTGGCTTTTCCCCATACTAAAATCACCTTTGGAAGGGAAGAGAGTTCAGACCATCAATGAGATTTGAGAAAACATGAAAGGGCAGCTGATGACAATTGGGAGATCTGTGTGAGGTCCCAAGGGGCTTGCTTTGAAGGGACAGTGGCATCATTGTCCTATGTACAATGTTTCTTGTAACTTCTTCAATAAATGCCTCTGTTTTCCATAGTACATGGATGGCTACTTTCTGGACAAACTGACAGGTACCCAGATAGCTTTAAAAAATAAAAAGTTAAACTGTAGAAATGCAATACCACTGATCACACCTTTTACATTTACCATGCAATTTATGACTTAAGAAAAATAATTTCCCATAGACAATAATAGGCCAAAGTAAACACACGTATGTTGTAAAAAATACCAATACATGTAAAATTTTTAGAGAGATTTCTGGCTCATTTACATTACTTTCTAATTTTTTTGTCACAGGCATTTGTTTCCCCTCAGACAATGGCAGTGGGTTGAATTGAGATGCATTGGCAAACCAAAGAACAGCAAAGATTACTGCCAACAACCAGAAGCCGGCAGTGGGCCAACTGTCATTGTTCCCCATCTCCTTCGGGGGAGCGTGATCCTGCTGACAACTTGACTTCTGCATTCTTGCCTCCAGGACTGTGAGACAACAAATTCCTGCTTTTTTAAAGCTCCACATTTGTTATAATTTGTTTTGGAAATTCCAGGAAACTAATAACCATCACTATGAAGTTTGAAAACAAACATAGAGAAATAATTGGTGGGGATATCACATGTTATGTTAAGCGATGATTAATCTTAGTCTGAGAATTGAAATACAAAAGAAATTGTAAAAATGCAGTCATATGCATATATATATATATATATATATATACACACACACATATATATGCTTAGGAGTGTGCATTTATGTATGCATATTGCAAGAGACATGATAAGTGAAATTATTCATGTGCTTTGGCTTTTTGAGATAATTGTGTTTGCAAAATGAAAAAAGAAGACACATCTAGGGGTACACATAGAAAAATTTAATTTTAACTTGCTATTTAAATATGCATATATTGATATTTGCAGGCCTCCTCTTAAAATTTTAAGCCTTGATTTTTCAATGCTAATCCAATGAAGAACATTCAGCCTGATACAAAGCTAAGTCTTAATTAATATCTGCATGTATAGATATACTAGCTATTAAAATAAGTAAATTGTGTAGCATATACAAGTGATATAATATAATAAAGGCAGTTGCGGAAAATCCCTCTTGTACAAATTAAAAATAAAAAAAGAAGCAAAACTACTTACTTTACCAAAGCTCAAGACAAGTTTATTAAGCTGTCTCTTCATCCCTTCAATCAAGAAATACAACCTCTCCTTCCTCTACCTTATAAATAGCACAATTACATTTAATGAAATCGGAATTTTTCTTGCTAATTGTTATTTTCACATAACATATTCAACTACTTAGATTATATCTGCCACCAGAATTTAACATCATCAACTTGTTATTTTCATCAATATTAAGTTCACATAAGCATAACATATAGTGTGTTCTTCTTGTATGTTGTTAAGTGATATTTTTTACCACTGCCCTCTTGAATCAATACCTATTTATATATTTCTGAGGTCAATATCACATACATGTTTAACTGGACAAAATGTAGTGATTAATCATGTGCACTAGGCATTATCAGGATTATATTAATAATAAATTATTTTTAAATTTAATTGAGACATGTAAATGTCTACATCATAATGTTAATTAAGGATTTCCTATTTTGATTGTGATCACTGATTAGAATTGGGTCATGTTTAAGAAGTCACACTTTTTTCAGTCCATATGTTCTCAAATTAATAATTATGAAGACTACTTTCATAAAGATTTGCAACATACAGAATTTTATATAAAATACACCTTGTTATTCATAAAAATATCCCCTGAATAACCATTACTTATTATTTGCTAACTCATAAATTTGCTGTGTTTTTCTAGTGTCATTTATTTTTCTGCAGGGGGTCAATTTGAGTGTTTTTAGTCTTTTAAGTAGTTTTAAAAGAATACTGTTAACGACAGAGTTAATATAAATGTCAGTCAGCTGCATGGTTACATGGGGTTTTTTTAACTACAATGCTAAGAACACTAGAAAATTTTTTTAAATTTTTATTGTTATTCAATTACAGTTGTCTGCCTTTTCTCCCCATCCCTCCACCCCACCCCAGCTGAACCCACCTCCACCCTCCCCCTTGGTTTTGTCCATGTGTCCTTTATAGTAGTTCCTATAATCCCCTCTTCCCACTGCCCCCCCCCCACTCCCCCCTGGCTATTGTTAGATTGTTCTTAACTTCAATGTCTCTGGTTATATTTTGTTTGCTTTTTTCTTCTATTGATTATGTTCTAGTTAAAGGTGAGATCATATGGTATTTGTGCCTCACCGCCTGGCTTATTTCACTTAGCAGAACACTAGAATTTTAAAAAATAAAAATTAAAAAATAGTGATTTCACTTTTTATATTTTCCCTAGAACTTATGTGAAATAACGTTTATATTCTAGAACCCTGAGCCTACGGATACCAATCATGAATTTTAAGCATATTTAATATTCAAAATATATTTATTAAACATGGAATTGCAAGGATCATTTGCCTCTACCTCTCTTTGTCTTTTGCTATGTGCATTTTAATGTTAATGAGAGTTTTGCAGAATTAGATGTTATGTTAGAAAGATGTTATAAGTGTCTTTGCAGAAATATTTTGCTTTCCTGTCTAGTTTGCACCAGTGGATCCCTTCCACCGACAGCCATGTGAAAGTAGTGTGGCTAATCAGAATCCTCCCCTTCCGAAGGAAAGTTCCCTATTTGTACATTTTATCTTGGGAAACTATGAGCAACAAAGAGGGAGGGAAGTTCTGCTTGGGAAGACTCAAGTACAGTAAGAAATAATAATTTTATTTTATGGATTACATAAGGATAAATTATATGTTAAATAAATGTTAAAGAAAATTCTGTCTTAATAAGCATCATACAGATCAACACATTGGTTATCATAATACTGTAGAAATTTGATGGAAAAACAACCAAGAATATTTCTTCTAATTCAGCGTATACTTACAACATTTTATATATCTGTGTGCAAATCTTTAGAATGAGATATTTATTGGAAGGTAAAATGAAGTAGGCTTTCTTTTATTGGTTAGGATGTACTCTTTAATCAAATTGCTACTGTTTTAGCAATTCATTAATTCAATTAGTGTGGATAGAAAAATTCGGGAGTCAAATAGTTTTTCAAGTCGCTATGCATAAGCATATTGAAACATATTTTGCAAACATGATTGCTAAACTCCTACCCAGGGAATTATTAATATATCCTAAGCAGCTGCTATTTCTTTTTTAAGGAAAGTGTTAAAATAAAATTTGACATCGTGAAAGCCACATAATCCAATCCCGTAAGGTTGATAAAGGCATGAAAATGAGTCACTAATGCCCAAATTTATAGATTATTAAAAGAGATATGAATATGTATGTTGAAATTCTAAATATATTTTCAAAATTTCAAACACTTAAAATATCCTGAAAGCTGTCAATAAAAACTTTTATAATAAGTTCACTTGATAAAATATTTTATAAGGTTGACAATTTGACTTCCACTAAGCTTTTCACTGTGATTTCAAAAATATGACATTGCATCATTGTTCAAACACTATAGAAAACTAAATAAACATTAAAACAGTCAATGTTAATTATTTTAAATCTAATACTTAAAATTCAAGAACACATAAAAATTTACCTCCATTTTATTTCTAATGTCCACATATTTGATTTGAAGTTATATTATTCTTTTATTAGTGATTTATTATAATTTTGTGATTCCCAATTTTTAAAAAACTTAGTACTAGAAATATACAACATGCATTGTTTGTGAGATTAGTCATAAAATGGGTATATCATCTGAATATTTAAAATTTTTGAGAAGTTATTTAACATGAAAATACCAGAGTATTTGCATTGCATGGTTTTAAAATTCCTTAGCTTTATCTTCAACTCATAATTATTTTATACACCTCCAATATTTATGATTCATATACTTTTCAATTGCCAGTCATGTTGACTAACAAAATTAATGACTTCCACTAAAAGATTTAGTATTTAGCCATTTTTTTAAGTTCTTTTTGAAACCATTTTTGTTAGTATTTTTTCCATTGCATGAAGAGTGTACCTTAATTTCTGCTTTCTTTCTCCCTGGTCACTCATTATTACCAAAGAAAATCACAAATATGTGCTGACAGATTTCACTATTAATTATAGTTTCCTAAACTCAGGCACCCTTTCACAGATTGTTCTGGTGTCTAATGTCGTGTAAAAAATTAATCAAACTAGTGGCTTAAACTGTTGACTATTCACAACTGGACAGTTTTTTTCTTGGGAGTACTCATACAGTTGCAGTCAAAGTCAGCTACAGGTAAAGTCACCTGAAGGTACGTCTCACTCGGCCTGTGCAAGATGCCTCTTCATTCGTAACTGCTTGGCCGGCTGTAATTGTTGCCGCTGACCAGAGACCAGCATGTCTGCCGACTTCTCTTCTTCCTCCCCCTTTTCTCTCCCTCCTTCTCTCCCTCTGTCTCCAATGTTATAATACTGAATTTCACTGACCATGTTTTAAATACGTAATTTGTTGCAAGTATAAGAAGAAAAGCCATGTTTTTTTTTCATATTATGTGAATAATTTAATGGGTTTATATCTGGGCTCTCAATTTTTAAAAATTGTTCTTCAGTTACCGTTGTCCCCCCTTTTTCCCCATTGTTCTCCCCTACCTCACCCCCACTCCCACAGTCAGTCCCCCCGTTTGCGCCCATGAGTCCTGTATTCATGTTCCTTCGCTTGCCCCTTCCCTCCTTTTCCCCATTATCTCCCTCTCCCTTCCATTCTGGTCACTGTCAGTTTGTTCTCAATTCTGTTTTATTGGCCAATATGTCAATTCTTATGCCAGTGCCATACTGTTTTAATTATGAAAGGATATTGAATTTAGTCAAATGTATTTTCTGCATCTATTGAGATTCTTAATTCTACTAATGTAGTGTATAAAATTGTTTGACTTGCATATATTGAACCATTTTTTTGTATCTCAGGAATGGCCATTGGTCATGGTATATAATCCTTTTAATGTGCTTTGGATTAATTTTGCTAATATTTTGTTAACAATTTTTAATCCATGTTCATCAGGTATATTGGTTTGTTGTTTATTCCACCTCCCCTTGGTTTTGTCCATGTGTCCTTTATAGTTGTTCCTGAAAACCCTTCGCACTTCCCTCTCCATTATCCCCTCCCATTTGATTTAGTATTTATCATATTTTCCAGTTAAGGAGTTATGTAATATTTTATCATTAATATTTTACAACAGTAAAGAAAAATATAACACTTGAAGAAATGCCCCAAGTATAGCAAAATCTTTTTCTCTCACCACTAAACTACAAGCACTATTTATGAAATTATGTTCTCTTATGATTTTTATTTTATTAATTTTGACTTTCCATGCAACACTTTAATTTGCATTTATATTTTAAACCTCTTAAATCATAAGTAGTCATTATATTTTATGTAATTTCTGTGAAGTCAATTCAAAATCATTTTTTACAGGTTTCACTCCTGTTATATTGTACAACTTAATTAAAACTTGTTACATAAATGAGTGAATACTGAGATTTTCCAATAGAAATCCATGGAGTTCTAATGTTTTGAAGAAAGCATGCATTGTTAACTGGAGAGAGGTGTGTCATTAAAAGGGAATTAAATTGTATAAAGACTTGTCTCCAAGCTTCTTACAACTATTGTATCAATAGAAACATAATCATTATATAATTATTTTTAAATTTAATGGGTAAATTCTGGGAAAGGTTCAGGAGAGTATATTATACATTTATTATTGTACACATTTTATAAAAACATGCTGGCTTAAAACACTAAGAATTGGCTTTTCTGCCTGGGCTGCCACTGTGGGGCCTGTGAAAAGGCTTGTGGGGAATCAGAGGAAAAAAGAAATAAACTAAGTAAATAAACAGGTGCTGCAATTTGCCCCTGATTGTGTTCACCCTGTAGAATAGGGAACCATGGGTGTTGCCAATTTTGAGCAGTTTCTTCGGGAGAGAATCAAAGAGAATGGGAAAGCTGGAAATCTCGGTGAAGGGGCTGTAAAAATTGAAAGGAGCAAGAACAAGATGACTGTAACTTCTGAGATGGCTTTTACCAAAAAGTACTTAAAACACGTCACCAAAAATATTTGAGGAAAGTAACCTACATTATTGGTTGTGCATAGAAGTTAACAGCAGAATTTTGAGTTATGTTACTTTGAGATGAACCAGGATAGAGAACAGAACAAAGATGAGGATTAAAACTCATTTGTCTGGGATATTTCGTATGACATCTTGTATAAAACTCGGGAACAGCAACAACAAAACCCCAAAGCAGCACTAATTATTTATTGTCTTACAGAGTTCCTGTGGGTTGGGAGTTTTTAGTGTTGGATTCCCGGGAAGTTCAGGGCAGGGTTCTCCAGGAGACTGCAGTAGATATATGCTGGACTTCAGTCTTCTTAAGGCATGTATGCACCTGGAGAAATAATTTCCAGAGAAGTCACACGAGAGTAACTTTACCTCCTGGGCATATTGGTGGTGACAGCGCAGAGCTTTATCTCTTCTTTATGTGCCCTTTTTATGGGCTAATTGAGAATCATCTCAGCATGGAAGCTTGCAGTCACTAGAGCCAGGGATTCAAGCAGCCGAGCTGGAAGTTTCAATGATTTAATGACCTAGCCTTCTGTGACACTGATCACACGGGGACGGTCAGCAGTGATGCAGTGCAGAAGACCACACAGTGGCACCGCCAGCTAAGGCAGTCTTTACTGGAACCATTTGGGCGGCCGGCTAGTTTAATAGCTTAATGTTGCCATCCCACATTCTTTTGCCAGATTTTCAAGGTTTAGTTTTCAATTCTGACTTTGATTGTGTGACTTTCAACAGCATACTTAACATGTTTGCCTCGATTTTTTAATATTTAAAACAAATATGAAGTAAGTCATATAGCATTATTATGAAGATTTAATGAGTTAATATTTGAAAGGTATTTTAAAAGAGTCCCAGATACAGTAATTTTTCTGTATATGCTTCATATTACCATTTCTAAGTTTATAATAATATCAAAAGTAAGCAATTTTTATGTGCTTTTTTAGAAGAATAAGCACAAAACTTGCCTGGACTTTTCACATTCACATACTGCTGGTCATCAACATAACTGTTGATTGAGTGTAAAGAAGGCTAAGAAATAGACTGTGATAAATAAGAGTAAAATACAGTGAAATGAATGAAATAATGGACACCATTTTATAGATAAAACATTAAGACAAATTAAAAAATTAAAACTCATAATATTATCCCTGACTTACCAACTTTGTATATTAAGCAAAACAAAAAACAACTGAACTAACAAGCAAAGTGGAGACAGACTCACAGACAGAGCAGATTGACAGCTCTGGGAGGTGGGATGGAGGGATCAAGAAAAAAAAAAAAGGACTCATGGACATGGACCACAGTGGGTGATGGCAGGGATGGAGCAGGGTGGGTGCAGGTGGAAGAGGGTATAAAGGAATAAACGGTCATGGAAAAGTACAATAAAAATACACTATTAAATAAAAATTAAGAAAATATTATATGATTACATTAATTAAAAACTTTAAAACTATATTTAGAGAGGCAATTATGTTATATAACTGATACTGTATTTTTCATATCAATATATGTATTACCACCCTTGGTGTACAACATACATTATATATCATGAAAAAGATGTATTAATCAAAATATTCAAACAGATCTGAACATGATTGAAAATATAAAATGAACAATTCATAAAACAAACCAAAGCAAAGCAAAAGTTGCATTTTAAGTTTAACATTTGTTTTGAATTTCAGGTGAGGAAAGATGGAATGGCATTTTGAAATAGTTTCTTGCTCATGCCTGAGATCATTTCCTGACAAAATGAAAATGGGCTATAAACTAAAAGTACTCTCTACAGATTATGTTAAATGCAGGTGTCTGCCAAGAATAACAATGTTAAATGAAACACTTCTTCAAACAGATCCGACTGTCATCAGTTTCCTTTGCTATTCATCTTAATTTGCTGGTAAATTGGTTTAGCAGAAATCATATAATTTCATAAATATTTGTAGCAATAAAAAGGTTAGAGATAATACAAGCTATTACACGAGTGTACCTCATAAAAACGAGTGGGGGTATTTAAAACAGATATGCTGAACGACAGCAAAATTTGCATCCCTTTGCAGTTTATAAGCGAAGAGAACCAATGACCCCAAGGAAAAGCGAATTCCTCATTCCAGCCATAATCCGTTATCTTTTACGTCGTGAAATTTTGTATGTCAACATGTATCAACATCTATATCCTGAATTATACTTACCCTCTGTAAATCATACGATTCACAGGTAAAAACATTGCAAATGTACCAAGAAATCGTTTTAATGATTAAAAACAAAAGTGACAACTCTTGCACAAACACATACACACAATCCGCAATCTGTAGTTTTTGGTTTCCAGAGTGGTCTCTGCTTAAAACTGTCCTGAGGAATATAAAAAGTGGTTTAAGTCAACACCATGTTTTTCCAAAAACACATAGCCTTTTTTCAAATCCATTTGCATTTTTACTACTTTGTCCAATTCCAGCCCCCGTTCTTCAGCATGCATCTATGTTTCTAGTTATGGAAGGCTTGTGCTTTCTAATATGTAAGACTTTTTCTAGCAAGGACCTTCATTCACAGAGGGTAGTCAATACGTGCTTATCGAATGAGTAGACGTTGGGCTCCATAAAAGAACGACCCCATTAGCATTGCCATCTTAAATCATTGAAAAGTATAGTGCATGACCTGCATATTTGGAATAAACTGGTGCTTATAAACTAACGCATCCATTTCATAGTGCCTTATCTTATAAAGAAGATTGTATTTTAATAGAAAATCTGCCATGCACAATCAGATATGTAATTTTTTCCTGTCAGTCATCCAACTGGTTTATATTTAAATAAGTCATATAACATCAAAATATAAATACTATGGAGTACAAGTAACTAAAATAGAAATATGTATTTAATAATGAATGCTCTTTTTTCCAAAAAGTATTTAAAAAATATTATGTTGACAAGAGGCAACACTTAATATTATTACATTACACGTGCTCAGCAATACCTGAAGTACAGATTTAGAATATATAGCTGTATTCTGTATTATAAGAAACTTCATAGAGCATTATTACTGTTTATTGTTTTAATTGGTGGATTAATAGGATACACCATGCTATCTCAAATATAATCAAGTTATTTGAAAATATATTACTGTTTTCTTATTTTGATTCATAATTTACATTTTATAGGATCTCATGAGGCAATTAAACAGGATGTATCTCACAAAATGATCTTATGCTGTGATCATTGTTGATCAAATAAGTAACAGATGATGTTTTGATCTATGCTATACACATGCATGTAGATGACATGTATATGTACACACATGCACACACATGCATAATATAAATTATTTTATTTTTATTTTTATTTTTTGAAACATCTATTTTTTACTTTTATTGTTTTACATGGCATAGATTACTTTATATTGATCATGTTCCAGCTACTGGTAAAATGTAAGGATTGAACATGTATAAAATACATAAGAAGTGATAATCTTTGTCATGAAATATTCTACACTAAAATTTAAAAATAAAGAAAATAGGTGTACATTTGAAGATTTTCAAAGTGAGTAGAGTATTTAGTAGTTATTTAACCATAGTGATCTTATGATTTGATTTATACCTTGAATGTAAATAATTTTTGTAATTTATTGGGTGTTGAATGCTGACTGTCTACTCAAGGCTTCCAATGTATATGTCAATATGTTAGGCATAAATAACTGATTTTATTGTATTTTATTATATATTAGATTAAAAGTAGGTCCAATTGAAATATTATAAAAGTAGAAATTAGACTATAAAGAAACAAATTGATAATGAGAAAACATCAACTGAGAAAACCAACTCTCAGCAAATAATTCACAGAATTGTGCGAATCCAGATGCTGAGTTAACTGGGTGTTGATTATTTTTCTGAACACGGATAATAAGCCCACAAAAAGCATAACCCACTGCAGCTTTCAGGAACAGGTTGGTATCAGTGAAAGCATAACCACGCTAGAGTTATGTTTCTTTCTTTCACAGTATAAGCTAGAAAAGAGAAGACTATTTTTAGAAGATTGTATCCAAAGTTCTTTTATCTAATAATAGGCTATCTGTAGTAGAAAAAGTTCCCATATACCATCCATAATTCTTGAGTCAGCAAAACTGAAACTTGCAGTATGATAAAAATTTCAAAGATATGAAACATGTTTAAGGGAAATCCTTAAGTAATTGATAACCTCCATGGAAATAGCATCAGATCCATATAAAAATATAGTGAAAATCTATTATATACTTCTTTTACCAGGTACTGTTTTGTGTCTTTAACATTTTATATATTACATATAGTAATTTATATTACTATATATTACATATATATGACAGTTATGCAAACAAGATGTTATTACTAGTTTTATATATAATATATAACAAATATTATACAAGCAAAATATATAACAAGTATTGTAGAACCAAAACATTATTACTAGTTTTCAAAAGAGAATAACAGCTTAAGAAATGAAATATTTTCCTATGACACAGGGCACATAGTTCATAAGGAAGGTAATCTAGTTATTAAACCATTCACTTTGCCTTTACAGACTGAAATTTTCACACTGGTCAATAAGTCCTGCCAACATTGAAATCTATGTGCATTATAAAACACAGTGAGTAAAAATAGGAAAGATCAATGAATCTAGGAATGTTATTAATAATTTAATCATGATAAAATATAATTCAATCTATAAGATAATGACTAATTTTCTTATATATTAAAATTATAAGGGAAATCACAGAAAATTAAGTATAACCTGACATCTGAATTATTAAAGAAAATTATCAATTTTTCTTTGCAAATTAAACATCACTGTTGTAAGAATGAAACCATAAGAATTTTGCACCTTAGTAGAGAAAGGTGTGCATTGGTTTATAAATGCAGGTAGTATACACGTAAACATTTAAAGGTAGACAGTAGTTCAATAACTATAATGGATACACAAAGCAAATGATTGCCATTAAAATAAATCAATCATTCATCACAGTTAAGACAACTAGGTTGAATCATTTCAGTAATAACAATAGCACATTGTGTCATTCACTGTTCTAAGAATTTTGCAAACATTAAACCACTAGAGATCCACAATAAATTCCTAAGTTGATTTTTTTTGTTACACTGACTTTGCAGGCTATTTATCTGAGGCCAAAAAAAGTTATATAGTGTGCTCATCTCCAGAGGAAAAGAATCATAAATCAATCTGCTTATTCAGTGAACATCCCTTGTCACTACTGCTTCTCAATTAGGAGACAGAATCTAGCAACGTTTTAAGCAACTCCACTCAAATAAGCATCTTCATGATTTCACATGCGGTAAGGTTTATTGCATAAACCAAAAGCACTAACTGTAAAAATCATTCACACTTAGATTAAAGTAAAATACAAACCTTTCTGATATTAAAAAAATACCATTTTCACCCTGTTTACAAAAAACATTAAACATGGAGAAGCTGTATAGTAAGTATGAGTTTGAGTGAAGCTAAGAACACTCATTCCAGGGCCAGGTGTAAGGACAGAAACCTGAAGCCAAATTGAAAGGGAGAGAAACCTGCCTAACAAGTGGGAAGCTATTCTAAACAAGGAAACTGACCGGTTCAATCTGCTGTGTATTCTAGGAGGGCTAGTTAGAAGTGCAGCAACACAGAGCCGCTAAATCCAGGATTGCCAAATATGTATATAACATTGTTTCCTTTGGCACTGACACAAAGAGGGCGATAAGAAAAGTGGCAATTACCCTTAGATGTGCCTCTGCACCTCAACCTAGTTTTTATAAATAGGATTAACGTTGAAATTCCTTCTTAATCCAAACGAACTTCAATGGCTTGAAAATTCCCAGAACCTTAAGGATGCTTAATTCAGGGGGAAAAATTGCTATGTATGATTGAACACCAAAGGGGTCAATATTTCTGCACAGAAAAGAGGAAATGCAGACAGACGAGATATTCATAGATTCACCATTGTCAAAACTCAGAGCTTTTCCTTAGCTTCAGGACTATTTCTGTTCTGTTTTATGGACCAAAAAATGGGCCCATCCTGAGAAATGGATGTTCTCCATTGCTTGAAATGATACAGGAACTACTATAAAGGACACATGGACAAAACCAAGGGGGAGGGTGGAGGTGGGGGAGGGAGGTGGGTTCAGCTGGGGTGGGGTGGAGGGATGGGGAGAAAAGGCATACAACTGTAATTGAACAACAACAAAAATTTAAAAAATAAAATAAAATAAAACACACACACACAAAAATAAAAAAATAAAACCCACAAAAGTGATACGTTAGGATGTAGAATGTCACACTGAAGATTATTTAATGATCCTTCATATTCTTCTGGAGAAATGAAAAAGTTTTTAAATTACAAGAATATGATAACTGCATAATTCTGTGGATGTACTACATCCCACTGAACTGCCCACTTTAAAATGGGTTGTCGTATGTCATGTGAATTTTACCTCAGTTAAAAACAACCCAAGGTGGTTAAAAAATAAGTAATCATTTCGTTTTCCTTAAAATTTCAATGTTAAGCTAACAGAACAATACGAATATGAATGCTTTCATTTAAATATGGTTTCTAAAACATATCATTTTCATCAGAAAAACACACAATTATTATTTGAGTTCTAGAAGGCAATCCAGTCATTTTCTCCTACCCAGTATCTTTAATAAGATGCATTATTCTTTCAAAAATCTAATCTATGAGGTTAAAGCAAAAAGGAAAATATCTCTAATGAAAATTGCATTTTTATTTCTGCTTCTCAGACACTTTAGTCATTCAGCGTGTATTGTTGCTGGACTTCAAAATCATCTGTGGGCAAAATAGCTCTAATTAGCTCCACATTAAGCACTGAACTGACAGGCAAATATTCTCAAAAGGGACCTAAATTAGCACTAATTTAAATCACCTCTATTATAAAAGGCTTTCTTTAGCAGATCTGAAAAGTTTATATAAGATTTTCTACTGGACTATTTAAATGACAATCTCTTATCTCAATAGGGTATTATTAGACTAACAGGAACAAATGGCAAATTAAGGAGCTTGCAAATGCATACTTACATGTGAATTTTTACACACACACACTTAGACAGAACAAATGATACTTTAAAGCTATCTAATTAAGATGGAGATGGCAAATATGATGAAAAAATAAATAAATCAAGATGGACATTTTAGTGTTCCAAAGGAAGTAGAAATTTGTTCAACAGTTCTCCATGTACAATCCATGTATGAGAAACATCTTTCTATCACACAGTAAACTCGCCTTGATAAACAATTAACAGTTTAATTACCAGAAACTAAACACATTTTGTACTAATGGCATTCATAACTTTAAAAATAGTATTATACAAAGAAACTGAAAAATAGCTGTTATGTATATAGACATCACGTATATAGAAAGCCATTTTGCATCTATGCAAAATGAACTCTCATAGATGCAACTCTCATTTGGCATCTACGAATAATGAACTCACATTATTAAAGTTCCGAAGCATTAAAATATTAAAAATAACATTTAATAAGTCAACAGTAAAAGTAAATACATTTAGACATTTAATCTGTAAGTTTCCCATTACACATAAACTAATAACAAAGAAATTAGATGGTGCCATTTATACCATTCCAGCTTTTGATTACAAGATTGGAGACATATGAAGCACATGCAATTTATCTTAAAGCATTGATTATGGTTAAACTAATAGTGATTTCTGTAAAACTTTAAGGAAACGACAACATAACCAAATTAATTAGATATAATTCCTCCTAAAATGTTGCTGACAATATGTAATAATTAATGTAGAAGTTCAGAAGAGGTGGAAAATATCTGAAAATATCTAAACAATACCCATCACCTTCAATACTAGCACCCTGAACCAACACGCAATCATTTTTATCCTATAACTTTGTAATGATCCTCTTAGTGTAAGTCTTCCTCTGGGTTGCTCCCCTTTTATTTCTCAATGCAGTTGCTATTATACTCCTCTTAAAATTTAAGGCAGATCATATCTCTGCTGTGTTATAATTATACACTGTCTTCCCATCTCACATCATGCTGTAGTTATTAGAGTGAACTAAAAACTACACAACAAATTTGGTTCCATGCTATTTCCTCTTTCAATGAATTTATCTTCTATTTGACTTCCCTCATTGACATGACTCCTTCCAAAGTGTAGTCTAGTGTGACAGGGAGATTGTTGCTGGGACAATAGAAAGTTGATTTGACAATAGTGTAGAATGGGAGACTACAATGACGCCATTTTCATGAAATATAAGGTGCTCAGTTTTTCATGTGTTCAATTTAAGGAAATCTAAATCTTTACATGGAAATACTGGGTTTGCATATATATACCAAGTAATAAATAGTTTGGGGCTAAGTTTATCATATTGGAGGACAACGAATGTGTCCTTGCACATTCTTATGTTTACTGTCCACTCCTCACGCTGTGCCTTATGTTGTCAGGAAGCTCTAGAAGGCAGCCGCTGAAACTACGGATCCTTTTGCCAAGACAGTATCTCCAAAGCAAAGCCTCATCCTACAAAGATTTACATGGAACACATCCAACTCAAGGAATTTCAAGATGCAGGGAGGCGTTTCCATCGTTGCTCCTTTTAATTCACTACCCGAACGTCTACAGAAAACAGAAGAGCATGATACCATTAATCATTGGAGAGACAAAAATGCTGCTGTACCAGATGTTCTATTTTATCTGCACCAGATCAATACTGCCTCTGCCATCTAGCTCTTAGTTTGGTGAGTGTTTTTTCCTTCATATCCTTTAACAAGAAGGGTTAAAACAACATCTTTGGAAGGCAAATTCAGTAGTGCATCTTCAGTGCCCTGTTGCAGAACCCTGCCTGTTCTGCTGTTCTGGGGCCTAATATATTCTGTAGGGTTCTTACTCGTACTGATATTCTGTGTTAATGATGTTATGCTATTTTTGATCTGATGAGTGGAAAGTGGCGAGAACTCAGAATTCTCCAGTAAAACACCATGCTTGCCAGTGTGTTAAGATGATTTCTCAGATGTTTACAAGGATTAAAAATTAGTGAAGATTTCAATAGGTATAGGATTTTGAATAAACTCAAATGTCTTTTCTAATTTAAAGGTCCTTCTACTCCTTAAAAAAACTGACTTTTACCACTGAGAATTAGGTATTTGATTTACCTCTTTTGATTTTGGAGGCAGTGTATACCATACATGGGGCTACTATCCTAACCTGTTTAATAAGTGACTGAAAACCCTGCTAGTTCAGAATGTGGCCCAAAGCAAGGAAGTTCTCTTCAATAAGAAGAGGCTTCAGAACATGCTGCTTTGCTTCAGGACCATGCACCCAGCAGAACTCAGGTGAGATACATGTATGTTGTTGATATGCAAGCTCTGTGACAGACCATTAGGAGAGTAGTTTCTCAGGTTCCTAGTGTGCTGCAACAAGCCCATGATCTCTTGGAACAAAAAAACAAACAAACAAAACAAACAACAAAAGAAACACAAACAAAAGTCTTCCTCTTTAGCAAGTGCCCCTAGGGTGACAATGGTAGAGAATATGTATTTGACAATAGGACACATACAGACTGTGTAAACACAGCTTCCCACTTTGGCTCTGGGTTTTACTGAATCCACTGACTCGTAATTTTAGGAAACCATTGTGAAAATCCACTATACCATGGAAGTGGTACATTTGAAACAAACTGTAAGCAGATATAGAAAAATGAAGTTCATATTCCAAGATCATTTTTCCCCCACAATCTGTTCTTCAACTCTCATCTGTGTTTTTATGACATATTCTCCATGGCCCACTGAGGCAGAGGAAAAGACTTGGGCCTCGCTTACATATAGATTGTCCAATATAATAATGGTGACCCAAAGTAGATTGCACCTACCTTCTACTCCATTCAAGCTAAGCTATTGAAGCATTGTGGGAAAAAATATTGTGGTGGGCAGAGCCATTCACTCATTTTCCCACTCAACCTGGATGGAGAAGTGGATGCTAATGAATGCTTTAATGCTAGAGGGGGGATGATGCCTTGGCCTGTAATACATGGACTTCAATAGCATAACCCTGGGATATTGGGGAAAGGAACTTGGGAAGAGGTGTGAGTACACCAATGAGAATGACAAAAACTTGCAATCTTTGTATCTCACATGAATGGCCACCAAAGGCCATCACATAGGGAATGCTATCACGTGGACAGTATGAGTGATGCAGTGAAGTTAGCCAGCCTCCTCCCCATATCCCACATATCTGCACAGTAGGTAAATGGAGAGATTGGCTGTATCAGCCGTGGTGGTTGCAATACATTTTCTTAACGTGGGCTCTGTCTCATGCAGACTTATTTAACAGGGCCACTACTAAATACCCAATGTATCAGCAGTGCTATTCCTGAGCCCTAAGCTTGACACTTACAGGGTAATAGATCAGAAAACCTTTTTAAGCAACATAATCTGAGAGTCAACAGAATGCCTTATCCAGAGCAAAAGGCCAATTTTATCACAATTAGGCCGTTAAGTGGATTTACCACATACCACATTGCTGAAGGGCCGCAGGACTTTTAGACCTAGGCCTGCCTAATGACAAATTAAAGAGAACCCACGTTGCAAAATTCACATGCTGTCCTACAAATTCCACTGTATGTCTTTAAGTATCAGTCAATATCTAGCGTCATGTTTCAAGTGCCACAATATGTAAGAGGTGCAGAAGTCAAGGAACTGAAGGAAGTTTGGTTCCTTTCATTCACCACTATACCCAGGGACCTACATATGAAAATTTTGCTCTCCATCCTAAAAACCTAATAGAGGACCTTGGCGGGTTATATTTTTTCATCCCTTGAGGAATGCGTGGCGTTTCTGTCCATGGAAAAAATGACTTTACTGATATGGAAGTTAAACTGTAATGCTAAACTGGGAACTTTGGATTCCTCATGCCATTGGGTATATTAGTGTGATGACACCAAAAATGGACTGATTTCCATGAAAAGCTGGACTAGCTGCTAAATAATGGACAGGGCGAGATTATATATGAAGCTGAGGGGATTTTGGGGGGTGTGTGTCTTGGTGCTTTTATGTTGTTCTAAGAATGAATAATGAATTCCAGCCTTCACTGCCTGAGAGCACTGGAGCTTCAAAGGCTCAGTGCCCACAGGCAAGCAAATAATAACATCTGAAATGCTACCTAAGTGTAAGGAAGATCTAAATTTATGGTTGAGTAGGGAGATGATGAGTATCGATTGCAAGTTTAGGGTTCAGCAGCTGGCCGTAGCCTGGGTTGTTCTCTCACCTTAACTATTTTTAAGGTACTCCAATCGTCCACCTCCTTGAAAGACTGAATTTTCACTTACCCTATCATGAATTACGTGTGTACATTTTACTCTCATAGTATTAGAAGAAAGCTGATATCTGTAAGAGATTGCTAATTGATCTGAGGGATAGGCTGCATTTCAATCAGAATTCTCCCCTGATTAATTTGGCCCCTCCAGTCTCTTCATCTTACTCGTTGAAAATCATCCCCTGCAGCCGTCATGCTGTAATTTCTGATCTTTAGCTTCACTCAGAATACCCTCGGGTGAAGGAGTGCATCTCTGTTCTGCCTTGCAGAACTTAGCCAGAGCTTCAGCAGCCATGGTTTCTGAGCCCAGCTAGAACCAAGAACCTTTGCTTTGGGATCAGAATACTTATCATATCTCAGGTGAGCAACAAGGTTACCCCAGGGGGATACTTGATAATCCCATTAGCCTAGCCTAAGAGTACAGGGCAGTTAGCACTTCTTGGGCAAACACTGACCAAATGATTTTTTAAATAAAATAGGAAAAAGTAGCCAGGGAATACATTTCTCTGTCTCTCTCACTCTCACCATCAGATGATTCAGAATGGGTAAAGAAGTAGCTGTCGCTCAAGTCACCCGAGAGGGTAACCATCCAGTTACCGTTGCAGTTTATAATACATAATGGCTTTGATTTTTGTCTCCATCAGAAAAAGATTACAGAGTCCTGTTATTTTGGTTTTACTGGACTAAGGTCAAAGAGTGGCCTGGTCTGATGTTGGTGACTTGGGAAACTATTTATGTGCATTTATTAGGTGACCACCATTGCTTAGTGATAAGTGCCAGGACAGCCCCTCACAACAAGTTCTTACCATCGACAACAGGCCAGCTCCCAATGATCTCTTCCTCACAGCAGTAAGAGTCACTTATTGACACCCCTTGAGTCTGTGGGTTAGCAGACACATTATGGAACATTTACTTTGCCTTATTTGGTTCCTTGATAAAATGGTAATGAAAATGGTTTATCTTTTGTAGAGTTGGTATGAATTAAATAATTTGTTACATGTAAATATTTTTATGTAATCCATGTAACAGAACAGACACTCAGTGTTAGCTGCCATATTAGAGGTTTTAAAATATCAATCCTGTTATTTGTAATTCTGGACATATAAGTTTACTTGTCAGTCCTCTATTGAGCCCTAGAATGTCATAAAAACTCATTTCAATTCATGTCTGATAAAGAGTCTGAGTGAGGGGCATTTAACTTTTCCATGTCAAGTTAAATCAGCATCTTTCAGTATAAGAAATAGTCCATTTTAGGCCATGGCTAGGTAGGTCAGTAGGTTAGAATATCATCCCGATACAGCAAGGGTGTGGGTTGGATTCCCAGTCAGAGCCCATACACGAATCAACCAATGAATGTATAAATAAGTTGAACAACAAATCAATGTTTCTCTCTCCCCCTTCCTCAATAAATAAATTAAAAAAAATTAAAATAGTCTATCCTGTGTAGCTTATCAGTTATTTCATGGTTTTAACTCAGTCAGTTCGAAGTTTATTTCCTTTAAAAGGCAATTATCCTTTTTATCCCTTTCTTCCTTCCCAGTCTGATGTGCGAATAGAAGAAACATTATATAACACCAGGAGGCAAAATAGTGGTGTGGTCTTAATTGGTTCCAGAGAGGGGCTTCGCCCAAACTTATCAGTGGGTTTTGTTCTCTGTACATCAGCCTCACCTGTTGGTTTTATCAGTGCCACACATCTTTTGGGTGTGTGCTGGTAAATGTCAGGTATTTCCTGCGTTCCTTTATGGTCCTAGAAACCAATCTTTAAAATTCTGTAACACCTTTGTTTCCTTCCTAGAGCTGTGCACATCTGTCAGCTATCAGTACCTCTCCTAGCCTCTGCTTCTTAAGAACAAACTAAAGACTATAGAAGTAGTAATGTAGGACTTCCTTTTGCCTAAGTACACTACACCTTTTCTAACTTCTAAAGTGGCAACCTGATATTAATGCATGACAATTTGAGAAGCTCTTTGTCCTTCAAGTTCCAAATGGGAAGGCCATTGGTTCCTGTTGACTTGTCCTCAAACCTACTACAAGGGCGCCTTTTCTATTAAACTAAACTTTCAATCTTTGTAGGTTTCCACACAAGAAGAATAAGGACCAATTTCCATTAAATATACTTACACTTATATTTTTATTTTTTAATACATATAATTCCAGAAAAAAATCAATGCACTTCATATTGGAAGTATATAGTTATGTTGCCAAATCCTGTGTTTTACCTACTGATAGCATTTTATTTCAGAAAAAGATCTAAACTTTCCCAAATTACTTATCTACATTCACCCTTGTAATCCTCCTATGATTTTGAATTTTACAATGTGCCAAGTTCTTGTCTAGTGATTAGGAATACAAAAATAATAACACAATATTATACTCGCAAAGACCACAAAATTTAGTGAGGTAAACACAGTTTAGCTTTCCTTGTAATCAATGATACTTAGAAATAAAGTGAACTATGCTTTCCTGTATGCAAAACATGATAATGTTTTAAATTACATTTGGTGACTACATTTCATATTGTTTCCCTTGAAATAAAATGATACATAAATATATCAAATGCAACATTTATGGTTTGTGTTCATTCAAAATAAAATCGTAACTTATTTTAGCAAGAATGTTTGATGGAACTTCCAAGGAGAAATGTTAATGCATTCAAATATATTCAATTATTTCCTAATAGTAAGATATAAATGTATATCACATGCAGATTATTTCAAAGAATAGAATTTCTCATTTTAGCTAATTTGTTTGATTCAATTGGCCACTATAAAAATTAATTATGTTTAAACTCTATAGCCTATTTCTAATATAACGTAGTCCAAATTTTGTGTCACAGAGAACATAAATACAGCTTAGAGTTTTATACCCTAAACTTGATATGTTTAATAAGCTGGAGAAATAGTCAAAGTATCAAATAAGAGAAAGAAATGGACATTATTTTTATCATATTATCTTGTTTGACCTTTGTTTTTCTTTTCTGTGCTGCCAGAATTTCTTATGGTTTGTCATATTTTATCTAGGTTCAGATATGTAATTTTATATTTTCTCTTCTTTATCATAATTAGCATTCATAGCTTTACCTTCTGCTCGGTACATCTCACCAGCTTGATGTATTTGTGAGCATTCAGTTAGAGTAACTTATTTCCACATTTCAAAAGATTACTTATTTTTAAGCTTAGAAAAGCACACAATTTAACATATAAATAATTAATGCTAATTTTTGATTTCCAGGTTACTTTTAAGTTTTTACTCTCAAATTCAAAAGAAAAAAAAAGACAGGCATATATTAATACACATTAATATTAATGCATTAATATTAATCTGCCTGTAATTT
The DNA here is from genome assembly GCF_022682495.2 of Desmodus rotundus. Lineage (NCBI taxonomy): Eukaryota > Metazoa > Chordata > Mammalia > Chiroptera > Phyllostomidae > Desmodus > Desmodus rotundus. The sequence goes on along the minus strand of NC_071399.1, from coordinate 80,844,196 downwards.
TGAGTTCCAAAAAATATCATGATTTTACTTTTTCTTTATAAACTGACATGAAGTTAGATATGCCATATATATTTTTTTGAGTTGTCACTCACCTGATAGTTCCCAGCGAGCAAATATTTTTAAAACTAATTTGCCATCCTTAATGTTTAAAATGTGTTCAGTACAGTGTCTTTATTTCTTAATGTGAGATGAAATATATTTAATCCCTCTTAGAGCATGGTTAACAGGGTTTAAAATATAGAAATCTGAATATTTCAAAACTTGGAATATTTAATACCATTTTCAGTAGCTTTCAGTAGAAGTAACTTTTCATTTTTCTATTAGAAAAAATATATTGATCACTTTCAGTTCATGTGTGTATTATACTGGCACTAAAGTTATTTTTAGATTATTTTGGCACCAGTTCTTACTCCAACATATCTGAGATATTTTGAATGTACCATACTAATTTAAATTTTTTCATTAACTCGAATCATGTAAGTTACAGGGAATTGATGGAAAGAATGAGATATAACTCCTTATTTAACAAAATGTAGTGATTCTATGCACATTAGTGTAACTTTCATTAGAAAAAAATTGAATCCCAACATTCAGCCCATCATTTAGAACTAGACAGCATGTTAGCCGAAATACAAGCAGCCTCTGGTGAAGATGGATGGATGCATGGACGCATGGATGCATGGATGTGTGGGTAAATTAATAGACTGGTAGATCCATGATGTTCTTAAAAGGCATGTGGAATCTCTGAGCATACTAGTAATTGATGAAGAAATTGGTTTACGCCATTTTTTATTTATTTAGGTAGAATTGTACACTTTTATCAAATACACATATTTGTAAATAGTCACAAGATGCCAAAGCTTGCATGAAATAGAATAAGCTATTATTTCCAGAAATACCACATTTTGATTCATTACCCACATTTTCTTTCACTTCAGCCATCAATCGACTTGCCAGAAATCATCAATCTGTTTTGCTCCCATACTCTCAAGAATGGATTTTGAAAAATAAAATTATTCTTTGCACACTTTTCAATTATCATAAAACTGTGGTATAAGATCAAATATTTGCAAATAATTTGATTTTCACATATTTTACATGTAGGATATTTAATAAAATTTTATTTACTAATATCAATGTCTGTGGTAGATATCAAATAATTCCCATTACATAATTTTTAACATTTAGAAATGAAATATTTCAATGAGCCAATATTTCAATTCCACTTGTTCACAAAATTTTATACTAGCATATTTTATCTTCTATACATTATATCACTTTATAATATATGAAATATATTATAAATATATTATGTAGGCATCTGGAAGAAAATCATTAAACATCAAATATTAAACACAAATCCAAATGAAACACAATTACGATCTTCTTTTCATATGTTTGTGTGTATCTATGTATAGCTATATCAATATCTACATGAATGTATGCAATTATATCTCCAAGCTGTCATCATCTATTTCCACCATGATTATCCTTCCCTTGTCCTGCTTGGGCCTCCCTTCCCAAATGCTCTTGCATTCAGCTGAGCAGATGGTACGTGGCTGAGAGTCTCCAACGGCAACTCCAGGTTCCATCGCAGGTTCCATCTCAGCGCTTGAGCTTAGCCCACACATTTCCTGCACAGGCCGCAGCCAAAGACTGAAGGTAGCGAGGCTACCAAGGCTGGTTATTTCTGTCAAATGCAGAACTTCCCTGTCAGGCAGTATCTATCGAAAAGCTCCACATTGTGGTGGCCAACAGTTTGTCAACATAGTGATCTCAGGTTCTAGCTGCCCATCCTCTTCCCTCTCACATTTGGTTCTAATCTGCATTTCATTCAGAAAACTCCCCTGTGCAGTCTGGCTTCCTCTTCCTAGTTCCATCTCAGGCATTAACTACAATAACCTTTCTGAATGGCTAAGTTTATCTTGGGGTCTGCTACCAGAGTTACTGACCATCATATGTCAGTAATAAGCTCCCCATATGTCAATGTTTAATTCCAGTCATAACGTAGCACCACCTTGCAGTGTAAAAGTCTTATAATAGTTTGTTTTGAATTTTGATGCATGTGACAATACAAGTATAAGCTCATTTTTATTTTGTCATTTTTGTGTTTTTTAATTTATTTGGAATAGTATTACAGTTAGATTAGATTTTCAAAGATAATACAGAGTTCCTGTATATCTTTCACCAAGTTCCTCCTAAAGTTGACATTTTATATAAACTGGTACAATTATCAAAATTAAAAAATAAACAAAGCAATGCTAGTAAAGCAAAGACTTTATTAAAATTTAAAGTGGTTGTTAAAAGTTTTTCCATGTGCCATACTTTCTAAGTTCTATCATTAATCTAGGACATTAGGTTGCATTTAGTTCGCATGTCTCCTGAATCTTATAAAATTTGCAGCAGGTATTCAGTAGGTTTTTTACCAACCCTAACATTTTTGGAAGAGTACTGGACATGAATTTTGTAGCATGTCTCTGGTTTGGGGTCTTTCTGGTGATTTCCCATAATTACACTGGGCTAATAGATGTTTTAGAAGAGTATCACAAAGTACTCTTTTCCTTGTACAATACCAGCAAATACACGACATCAACAGGGCATCAAAGTTTTATATCTGCTAACTTTTTATGCAATTACAGTTGTCCTCATTTCCCCCCATTATTCTCCTTTGCCCCAGTACCTTCCCCCCTCCTCCCCTCTGGTTACTGTCAGTTTGTGCTTTATTTACATGTCTCCGGTTATATTTGTTAACTTTGATTACTGGGTTAAGGTCCTGCCTGACAGGTTTATCCACTGCAAGGTTTGAATTTTTGATTTCTCATACCTCTGTCTGTGGTTGTGAAGCAGGGTGCAGCCAAGAGGAGGGCCCCAAGAAGGGATTTGTAATGGGGTCCAGGACTCGGGGTGTCCAGGAAATATTAGAAAAATGTATGTAGGATGTCTTCACCCCCACAGGCCTGAGCCAAGGGGGATGGGACCCATGGAACAGGGCCATTCAGAGCTGTTTTGGGTAGCAAGAGCTTTGCAGCTAACCCCTGGCACAGTCATTTAACATATCTATAACCTTTAATTGGTTTCATGGATGTGTTAAGTAGCTGTGGACATGCTTTGAGCCAGGGGGATGGGACCAAATTCCACCCAGGATGGGACTGGGAAGTAACTCCCCCTGGTTACAGGGCCTGCGTGAGAGCGTGGAGATGATTGGCTCCATGCCATGGGGCCACACCTGCCCAGACTTACTATGGCAGCCCAGTAAAGCTGGAAGAATACAGGGATGCTGGCAGGTGTAGCTGACTGTAGGAGGAGTCAGAAATGGGGCTGCAAAGGAAGATGGGCACTGGGATTTAAACCTAGGCCCGGCAGCCATAGAGAGAGGGGACCACGCGGCTCCAAAGTAAATAAAGAGGGGACCACGCGGCTCCAAAGTAAATAGGGAGTAGACTACGCGGCTCTGAAGTAAATGGGGGAACCACGAGGCTCTGAAGCAAGTAGATAGATAGAGGTCCATGTGGTTCTGAAGTGGGGAAAAGGACCACGCGGTTCTGAAGGAAAGGAAGAGGACCACGAGGTTTTGGAGTGCTTCTTCTTGCCACGCGGCTTAGGCAGCAGGAGAGACTTTGCAGCCATAGAAAAGGGGAGAAAGGACTCTTGCTGCTGGGCCATGAGAAGGTGCCGCATGGCTTTGGATTAACTGGAGATTGCAGCAGCCACACAGCTGATGGTGCTGGGAGCCTGAATCACGGACTTCTACTTCTTTTCCTGAGACACGGTACCCCAGACTGGGCACAGGGAGAGGGAAGGACTGTGCATCTGTGGATATTCTAGAGGACTTTAGTATCTTATTGAAGACATTAGGTCATTATTCTAAGTTTGTGTAACTTTTAAATAAACAATTCCTTTCCTTTTCACCAGTCTCTGGCATTGAGAGACGTCTTTCCTCTGGCGGCGGGCATTGCGAACCTAGCAGGTGGGCGTGGGGGAAGGAACCTCCAGAGACAGAAAGGGGGAATCCTTTCTGTAATAATTTATCGTGAACCACCCCCTCCCTCTGCTCTGTAACAGTTGGAGTTAGAGGAGTGCTAATCTAATAAAATGAGATAGGCACTGTTTCCTGCTCCTGCGTTTATTTTTAGAGAAGATATTGTGGAATAGTTATTATTTCTTGCTTACTTGGTTAGTAGATGATGGCTTTTGTCCCTAAGGAGGGAGAGGGGATGTGAGGTCTGACCGGAGCACCTGCACTGGTTTTTCCCGCATCCCAGCCAGCACCAGGCAAAGCCGTCTGGAGTTTCTCCCCGTTCTTCCTCGTGGGCGGTTCATGGAGTCTTGGTGGGCAAACCTGTACTATTGCACAACCCTCCTCTCATGTCTGCAGTCTGAAGACTCTTCTCACCCTTACTCTCCTCAGTGGTTTGCCTTTAACAATTTTTTAAATGCATACTATCAGTTTCTTCTTGCCTGCTTAGACGACATTTAGGAGGTTAGGTCCCAGGTAAGTAAATACAGGACCCTCTTTCTCTCTGCAGACATCTGTCTCTCCACACACGTTTGAGTAGTTTGCTCTGACACCTCAGCTCAAGCTAGTCTTTGATAGGTCCAAGAAAAGTCGTTAGTGCGCTGTTTTTCCAACTTCGTTTTTGTTGTGAGTGTGGCAGTGAAACTCTTTTCCATCAGCTATGCCTCTTTTTCAGCTTGGAAGTCATCTGGCCTCATTTTCTTTTTTGATATTACTATTTTATTTCTTTTCCTCCACTGCTTTTTCTCCATCATCTTCAATGGGAAGATTACTGAAATATTGAATAATTATTAGATTTCAAAAAGTAAAGCAATATAAACAATTTATATATGTATATAATCAAAGAACAACTTAATTTTTTACCCATTATACTTTTTACAATGCCGCTATAATTTTGTATAATACTATTAATACAAATATTATAAATGTAAGCAAATGAAATTTGTATTTAAAATAAAATAATATTATCCAATTTGAAAGAAAAGTCCAGTATGAACAAATTTGTGCTTATATTTAAATTTGAATTACTTGATAAGTGAATGAAACAGACTTCTGGATATAGGATCCCTTTATTTTTTATTTCATTTAGGAAAAATAATTTAGATTAAACAATATTTCTCTTGCAAGATTTTCATTACATTTTTTTCTTAAAATATGACTTCAAGGAAACCTGAAAACAAAACATGGATTTATTGTGTTCACATAGTAAAGCAGTTTCGTGTAGGTAACAAATGTGAATGATTTGAGGTGTTTATATTGTACCAAAGCTCTTAATGATTTACTATGATCACTTAGCAGTTCCCACAAAATCCATTAAACTAAATGATGAGTATTAACCACACAAAAAGAGACTAAGGCGCATGTACCCTTTATGTTCTAAAGCTGAGTTTAGGTTATATGATAAATGCTGTGTAGGATTCTTAGCGCACTTGTTAAGCTATCGGTAGACATTTATAATTAATGTTCAGTTATGTCATCACACCAAGAAGAAAATTGTATTTTAACTCACAGCAGTTAATCATTTCCAAAATTGGCTCATTGCATTGCTGTTTTGTTACTGAAATGAATTTAAAATGATGACACTTTTGGGAGTCTGTACTGAGTTCTTTGGAGCTCCAAGTAGCTTGTTAGAGTGACTTAAGTAGAAAATTCTTTCCTTCCCTCCTTCCTTCCTCTGTCCTTACTTTCCCTTCCTCTATTTGCTTAAACTGGAGAGGGATAATTAAATATATTAATGTTTCCTTTTAAATTTGAATTTCATTTAAGGTTTTAAGTGGAAACTAAGGAATATGCCAAGCATATTTACATATTTCTTTTTAGTTCTTCATTTCCAGATAAATCCATTATTTCTTACCTTTAAAATGAACTTTTAATTACATAAGTTACAGAGGAATGAATGTTCTTTAATCATAAAAGCATTGCATACGAGTCTGAACAGTTTCATATCCCACCCTTCTACCTAGACAGTTAAGAATGTTGGGTTTAACTTTAGAAATTTAACAATCCTGAGTGATAAATGTGTATTTGTCATTTGTTGGGTGTAAATTCATAGGATTGTATACCCACTGCTGTATTTATAGTTTAGTTATTTTATCTGATAATTTTGTAGGTCAATATTTTACCATAGTAATTAGCTCTTCAGTTTTGTTTAGTATTGAATTAAGTTCATTTTCTGAATTTTCATTTTTTTTATCCTCAACTGAGGACATATTTTTCATTGCCTTTTTTTTGAGAGGAAGAGAGATAGAGAAATATTGATATGAGAAACATCGGTTGGTTGCTTCTCATATGCACCTGGACTGGGGATCGAATCCTTAACCTATGTATCTGGAAACAAAGCCACCAACTTTTGGTTAAGGGATGATGTTCCACCTCCCTGAGCCACATCAGCCAGGGCTTATTTCATTTTTAATTTCAACAATTTTAGCTTTAATTCCAAAATCTCTGATTCCTTATTATTGTGTGACAGTCTCTAAATAATGGGCCCACGTCTTTCATTTACATCTCTGAGAAACAAACTAAATAAAGTTATTTCAAAGTTATTTCTGCATATACTCTTAATCTTCTTTTGCTTTAAGTAATTGTCTGGTTCTACTTTTTATATCTCATATAGGACAGTTAGCTTATTCAAGTGTTTGTTGATTATGGAATATGCACTGACTTGCTAGCTCAATTCATCTTTATGTACTTTCTTTGGTGAGACCAATCTCTGATGAAGAGCTTTTTGTTTGTTTGCTTGTTTGTTTCTTTGGACAGATATGAGGCAAATTTAGTGTGAGAAATCATTTAGCACTAAATCAGGTCATACACCAAAATCTAACTCTTAGCAGTAAATTCCATTTTCATATTGTGAGAAGCAATTTAGCATTAGACAAACACTATCCAATGTAGTATTTTGAACTATGTTGCTTCATGATCATTATAAAATATGCTTTAAATTTAAAGTTGCACCAGAACAAAACTTTGTTCTTTGTCTTATAACTGTGTATATATCAAATATATTTTTATAAAACAATTTAATAGTCACTTTTAATGAAATGATTTTTTGTTTTTTTTAAAAGCTATTACTATAGTTTAAGAAACATTGAAGTAAAGGAATACAGTTAGTTTGGGAGATGCCTAGCTAAAGTGGAAGAGACAACTGGGAAAACTACCCAGACACTGTGTAAATGGGGTTGGATGTTCCCAGTATTTGTCCCACGCTGTGCTGTACTCTCTTTGACACATTAATCATAAACTATAGTAATTGCCTGACTGTTTTTCTGACATCCTAATTAAAGTACTGGGACATGTACATATCTCTGTTTTTTACTATTTTACTTTCATAGCTGGCACATGGTAGTTGCTCAGAAAGTGTTATTGCATAAATTGCAGAAATATTTCATATTGATTTTTTAACTATGCAATCATTGTTAATTATTTTATATATGCTGAATATTGAACGATAGAAATATATTATTCCTGAGTTTAAATAATTCAGGGAGATAAGAGGTGCATATTAAATAACTTTATTATTATTACTTTTTTAAGCAGTAAATGAAGGATACATATTTACTTTTATGGCACCAAATCCAATCTGATGTAAAAACATAGTCTAGTAAGTCAAATAGCCTAATGAATAAACTGAAGTTTCCATAACACTGACTATATGTATAAACCACCTCAAGCTTAATGACAAGTTGCCACTGGCAAAATTTGTTGTTCGTAGTTCTGTCTCTTTGCCTCCTAAGACTACTTTGTTCTCACTGAGACTCCTCTTCACACTTCACTGCACAGGAGTAAGCTGCAGCTTCCCTGATATTGACAGCTCTATCGTATTGATTCAAATTGTGCTTCAACATGTCCTTGAAGGATTTCTTTACGACCATCTGTTGTACAACTGGTTTTCTTCAGTCTTTCGTACACAGGAATCTTATTATCATCAATTTTCCTTGCACAAATAAGTTTGCAGATCAAGATAAAATGAAAATAATTTAGATGTTCCACATCCATGAGTCCTCAATGACTGCATTGTTTGAAAACCTTTTTTTCCTAATAGAATGCTCTGTTAAGAACGGAGCTGATCCGTTCCAGATCGTGCAGACATTACAGAAGAAAAAGTATGGTCATATAATCATCATCATCATCACCACCACCACCACTACCAGAGCTATATTTGAGTAACATTTTACAAAATTATTATTTTTAGTTGTTAATGAAACTGCCTCTTTAGATTAAGTTAATCAGCTATGTAAGAGCTAATCTGGGACTAAAACCCAGGATATTTGAATCATGTTACCCTTAAATGCTGGTGACTATGGAGTTTAAAAAAGCCTGATATATGTGCTACTATTACTAAATTATTCCAATTGCAGTTAATTTTAAAATATTTTATATGATATGGAAGTACCTTGAAAATGTTTAAGATAAAACAACTCTTTTTACTTTATGATTCATGAATAATTCAGTAAATATTTGTTGAACAAATAAAAAATAGATGAATAAATAATGAATATACTTAGTGGAATTAATTAAGAATATATCACATAGAAAGAATTTGTATATTAACACATAGTACTTTAAAATTTTATAACCTTTAAATTAATATGTATTATTTTATTATGAAAACAATAAAGATATATCTAAACATGACTCTATCCCAAAATTGTTCTCAAGTATTGTAAGGGAATTACTAATGTAATGTTATATTTCATAGAGTGGAAAATTCTTACAGTTTTCAGAAGTTGAAGTTCATAAACTATAACATGTGAACTGCTTAGGAAACATATTCGTAGTCATTACTCAACCTCAGGTGACATGTAACAGATACTGAAATTGCAGTAGCATTTTGTAATGGAAAAGAAGAGGGAAGAGAAACTTTTACAGAAACTGGTGCACCAAAAGAAATCCAACCGAATGCAAACAGCCTGATGCTCACTGGCAGAAGACAGTGGGTTGCATCAGGCATATTTTTCGAAAGCATGTTACATGTTATTTCACTATGCTACAATTAATAGAGCATCTGAGAAATGTTGTACATTACAACTTGACTTAGCTGATTTTCTACCAGATTATTAAATACTAAGAATAATCAGCAGCACCTTGTCCATACTGTGTATATACCACAGGAATTGACATAAAAATATCAAAAGACATACCCAAAGGTGTAATCTTATTCCTCCACTATTCCTTTTAGAGGAAATTTTGGGTTTTCAGGAACTTTCACCATGGAACATTAGGAAAAGAAAACTAAATTCTGTCTAGTCATTTATTCATATTAATGTATTTCCCAGGAATATATTATGTTCAAGTAGGATATTGTAGACATTAACTACATTTATTTATCCCATAATTTTAGCTATAAAATATACTCTATATTATTATTCTATCAACATGAAAACTGGCAGAAGATTCTGAGTGTATATTGTACTTTTCCTTTTTTTGAGGGTTTGCAGTCAGGTATATGTGTTTTTACACATGTGATATAGGATGGGCTGTATTCTAAGGGTTGTCCGCAGAGTTTTGCCCTTGCACTTTACTCCCTTAAAATGCTGGTGGAGTTTGTGACTATGATAAAATGTCCCTTCATGATTTTGCTACTCTATATGACAAAAAAGGAGACTATCTAGGTGTGCCTAATGTAATCACACTAGTCCTTTAAAAAAAGAGTTTTCTGTTCATTTTGTTTTTCCCCTGCTAGCAGAAAAGAAAGAAATTTAAAGGCCTGGGCATGCTCTATCAAGCTTTGAAGACAAAGGGGACCACGTGCCCAGAAATGCAGCTATCTTCCAGACTATGAAGAGCAAGTGGGACCCTTACTGTTACAATTCCAGTTACTAAATTTTGCCAAGTTGAACGTCTGAGAAGTGGATACTTCCCCGGAGTCCACAGCAAAGATCATATTCTGGCTGACATGGGATGGCAGCCTTTTGAAACTCTATGCAGAGAGCTCGGCTGTGCTCATCAGGACTTCTGACCACAGAAATGTGAGCTGATAGGTGGGTATTGTTTTAAGGTGCTAACTTTGTAGTAACATGTTAAACAACATTAGGAAATTAACACATGGTGTTAGACATTTTTCCCCATTGAATTCCAAAAGGAAGTTCTTGGGTGGATATTTAGTCCGGAGGTATTTAGAATTATAACACTCAGAAGCACTTTGACTGTAAGACATTTTATGAAGTGAATTTTGTAGAAACATGAAGGCATAGCATTCAAATGCAATAAAAAATGCATGGAATGCTAAGATACACTGGTCAAATAAGTTTTTGATAGGTAAATGTGTGTCAGAATAAAACGTCACAGAATTGCGAATTGTATATGTAATGTATAGCTTTCAAACACGCTAGCCAAATTAAATAGCATAGCACTCTGGAAGCATTAACGAAGGCTGGGGAAAACGGTGATGGATGCCATGCTCTTTTGTTGGTCCTGTGTGGTTATACCATGTTGTTAGATGGGGGCCCATCTAAATGTTTTAAAACATAAGTAAATAAATAGATGGTGAAACAATGCTAATTATATGTTTTAGAAGTTTAGAAATGGTCACATCACACTATATTTTTTCTTTTTTTTGCTGAAGTAGTTTTTATTTTTTTATAGTTTTTATTGTTGTTCAAGTACAATTGTCTCCATTTTCACCCCGTCACTCTCCCCACACCCCAAGTGTCCCATCACACTATATTTTAAAGGGAGTATTAGTTTTCAAGGAAAACTGAAAGTGTACACATAATTCTTCATTTAATATTCATAGTATTTCATATATTTTAAATTATTACTCTTCTTATAACATCATAAGATGATATATAGATATAGATTTAGACACACACACAAATATGTATGTCTGGTGGGTGCTACATAAATAACAATATAGAAATACAATACATGTATACACATATTTGTTGTATATAATAATTATACCACTATCACTTTCCCAATATATAACACATAGTAACCAAAAATATGTGATTTATTTCAAATACAGGTAGTATTTTTATATTCACATTAAAAATAACATTACTGGAATATAATAATTTTTAAAATTAAATGAAAAAAATAACAAAGTAGATAAGACAAACACATTTTACCTCTGTGATTACCAGCGCCAGTATTTTTATGAAGATCAATATATAAATATCATGTTTCTGATTATCTGCAAACACATTTATATAATTATTTTGTAGTCTTTTTTACTAATTGCATATTAATAAGTGCAGATTTTATAGATTTGCTTTTACTTTATAAAATGGGGGGAATTGTAATTCTTAAACTTTATATGAATATCTTTAATGTTTTCAGATATTGTGTGTTTATATTGTATATGTGTGTGTATATAGACACAAGCAACATTTATTTTGAAACCATATCTCTGCCTACTACACAGGATGATTTTTATTTGTAAGTCGATCTGACTTTTGTTGAAAATATAGCAGCATGTGAGTATGATATGCACTATTTTTCCAATGTTTTATTAATGGTCACTGAGAATGATATGACTACTGAATAAATTAGTGCCTACTTTCCCTGGGTCATCAAATATACTTAAATGGATCCACAGTCAGAATATGGATTGCAGCCCCACTTCTGATAACAAGAAACATTAACTCAATTTTCAAAAAAAATTCATCTTAGTTAATGAGAGGATATCTCCGTAAAGTCAATCAAACAATATGCTATGTTGATGAGTGTTTGAACATGTATTGAATCACTGTTTCTTGGAGAACTGCTTCTTGTGTGCTAATAACCAACCAAATCAGAAAATTATGTAAATTACTGTACCTAAGTTGAGCTTATTCCTAACAGAATTACAAACCTCCATGAGAAAAAAACAACTGAAAATACAAAGAAAAACAAATCTTAGGCCACCTAATTTGGGAAGAACATAAGAAAAATGCACTGCAAAAAGCATTCTGCCTCTTTATTCTTTTGTACAAAGTTTGGAAAGAATGCATATTTACGATAATGCACATGATATGTATGCATTCATATATGTATGTGTCGGCATATGTGTTTGTGTTGTGTTTAGCTTCATGTCTTGCTGCATCTCGTATTTCAAGGTTTATTTTAAGCCCTGTTTTTGCATAAATGGAAATATTTATAATTCTTTATATACAGAAATTAAAATACATTATAACTTGGTATTTATTTAAATAAAGACACCTCACCAAATAGAAATAGATACTTACTTAAATAAAATATATATGGATAAATACAAATGGATAAATATAATTATCATTATATATAATGATAAGTGCTATTAATTGGTAAAAGTGCTATTAATTGGTAAAAATGGTGGAGATATTTTAAAAACATTTTTTCTGAAATAGTTCACTTTTTGCAGTTTTTATTTTCTTTCGACCATATATTTTGTGGAAATTTTGTACTTTAATATGTAATTCGAGAACAGAAATCTGTATCATTTATAAAATAATGTCAGTAGTGAAGCAAAAGAAAAAGATTGGCTTTGGACATCCATAAGTAACAGCATAAACATAATTTCTCTAGAAATAATGGCCCTGGAGGGGTATAACATAAAAATGTGTCTTTATATTAAAAACTCCCTCCTTGCTGGTTCATTAGACGTTTAGTTAAAATACATGTTGAAATTACATTTTTAAAAGTGATTGGCTAATAAGCTACAGGAAAAATTTATGTACTTCCCTGGAACCGCAGAATAGAATCTCAAGACAGAAGCCCGTTAATCAGCAGTCCTCATCACGTGCTTCTGCTGCATGGGAGGAAGTGGGGAGGAAGTCCTCCGTGAGACAAACCACAGACCTGCTAACAGTGCCCCAGGGTACCTGGGCAAATACACCTGAAATAGTGACATTTATTACATAGGCAAACTTACTTTGTTTGAAGAATACACATTTCCTCCCACAAAATAGCTAAGAATCTCTCCAAAGACAAAAGATAATAGAGTTTCCTCTTTGTGTTTGGTACCCTGTGAAATGTGAGCACGGATTGGAAAGCCAAGAACACCTAGCAATAGAAGGAAAGAAAATTGTTACCTTAAACAGAAGAGCGTTACAGAATACCCAGATATGACTTTTAAACTGCATCTGACTTTAAATTTTAATAGAAACATACATACATTACTTTTTCAATGATTACATTAATAAACTTTTTCTTGACTACTTACTTCACAGATAAAGCAGAATGGGAAAAGAGAGGTGTGTACATTCCACTGAAAAAACATTTGTGAGAAATGGTGAGTTTGAATAAAGTCTATTCTATTGTGTTTTAAAAATATTTGTATTAAGATGCAAATAAGATATCCCCATCCTCTTACTGTAACTATTCTATTTTACTGAAAAAATATAGGCATCCTAATTCTCCCATTTTCTATCAAAATATAAAATCAATGCTTATTTTTTTCACTTTCCTTAAATGTATAATATACAGATGGATCATCTGAACTCATTAAAATGCAACTTGGTTAAGCAGGAGGGTTGGGATCTGAATTTCCAAATTTCTAACAGATTTCCCAGTTGATTTCAAAGGTAGCCTTTATCCAGACCACTCTGAATAGAAAGTCTTTAGTATAAAGGAGCACACTGGAGCGCCCAGCATTGATGGCCTGTAGGCCTAAGGCTATTGATTCCATTTGTTCTCAATGTTTCTAGGTGATGCCTAAGGCAGCCAAGACCAGGGCTGATTTCTTCCACTACAGAGAAGTTTATTTGCATATTGTATTAACACTAAACCTACTTGTGTTCTGGCGTGAAAAATATTTAGGCACACTGCTTTGCCTAGTGCAGAAAATTAAATACAGAAAATTGCATGTAACAATACTGACACGATATTTTAGGAGAGAAGACCCTTCCCCAATTAATAATTATTCCATAAGATCATTACTTAATTAAAATATGTAAAAAAACTTCAATGTTGGTTTCTTTAGCACTCTTGAAAGATGGTTTGGAATTAAAACTGGCATACCTAAAATGTTTGAGAATGTTTAAACTAACATCTAATGCATAGGAATACATCGGCATCTTTTGAAGAAAAAATAAACAAAAAATACCATTATTCTTTAAAAAAATCCTTAAAACTAAAATGAATAGTTCTCTAAAAGACCACCTGTCTTGAATATATTGCAGTCACTAAACACATATGTAAACACTTTATTATTATAAATGTATTTATTAGACATTGTAACTTTGCAATCCATATGGTATTTCTAGCATTCTACATGGTTCCAATTATATCTCTTAAATCTATATGCACATATAAAATTTGTATAATTAATGTTTCCAATATTAAAATAAAGACACCTTTCTTTTATCATCTTCTGAAACTCAACACTAATATTTCTTATAGCAGGTAGCAGAAATAGAGATGAAAGACAAAACCTCCCAAATCACCAGTACATAATTAAAGCCCCATGAAGAAAGTAAGAAAAGTACCTTTATAATTTTATTTCAATAAAAGACAAAAAGAGGAAAATAATTCATCCTGTTAGAAGTCAGGAAGTAATTTTCCTTGAGAGATAGTGACTGAAAGGAAGCACTAAGAGATTTCTACGCTGCTTATGCTGTTTTATTGTATGATCTGTGTAGTGTGGTCAAGGTATAGAAAATCAGTATAGCATGCTTTTATATGTATTTTTCTGTATTAATAATAGCATTTTAAACACATAACGAATTATATTTTTTCAAAATTTATTTTTGGAGTTTTCAGAGGTGGAGGTTTTTTTAATTTAAAATCTTTTAATTACAATTTTTATGCATGGCTCTGTTTCATGAATGTTTGTGCTCCTTCGTCAGCTTACAGTAACTTATGGGAGTTAGCTGGGTAATATTTAATAGGAAAGTATCGCTCAAAAGTGGACAAATAATTGTGTGTCTGTGTGGGCATATGTATGTGTGTGTGGTATGTTTGCTCAGTGAAGGACAGTATATAAACACTTTCATTTAGAAAATTCTAAGTGTAACCTTTAAATTTGCTGAGAGGTTAGGTTGTAACTGTAGGCTTAGTGTTACGGTTTTGAAAAATTTTGAATGCTTTCCTAAATCTTTCCACAAACAGGTTTAATTCAAGACAGAGAACTGCACAACTGAGACCTTTCTGGCTGATGAAATGGCTTGTTCATTGTGCGGAACATCCTGATAATCAGAATTATAAATCATGAGAAGAGGGCTTGGCTTTGAGTCACTGGAACTCTACAGCAAAATATACCTTCTAGTCAAAATAATGAGATCCACCACACACTATAGGCTTTTTATGAACACACATTTACAACCACTTTTCCCTGACATTTACTATGGTAACCAGACAGAGAAATGACGTATATTTCTGGCATCTAAGACTGTTTCACCGTGACTGAGAAAATTGCTTTTCCAAAATGGCCACTTTATGAATATTTGTCAATAACCGTGTTCTCCTGGATATCACAAACAAATGAAATTAGCATTCATTATAGTAAACATGAAAGATTTTACTGTCAGTAAATGGGAAATATAGAAGTGACCCTAAAGAGTTATTCAATAAAAATACAAAATAAATTAATTTTTGGAGAGTATAAAATATTCAACCCAACTCTTTAGGCCCAAAAAGATTCAAATGAAACAAAGTCAATTTTCCCAGGAAGAATCATTGGAGAATGAATCAATGGAGAATTCATCCATATTTTGCCTGTCATTTGTGTTTTTGAGATGTTTTTACTTTATGGAAAGTTTGCCTTGAATAGGAACTTTCAGAAATAGGTAAAAATACATACAAATTTCATAAAACAGCAGAGTATACATAGTAGCTAGATTTTATTCATTCATTCTCTGGTAAATTCTGAAATTTTATTTTTGCTTCACCCTGATGGGATAGCTCAGTGGGGTGGGCATTGGCTTGCCAACTGAAAGGTCCTGGTACAATTCCTAATCAAAACATATGCCTTGAGGCAAGGTCCCCAGTTGGGGGCATTCAAGAGGTAATCAGTTGATGTCTCTCTCACACATTGATGTTTCTTCCCTCTCTCTTCTTTCCTTCTTTCTCTCTCTAAAATAAATAAATAAAATATCTTTAAAATGGGTGTTATATGGTGAATAATAGCCTCCCCAAAACTTCCACAATCTTGTTCCAGGAACTTGTGAATATGTTATTTTATATGGGAAAAAAAGGATTTTACAAATGTGATTAAGTCAATAATGTTAAAATAGGGAGATTATCCTGAACTGTCTAGATGTGCCTAATGGGATCACAAGGGTCCTTATAAGAGGGGAAAAATAAAATTAGGGTCAGAGAGTTAACATATAAGAATGGAAGCAGAAGTCAGAGAAGAGAAGATGCTACACCATCTGACTTTAGAGATGGAGAGGAGAGGAAGGGATGAAGGAAATGAGCTAAGGAATCCAGAAGGCCAAAAAATCAAGGATAATGTTTCTCAGCTTTAGCCTCCAGGAGAAACAGCCCAATGAAACTGATTTCCAGCTTTCAGACTCCATAACGGTAGAGTAAAAAAATATGTCTGGTTTTAAGTCACTAAATTTGTGTTAATTTGTTACCTTAGCAATAAGAAGCTAACATACCTGGAAACCGGTAACCAACCAATAACTCCCTACCAAGCCAATGCAGTTATTTACAGTTATTTCACATTTCATGTATTGTTCATCATATAACTATTTGAAACAATTCACTCTACTGATCATTATTTATTTAAAGCCCAGTATTGCCTTCTAGACCTCTAATTAGGTCCTATAGTGACCTAGTTTTAGTTCTTTTCATGTCTCCAGGTATTTTAGATCCTTCTGTTGTCTTAATTACATCTCCTTGGCTTACAATTGATTTTGGCTAGAGGTACTGAAAATCGTGTGTAGCCTGAGACTCATTTTGCATTGTTTATCTCTCCCACAAGTGACTGCTGCTCATCTTTCTGCATATGTTTTGAGACATTTTCTGATACCTGGGGCAAACCCACCATATCCTTAAAGCCCGCTAAACTTAACGGCCCTGCAGAAGATATTCTGTCTAGTGCTAGCCCTCAAATGGATTAGAGCAGCCACAAAATAAGTATCTCAGTTTCCAGTATTTCAAGGGGATACTTGTAGATTTCATTCTGGAATTTTCTTATAGGTGAGAAGAAACAATTCTCACAACCTACAACAACAAACTGCAAAGGGCTTCCTCATTTTGGCTTTAATCTTGTCTTGACTTATTCTCAATACACATACTCCTACTTCCCTGATCACTTTCTAGTTACCTTTGTACACTAAGATCTTATCACAGGCTCTCGGGGAAACCTAAAGTAACACACCAGAATACTGCCAACAGTTTGGTGCACAGCAGTCAATCAAATGTTTCTTGGATGATTTACATTTCAAAAACACCTGATTAATGAGAAGGATTTAAAATAACATTTTATGAATTGTCTTGATTTTGCTTCCTACTTTTCATTTTCTTCCATGATGATGATTTTTCCTTCTGCATTTATGTTTTGTCATTAACAAAATGTGTCATTAGAATGCTGTTAAAACTCTTAAATATGTCCAGAATGAAAAAACAGTTCTAAAATCTGGTTATTAAGTGGTTACTCTAGAATTATATTTTTAGATAAGCATTATATTAATTTTATTTTTAAATATTTAAAAAATAAATAATCCATTTTCACTAAGCCAAGGCATTTGCTTGAAGGTCAGCTTATTTTACGCATTTCTTTAACTAAAAGAAAAAATAGTACACAACATAAAAAAAAGATGAATTCTTATCTTAGACCTATTGCATGCTTTTTATACTTTGGATGAGTAGTGCTAAATGAACACTTTTATAGTAACACATTATGTTCAAAAATATTACTTTGTATATTTTAAAAAGAAATATACATGAGATGATCACATGCAATCTTTCAGTGCTCTCTAAAAAAAGCTAGAGAAACAAAAATACTGTGTACATATGTGCCTGTGTATTCACAGTGTCTATGCAGGTATATATGCATATATGTGATTGTATACATATACTCACAGTACATTCACACCAATCACACAAATATTCTAAATTGTGTGTATATCCCTTTCTTATCTAGCAAGATATGTGTGTGGGTCAGAGTAACAACCAGTGTGTTACAAATTCTTAGTATGGTTTTCTAACACTTCAGTGCCTCTCACTAGGAAATTTAGCTGGCATGTTGATGAACATCTACTCTTTTCTCACCAGTATGTTACAAAGACAGACAAGTGTTTTCAGATTTTTTTTTTTGGTTGGTAAGCTTTTTCATGGTTTGTTGGTGTTTGGTCAATTGGTTTGTTTTGGTTTGGTGTGGTTTGATTGCTTACATGTAATATATGCATTTCCTCATTGAATCTGGCCTCATTAGCAATTCCATGCTTTCACCTGAAGATTCCACTATAGTGCTTTGCCTTGAGAGGCCCGCATGTATTCCTGACTTCCTTATTGTTTCCTGTTTTACTCACCATTCCACAAATAACTCTAAAGTTTAGAGTTATGAATGACTTTTGGTTTCATACTAATTTCCTTTTTGTCCGTTTACGTGCCTTATTTATTATTTTGGTTGTTTTCTGATATAAGAACTGTAAAGGCATATTATAATTGCCTTTCATGAATTATTACATACTTCCTATTTATTCTAATATTCTGTATGATTACACATATATCTACTTTTATTTACATGTAATTATCTCTTAAGTTCTAATTGAAAAAGCACAAAATATGTTAGTGCCTAGGATATTAACAGGCGTTACTAACCTATTTTGTGTTCCTAGATTGATATATTTCTTTCTTTATAAACTGACAACTACTGATTATCATACTCTGTACTATCTGTTACTTAATGACTATAAAGTTTGTGAGGGATAGTATTTTAATTTAATACATCTTGATATTTAAAAATTCTTCATGACAATTCCTCTAAGTTATAAAGCACTTAAAGAAAAATACTATTTTTTGGTGAAAAACTACAATACAGCAATGTTATTATTATTATTCTTGGTATAAACTATTATAAAGAATTTGTGATCATATGGCATATAAAATAATGGATTCCTGCTCATGTGAGTCTATAAACAACTTCCCATTACACATTTATTGACTATTTTCCCCATGGTAATCAATACCACTTCAGGGATGGCCATTTATTTTTATTAAGTACCTATATTAAAAACATTACACAACATAAAAGATGCTCCATATTATTTCGGAGAGTTTCTAACAAGCACTATAGTTCCTACTCATGGCGTGTCAGAATGCTCTTGACCCCGTAAGAAAAAGTAATTTATCTTGGCACAAAACTTGCTAGCTGGTAAATTATTATCATTCCATTTACACCAAGTTAAATATTTCACTTATACTGAGATTTTAAAACACAGGAAAATAACTTTTAACACCTTAAATCATCAAAAATAAACTAAAGATAATGAATTATTTAGATGTAATCATATACCAGTGAAATAGATGAAAAACACTGTGAATCTTTTTTTATCTCGATTCATCAAAATACCATTACTATCCTATCCCATTTCAACACAGAACAATAAGAGCTCAAAAGAAACAAAACCATCGATACGAATCTCAAAATGTATAAAACCTTTGCTGTTTTATAAGAATAATATCTGGACATTTTTTACAATTTTTGAATTGAGGTGATCACCTATTTCTCAAATTGATGGATATCAATTAAAGAGCTATATGTTAAGTGCAAGAGGGTTAATTAAAATTCTGGCACAATTGTTAGCAAACAACTAGCCATATCACCTGAAACAATTTTTCCATAGCCATGTGTCCAGCCTCCCATTGTTGATGTGCCTTACATGCTTCCCTATATATTGTGCCTGAAAAATAACAAAGTGCATTTTCTGTTTTTGTTTCCCTAAAAACTGTATCTTCAGATTGATTGATAGATAATAAATGATAGTTCAACAGACAGACAGAGGTAGATATACATATTTACATCCACGTATTTTCGATTTTTTAAAGGTATGGAATTACACTCTTCTTCTTTTTTTATAGTGAGTAAACTTTCCACTGTCAGACAATGACACCTAGGAATAATTTTTTCTAAAATTTTTGAGATATCAATTGTAAAGTGATAAATTAACTCTTGAATTTGGTAAGGTCAAGGCGGTTTTTGACCTTGACTGAAAAGCTCATATGGAATCCTCATAACAAAATCCTGATAGGAGTCTTTCCAACAAATATGGGATAAAGGAGAGTGATACCTAACAACCTCTAGGGTAATTTTAAACTGCGTTTGAGCGGATAGACTAATAACCCAAATGGACATATAGATTGGTAGGAGTATTTGTCACATTTTTTAAATTTAGCTTTATTTTATATACAATGTATTTGTAAACTTTTGAAAATGAAACAGAGAAGAGGGAGAGAGGAATGAGAAGGTGAAATGAACACAGAGTCAATAGAAGAACTACAAGAATGCCTGCAGCATTTAGGTGTTGGTCAAAGTAATTACCACCTGCTGCCACAACAGTCACCTTCAGAAATCGCAGCAGGTTAATATGGTGATTTCCCCCCTCAGGCATGGCAGGACTTCTGCTCCAAACAATTACCCAAGGACTCAGTTGATGAAAACTACGCATTCTTGCAACTACACCATCTCAATTATGTGGCTCCTAATATCACTATGGAAGAAGAGGATGGAGAAGACATTGACTTTCAACTCCCTTTGTCCAAATGTGACCCAAATCATTTTTACTCACAATCTATTCACATATTCTATCCCAAATTAAAGGATGATGGTGAAAGAAAGCAAGTGTTTGAAATATATGGTAGACACTTATATTTCTACTACAATAGAGAGGTCCAAGACACGGCAAAGCAATTTAAACCCACATTAGAGGAGAACAATTTTATCTCTTGTGCAATAAGAGAAAACAGAGTGCATTTGAAGCAAATGCAGGTAACATGGTGGTGTCAGAAAGTTAGGAATTTGTTCTTCCATTGCTCATTATATCTGCCTTTACAGATGTAATATCTGTAGAACAATGGCAACAAGGAGTATAATTGTGATGGGAAGGGAGAATAAGAAAGTTAATTAATTAGTGGCATGGGTAAGAAAGTTGAGTACTAGTGAGTGTCCAGTTGAGTTTTAAGATAAACATATATAAGACTAATTATGGTAAGATATATTGATCTAACCATATGGAAGAGGGCCATTGCTTCAGCTTGTACAGCAGGGAAAAATAAACAATTTAAGAAATAAACAAATACATTAATTTATCAATAAAACTTAGACGTTAAGTTGGATGTGCATGGAAATAGGGATATATAGATAAGATATTAAGCAAAAAATAATGAGGTCACTAAGTTAGAGGACACATGTTAAATAATTAATTAATTGAAATAATTGCTGAATTGGAAATTATTTATGTAGAAATATAGGGGGTTTTGGACACAATTGAAACTGTGGAAATCAATGCTTTTAAATGCAAGCAGTTATTAGAAAAGGCATGATTTAAGGCACAGTTATAAAACTGAATGGCTAAAGTTGAGTGGATGAACACAGTTAGAGAAATTGAAAAGATCAAGAAACTTAAAGTCGAAAGTGTTGCATGGATTATCTGTATGAAAGAGACATTACTAAGATTTCAGTGTCATCTATTGGGTTATCGAGGCAGGTAATAAAATATTCAGGAAATGGGGAAAAGCAACCAAGTAGTGTTGTTTGAGGGCATGTGTTTCAACAGAACTGTTTCATTTTGTTTTCCAAGGGAACTTGACAAAAGGGAAAGGAAATATCTAGAGTTATAATGAAAACAAGCAAAACACTTCATTTTTACAGATTTCACGTTACATGAGCATGGGAAGGAAAAAATGCCTCCCAGAGACTTCGAGATAAATATGGACCTTTCAGAAAACTAACCTTCAGTGACAGGAGAGGAAAGTTAGAGGAGAGAAATTTTAGGCTATGTAGATCTTTACTATTTGCAAACCTTGAATTCCAGAGGACATCAATGGAAACATGGTAGCCAGTCCGACTAAAGCATGATGACTTAGAAAACTATATCTTTATTTGGCAGCTGAACTAAAAAGGGAGGTGATCCATGACGGGGTTAATTTTGAAGTTCTCTCACAGTCTTTCCAGAATCTTGGAAGTCTATGGGATCGATGTTCTTTGGCTAATGGACATCTCTTGTCCCATTCCAATCACTAAGATTTTAGAACTTGATGAACAGGAACACGAAGCCTGAAAACACTCACCCACTGGACTGATATTTCCTTCTTCAATAATTGATTCACTTGGAACTGAAATATAAACTGATTGTCCAATGACCCAACAGTCAATAACAGAGAAACGATCCCCATAGTGAAAGAAAGTCATTCTCTTTCTAAAATTCACCTGTCAATAGCGCCTCAGTACCCACTGGAAGTTATTGGCCTGGGAATGTGTAATCATTTGGCTTTTGCCTAAACACTGCACCGGACAATAAACATTTTTTTTTTTTGCAAAAGACACTCATTTTCCCCTTTCCTGTCCATGTGTTCTTGCTGTGGGAAGAGTATTATAGCTTTTCTCTCTTGTGTCTATGTGGGGATTATTGGAACATTTTTGATCTTTCTTTCCTGCTGTTACAATTGAGAGAGGAGCCCAAGGGAAGCCCCTACAAGGTTTGTTTTCTTTTTAATCTGTCTGTTCTTATGAGGCTGCATTCTCTCTCATCTGATCTCCAAATAAAAATGCAAGTGCAAGGACTAAGCGAATAATCAGCTCAAACCAGAGAAGGGGAGAGACAGAGAAAGAGGTCTTAAAAACTATAACTACTCACTGTGATGGCGGCTGTGGTCTTCCATGTCACACTTCAAGCATCTCTAAATTTCCCTCTTATAAAAATCCATGCAACATAAAAGAAAGAACTACTGTGAACTCAGACACGACATTTTCAAATAAATATGAATCATGTTTAAAATATTATTATAAAGTAGAAGTGATGTGATGAAATACTATTAGTTCAATCTCAAAGCTATTCTTAAAATACTTATTTTAATTAATTGCTTAAAGTAATCACATACATCCTATACAGGTCTATGAACTGACTTAAAAGTAACATTGGTTGTCATTGTTATAATACGTGATAATTAATACACGTTCTGTTTAAGGTTGTGAGGGGAAAACTCAAACTGTTTCCTTATTTTAAACTTGTGGTTCTCACTGTATTGTATGGAACCATCTACAATTCTACATTTCATAGTAGAGTTTTTTTTAAATTCTGGATAACTAAAATTTCTCAGAGAAAAAATCTCTAAAAAAGGGAATTAATTATAACCAAAATAGCACTCCCTTTAAATAAGTGCCTACTTAGTTTATGCAGGGTATCATATAACTTGCTACATAAACAGATACATTGTCTGGTCCTCTTCCATTTCTATTAGAAGACTATATTGTGTCTTGTAAATGCATTATTAGAAGTTTTGATGTTCTTTTTCCCTCTGTTAGATTTTCTTCATAATTATCTTTAAGGTTTAAAGTTGTTTCCATTGCTGCCAGATTTCCATATCAAGGCCCTCATCTCTGGTACAGGGCCCACTTGACTGATGCCCTGAAACCCACAGCAAATAAGTGAAAGAGGTCTTTCAAGACTTAACCTTGGCATTCAAGGGCAGGGTGTATATCCTGTATTGATTTGCCACTCTATACTTTCTGTATCTATAAGACTTGTACACCAGCATGTTCAAAAGTACTTACATTATTTTTTAATGTTAGCTTACATTCAGAAGTCATTCAAAACTTTGAAGGAGAAATGAAAAAAAAATCCTGGCTGATCTAGAATTGCATTTAGGCCAAGTAAGGGACAACACCTTCAATTCTTAGGGCTTAGGAAGAAGGGATTAGACATATCAATATATGCTTAAGGTTATGTTAAATTAAACAGAGTAACTGACATACTGAAAACAACTAGGAAAATCAAATAGAATTATACTAAAAATGCATTTGAAGGTAAGAATTACCAAGACAACCAAAACATGTTGAGGCTGGGGGGTTAACACCTTGGCCTAGGCCTGAGCCACTTACTGATTTCAATACCACCTGGGAAAAAAAAATGTTGGAAAAATTGGAACAACAGTAATAGAATAAACAATAAAATCATAAAATAGAAAAAAAGGAATTTTCATTTGCTGAACCTAAAAAATCATTAAGACAGCAAGATCACAGTCTTACCAATGTTATAATAGATAAAAATGGACCTCAGATCCTTGTAAGGTGGAAGGAAAAGTAACCAGCCAATGATTTTTCTTGGGATTGCTGCAAAGATCCATCTGAGGTGCAAAGTGAGGCAAAAAATACTCTAGCCCGTACTAGAGTGAATTTCAGTTTGAATCAGCTTAATTTCTTATCAAAGGCTATTGTGATGTGACCCTGCCTTAAATGGAAATCAAGAGACGGAGTGCTTGAGAAGAGATTTCCAAATTCATTCAGAGGCAAAGGTCAGAGTTTAGGTGTGGACAAGTGAGAGATCCATGATAAACTACCAAAAACTCCTGTTGGCACCCATGAAAATCAACAAACAAGAAATAAACTTGAGCCTAAGATAGAATACCTCTCCCAAAAAGAAAAAAAACAAATAGGAAAATAATATATCCTCAAATAGTTAAGAAATAAAAGTAAATTATCTCCAGAGATAAAAAACAATGACATTTTACACGGCATTTCTATTATTTTTTCCAGAAAAAAAACCATCTGCTCCCACTTTTAACATATACTTGGTATGAGAGAAGCACTATTGTTTGTAAACCTGTTAACATGAGCAAATTATATAACAAAATGTATTTCAGTTTTGGATACCTAAGAAGAGAACACTCATGAGGTGAGGCCCATATTAGACTTACCTGGGACTAGAGACGGTTCCTCAGCTGCGGCACAGATCAACTCAGAGTTCAGGAGTCCAAGCAGAGTGTGGTCTTCTCGAGGAGCTGAGAGCAGAGGAAAGTTTTCGGGAAAGGTGAAGCAGTTGGCATCTGTAGACCTTTGATACTGGAAAACACGTGTTTACAGAGGAAAAACCAAGGCCCCCCTCAGATCCTAAATGAGTGTTTGGCTGTTTATGGCCAGACAGAGTCTTGAAGTCTGTCAGAGACTGGGTCAGCTGAGGGAAGAAAAGGGATACTTATTAGTGGTTGTGCACGTCTGGAGGAAGTTGGGGATCCAGCCCCCGGAGAAGTGAGAGTCCATATTACCACTTCCTCAATACTCAAGGTCTTCAGCACAAGACCTTTAACGCACAAGATGTAAACTCACGAAAGGCCTTCCCTTTGGATGAGAAACATAACATGAAGTTCTATGATAGCTCCACCCTGGCAATGTCTAAAGTTATGCCTTTAAAATAATATCATAGAGTTGAGATGTTGGGCTTTACCAAGTTGTATTGCTTCGGGAAATTTTAGGCTTTCCAAGCCTTTATAACATCATACATTCAAAGATGCACAAGTTCAGAGTGAAGAGCCAGTAAATAAGTTGAAATCTATGGCCAAAAAGAACAAACCACATATTGACTATCATGAATAGTGTCACAGTCAACATAGGAGTACAGATTTAGCCTTTAGCCCTATTTATTGACTATTGCGGTGACACTGACAAAATTGTACAGATTTCAGGTGCACAGTCTTACAACATGTCATCTGTACACTATACTCCATCACCATTTATGCCCCTCTACCTTCTTCCACTTCCCTCTGTGGTCCTCCCTGCAGCAAACATCACACTGTTGTCCATGTCCATGAGTTCTTTTTCTTTTTTCTTGGTCCCTCCACCCCTCCCCCAAAGCTGCCAGCCCGTTCTCTATCAATGAGTCTATGTCTATTTGGCTTGTTAGTTCAGTTTGTTCATTAGATTCCACATATGAGTGAAATCATATGGTGCTTGTCTTTCTCTGACTGGCTTATCTCACTCAGCGTAATGCTGTCAAGGTCCATCCATGCTGTCCCAAAGGGTAAGAATTCCTTCTTTTTTATAGTCAATTAGTATTCCATTGTGTAAATATACCACAGCTTTTTTTACCCACACACCTGCTGATAGGCACTTGGAGATAGTGATTTACTTCCTGAGGATGTATACCCAAAAGTGAGGTTGCTGGATCATAGGATAGTTCTATTTTAATTTCTTGAAGAGCCTTGTACTGTTTTCCAAAACATGAGTGCCCGTTGACATGTAAATGAAGAAAAAAAAAAAACCTTGGTGTACATGCATGCACACACATGCAGATACATTACACACAGTGAAACATTATCCGTCTTAAGAAGAAGGGAATCCTACTACTGTGACAAAATTGATGAACCTGGAGGGCATCATGGTAAGTGAAATAAGCCAGAGAGAGAGGCACATATTGCATTGTATCACTTATACACTGAATACTTTTAAAAAGTCTGACTCATAGAAACAGTGCATAAAGATGGCTTCCAGGGCGGAATGGGGGGGGGGTGCAGAAGGAAAGTGTTGGTAGACATTTACAATCTTTTAGTTATAAGAAGAAGAAATTCTGAGGATCTAATGTGTACAATAGTGGCTTCCGTAATTCTGTATTGAGTAACTATAATTTTCCAATAGAATAGATCTTAAGTTATTTTACCAAAAATTAAAAGTAACTATTTGATGTGATGGTGTTAATTAACTTAATTATGGAAGTCCTTTCATAATGTCTATACTCTATCAAATCTTACACTCTACATTTTAAATATATTATCATTTTATTTGTCTAGTATACCTTAACAAAGCTGGAAAAAAGATCAAAACAATTCACAAAATATCTCAAAATGTTTCATGTAATACAAAATAAGCAGTGATATAAATAAGATTGTAAAGACATAGAAAATGTGACCTATAGTCCAAGGAAATAAGATCTATAGAAACCAAGCCCAAGGTTGCCTCTATGTTGCACTCAGCTGACAATTTAAGACAGTTATTATAAATTGTAAGTGTTCAGAAAAATTAAAGGAAAATAACTATTTAATATAGAGAGTTCATCAGCAGAGACATCAAAACACAGCCATACCACCTCTGGATTTTAATCTGCATCCAGAACATATATAGAGGTTGGCACAACAGTCATTTCCAATATCTCCAGGCATCAGGCATTTTTGTTCTTTTTTATCACTTTTTAAATTAATCTGGTATGATAGAGTCTGCATGCCATCATTTGAACACGTAAAGATCACATATTTAACTAAAATAACTAAGACAAGAATTCCTATGAAAGTGTTCAAGGTACTTCAAAGTCCTATTTCATGAAAACCATAGTCATTATATATTTTTCTATCTTCTTTATATAACTAAGGGGCCTTTCACCTGTAATTTAAATGCAAATTACTCAACTTCATCATTAACTAAAGAATTAATGCCCCACCTCTGATCTTAGAAACACAAAAATTTAAGACCGGGTGACCATTATGATGTTTTATTTTGAATCATTAGAGGAGAAAATCACCAAGAGGAGAAACAAAAAGAAGAACTAGAATCCTTGACTCTGATTTCTGAAGAACAGGATTGAAAGAAATTACTTTATGCTTTCTTCTGTTCTGTAATGGAAACAGAGCTGTAATCCTGGGTGATTCACAGGTGGCAATGAAACCTGTGCATTTCCTTCCTGTGTTATCAGTAATCATGAATGTCTGGTGCAAGTCATTCACTGACAGTGTTTTCAAGTTTTTGTTTCTTTGCGTGTTTGTTTCCAAAAGGAAAAAAAAAAGCTTTGTGGGTAAAGATAATGTCCATCAAATCAAAAGTAACAAAATAAATGGTCTCCTGATGCTACTAGAAATGTTGCCAGCCTTTCCTGTAGGAGCAAGGAGTACGCACTACAACTGCAGCTAGAATCAGTCCCCTTGAGGCCTCCTTCCTCACAGCATGCGTTCTCTATACTATGTATGATTTTAATCAGCCTTCTCCATCACCATGCTGGGTGCACTTGAAGTTCATAAACAATCTCATGTTGTATCCTATCTTGGCTTAGTCACCAAATTCTAACTGTAGCTATATGGGCAAATACATAAAAAATAAGGAAGCCTCTTTCTCAAAATAGTTCCTTTTAATTTTCTAATATAGCTGCAGTTCACAAATCACATAAATACTCACAATGAAGTATTCAAAATTGAAATTAGACTTAGCAACCCCATCCAACATTTCATATCCTTTCCTGGCAGACATTTTACTTCCTATTGCTCTAAAGAGAAATCGTGGAACAAACGCATAATGAGCTCTAGAAATTGAAATCAGTGAAACAGATAAAATCCCATTAATGATTTATTACATGATTTTCCATGGTTTGTTACCTGTACTACATGATTAAATTAGACCATTAAGATAGTCTGAACATTACTATTTTGAGAATGTCTAACTTTAAGAAATAGCTTCCCATTTATAGCAACAGTGTTTTATGTTATTAGTTTTTTGGCAACCCACAAAACAATCATAATTAGCTTTAAATAGGCACTACTAATTAAATGTTCTTTTGAAACTAAGAATTGCTTAATCCTCTATTTTTTCCACAACTACATCAAAATGCAAATAACAGAGTTTTAAAATCATATGGGGAAAATAAAACTGAATGGTAGTTAACTGTAGAGAAGGTAGGTAACTAATTTCGGAAAGCTGAGAATGAATGAAGAATCAGCTAACATAAAACACAGAGTATCAAACGCTTGCTCAAAAGGGATGACAAGCAGGAGCTTGACAATTTTTACCCTCAAACCCAAGAAAACTCCACGATTTGGATTCACTGAACAACACAAGGCACAGGTGTGGAATAAAGATAAAAATTTGGAGACCATTTCAAAAGTCTCTAAGTAGAGTTTCATACTGAGGTCGCTGCCTCTATTCCAAAGGGCAGCTGTCCCTCAGGATGATTTATGGATTAAAGTAGCCAGAGAGACTCTCTAAGAAGATCTTGAAGCTGGCAAGGAACGGAAAGCAGCAGCCTTCACATTATGTCTCCTCAGACATTATTGTGTTCTGTTAACAATCTCTGCAGACAAGCAAGCAAAATAGAACCAGAGACATTGAAATAAAGAACAAACTGACAGTGACCAGAGGGGAGGGAGGAGAGAGATAATGGAGGAAAATAGGGGAAGGGCCATCGAGGAACATGTATAAAGGACACATGGACAAAGCCAAAAGGGGTAAGTTCGAGGGTGGGAGGCAGAGATCGGTGGGGCAGGAGAGAGTGGTGATGGGAAAATGGAGACAACTGGACTTGAACAACAATAAAAAAAAATATAAAAAATAAAGCAATCTCTATGTTCCCATTCCCTCACCACCTTCCCTTTCCCCAGTTGTACAAAATGTCCAACTAAATTAAATTGGATGAAACCAATCACGATTCTTCCCCGAAAGCTAGCTAGGCTGCTGCCTAAGTAAAGCCCATGAAAACATCGGGAAAAGATCAAATAAGAATGCTGGAAATCCAACATTGTCTTTCATAATAAGTGCAAATCTCGAGTGCTTTGGCTAGAGGGTCCACAACTGATGTTTCAGTTGTGCCAAATGTGATATGATATAATAAATTAGATTAGCATATAAGGAAAATAGGCTATCAAGTTCACATTTGGTCATTTTAAGTTTCAAAGTAGCTTATGTAAGCCCCATGCAAGATAATGCTGGCTTCATATTTCTGAGTTAGCAAGTTCTGGTACTTAGAAGGCCTACTTCACACAAGTATTTTGAAAGAAAAATAAACCTAAGAAAAGAGTGCAAAAGGAGTGTGTGAGGTGAAGAAAGAAATCATGCCAAATAAAATACTTCATGTAAAAAATGACCAGGTTTCCTTTGTGAAGCTCCTCACTGTGCCATCGCTATGAACCCTTCAAATAAACAAAAATTCTAATAGTCACATTTCTCTGGGTACCAATTTTCAGAGAAATGTGCTTTCCTGACAATTTGTTAATTAACCTTCCAAATAAATGCTACAAAATAGAGTGTCTTAAACTGAAGTTGTGACTACCTCCTGAGAACAGCTATTTCTATACTTTTCACCCATGGAAGTAATTAACACCACGATCTACTTTGTTGTTGCTGAAGGTAAGTAAACCGAAGTCATTCTTGACTCTTTTTTTTCCCCATACAATTCACGAAAGCCATCACAAAACATTTCAATATGCCCTAAAATACACATTACATTCTCATTATTTCTCACCACTCCCAAAACTACATCCCCAGTTCTAATTCTGGACTGCTGAAGTAGTGCCCAACATCATCTCCTTGCCTTCATCCCTGCGCAACTAAATACATGATGACTATTCTCTCTGTAGCAGTCACACTGGTACTTCAAAATTCTAAGTCAAATGCAATTCTAAGTCAAATACCTCCCTGCTCAGAAACCTCCAACGACATTCCTGCACCTTACTGACCTTCACATACGATCTCACCTGAGATTGTTTTGCCCTCGCTGTGTCTACTCTCCACAGGTATTTGCATGGCTCAAATGCAGATTCCATTACTTTCTAATCTTCTATTAATAATATATTGAACATAGTATGTATATTATATAATGCATATGCTTTTTGGCAAGTTTTCTTACTCTGTGATATATGTGTATAACATATAAATATATACATGTATTATGTATACGTGTGCATATATATAAAATTTATTAATAGTGAATATTATATCAAATGAAGATTTGGGTACCATCTGGACTTTTCTGCATATGATAGGCTGCATAAAATAAGATACTTTCTTTTCTTATATATTGCCCTATGACCAGTGACTAGGATAATGTCTAAAACATAATCAATAGAAATTCAATAAACTTTGTATATATGTGTATGTGTGTATAATATTTTGTTGTTTATACTACTATACTTGTCACCACTTTTCCCCCTTTGCCCACCTCCACCCAACCCCTCACTCAGGGAATCCACATACTGTTGACTGTGTCCACGGGTCATTCATATTTGTTCTTTGGAGAATTCCTTCACCTTCGTCATCTAGTCCCTCCTGCCCCTTCCACTTGGACAGCCGCCTGTCTGTCCCGTGTACCTATGTGTCTATTTCTAGTTTGTTCATTAGTTTTTTGTTCATTAGATTCCACATATAAGTGAGTTCATAGGGTATTTATCTTTCTCTAACTGGTTTATTTCACTTAGCATAATAGTCTCCAGGTCCATCCGTGATATCACAAAAGGTAAGAGTTCCTCAATTGTTTACTGTCATGCAGTATTCCATTGTGTAAGTGTACCAGAGCTCCTTTCTTCTGCTTCTCTGAGCTTTGTTTGTGGTTGTTGTTTTAGTCGTTTTAGGTGTAGGGTTAGACTGTTTGAGATTTTTCTTGCTCCTGAGGCAGGCATGCTGTGCGATGAAATTCCCTCTCGGGGCTACTTTCACTCTGCTTTACAGATTTTGGTTTGTTGTGTGTTCATTTTCATTTGTCTCATGGTGAGTTTTTATTTCTTCCTTGATCTCATCTATAATCCATTCATTATTTAAAAACATGCTATTTAGCCTTTCTGTATTTGAATGTTTTTGAGTTCTTCTGTTTTAGTTTTTCTAGTTTCATGTTTTTGTGACATGAGGGTCTCTGCCTAAAGCCTCCCCAGAAAACAGAAGCCCTCTTAGAGTCACGGCTGTCTCCAGCCGGTAGGCCCATCTGCAGGACCCAGGTGTGACAGTGTGGCCTTTCCAGCTGTCACAGCCCGCTTCGTGAAGTGTCCAGGCTGGTACTGCCGCGATTACAGGTCTTCGCAATGAAAGGGTGTGCTCCAAGTCTCCCAGGAGTGGTGAATGCCCACTGATTCTCACTGACAGGTGCTACACAGACTCTTCCAGTCTCTGATGCTGTGGGTTGAGGATCCCCACGTGGGATTTAGATCCCCGGCACCTAGGGGGAGGGAGGGAGGTCTACAGCCCTGCCACTTAACTTGTGTCTCAGCTGCTGCCACCTTCCTGCAGGGGCTTTCCTCTTCCACATCTCAACCCCTCTTACCCGTGTCTATGTAGCCTCTTCTGTGCCCCGTGGGGATGGTATTTCACATCAGCTAGGTTTCAGGTTCATTGCTTGACCATTCTGCTGTAAATCCAATTTGGGAGCAGGAACAAGTAGATGCAGCTTCCGTATACTTTGTAGCCATCTTGGAATCTCCTCAATAAACTTGTTTAATGCTTCAATGAATGAAAATCAAAGGTATTGATTTTATGTTTGTAAATATTCTTTAATTTTTATGGGGTTTTATTATTTTAAAGACTCATTTATTAATGCTGTGTGAGGTCCAAATTAAAATTTATGTAACTTATATAGAGCAAAAATATTATAGTGATTTAACTATATTGGATTTTAATATACATTAATCACACGGATTATTTGTTAAGATTCTGATTCATCCTGCTTCACAGTATAATTTCCAGTTATTCAAAATATTTTCATGATGGCCTAACTTAATTTTGACATTTCAAATTTGCTATAATATTCAGTTTTTACATTATCTTATAACCTTTCTTTTTAATAAGATGTCAATAAATTTAATACTAATTGGAGGTAAATGTCTATGTTTTTGCAAGCTAACAGTTCATAGACACAGCCTTAACTTAGCACTGTATGTATTTTTGTCTTGAAAACCAAAAATATTTTCATACATCATTGTGAAATATCAAAACCCTAACTTCTTTCAGTGTGCTTTGTTTTGTGACTTCCAAACAGAATGCAAATTATGCTAAACAATATAATTCCATGCAATTGTTAAGCTTTTAAAAGTAAAAAATGATATTGAGTACTATTAAATCACATTGATCTTGTAACATATATCCGGTTAATCGATGTTCTGTGACATGGCCAGAAGAAATTAAAAAAAGAAATAGTTATGTGTTTAACAGTAGTGCACTTTTTATGTTAAAATATAGTACTAAATTTCAATAAAGTAATTGCTCCAAAATAAAATCACTAGAATAAAGAAATGCAAGAAAATAAAGCTTCAGACTGGCAATCAAATTTTTAATCAGTTTTGGACAGATGTTGCATTCCACTCCAACATTCTTAATAGTGGTCTATTGTTGAAAATTTAGAAAAATATATACCAACTGACCCTACGTTAGCATAAAACATGCATGCATAAATGCCTGTAGGTAATTTTAGCACGTCATTTTTTCCTTAAATTTATAGCAGTGATTTACTGTGATAATCGTCAATAAGTTTTGGACTGCTGGTTGATGTTTAAAGGTAAATTCATACTCATTAACTACTACTTAAAATATGTCATTAAAAATGACACGTCTTATAAGTAAGATTACTACGCAAACCTTATTAAGATTACCAAATTATCCATATTCCTCAACAGATAATTTTCTTACTGTTTTAGCTGAATTTTCATGTTACAGTGATTTAATCTGATTTTTACACATTTTTGTTTTCTGCGAAATTATAAACCACCAGACATATTATAATTAATTCCCTTAAAATACCTTTTTTTCAAATCAGTTTTTAATGATAATTAATATCACCCACATAGCTTTGTTTCATAATAATCCAGATTAAATCACTCCTTTATGCTTTATTATATGTCTTTGGGGTAACTTTCATTTTGTTATTTTCTAGTCATGATAAAGAACACTTAGAAAGACATTTCAATAACATTTGTGCTCACTATTAATTTGGGCGTGTTCATGAGGCAGTTTTGCAAGTGGCAAGTTACTTCTAGTATTTTAATGAAGTCCTTTTTACTCACAATACTTTTTTATTTATTGTTTCTCTTTTTTTCTGTATCCATTTGGATATCATGCATTAGTCATTCAAGGACATAATTAACATAGGTAGTTTCTTTCTAATTCTCAGGACAAACTTTCAATGTTTTTTTATAAATGTATCAGAATTCAGTGGGTAAAGAAAAAGAAGATTAAGTGGTTTTTTGGGAGAAAGCCATATAGATATTCTGAATCAAAGCCAATAACTGCATTATGTGATATTATAGATTAACACAATGTTGAATTGGCATTAGACAGTTGAAGAGGAATGGTGGATATTTAAAAATTCTTCTGGATAAATATAATTTTAAAATCACAGTGTTTACGTTTTGTCATATAATTTCATCATTTTATGCAATAACAGTGTTAATTTCAAGGAAATCTAAATGGCAGAGCAGAAGGCTAAAAATATTTTAATTATCTTATGCTTATATAAACTTCCTTTCTAGCCTTACACTAATCACAGTGTAATTCACTTGCAACTTGAAACCCAAGCTCCAAAGTCATATAGGTTCTTCTTTTATACTTGATGTAATTCCATATGAATTCTTTCAAATTCTTGCAGTATATTTTATATGTGCAAGAAATCATTCTATTTTCTTTAAATATGACAAGTTTTATTTATAGTGGCTATTGACACAATTTTCATTATATATGTTACCATTAAAATGACCATTTGAATGTCAGACATTATTAGTAATTGTTAGCACAATATTTTTCAGATTTTAGATTGTGAGAGTAAAGACCTCAGCAAAATGGTGATATCACTCAGGGACTCATGTAGTTAAGAGTCAGAATTGTTTTAATTTTGGCTTAAAATTTCAATAATTTTGAAGTTCCCCTAAATATTACAGAGGCAGAAACCAGATAATATATTTCAGTATTATTAGGTTCCTATGATCTCTAAAGAGGTAATATAAATGTTTTTCATATTTAATTTCACTGGTTAAGCTAAAGGGAACATTAGCAGAGTAATAGGTCAGTATACTTGAGAAAAAAGTTTAAAAACTATTTGAAATAAAGAGAGAATAAAGGTTGGAAAAGAGACTTGGTTATTTGTGAAAAATAGTAAAGTAGTTGTGATGGTTAATTTTATGGGTCAAGTTGGAGGGTGTATTTAGATAAAATTAACATTTAAATTAGTGAACTTTAAGCAGATTGACCTCCACAGTGTGGGTGGGCCTCATCAAATCAGTAGAAGACCGGAAAAGACCAAAAAGACCACCTCTGCAGGCCCAAAGAAACACTCCAGCAGATCCCTTTACACCGGACCTGTGGCATTGGCCGTCCTGAATCTCCCCTGCCTGTGGCCACCAGCCTCCATACTTGTACGAGCCAATTCCTTATTATAAACCTCTTTTTCTGTATGTGTACAGCTGATTGATTTTATTTTTCTGGAGTTCTCTAGTACAGAAAAGTAGTAAGGAATTATAAGACCAGAATGAAATGAAAGATAGATAGAGATGACAGAGGTGGAAAACTGGCAGAGAAATTATTGATGATATAATTTCTAAAAGTTTTCAAAGGTGAAAAGTCATAAACCCAAGCAAGACAGTTAAAATCTTCATAGATTAGATGATTCATCAAAATGACACTTAAATTCATTAGAGACCCACTGAAATTCTAGCAGGAGATTACACACACACACACACACACACACACACCGGCCAGTGGCTAAGTGTGTTGGAGCATCTACCTATACAACAAAAGTTTATGGGTTAGATTCTTGGTCAAGGCACATATTTATGTTTCGGTTTGGATCCCTGGTAGCGGTATGTTTGGGAGGCAATGGATCAATGTTTCTCTCTCACACTGATGTATCTCTGTATCCCCCTTCCTCTCTCTAAAATTAATGAACATATCCTTGGGTGAGGAGATTTTAAATATATATGTATACACACACAAATATATACATGTACACACATACATACACATAGAGAACACACAGCTAATTTTAAGATGTGCATGGAAATGTAAAGATCTGGGGGGTCAAAAGCAAAGTTGTAAAAACAAACAGTCAAAGTTGGAGAACGTGGCATTTCATTAGTGTCAGATAGAACTATAAACTTTTAGAAATCAACAGAATGTAATATTACCATGAAGGAAGAAAGACAATTAATGGCTCAGACTTTGGACTCTACATATAGAAACACACTGAAACATCCATGGATTTTTTTTAAGTACCAAACCATTTATTAGGAAAAGAAAATTTAAAAAAAAATAATATTGGCACAACTGGATGTTCATATGGAATAAATGAAACTAACCACTTCATACCTTATCCAAAATTTGAGATGCACTGCAGACCTACAGGTAAAGTTTTAAATTGAAATATTCTGGTCAAAACTTTGGAAAATCTAATTATAGTCTAGAATTTATTAATACACTAGCTACTCTAAGCAGTGTTAGTGAAAATATTTTTGTACTACGTTTTAAAAATATATTTTAAAAAGTTCCTCTCAAGACAAGTATTTGGAAAATCTAGCTTTTAGGGAATTGTATCTAGGATATACAAACACTTTTTTAAACTAAACTCTCCAAAAAGGCAGTAGGTGGAACAAAACCTTCACAAAGGCAAACATGCAAATGCCCATTAACCTTAAGAAAAATTAATTAACATCATTAGTTAATTGTGGAATGTTATTAAACAAATAGAAAATGATGCCATATTAGTTAGTTATCCATATTGCAAAGAAAATTAATTTAATTACTATCTAATCATGTGCAAGAATGCATTTCTAATTGATTAAAGACCTAAGTGTGGAAAACCTATTTGGAAACTTAGAGGAAGTGTAGCAAATGTTATTATAATATTATTAGAGAATTATTTCCAAAAGAGCATAGATTTCATAACAAAATATAGAATTTAACTATATTAACATTAAACACATTACTAAAGTACAGATAAAGACAATAAAAAGACAATACATAAATCAGTACAAACCAAAAAAATGTACATTCAATTCAGAGAAAAATCAAATAGCAAGAAGACATGTGAAAAGATGATTAGCTACTTTTTAAGGCAGGAAAAGCAAACTAGACTGACTTAAAACACCACCAAGTATCCAAGAAATTGGGCAAAAATAATTTATACTAAATGCATGAGAATGCATGTTAATTAAAATAAATAATTGGCACACATAAACATGTATGTTTAACATTACATGGATTCAAAGTAGCATGCAAATAGGGACATCTTTAAACCCATAGTGAAGCAAACTGTGGCATCTGAGGAATAATCAAGGGAAGACAGACACACAGCGGAGCTCTCGAGTCCGTTTTCGCTGGTAAGTTAGGAGACTGAGTACAAGCACCCCGAAGATCTTCCGTCCTAGCTGCTCTCTGAGTCATGCTGCGTATCCTTTTACTCTGACCCTCCTCTTCTTCCATGTCCCCTTTGTCTTTCACCTCTTTCTATGTATATTTTCAGAGAAAAATAAGAGAGACTTTCTTGGAAGTATAGTAGGGAATCCCCCAAGTAGCATTGTGCTTCACTTGACCAAATATTCAAGCACCGACTTTCTTTCTTTACAGGGATTAAAATGATCATAAATTGCTGGGAATTAATATTAATTCTTACATTAAAAATAATAACTGCACATGAAAAGAAAGTATTCAAGTCCTTTCACATGTGGGTATTAAGCTCTAGGAAAAGAGAGGAAAATTTATTATTTCTGTTTAATCAGTCTTAACCGTTCTATAACATAAAGGGCTTTTATACTTAAAAGATGTTCAAAGTCCTGAAGAGTATCTGTTCCACCCTCCAAGAAAATATTACTACATTGTTATTTCAACTGACTTTGCTATTTTTTACTATTACTAAAACAATTGTATTTGTCTTACCCATTAAAAACATATCAAAGTATACACTGTGAATAATACTGAATATTCTTTATCATCAAAGGCTATTAGATACAGGATGTAGGTGATGTGCTGAAAGCAATGTTACCAGACACTAAAATAGAAAACTTTAATTCCTCCAATGACATATTTTGCAGACAAGATATCAAGGGCACATAGGTCTAACACCTTGTGATATAAAATAACGAATGCGGGGAAATCATTAAAGTTTGGACTTTCTCACAGAAGCTCATACTTATGGCCACGATGCGAATGAGACTAGAAAACAAATATAGATTGTCTTAGGTCAAAACAATGACTACAAGTAATAATAATGATAATAAATACCACTGAACAGTTTTTTATTTAATTGCCTTTTTTCCTCTCCTCTTCAAACTCCAACACTGTTTGTAACTTTCCCATAGGGAATTTTGAAAATCTTTGAACACTCTGTCCTTTACTTATACCATTCTAGAATGCTATATAAACTCTTTCTTAAGGACAAGGAATATTAGATTTAGGTCGATTCTTGAAAACCCATCCACTTTTTTTTTCCTAGTGAATTTTGAAAAAATACATAAAAATAGAAATGGTAGACAATCAAATATGGAATATGCTTAACAATTTTACATTTTCCTGTGGTGAAGCACTTGGAAATAAGGCACAGTTATCAAAGAGAAAACAACCATCTTACCCCCATACTGGGGAATTAGCAAATTGAATAGTTTCTATGTAAAAAGGGTCGTGAAGGAAAAATCTCCCCACTGTATACGTGATGAAATCTCTGTGCTGATGTCTCTGTGTAACAACCTGGCACCATTAGTGCCGGGTCGCCTTGCGAATGTCCACTTTGCGAACCTGGCATGTACCTGTTTCGCTCCAATAAACCCTGTTCAGCTCCACGGGCAGTCTCCTGTCAATCATGCCGTGAAGTTTCCTGTTGCTTTTCTCTGTTGTTTTAGAAAAATCACTTCCATATACTATCTCAGTGCATGGTTAAAAAATAAAATTTGGTGAAGGCTGATGCAAAAGTAATCTATATTAAATCTTTAAGTTAAATTTAATGAGGTATACTCCAGAGATAATCAAATTCAGCCTTGTTATATGTGCAGTCATATGAGTTGTGGAAAAAAACACAGTTTGTAACCAACAAATATAATAAATATACCATAATGTCATCATCCCCCATTTCATTTTTTTCTTTTTCTTTTAAAGATTTTATTTATTTAAATTTAGAGAGGTAAGGGAAGGAGAAAGAGAGGGAAGGAAACATCAGTGTGTGGTTGCCTTTCACGCGCCCCCTACTGGGGACCTGGCCTGCAACCCAGGCGTGTGCCCTGACTGGGAATCCAACCAGAGGCACTTTGGTTCACAGGCAGGTACTCAATCCACTGAGCCACACTAGCCAGGGCCCACATTTCGATTTTTATTCATGCCTCCAACAAGCCCTGGCAACCATGATATAGTTATTTATCTTTATAATTTTACCATTTTCAAAATGAACAAATTTGATAATATAGTATGTAGGCTTGTATGTCAGGCTTCCAATATTTTTTTTATAACACCCTCTAGAGGAAAACTTTGTCCTGGCTGACTTCCAGATCAAAGCAAATAAAGTCAGACTTGAAATTGGTATCTTTACAGTTAACTACCACACAAGTAAAATATGATTCTCTCTGACTGTAGCCGTGAAGTGGATCCAGCCTTGCTCAGCTCCCTTTAGTGTTTGCCAGGAAACTGATTTATACTGTATTTGCAGGCTGTAGGTTTTCAAGGCTCACTGGAACTAGAGAAAAGAGGAGCTGAAATGGAGCAAGGTAAAATGCCCACAGTTCTTAATAAGATTTGGTGATTTTTTTTTCTTGAATTAATACTCTTAGGCTGGTGAGTCTTTTGTTAGTTTCTAGAGTTTTGAAAACATTGATTCTGATGATTTCACCAGTTTTCACCTTGATTTTATTTATGAGAGATTTTAGAGTTGCTTACGCTACAGTTTTCATTGGCATCACTTCCTGGTCCAATATTCTTAACATATTTAAAAGTTTACTGTAGGGTACTTGAGCTGCTTCCAAATCTTGGCTGTTATAAATAATGCTACATTGAACATAGGGGTGTGTGTACAGATAATGCATTATAGAATTTCACACTTAAAACTATATAATTTTATTAACAAATTTCACCCTGTTAATTTCAATAAATTATTTTAAAATGAGAACAAAAAATTACTGCATTTTTCAATCAAAAGTAAATTACAAAACTACTTTGAAATTCCTGATATTGTCCAAAGTAAAGCTCAGCTCACTGGTTTCAATTCTTTGTTCTGGTTACTATAACATAAATCTCAGTCATTTAAAATTTACACTTTGAGCTCTGACTTGGTAGCTCAGGTGCCTAAGAGTGTCATTCTCATAGGCCAAGTTCCAGGTTTGGTCCCCTGTCAGGGCACATAAAAGAATCAACCAATGAACACATAAGTAAAGTGGAACAACAAATTGACGTGTGTGTGTGTGTGTGTCTCTC
Source organism: Desmodus rotundus (assembly GCF_022682495.2). Classification (NCBI taxonomy): domain Eukaryota; kingdom Metazoa; phylum Chordata; class Mammalia; order Chiroptera; family Phyllostomidae; genus Desmodus; species Desmodus rotundus. Next base: position 80,804,228 of record NC_071399.1, on the reverse strand, counting down.
CCTCTTTCTCTCTAAAATCAATTTAAAAATCAATTAAAATTCATACTTTTAATGCCATTAGGTCATCATTTTATGCTCAGGTCCAAGAAGGGTAACTATTAAGCTATTAAAGTAAATGTCCCCTTTTTGTAATATTTTTTAATTTTTTTATATTTTGATATTTATAAAAACTAAGTGTTCACATGATGTAAAAATCTTAAGAGCAATATCTAGATATTTTTGTAGCAAAAGACTCTATTGAAAATAATAAAAAGACAGGTCTGAACTCAGTTTGCATCTCATATTACTACAAGTCCATTAAAATTATCATATTTATAAGGAGTAGAAAATAAAATCAAAAGGAACTACAACATTAATATTTAACCCTACTAATAAGGACATATGATAAATATTTCATATAAGTGTATAAAAACTCTGAAAATATTTAAACATACATATAATACTTTAAAGACCAAACCATATGTATACATGAATATATAATGTAGCTGGTAAGTATAAGAGATAAAAAGAGATGGATGCATATCCTTATATTAATATTTTTAAGTTTCAATTAAGTACATTTGAAAATATCAAGATAACAAATTTATATTTTTTTCACTTATGAATTTTAGTAAAGCTATTGAGTTTTCATTTGTTGATCCCCATATTGACTTTTCATCACTTATTGATCCCTATATCTGTGTCTATGGTTTCCTCTGCTCATATCACAGCACGAAGAAAACTAGAAAGACAGAAAAAATATGCAAAGAGCAAATTAGACTGCTGTCTAAAGCAACTGTGGGGAGAAAGCTGTTTGTTTTGGTTGTAAGTCACCTCATGACTTCTGTACTTTCATCAAGGCTCCATACTGGGGAGTTCAAGAAACTATCCCAAAGGACCTTGTACATACATCAAAATACGATCACCTAATTTGCATGTATTTGTGTAGAAAAAATTGTTCTTGTTCAATATTTATGTGTAAGTTGTTCTTTACTGTTATCATTTTTAATCCCAATTGAAGGGACAAGTCCCCATATACGATTAAGGTATGGTAGCTCTGTGCTTACTGAGTGCTCTTACACTCTGTGTGAGTCTGCATTTGTTATGAACTAAGATTTGGGATGAACTTCAGTCGCAACATGGCATGAGTTAAGGAAGAGGATTTATTCAGAAAGAAAACTCTTAAATTAGTGCTTACAAAAGAGAGGAGTTAGGGCTGAGGTCCTTCTACCCTCCTATTGTTTTCCACCTTGGACCCAGGGTAAAGGTAGACTGACAGTATGGGTCCATATTCTAATGCAGATCCTACTACCACTGCTATATCGCTCCCCTTTACAACACTAAAGTTGGCTACATGAAGTAAAAATTACCAAGCAGTCCAACTATGGTGTGGTGATTGCTTAAGAATTGTCTGGGAATACCAGCCGCTCTGTCCCTGAGGTTTTGGAAACAATAGGATGCTAGAGTTCCCCTGTGGAGTTAACCAAAAACCCCATGGAAATATACTAAACGTGGTCGCCCTTGAGATGAGGGGAGGACAGTTCCTTCAGTACCACACAGCTCATTTTCCAGGGAACCCAGAGAGAACACTCAGGGTCACGTTAGACAATTTCATTTATATTGAACTACGCTGAACCTGCTTCTTCTGCAAATAAAACTCAACGTGTCAATTGACATAAAAAAATGAACAATTTTTGTTTCCACTTCATTTCACTCTCACACACTGGCCTAGTTATGGTGACTGCCACTAATGTCACTGTAAGATAGACTTTTGATAAGGCTAGTAGGTCATGCCATTTCATTTAGAATTTACTCTCAACGGTGCATGCAGTTGTTTTGAATGGCATGGTAAAGATGTTTTTCAATCCAAAGAAAGTAGAGATCAAATAAAAAAATATGTAGTTGTTAGGAAAAATTTTATATTGGAAAGTGTAATAACTGAAAAACAAATTGAATGCATTTAAGCAACTTTTTAGGATTATAAGATTACAGAAATCCTAATTCAGTAGTATTGAAAAGAACCAAATGGTAATATAACTTCTGCAGTTATTTTTAAGTTTTAAGGAGTATCAAAATAGTTTTATATTCTTCGCCTCCACTGATTTCAAAAAATACCATCTGAGGTTGAAAAATTTGTAAGTGTAGCTTAAGCAAAATTAGAGATATTTAGTAATTTATTCACAGTTAGGTAATTAAAAAAAAAACAGGACTTTTGGATTCCAGTTTTGTTTCATCCTCAATATTCCCTTATAGCCTTCTCATACTGAATCCCAAGAATATTCATCCATGATATATTCCTTCCCTTGCTGTTTCGTTCTTCAGTCTTATCAGCACTGTGCTAACTCCAACATGTTATTTTCCTTGCTATTTAAATCTGAAGTTTTGAAGTTTAGGTGTAATTATTTCCTTGGTACACATTTTTGTATGCCTTTCCCCAAACATTTTGTATGCTCACGTGTGACGTCTGCCATTTCTATGTTTGCTTGAATTTATTTATTTATTTCTTACATGAGACCTTCTGGGAAAATAGAACTCAATCTACCCATCTACATAGCAAGATACTCTGAAAAATATTTTAATAAAAGTTCCACCGTACTCTGTGACTTGAACTGTGCTCAGTGACTGGCAGTGAACAGAGCCTGGCCAAACATAACGTCCATGAACATACGGAGATTCGTCCAGGGTTATGGGACACGGGGAGGAAATAGTCAGAGTCCTGTCATGAGCACTGGCATTAAGTAGGGAGAAAGGAGCTCTTTTTCTTCCAAAGGAAATCTCTTTCTTCTAGGAGGGGAGGGAGTGAAAGTGTGGATGAAAAAGATGAGGGGGAACTCAGTCAAGTACATTGTGCTAAGTCTGCCTAGCAACAGGTGATTACTAGAAGTTGTGGGTTAGTCACATGGTAAGGTATAAAAATTGGGATCATTATATTGGACATCTAAAACTAATATAACTTATATAGTATTGTATACAAACTATACCTAAATAAAAAATAAAATAAATAAGTAAGTAAAGCCAAGAAGGAGAAAGAGGAGGAGAAGGAGGGGGGAGGAGCAGAGGGGGAGGAGGAGGAGATTTCATATGGGGTCCTATCATGAAAGCATATGAAGTTTTGTAGCAGAAGACAAGTTATGAAGAAAAAAATCCTAAAAGGTACTGAGCAGACATTATATCTATCAGTATTTTCTTGTCTTCTATAGAAGTATTTACATTATCCTTGTATTTGTACTAATTCCTATGCTTCACCTGTAATTCTAACTTTAAAAATTACATGTGGGTTATTAAAAAATGTCAGCAAATACATGAAATCATATTTTCCATAAAGTCTTTGGGGCATATATGTATAAATATATAAATACACACATGTGTATATTTATATACACATACACAGTACTAACTATATAACGCATAACATAATATTTCTAGACATTTAAAGAATAAGATAATATCTATAATGCAACTTTTCAAATACATATTTAAAATAATAATTCCACATGTCCCTCAGTTTGAGTGCAATTTGAAGATGAAGAACTCAGGCTGCTTGATTGAGTCCTCTTTCCATTAAACTGTTGCAACATTTCAGGCTCTTTGCTATTTCAGGTGAAGCTTGATGTATCACATTGTGTCTCTCACATTGAAACTTGTCTGATTATTGCTTACCTAATATCCACGATCTGCCTTTGCCTTACTCACAAAATCTGCAGTCTGTGGGTACTGACACATTTCCCAGATGGGATACTACTTTGCACATGTTCATTGAGGCTGAAATTGCTGGAATGACAGGCAGAACGAGCTTGGTGATGCTTCTGTAAAACTGCTAAAATGTGAGCAATCTCATTGGTGCGTGTTGTTTGCCCTTGTTGTTTCTCTTATTTTTGCTTAGAACATGGGTCTGATGCTGCAGATCAGCAGCTGTTTTGTGAAGACAAGGGATGGGTGAAAAGACCGGAGGACCCCGAGTCCCTAACAGCATCAAAAATGCAATACTCGCTCTAGACTTCTTTCCTATGACTTTCTTCTTAGATGAGAAATCACTTTTGTAAGCCCAATTATTTTTAACCCTCAATTTTGATTTCTACACACAAACACAATTTCTCTCATATACCCACTTCTTTCAGTTCATTTTTAAAAACTGAAAAAGTGAAAAACTTTCATTTGTCCACTCTCATTATACTTCACCTTCAATGTTTACCTGGATACAAAGGCAGTTAGTTATATCCATTAATTGTATAACCTTCCCTACAGAGTGTTTTGGATTATAAAAAAGTATGTGTTGGTTTCAATGCAAAGTATGCTAAGAAATATAATTTCAATCAGAAGTTTATCCTTATACTTATTAATACATGCCAGTAAGTTTTTCTATGAAAAGTATTAACCCCACACCAAGTGATACATATTAACAGTAAAGCACCTATGTTAGCAATAATGTTAACTCTCAAAGGCAAAGCTTGGATATTTTATGCAGTCTGTGTAGCACCTAATACTTGACATGCACTCAAATCAATTTATTTTTATCACTCACGAGGATTAATGCCAAGCCATGATTAAAATAAGGCATGCAGCCCTGGAAGCTTACAGAAGTTGACACGCAATTCCAAGACAAGTCGATACTAATCAGGAGATTTAGGAGCATCGTATAATGCTAGTGCCAAAAGAAACCAAGTTAGCCCGTATGAGATGTAGACTCCTTTGCTGTTAGGATTGTGGTTTTTTTCACTCTACAGTCAAAAGGCTGAAGTCAATGGTATGGTAACTCAAATCAAACCTGTGTATCTCACCTAACTAAATAATCCTTTTAGTTATTTTAGAGACTGACAATTTCAGACAAACTGAGGAGGGAGGCAGAAAGAGGGACTAAAAGGAAGAAGAAAAAAACTTCAGCACAATTGCTTTAATATTAGCATGAGTAAAATTACCATAGAATTTTAGGTACTATAATTTGCGTCTCATTTTTGCTCTATATTTTAATTTATAATCCAAAATCCCTGGAAAGAAATAAACTATAATATACACAGACATATGTGTGTCCATTGGCTTTCCTCAAAAATCCTTTGATCTAGGTAAATGAATAAATTGTATTCATTAGCTTTACCTTAAAGCCATCCAAATTATAGAATTGAAGATGCTTTTGTAGAATAGAAATTTAACATCTTCAACAAATAAAACATTAGAAATGTGTTTTTCTGCTGGGAGTCAATCTGACTGATTTCCCTCATCTAAGCATCCTCTATTCTTCATTGATTCATTTCCTACAACTATCGGAAAATGATGACATGCACAATTAGTGACATATAGTAAACATTCCAAAATATACTGTTTTATTGAATTAATGCAAGGTACATAAAAGTTTAAACATAAAATGAAACGGACCTTGAGTTAGACATTGCATTTTATGTAATGTGACTACAACAGATAAGTTAGTATAGAAAAATGGGTGAGGATAACGTGTGAATCCTATAATCTTTGCCTTAAGGAAGCGGTCTACATATGTTACTATTTTTTTTCAAAAAGCAGACGGGCAGCATATCACTGATTTCATTTAGATACTGGAAACTGTGCTACAAGTCAGACATATCAAATAATCTTTCTGATTATATATATATAATGATATATATATAAAATGATGCATTATAATGATACATTATATATATAATGATGCATGGATTGGAACTACTTAGTAATCGCCATAAAATGCTGAAAAGAAAAACATATTCACATTTAATACTGAAAAAAGAAATAATAGCAAATCTCATACTCAGATTTGGAAAGTAAAAGATCAAAGATAGTGATAAATTGAATTGTCATCAAATACTGTTTTTAAAATTAAACACAGAAGAAGAAGCAGAATGGGAGTTGAAATGAAAGAATTCTCATTAACATAGTTGTCAAAGGATCTTTACTTATGTTTCAGTAAAAGAGAGAGACTGTTCTTTATAGCTGGTGTGTATTAATATGTTTACTAATTAAAGGACTACTGCTAGTAAAAAAATAAAAAATAAAAAATAATATTAAACACAGAAAGCAAAGTAGTGTTGTCAGATATTTTGAGGGAATAAAATTATGACCTACGAATTTTATCTGTGCAAATAGTTATATACAATACCATAACCCCATATTATTAAATATTTACTATGTGCCTAGCACCATAACTCATAATTTTTATTTTTTAAAATTAATCTTCCAAGTAGCCTACTGAAAAAAGGATTATTCATTCCTTATTTTAACTGTCAACATAACAGAATAAATAATATCAATGATTGAAGAGCATATAAAATTTTCCCAAAGCATTTTAGTTTGAAATTGATGAAGGTGATGTTTGAATCCTGGGCTATGTCCCAGTCACATACTGGTCCCAATGTTCTAGAGGAACATTTATCTGATAAACAGCAGCATATAGCTTTTGGTTTAAGAGCTCATTTAAAGAGTACATAAGTACATAGAAACAATTGAACATTCTATGCGTATTGGGGTGCAGCATTTAATCTGGTTAAAAATTGCCAAAATGATAAGTTTAACAGAGTACGTGTAGCTGTGGGAATGTGTTGCTGCTCCATTTAAATGGTATAGCCATGCATCTGTGTCAACAGCTTTCTTTCAGGAGAGAGAGAGAGAGAAAGAGGGAGAAAGGGGAGAGTAAGATAGAGAGGGAAGACATTGTGAGAGAGATTCCTTATACCATCTCCCAGGAACCCATCCACCAGAAACCCATCTATTCCCAAGCAGGCACAGCTGCGCTCCCAAGCTTGAGAATCGAACCTATAAAATTGAACTCATGCAAATCCTAGACCTGTTCCTCTGCCTTCTGATTTCAGATGAGCATTAAGGAAACCTCTGACTGTTTGCACTTCAGTTTTGTTCCATATTTTCAGTCTATATACATGTGTTTATTGTAGTCAAGTCAAATATTAACGTATCTCTTTTTTATTGTACTTTTTTACCGTAACCAAAAGGAAAAATGACTCATTGACTTGGACAAGGGTGTGGTGATTCTTGGGGAAGGAGTAGAAAGGGTGAACTTCATTTTCAATTGTTGATAAATCACATGCCATTGTTTTTCTCCAGTGTGAGAAATTTTTCCTGTAACAAGCATACAATTTCATTTTTCTTACAACCGCTACTAAAAGCAACAAACAAACACAAATAACCTTTTTATATGCTTAGAAGTGCACACTTGTTGATATATCCCCTTCCTCTTGTGTCTTAATATAAAACTGCAACATCACAACATGCTGGGACTTTTCCTGTTTCATCAACTGTCCACGATAACCAGCCAGTGTGAAGTTCATTCCCAAATGCCATTCTCTAGAGCTCTTCTTTGGATCTCTTCTGACACCCAGAGTCTTGGGTCAGGGTCTCTGTAAATAAGACTCTGAGATAAAGATTTGCATCCAGGAAGTTTACTGGGCGTCGCTTGATATCAAGAAGTAATTGGCAGCGATGGAAGTGGAACTGGACAGAGTGAGAACACTCTAATGCAGCTGCAACAGAGACATCAGACCAGCTCATGGCAAACTCCGAGCAAACTTCAAGGTTGTCCTGTCTCAGGGCAACCAGCTGGGGCTTCTGTGGCTCCATGTTAACCAGTCATTAGGTGCTGGCAGCCCTAGAGTATAATGAAATCAAACGAGGCAGCTCTCCCTTTGGTTCTCAGAAGTGCTCTCTCTGACTCCCAGATTAAGCTGAACATCAACATTAATCAAACTACAGAACGTGGTGGAATGAGTGTCTCGTACCTGAAAGCAGGAGGCCATACAGCACACGAGTATATAGTACATTGCTTACACAAGAGAGATTATTTTCCTGCCGTCTGTGTATCCTTTGTACATATTCCAAAGGATGGACCGCATGCATATCTAGAAGATGAATTACAGTCATCCCCCCTTATCCATGGGAGATAAGTTCCAATACCCCCCCCCACTGGGTACCTAAAACCACAGATAATAGCAAACCCTATATGTTATGTTTTGTCCTGTGCACATATACCTATGGTAAAGTTTAATTTATAAATTAGACACAGTAAGACTAATACATTATAAAAGAGAGCACTTATAAAAATATACTTTTATTAAATAGTTATATAACTGTAGTCTCTTTATCTTTCTCAGAATAATGTGCTGGACTCACCCTTCTTGTGATGAGGTGAAATGATGCAATGCCTATGTGAAGAGATGAAGTGAGGTGAGTGATGGAGGCATTACAAGGTACAGTTAGGCCGCTGCTGACCTTCTAATGATATGGCAGAAGGAGGATCATCTACTTCAGGTGAATCTGGACCCTCCAGCCATGAGGATGCTGATGGTTGGATGTCAGGAGAAGACAAGATTGGTGGTTGAGAACATTTAATATTTTCAGACATCAGTTGACTGTAACTGAAACCTCAGAAAGTGAAACCACGGATAAGAAGAGACTACTGTATACTTTCTAAGTGTATATTCTTGGGCTAAACAACCTGGTTATGTCTCTTCTTTTTTTTTTAATTCCAAAAAGTTGTGGTTGTATTTTTACATCTTAAAGATTTTTTTTATTTCTCATGTTTTCCTTTTATTGGAATTGAGAACTGCATTTGGAAAATCAGTAGCCTTGTTCAAAATAATAACAACTATATTTACTTTCTCAAATAAGGAAACCACATTTTGAAAAACAAATATAATTGTGATAAATACCAATAAAATTTATATTAACACATTTTGTGTTCTTTCTCCAACATGGCAAATTCAATTAAAATGTGCTAGGAGTGACCGATATCCTCAATGCCTTTGAAGGTGATGATTTCTGCAGTTTCTCTTGAAGTGCAACATTATACAGCATGTTATAACAACATCCTTCTTCTTCCAGGGAGTGATAATACTTTTAAGTTCTACTATTGTTATGCCTGCTGCCACTGTTGCTGTTAATACTACTGATTCTGTTATTGTAGCTCTTACCGCTGCAACTGCTAGGACTATACCACTACTACCAGCTGTGTGTCTGTGATTAGATGAGAGATGGTAAACCTTGAATTCTGTGAAAGACTGTGAGTTTCCCATGGGATGACTCAATGTGGCTTATTTTCACTAGTGTCCGTGTGAGGGGAGTTGTTTTATTTGTTGGCTTTTATACTTTATAGAAATCATATAAGTTGACATAGATAGATATCAAGCTACCAACAATATAATTGGCATGTTTGTTTCTTCTTGATGTTTGATTAATACTTTCTATCATACAATTCTGTATATAATATGTATCCACTATCATATGTTTATTCAGAGTTATCTGATCTTTACCACAATGCAGTTTCCAATTTTTGTTGTTGCTATGACCCTAGTATTCCTGGCCTGATAGTGCTAAGTCCTTACAAATAAATTCTGATTTATTACGGTGCTGAAGGACAGAAGTCTGAAACGGGTCTCACTCGTTTAAAGTAAAAATGTCAATAGAGCCACATTCCTCCTCGTGCTCTAATGCGTTTTCCTTTGTCTTTTCCAGCCCGTAGAGGTGTCTGCTTTCTTCGTTCTCATCCTTCATGTTCACAACCTGTAGCACAGCAGCTTCAAATCTGTCTCGGACTCCGATTTTCCATTTCTGACTCTGTCCATCTGAACTCCCTGTCTCTTTTTTAGGGACTCTTTGCATTAAGCACACCTCTTGCCCAGGATCATCCACAACATTCCCCACCTTAACATCCTTAATTTATACACATCAGCAATGTCCTTTTTGCCACGTGAGGTACCATACTTAATAGTTCCAGGGATTAGGACACGATGTGTTGGGAGGACAATTATTCTACCTAACACATATGTTTTAGTTTTAAATTTTAATAAAGTGATCGAAACCGAAAAGGTTGGTTGACATTTGAGTGTATGTAACTTCACAATGGTATATTATTGCCCATTTCATGGTTTTTAATCTTGCCCATGGGAAAAATTGTTTGAAACACACCAAGAAAAAGATTATGTAATAAAAATATTACATGATTATAATGAGACAAGTTAATATTCATAAATTAATAATGATTAGGCCACTAATTATTACATAACTTTGTAATTCTAATTAATTCAAAATTTTAGGCCTACAATATCATCCATTTTCTCTCCATAATACTGTCAACATTAATACTTATTTTATGTCAGTAGATTAAATAATTATAAAATAATTAAATACTATCTACACATAGATTTAGCAAGTACAGTGCATTTTTGTTTCACAAGTGAAGTTTTGACATGGATAATTTATATGATTTATGATACATTACACTTTTTATTATAAGTGGTCTAACCATTGCCCCTTATACACCACACAGCTTTTTAAAAATTATTTATTTTTATATTTAATTTTAATCCTCACACAAGGACATGCTTATTGAGAGGAAAGAGAAAGGGAGAGAAACACTCAAGCAAGAAAGAAAAATGGATGGGTTGCCTCTCCTACGTGCCTGGACTGGTGACCCAGCCTGCAGCCCAGGCATGTGCCCTGGCTGGATTGGAACCATGACCTTGCAGTTTATGGGATGACACTCTAGTCAACTGAACCACACTGGCCAGGGCTACACACCTTACAACCGTATATTATAGTGCATTGTACTTTTTTTTTTTTTGCATTATGCACAAATGATTGAAGAATAAAAGAACAATTGAATAAAAATCTGAGCTAGTGAATAATTCTCTGGAAACCTGATTTATGTCTTTATTGTTATGATTATAGTGACTATGGTTTCTGGTTCTGTAATGGAGATATATATTTTAAACTAAGCCTTGAAAATAGGCCGTATGTGGAATACTACTGCCTGAGACATTCAGTCAATTTGACTATAATGCCATGGCTAAAGATATAGCTTCTGTTTGGCTAAACTGCTTTGTGGTAAGTGAGCTAAAAGCTCCTAACTTCTAAGGTATATGCATAACCTGTACCTGTCTAGATTTAGAATTAAGTGGCAAACACTTAAATGATGTTTAGAGGGAAAAACAAGGCACTCACAACCCGATAAGTATTGCTCAATATGAAAGTGGTTTTTGCGTGCATCCCTTCATGCTCCCACTATAATGAAAAATATAGAAGACCATTTTAATTTTGTGTGTGTTCTCTTAGGACAAGTCAGTATTTTATGAAGAAAACCTCCACACATTTCTGAGGATTTCCTCTAAAATATCAGAAAAGTTGAAGCACAGAATTAAGAATTTATATAAATACAAATGTATTCACATATCTTTGCATGCTTATATATCTACTTGTGAGTTGTAAGAATTAATTGTATTAAGAAGGACAGTTTGTAGTTATTGCAAATGCATATGTTTAAGGAAAGATAGGATATGTTTAAGGAAAATAGGTGAGTGGGAACTGCTGCCACCTGAAAGCACTTGAGAATGGTATTGGCTCACCTCTTCATGAACTAATGATATGTAAAGAACGCAAGGATATCTTAAAGAAGGCCTTGTACTTACACGGAAAAATGAATAGAATGACATCATGATGGAGAAACTCAGTTTAGATTTATGTATTACACTGCACTCCAAAAAAGGAGGCCTTTTATAATCAAGAGGCTTTTTTTATGAGAGGCAAATTATGCAATGCAAGCTTACCTGGATTTTTCTTTTGGGGGGAGGGTAGGGGGAGATCACGGTTGGGAAAAGCAATCACACTTCTCTAGGACATGGGCAATAGCTCTTAAATCATCCCATGTATTTTAATAAGAATATGGCTTAAGTTCCAAACAGCCAATGAGAAGAATTGCAGGTGGAAAGGTGGCAAGAGCTTAAACAACAAAAGTAAACTCAAGTACAATATCAGTATTGGATCAGAAATGGTGATGTTGCCTGTGACTAGTCTGGCCCCTGGGGAAGGGAAAAGGGAAATGGCTATAATTCCAATACTTTCACTGTTAAAAAGGGCTCTCCTTCCCAGTCTCTCTCTGGCTGCAGCTCATTGGAGCCTGTGCTTATTCTCTCACCGCATGAAAGAGGAAATACCTATAGGCAGCCAATGGCTAATCCACTGAAGTATTTTTAAAATTACTCTACAAGTTTTTCACCCATTTCTCAAATACATATATTGAATACAATGTATTAGACTGATTTAGGAAAGAGTTTTAATTCATGGATGGATATGTCTACGTGACAGCGTGATTCAGGCAGGCAAGCCTGGGTGCTTTTGCATATAGCTGATCACTTTATTCTTGCAGATAGCTATGGAAAGGGTAAGGTTCGCACCCTGCTTTTGCAGATGAGGTGAATAGTGCTCTAGATATTAAGTAAGTTGTTTAAAACCATTCTTGAATATGTCTTATGTAAATCCATGTATTTCCACTTTAAACCACAAGCCCCGGTCTTTAAAAAACATTCTATCTTTTCCTTTCGTGTAGTTTTGTCTAGCGTTTCACAATCTCACGAAGATCAATATGTGCAATACCCCCTAAGAAATTCTGATATTCAAAACAAACTGTGTTTATAATAATATGCCAAAATCATTCACGGAAGGAGAATGTACGTGTGAAATTAAAATTCAATCGTTTGCTCTCTAGGCGAGATTCTTGGAAGCATTCTATATCACAGAACATTCTGGAACAGGGTAGTATGGTTCACGACCAAGTTGTTATATTTACCTGGACTGACTTTGCACATCCCTATGGCAATTTTAATGGACCGTTGTTTTCTCCTCTGCCAATGCAAATATATTTAAAAATAACACATACTCACAATTAGGTTTTCTTTTTTTATTTTACCTAGGCAAAATCTTCGCAGTTTACCTGTAAAATTCTTTCCACAAAATCCAGTTGAAAAGTTAATACAAAATTTAAAATGTTTTGCTTTTAAAGGAAACCGTTCAAGGATTTCTATTGTTTCTTAATTAGAGACTTTTCAGTATGTTATGCACTAAACCCAGAATCAGTTTTTCTTAACAAAACATTCACTTTTATATCATCTGGCAGTGAAATTCTCAGCTCCAAGCATACTGGAACTCTGATTACTCATAAATTAGGTTCACTCCAGCCCTAAAATAATCGCACATTTCCTCAATCTTTGAAATGCTTTTCCTTTTCTACTTCACCAATGTGCTTACACCCCTAACTGAGTTCTGGTTGAAAGTTTGCTGTTGCAGGTGCTACTTCCTGGAACGCCTGACTGCACCAAAGCTGTGACATCCGTTACACGTTGCACTCCCCATCCGACTCTTGGCAAAATGACAAATTAGTTTCCTTGTTAAACCACTTGCTTTTAAGATCAATTTGTTACCTTCTTTGTTCTGCTTTAATGTCATAAATTTATAATTGCATTTAATATATAGTAAGTACAAAGAATTGTCCTGAAGAAAATATGTCACCATTCATACACTCTTAGTACATGACAATAAATTGGAAACCATAGCGATGACATTATATGTGTGTGTGTGTGTAATGTCTGGAAAAACTCCAGCCATTGTTAATATAACAAGAACCGTTTGCACAACATCAGTGTAAACTGGCAGCCAAGAACAGTGGATCAGAATGTGCACGTGTTAACGACAACTTCACTGTACTGAGTGGGAGTGGTAGATGCCAGTGGGTGAGCATTTGTACTGTGGGGCCATCTTATTTAAAATGACTGAGCAAGTACAGCAAGGAATCTGCATCAAATTTTGAGTTAAGCTTAAACATTCCTCCGTGGAAACTATTTGGATGATTCAGAAGGCCATAGCTATTTGCAACTGGTGATTGGCAGCTTCATCAGGACAATACACCAGCTCGTACATCATTTCTTGGGTCAAGTTTTTTGGCGAAACATCAAATAACTCAGGTGACTAAGCCCCACTAATACCCAGATTCAATGCTGTATGACTTCTGGATTTTCCCAAAAGTAAAATCACCTTTGAAAGGGAAGAGATTTCAGACCATTGATGAGATTCAGGGAAATACAATGGGCCAGCTGGTGGCAATTGAGAGAACTGTGTGAGGTCCCAGGGTGCCTACTTTGAAGGGCACTGAGGCATCACTGCCCTGTGTACAATGTTTCTTGTATCTTGTATCTGCTTCGGTAAGTGTCTTTATGTTTCACAGTACACGGTCGAATACTTTCTGGACAGACTGTGTACACATATCAATGTCTGGATCTATAATGTTTGGAACATAGTTGTTCAAATACTTTGGACTCAGTAGCCAGTAGCACTGGGTTATACCTATGATTTACTTATGTTATTTTTGGAAATGAAATTAAAGAAATTTAAGGATTATTATTTTTTGCTCATTTATTTCCCATTGCCCTTTGCACACATGACTATTACTATGGCACTTATTGTACTATGTCTTATTTATGTGTCTGTATATATAAACATATAATGTGCTCCCCAAGACTGAGGTTGTCTGTGCTTCCCTTCTGTATCCTCAGTGCCTACTACCTAAGTATTCAACAAATACTGCTCGTGCAACTCATAGCTTAAGGTAGAGCAGTCAATTACAATATTTAGTACATTGGAAACAAATTTGAATATTTTAAAAAGACAATCAATTGATTCTAATGTTTATTATAGAGTATTCATGAACATTTCCTTTCAGAACCCTCTTCATGATATTTCTATTGAGAAACTCAGCAATGCAATAATAACTGTAGCACACACCCACTGTGCTCATTTGATTCTGGTGATAAGAAACAATGCACTGTATAAAGCATCTTTATCAGCGTGAGGCTGTCTTTTTACAAATTGTCTGTACTGAGTGTTGTTTCTTTTTGAAGTAGAAACAACCTCATTATTTATCTACTCTTGCAGAGATCTACTTAAGTCCAAAAATATACAGCAATGATAATTTAAAATACATTTTAAATCATGCTTATGAAACCATTTTCCTTTGTCTTGTTTTTAATATCTGAACTTGTATACTGCTTATTCATTTTGCTCTGATGCATAATTTGTTTTAGATTGTGGAAGTAATAAAGATGTTCAGGTTGAGATTGTTTCCAAGCATTGGGTGGGAATAAAATATTCATTAGATTATGTGGCTAGCTAGTTATGTTTAAAATTTAGTGAGCAATATAGGTCATTTAAATAACACGTAAAATAGTGAAACATAAGTGTTATGCTTTATAACAAAAGGCGATCGTTTCAATGGATTTAGTGTGCTACATCAGGCCAAGATGTGCTAATAAGAGTGACCGGATTGATCTTCATGGCTGAAATTAGTAACAACTCAAACAAAAGATATGTTGCCGCATTTTTCATGACATCGCTTTCTGGTTAAGAAAGGACAATGAAACAAGCGAGAGGATGGCTCACGTCTGGAAGAGAGTTGGCCCGCCACAGCACAGCAAGCAGCTCCGCAGAGTCCCAGATGAGAGGACAAGGGTGAGCGTCTGGGTGACTGACGTGGCTGAAGGTCACCAGGCACAGTAATAAAAAGGAAGAATATGCACACAGAGAGATAGCTGTAGGTCCAAGGATGGTCACCCTCCAGAATTCAGGAGACTGCACAGTCATATAAGGAAACAACTTAGACCAGGGGAAAATGATTACAAAATATTACCTTCACTTGCAAAAGACTGGGAACAGCAGCTATTCCCACAAGTGAAAGTAGAGTGGTACATATTTCAAGGCTCGTTGTGAAGAATGTTTAGACATAGCCTAGAATAAATCCTGCTCTGGTATTGCCTAACAAAGTTTAATATCCAGCCACAGTGGGGGAAAAATAACTGTTTTTATGTAACTAAAAATGCATTCCAGAACAAAGATGAAGAATATTTATGATAATACAAAACCACCCAGCACAGAATAAGGTAATACCCACAGTGTTTAGCATCTAATAAAAAAAGAAACCTGTCAGTTATACCAAAAATATAAAAGCAGAAGAATACAACCCATAATGAGGAGAGAAACTGATTTCTCAAAACTGACCAAAACTGACACAGATGTTAGAATTATCCAACAAAGATATTAAAGCGGTTATTCTAACTGTATCCCATATGTTCAATAAGTTGGAAGAAAAATCGTGTTACAAAGGAAAAGGAGAGAAATAAAACAAAACAAGAAAATTGGACTTCTAGAGATTAGAATGACAATGTCTGAGATTTAAAAAATACGCTAGTTGGGATTAATGAAAGAGAAAGTTTAATGAACTTGTAACAAAGCAATAGAAATAACCCAAAATGAAACACAAACTGAAAAGAAACTGAAAGAAATATGAGCAGGGAACCCATGGACTGTGCATTAATATGTGAATAATTGGAGCTTCCAAAGCAGATGAGGTAGGGAAAGGAAAAAAAAAAAGAAGACATGAGGGACTATTCAAATTTGAAAAAATAGTATAAAACCACATGTTTAAGAAACTCAGAGAACTCCCAGCATAAGAAACATTGGAAAAGGCACATAATCAAAGTCACTCCACACTCAAAGAACTACTATAGGGAAGTAGGGGAGATTATAGTAGAAGAAAAAGGACTCATAGGCTGTTATCAATTCCAGAGCAGGTTGTAAGCACCCTATTTCCACTGAACCAGTCAGGGCAAAAGAATACTCTTAGCTTCTCATTCAGATTTGTTTCCTTCTAAAGGTGTAAACTGCAAGAAATCCACAGACTTGTTATCTTGGAAAAACATTCCTGCCCTTGTGCACTTACTCATTAAAGACACCACCAGAATAATCTACAGAAAAGAAATGGCCCAGCACTCTCCAATGACTCAATTCATGGGCTGTTGACTACAGTTACAACTGTGTGTAGCTTGTAGGCTGTGTTTAAATTTCTAGTTATTTTTTCAGACACTCTGAGAGAAGTACTACCAATGACTTTTGCAGTACTGTTGAATGTTGAACAGCAGAGTTCCAGCAATTAAGATAGTACATTGCTAAGACAGCTTCCTGGGTGTGAAGAAAATAGGCTGGAATTTGTTTCTTTCAATATTAACAAAAATGCACCAGACCAGCATGACTTACTTGGTTGGGTGTCAGTTGTCCCACAAACCCAAAGGACGCCAGTTGGATTTCCAGTCAGGGTACATGCCTGGGTTGCAGGTTCAGTCCCCAGTCGGGGCACTTACAGAAGACAACCAATCGATGTTTCTCTCTCACATTCTTCTTTCTCTCTACCTTTCGATCTCTCTAAAATCAAAAATAAAAATAACATTAATTACAAAATGATATTGTGTAAAATTTCCCATACCACAGCTGAGACTCCTCCTCTGAAATGACAAATGTGAGTGAAAAGAGTATTTATTTAAATAAAGTGAAAACCACTTTTTCTCAAGGTGAATGAAGGCATTATAGGCCACCTTTCAACGTTAGCACAAAAGGTGTGTATGAGAAGGTCATGGCACCTTCGTCAAACAGGTAGGTATCGGGGTGTAGAGTACACAAATGAGAGATTCATAGCATACACGGTATTTTTTTTATTCAGACCATATTCCTAAATTGTACTAATGCCATACACATTTATTGGCAATGATACCCATGGTGGTTTTATCAGCCCTGGTCCAAACGTTCTTTCTGTGGGGCTCTTCAGAGCTGGCCTTGGGCTACTTTGAAAGGCTGAGATGACATTTCTACAGACTCATCATCATCATATTAAAAAAAGTTGAAAAAGCATACCTTTTAATTCAAATATGGGCAATAGAGAGAGCTATATTCCAAGAGACTGCCTACAGTGAAAAATCAGCTTGAAAAGAATACAAAGCCCCTGGCTGGTGTGGCTCAGTGGATTGAGAGCAGGTCTGTGAACCGAAGGTCGTCGGTACGATTCCCAGTTGGGGCACATGCCTGGGCTGTGGGCCAGTCCCCATTGGAGGCTGCATAAGAGGCAACTACACATTGATGTTTCTCCCCCTTTTTTCTCCTTCCCTTCCCTTCTCTCTAGAAATAAATAAATAAAAATCTTTTAAGACTGAAAAGAATACAAAGCACGATTGAATGCACTGGTCAAATAATGACCCGAAAAGGAGCATCGCAGCTGTGCGCATGCTTGCTTCATTGCCCAGAAAGGATCACAGATACTGTAGCCACTATAGACTTCAGTCTTTCTAAAAGTGGCTACAGTGGGGAATGTACTTGAGAGTTAGGCCCAATAGATAACTTTATGTTGAATGTATGACAAGCCGAAGTTATGGCAGAATGTCACTAGATGTTGAAAACATTATCATTGTTCTCTAATCTTCCAAGTATTACAGACTGAAATGGGATATATCTTTCCCCATGGCGTAACTATTTGAAGTTGAAAAGAAACAAGTGGCACCAAATAGGGGAGCACAGACAAGCACTATTGTTACATAATGACATCTGAATGCCAGTGACGTAAATAGCTCTAGCACAGCATCTGAGACATAGTTATGTCCAAACTTCAGATGAATCTGGAATTTACTAAACAATGGCTTCTATTCATCCTCTTTGACTGGAAAAAAAATATATTTATGTTTTTTTGAGAAAGAATGAAGAATGATGCAGTAATTTCAACTCTTGTTCATTCACCAAGTATTTAGAATTCTTATCACTGCTATTTTTGTATTAGATGGTTTCTAAATTCACTCATCAAGTGAAATTCAAGCCAAATTTATGTAAACTAGGATTTCTGAGATGAAAATATGTACTTGGAAACTGACCTGAAGCCCTTGTTTTGGTATAGCACTAATGAAGAATGACCAAAAAAAAGTAAATATATCCTTAGGAAAATTACATATTGAATTCAGTGCCCCCATCAACATAGAACAATGAAAGGAAAAAGAGTAATAAGCTGGTAAGAAAAAATGTTAAAAGCTCTAGAAAATGAATTTTAGAAGTATATGGTTGTGATTATTATATTCTAGGGAAGAGACTTTTATTCTCCATTACAAGTTTCAAAGTCTGGTAGTCCATAGGGTAATTTTTTTTAGTTAAAAATTCACAGAATATGTTGTATGATCAATAATTAATAGTTATCTAGAAAATATTTAGTGAGCTGGTATTAACTGAGGTCAGAAGGTGAACTGAATAGGAACGAATTATACGGGCTGAATACATAAATAATATTCAGAATTATAGCAATGAAACACAAAAAATGAGGAAAATGAGGCAAGAGAAATAAAAGAGGTTAAAAGTTTAAAGACATTAAAGTGATTTGACCAATAAATAGGAATTAAATAATTTCTCAACACTTAACCTACCCCTTTAATAGTTATAAAAATGATGAAAAGTAATTTAAGAAAATACTTAAGTATCCCAGAAGATTAGTAAAACTTATTTTAAAATTTAGATAATTTTTTTAAATTGTCAAAGGAAGAATTTGAATGAAACCATACTAAATGAAGGGACTGGATAACCAAACACTAATAAGAAAAATAAAAGCTATTTGGGATAATCTAGAACCCACCTCTACCCACTTTGGGACTGTAAATAAGGGGTGAATCATATCTAAAGTTTTCTGAAGGGTACTACCACACTAAGATCTAAGGTTTTATTTGTAGTGAGATCCACCCCAGGACATAAAAATTCAAGCGCTCAAATCTACAACAGTTAGAATTGATAACATTTTTAAAAAACATAAAGCACATAGTTTAACATATTATGGATAGTAACCTCTTTTAGATTGAAAAGGTAGCAGATAAAATGCTTTCTCTCTCGGATGGCCTGCCGGCTAATAGCTCTTACTATGTATACTAATAAACTAGAGGAACCCTGCTTGAGGTTTGAGCAGCCCCCTTGTCAGCAAAGTCAACTATGCACAAAGCGAAGACTGTTACTCAAAGATTCACAGGAGTCTCCATAACTGCACTCAGGTCAGCAGGCATCCATGGACCAACTGGAAACAAAGGAACTGAGCGATTTTGCTCTCTCCCTTGGGTCCCCTTCAATGCCTACTTCTCTATGGACAGCAAACACCCCTTGCCTTGTCCTTCCCTCCTTCCTTTAATTATAAAAGATGTCTGGAGATTAGACTGTCTTAAGGTGGATTTGAGGACTAGTCTTCATATATTTTTGAGCTAGGCCTTCATCAACAAGCCTTTCCTTTCTCCAAACTTTAACCTATTGAATTTTGCCCTTTCTTTTGAAGCACTGAACACAAGATCCCTGGGCCTGTAACAAAAATAGGAATGCAAACACATGCAAATTAATTCTCGTGTACCTACACTATTAGTTCCGAAAAGATAAATAAGAACCAATAACATCCTGGCCTTTGTAGAGGTGTTATATTGGTATGTCATGGGTCTCTCTATGACATCATTGTATAGTATTTTGTACTGCTTTCTGTTACTGGATTCATATATCATTGTGTGTGTGATTTACTCACTCAAAAATGATGCCAGGTGGCAGCCTGGGAGGCCAAGGGAAGCCTCCACCTGATACCAGAGTGCAGGTTCTTATCACAGAACAAGAGGAGTTCGAGAGCGTGACAGAAAGTTTTAGCCAAGCACAGGCAACTTGTTGAAGTGTTACTATGTACTAGAGATGTGGGAGTGGGTGACCTCGAAGAACGAGCCTCTTTGATGGGGTCTGGGTGGAAGGTTTTTATTAAATGCGGGCAGGTTGCGGGGAGGGTGGTCCTCGGCTTCTGACACTGCTGAGATGACTGCAGGCAGCTTGTCCTTGTCCCCCTCTCCAGATAGCAACTTTTTTGGTCCTCTCCATTACAGGAAGTTGAGGAGGGGGAAGGAGAGAAGTTGGTGGTTGATGAAGGCCGTATCTGTGATGTTTCAGCCAAGACAGAAAAGGAGAGGGGTAGGCGGGTGGCCCTTGTCCCCTCTTCTATCCTTCCTGCACCAGGAGTGCAGTGTAAATTGTTGATTATCTTAACTGAATATTCACTGCATAATTTTACATTTAATATAAGGATGTAAAATGAGAAAAATATGGACAGCTCAGAATATATTTCTAAGTTTTGATATTAATTGTATTCCAATAGTTATGAGATTTATTCCTTAGATTTTAAGAATAACTCATAGTGAACTCACTTAGAATTCTGATATAAAATGAAAGTTGATAAAAACATTCTAGACAAAATTCCTATGTGAGCTGCCAGCACTCAGTGTGAAAGAGCATTGGTATCATTTATATAAAAAGTCTTTCAAGCCCCTGACATAAATTGCCAGAAGCAATGAGAATAGGTTGATAGAGGATATTCAATGACCATTTGAAACCATGCAATAGAAGTTGCTAGGCGTTTCTTTCTCTTTTGTACTGAATAACAGAAACAAAAATCTACCCTTCATATTCCGAAGAAAAACACTATATTTGAACTTTTAACCTATAAACACTGATCAAGATAAAATTGTGTTTCATTTTTTTTACTGGATACCAATAAACATCTCGATCACTTTAGACTGCAGTTATTTGAAAACCAGAGCAAAAAACCACAGCACAGTTGTTATTATCTGAAATTTTTAACTGTTTATTCTTTTAATAGTTCTAAATTCAGCATCAGCATGTAACACCTGTCCTCTCTCCAGAGAGATGATACATCGATACATTGATATGGATACATAAATATACATATATAATGATACAGGATATCACACAACACTGAAAGAGCCCACCTTAAAACTTACTTTGTTGTCTTATGCTTCTTGTGTATCTTACCTTATTCCTTCAGAAAACCTCTTTTTCAGGGAGCTTATTACATTGGGATTATTTTATATTTTACATAATTTCTCAAATCAATTTATGTATTTATTCATTGTTTTCCCTTTATTGTTGTACCTATTAGATTTCAGTACATATTCCCATCAGCTGTTCCTTTATCCTGGATTCATGTAATTTCTGCATTCTACGCTCTCTCTTTATATTTATCTTTAAGTATCCGTATCTGATGATATTCACTATTTTAGCAGCTTGATTTATTTCTCATATTCCTTTTTTTTCCTACTCAAATTATTATTCCTCTAGCATTAGAGAATTTTCTGAATTTTAGAGTCATACCTTGCATTATGTACTCAACCTGTGTGATCTGGATTGTATCTGCCTTCTATTTTTGGTTATGGACTATATCAGCAAATTAAAAAAAAACTGATAGTAGTTACCGTTGTAGTGAGCCTGTGCATGTCTTTTGATACATTTCCTAAGCAGTGCACCATAATAGAGCAAAAAATTTTTTTTGTTCTTTTCATTTTTTTATTGTTGTTCAAGTACAATTGTCTCCATTTTCACCCCAAAAAGTTTTTTTTCATTTTTTACATATGAAAATCACAGGCTTGGAGTTATTGAATAATATAAAACAGAATTTATATACATAGTAAGTGGTGAAGAGCATTTCATATCTTTACATTGTCTACAAAAATGTTTCAGAAAACATTAAATGGTCAAAAATTGTTTTGCTTGTAAAGGGTCACCAAAACTGTTTTGAGTTCTGCACATGGTTTTCTAACACTCATTATAACTGCCATTTATTTACTCACACACCTTTGTCCTCCTTGATCATAAGCAGCCTCAGACCATCAGATGACAATCAAATGATTCTAAAATAAATACTAAAATTCATTCATGGTATTATGCATTTCCTTTGAATCCCATCCTTCCAGTGGCTTTTCCTTCAGCTTTACCAAGACACAACTTACATATAGTATTCTGTAAATTTAAGGTGATTGTGAATTGATCACCACAATAATGTTAGTTAACGCCTCTATTAGTTCATATACTTACCTTTTTTTTTGTAATGAGGTGAGAATATTAAAGATCTACTCTTAGCAAATTGCAAATATATAATGAGGTATTGCAAACTATGGTTCCCTGCTACAAATTAGATGTCCAGAAGTTACTCATCTCAGAACTGAAAGTTTGTGCCCTTTGACAAGCTTCACTCCATTTCCCCCATTCCACAGTTCCCACTAATCTATTCTCCGTTTCTATAAGCACCCTTTTTAGGTTCCATGTATAAGTGAGATGATACAGTATTGGCCTTTCTCTGTCTGAATCATGTTGTTTTGCATAATACCATTTAGGTCCATCCATTTAGCAAATGGCCAACTTTCCCTTCTTTTTCATGGCTGAATAATTTTTTGAAGTGCCTCCAGAATGTTTTCCACGTGGTTGTACCCACTTACATCTCCACAAACAGTGCACAGGGGTTCTCTTCCCTCAACACGCACACCGACACGTGCCACCTCTTGTCTTTTCAGCATAGTCCTTTTAACAGGCGTGAAGTGATATCTCATTGTGCTTTTGGGTTGCATTTCCTTGGTTATTGCTGATGTTGAGCATGTTTTCATGCAACTCTTGGCCATTTGTATATTTTCTTTGGAAAAGTGTCTATTCAGGCCCTCCGCTGGTAGAGTTTTATTGCTGTTATTCAGTTACAGTGGTCCTGCCTTTTCCCCAATTGCTCTCCCCTGCCCATCCCCATCCCCCACTCCCACAGTCAACCCCCACCCCACTGTCAGTTCCCAGGAGTCCTATTCACGTTCCTTGACTTGCTCCTCCCCCTCCTTTCCCTGTTACCCCCCTCCCTCTCCCCTCTGGTCACTGTCAGTTTGCTCTTTGTTTCCATGTCTCTGGTTCTATTTTGCTCATTTGTTTTGTTGATTAGGTTCCACTCATAGGTGAGATCCTGTAGTATTTGTCTTTCACCACCTGGCATAATACTCCCTAGTTCCATCCATGCTGTTGTGAAGGGTAGACTTATTTTAATGATGCTCTCATCAAATTTGACTATCTGAGATCCCATCCAGTGGATGAAAAGTCACTTTTTTCACTTATCTTATTTATGCCTGTTTAAACTTAACACAAAATAAAGACCATGCTTATGGTATTAACAGGAAACATCCAGACTCTTTTATTCATTAGAAAGTACATTAAACAGTACAGATCATCTCGGACACATTACACTAATACACTGGGGTAGTCTGCCTGTGCATTTTGGGGTTCATGCATCTATTTCACTGAACTGTTCCCCAAACACACAACACTGGGTCTCTGACTCTTAGAACAGGAATTTTTTCCAGATGAAGTTAATATTGTAAAATAAAACTCTTGCTGGTGTGGCTCAGTGGATTGAGTGTTGGCCTGCGAACCAAAGGGTCACGGTTTAATTCCCAATCAGGGCAACATGCCTGGATTTTGGGCCAGGCCCCGGGTTGGGGCGTGTAGCAGGCAGCCAAAGGATGCTTCTCTCACACATCAACATTTCTCGCCCTCTCTTTCTCCCTCCCTTCCCTTCCTTCTAAAACTAAATATATTTTTTTAATAAAATAAAATGAAACACTGTTTTGGCTTGAGAGGAGCCTGGAAAGCATTCTTTGATTCTGCTTTACTGATCATATGGAGAGCAGAAATAGTTTGTTGGTCCTGAAATTTCATAGTCTACATATTTGAACATCTGTGATTCATGACTTTTTATATTTTACTTTGGTTTCACAGAAAAAGCCACAATTCACAGTGCTTCCTCACTGCCACTTAAACTGAAAATCCCAAGACTGGTAAACTTTTGAACTAACTTGGAGTCAGACGGGGAAGAAAGGAGTATTTTCCAAATATGCCATTGTATCATCCCTCCAAAATAGCAAAATGTCATATTCAATTGAAGGAATTTAATAATTACTTATTGAATACTGGATATATGCCAACTATCACGTTAGGTATACAAACACTTACAATTGTAATTTGTATTTTCAAGTAGCTCAAGTTCTTCCAAGGGACACAGATATGTAAACAATTAATTATGAAGCCATCCAAGAATGCTTTGTTAATTGTGTTAACAAAGTTTTATAAATGCCTAGGGGAATCTGTCCTTGGCCTTAGACAAGTTATTAAGTCTAATGAGCAATCTATTTTTTTAATTTTCCACAATTAAACCAGATTATATGACTATTTTTAACAATATGACCCAAAGTATTGACAGTTAAAATGACATTGTTGGAGAATGTATGTTTATGACTTTCCTATATGCAAATTATCAGTTATGTATTATATTTAGAATGAGAATGATTACAAATATATGAAGCGTTTGCACATTCAGTTTGTTTTTTTGTACCTTTTCTCGTATGGACTAGTCTCTGAGTATCCAGGTTAATTAACTAATCACCGCATTGTCAACTCTCTGTTACTCTCTCCATCGTGTCCTCTCACTGATTTGTTCTGGGTTAAGATTTATATCAGGAAGTAAGAGCCAAGGCTAGAACATGCTGAACATAATGTTCTATTTCTGTATGTAATGATCGATGTCGCTCTTGCCCAGAATGGCAACGCTTTGCACTTCTCCCAATTTGTAAATTGTTCCATTTGCTTGGCATAATAAATATACTGATATATTTAATTCTCTACCAGGGCCATGCTGTTCAATTCCTCTCTGCTAGCCAAATATACCAGAAGTCATAAATTTCTCATCAATAAGGAGAATCAATGTGAACTCTTTCATATGTAAAAGCAGTGTTACTTCTCTGCTGTTACTATTTTGAGTTACTGTATTTTTAAAATTCCAAATTAGAGATTTGTTGTGATCTTTTCACTTATATCTATGACTTAGCCTTAACCCAACAAACACCCTGATGAAATAATCATCTACAATCAGAGGTACAGTCTGTGGAAATGATTTAATGTTTACATAATATGACTCCTTTTCAAAATGAACTTTCATCTCTTGACTGGTTTTCATATACTGCAACTAAAGAAATAAGAGTACTTATTTTGGCTCCACATATTACAAAACGAAATGACTCAAACATTATATTCAGCCATGGTTTCAAATATGATTTTACTTTCTTTTATCACATTTCTTTTTTTTGTTGTTTTGTTTTCTTTAATGAGCATGGATTTCTTTTACAGTTCCTCTCGAAGGACCATGGCTTAAGGGAAAAAGGTTTGGAGAGTTCAGTGCCAAGTGTTACTGGTGTCCCTCATACTTTCACATGACCAGAATTATATCCAGTACTTACCGTCTAAGTCGGGGGTGTCAAACTATCATCCATTTGCTCTATTCCACCCATCGCCTCATTTTGTAAAACAGTGCTTTGGAGCCACACCCTTGTATGTATATAGTATCTGTGGCTGTTTCAGCACTACAATGGCGGGCTTGAGTTCAGGCACCGCCAAGACTTAATGGCCGATGAAACCAAAATATTAATATTTACTTACATGGAATTTACTGAAAAAGTTTGATGACTTTGGTGAAAGTCAGAGTCAAAAACTAGAGTTGTTCCCAGTGTTCTGTTATATATTTTTACATTTTTGGAATTATTTGAATTATTTCTAGTCTATGATTCATAGGGTTGTTAGAAATAGCGAATGAATTAAATAAGCTAATATTTGCAAGTAGGTAAAAAATACATGGGCCATAGTAAGAGCCTTATGAGTGTTTATTATAAGCTTATAATATTAAAAAATACAACAACTTAGTATGTACACTATCTCAAAAAAATACAGATTCATTGATGTTTGTTTAACCAAAGTAGGGATGCTAATAGTGCTTGTATACTCAATATAAAAAGCCTAACTTTGACTAAATCAGGCAATCCATGAGAAAGCAGAAATATGTCCTTTTATAAAGAGAATTAGTAATTAAATTAAACAAAAGATAAAAAAGACTTCAGACTGATTTTCAGGTACAAACATATCCAGTAGGAAATAATGCATGTTTTTCTAGCTAGTCCATAGCTATGGGCCAATAATACATTAATCTTAGACATTTTTTAGTAGATAGCTGACTATATCACAGCAACTTATTTAGTTATTGTGAGGTATTACTCTTGTTTACATCATAAATTATTATGCTGCAGCTACACTAAATATTTTATGCTTAGAAGAATTAGAGAAATCTATGAATAACTTTTATAATTCAAATGTCTGTTACCCTTACTGTGCTATGTGACTAGAAGATCTCTAGTCACATATTTCTGTGCGAAGTAGTTAAAAAATGACTGGTTTGGTTTTAGGTGCTCATTTGTGTTAGTGAAGACATTTTGGTCAGTGAATATAGGGTTATTTTCCATACTTTGGTTCCCTGACAGTCTCTTTAAATTATTTTTTAGGAAGACAGGCAAAATTTACCTCCGTACTCATAAAAATCTCTGATTTTTCTTATCATTTTTGTTTTCTGTGAGTGTACATTTAAATGGACAGATTGTTGTAATGTCCATGTAAAATTTTAATTGGCTGGTTATGAATCCATTATATGTTGCTTCTACAGCATTTAGAGAAATATAAATCAAAGTAAAATATGTAAGAAAATGAGGTAAGCAATTAACATTTTCATGGTGTAAATAAAAGCAGTGACTTTATATTTTCTTAGAAAGCACTAAACTACTTTGAAGAAATATGAGGGGAAATCTAATGCACAAGGGGAGAAACTGCCAAAAAAAATTATCTTCTGGAGGGTAGGCCCCTTGTAGGACAGGCTTTCCCCACTAGGTGAGGGTTCTCGTAACCCATCTGTGTCAGTGTACCAGCTGGCCTTGTTGTGAGAGGCTGTGTCCGGCTCCTGTGTTTTGGTTTAGTTTTAGTTTTAGTTTTTTCATGAAGACTCTTTCAACGAGTTTGGCCATTTCCTGATGGGTGATTTACAACCCACCTGCTTCCTGACCACAATGCACTAGTGTTCAGCAGTTTTTGACCAAAATATCATGACTCCCTTGCCCTACCCTCCCTATTCACCTGATATTACCCTAAGCACCTTCCCCCCCCAATGAAAAAAGTCCTCTAAGAGAAACTTTCTCAGTGAGGAAGGGGGTAAAACAAACAAACAAACAAAAAATGATAGAAGCACTAAAAGGCATCATAGTTAATGAGTTCAAAAACTCTTTTGAGCTGTGGAAAAAAACATCTCAATAAGTGTATTGCAACAGATGGAGAGTACTTTGAAGGTGACTGAAGTTTAAACATATAAGAATAAATACACAGTTTTTGTAATTAAACTAGGTTTTGGGGGGTTCTTTTGTATGCAGGTATTAGAGATTTTATAGTTAAAACATGAGCTGGTGACTGTTTCCTTTAGCTGTTGCCACAAAAATTCTGTATAACAATTTATTTAAAACTTCAACTCTTTGAAATGATAAGAATGAGCTCCCTCATTTCTCTGCAAATGGGCTGAGAGTTGATCAACAGCGCTGGACTCAGCTTGGCTTGGCTCTGAAGTCTGTACCTGCTCCATGTACGTTTCTCCTCCTCCCTCAATCAGCGGTTGTCAGTGTCATTACTTCTCATAGCAAAAGCAGGTATATATGAGGTAAGACCACTACACAAATACATTTAAAGCCGCCTATGGCATAAAATCTTATGGAGCAATACAATTCACATGACTGAACCTGATGTTCAGAGTTGGGCAAACAGATTCCATCAATCCTGGTTCAATGACTAGTCACGTGGAGTGTCAGTGGGGTAGGAAAGTACTCTCCCCATCATGGTTTCAGAGAGTGCAAGATTGAGAATTTTTGAAGACGTAATTCAATCTGTACAGTGTATTCTGCTCCAACCAATTTAATCACAGCTTTAACATTCCCCATAACCAATAGCAACAGAGACATCACTGAGGCAACCTAAGATTCGGAAGAGAGTAAACATTGGTTTTGGAATTATACTTGAAAAAATTCAATTTTAATTTTAGACACAGGAAATACTAATTTTGAAGCCTTAAAATGTCAGCTACATTTTTCTACATTTTATTTTTCTTCTGTTTAAAATAATAGAAATGTGCTTCATGGGGTTCGTGTTCAGGATGACCAGATAATACAGACAATATAGATGTAAATATACACACATTAATGGTGGACGTTAGTCCTCAGTTCTTGAGTTTGGCTCAATTCAGAGCTGATAACTCTAACATAAAAAACGTATTTAGAAATCCACAGAAGTATAAGAATTGAGCCAGCTGGGCTGTGTGGACTCAGGAAAACAAGTTACAAAGGTAAAAGAAGGTGCCTTGGAGCTTAGGGAAAGAAAGCAAAGATAGCACAACTGAGGGAAGATGAGAGGGAAGGCACAGGCATGCTCTAGCAAGATGGAGAGAACACACCTGAGGTCGAAAGGAGAGGGGAGAATTGGGTGTGTTGTATATAGAGAGAAAGCATGCACTGGGTCCTTTGTCTGAAGGGCTTTTATCTGTTTTTTAAAGGCAGGGGTTTCAGGGGAGGTCTCAGGGGAGGATCCAATAGAATATTCACCAGCTTTCCAGGTGTGTCCTTTCAGGAGCATGGTCTCCAGGACATGCTCTGCTTTAGGGCAGAGGGTCGTTAGCCATTGCACCGGTCACAATGTCAGCCATGGCGTCGCTTCCTCCGGTTTTCCTGCTTTTCTGGGCCTGGAGCTGAAACACAACTGAGGTCTAGATTATATCTAGTTTGACCAAAATTCTGTCTCCTGTGGTCAACATGAGTGATGTTTTCTTCCTAAGATTATTTGATGCCAGCCATTGTCTTGGGGGCGTCCTGCTTAGGGGAGTGGTCATGCAAGGGCTTGAGTGGGAGTCACGTGAGGCGTTTCCCCACCCACCTCGTTCCTCTTCCAAGAGGGTCTAAACCACAGGAGCAGCTACGTGCTAGGGGAGAAAGGTCACCCCAGGGATAAGGTCCTAGCTGGTAATATGTGATTCCCTAGCTTTGTCCATTACTGGGACCCCTGACTTCCTACCCTGGCAATATTTCATACCTGACCTAGAGTTCCTGCTCTGCTCTTGTCTATCTGTGCACTCGATCCGACGTAGATATGAGGCAGTATAAGAGTCATGTCTGGACTTCATCTTGACCGAATGAACTCCATCTTAGAGGCCTGACTGTGACTCCTTGTTTTTCAGTAAAATTTTGTAGTTAAAATGTCCTAATCACATCCTTCCAAGGAAGAATGCATGACAATGATATCTTTCTTAGCAACATGTTCTGCAAAATAGGTGTTTTGTCAATTGTAAGCACAACATTTGCACAAGCATTATTTTACAGGACCCTTCAGGTGGTCCATTAACTACCCCAGATCAACGCCCCAGATCACAATCAGAGACAACAGACCTCATCCTCCTTCCCAGGCCCTGCCCCCAACCCAAGGCCCCTGTGTAAACCACCTGTAAGAACCCCTCAGGGGAGCTCGGCTTCTTTGTTTGTTTGTTTGTTTTGGTCAACCCTCTCATGCACAAGCTCTTTTTAATAAACTCTACCTACTTCATCTTGTGCTGAGTTCAGTGCTCATTTCTAAGACACTGCGACTCGAGAATCTGGCATTGACTGTCCAGTAAGAGTATAGGAATAAATAGACATATAAGCACCTATCAACATCTCCAGGTCAGGGTTTAAAAAAGAATGTTATTGGAATTCTTATTTTATCTCATCTCAATACATTGTCTTGCATCTATTGCTCTGAATACTCTCCCTTTTCAACTTCCAGTTTTTATTGTGCGCCTTGTATTTTCATAAAAAATTCTGGTCATCTCCATGGACACACTGATAAAAGACCCTAGTTCCTCATCACTATTATGACCTCAAGCACTGCAAAGTATTATTTCCATAGGTACCTCCTTTGCTAAAGCTGCGTACGGTATCTTTTACGAGCTGGAGAGGATGCGTCTTCTTCAGCTTGTGCCATTACATTCTCATTTTGGCACATATATTATTATTTTACTTCCCTTATAAATCTTATTTCTATAAAAATGGTATCTGAGCCAAGAAAACATAACCTCTTTAAAAACCTGTGATAAATATCAGGCCAAGTTTTATTAAAGATACTCTTCTTAGAGAATAAACGGTCTCCCTGATGGGTCTATACGAATTCAGATAAGTACACTTTTGTCAGGAAAAATGACTTAGTCTACTATCAAACAAATAGAGATCTCAGTGTTGGCATTAAAGTTAATTAAATGTAATGACTTCATCTACATAGATAATGTATTTATTTTACTAGAAACTCATCTTTAGCACTGTAATTATTTAAGTGAATTTTATTAATATTTCAAATTAGATGAATTAGTATTTTAATACTATTTCATTGTTTTTAAGAATATTATTTTAGCATAAATTTGAATATATGTTTTTGTGAATTATTTCTGAAATATAAAATTCATGATACAGTAAAACGGTTGTCACTTTAATGGAAACAAAAACATGA
The DNA here is from genome assembly GCF_022682495.2 of Desmodus rotundus. Lineage (NCBI taxonomy): Eukaryota > Metazoa > Chordata > Mammalia > Chiroptera > Phyllostomidae > Desmodus > Desmodus rotundus. The sequence continues at coordinate 80,773,346 of NC_071399.1, read as the reverse complement.
AGTAACACATTTTCCTATGAAGATTTGGATAGGAAGCGCATTTTTCACTGAATGGTGTGGCATGTCTGGACTTGAACATAAATGACTGTAATATGCCACGTAGCCCTGTGGCTGTGTGTTGCCAAAGAGTTTTAAATTTTTCATTTTTTTGAGTAACAAAACAGTTACTGTTAAAATTCCTTGTGAGTTGACAGGAAATACGGCTTTGCAAAAGTTAAATAGAAAGTTCCAAAAAGAAAATCTATCTTTTTTTGTTGCTGTTGATGAATTCTCTAAGCAAAATTGTGGTATCATATAAGGAATCAATTTATTTAGGCAAGAAACTGAGACACCTCTGATTAACTTTCCATGTGACTCCCATTATAATTGCATTTTTGTGATGAGGATGGCTGTTTTCTTTCTTCCTCTCCTCCATTGATATAATTTAAAAACAAAGTCACAGGGAAAGAATAATCACAAAACTATGAATAAATATTATAATGTTTTGAAAAAAACTTGGACACTATAGGAAACTCTACAAACATATTTTAACTGCACTGTATTATCTTTTAGAAAAAATGTTCCTTTAAAGCATTTTAAATTTATTGAAAAGTTCGGTTCACTTATATATGTCTCTTTTCAAAATCACATAATCAAAAATCTTTAAACAAATGAACCCTTCATCTATTATAATGAAATTTAAGTAAACTATCAGTCAAAATTGAGATTAACCTTTTGTATGATTTATAAAATTTAAATATTTCTGATAAAGAGATGACCGAAGAAAGTGGAAACAACATTTACCTTATGGATTCACACAGAATTTACAATCTGAGTCTGCTTTCGATAATATTAGCAGTCACCATTATTTCCAGCTACAGACGTGTTGAGAGTTTAGCTAAGCTACTCCATGGCATCGCTGCCTGGTAATTCATTTTGCTTGGCCAAGCTCTGTGCCGGGACTTTAAAGTGACACTGGCCCCCTCATGCAAATGCGCCTGTAGACAGCAGCTCACAAATTTACAGCAAGTGTAAGTCCCTGGTAGGACTTTCCCAACAGCCCTTGTCATCGACAGTCCCCTCTGCCTCCAAACGTTTTCCCCTTATGGGCTCCTTATATAAGATCCCTGGTAGTGTTAACAAAACAGCAGCCTTTTGGTTTAAACTTTCCAATCTGGACCCAACCCAGGAGCCCCAAGGCAGTCCACTGATGGAGCTGGCAAAGGCATATACCCCAGGTCCTCACTGTCTACACTCTGGCTTCCCACGCGGACCCCTGTGGCGGGTGCTAGTTACTTCCTTTAGGTATTGCGAGTAATACATTTCTCAGTTTCTCTTGTGGTCTATTATTGAACGGTGGCTCACCATTTACCCTTTGTGCTCCACTTAATAAGCATTAATTTGACAGATTCATAACAAGATGTGAGTAAATACTGTGTACTCTGACTGCTTGAATGAGAAATCAATTCAAATGCAAACTAGATAAGAATAGGATAATTTTATGATAAAAATATTAATAAGCATGGAACATTCAATGGAGCAATAAATGTCTGCTCACCTCAGTAAGTATCATAGTATTTTTAAACCCTTCCTTTGCCTTTAATTTGAAAATATTTACTGCATGTTGGATTTCTGTTCCTGCCTTTAAGATATGCATTCACATTTATTTCTCAAGTAAAACAAATTTCCCCTTATAATAATTCCTGAGCAATAGTTGTCTCTTTCACTATAGAAAATGTACTGCTGACTTCTGATTAAAGATGACAGATTAAACATACTCATTTATATCATGTTCTTCCAAAACTCCACTGAAATGATTTTAAAGGTATAAACCTGGAAGAAAAAAAATAAGAGAATAAAATTAGTGAAGAGGCAGAAAAAAACAAATTTGGAGGTTGAAGAGCAGATGCGTGCATGGTCACTAAGTGAGCGGCCCTGAAAACACTGCATACGGCATCGGCAGCTGGTGAAGTCAATGGGCTACCTCCCTGATTGACACTGCTCAGGAAGTTGTGTGTCAGGTACTCACATCACACCTGAATCACATCACACACTGGATATTTTTTCTCTTATTGTAGTTTTGCCACGCAATATCTACAAGATTATGAATTAGGACAGATATGTGTCTCCGACGTCCCAATCAACCAAAATAAAACACAAAAGTAAAAGGTAAACTTGTACTCCTGGTACAACAACCCAGGCAACAAATATGACAATATTAACAACACAAAAGCTCCTGAAAACCACCTGGCGGGGGGGATGCAGAGAGTACAAGGTCCTTGCTCTTTGTGTGGTTTGGGACAAGGCAGTGGCTGAGGCGGACAATAAAGTGACATAAGAGGTTAAGTGGTAGAAAAATTTAAAAATTCATGCATTTCCCTCATTTTTTTTACTGTCTTGGATGACAATTATGTGTCTATGCAGTTTGTTGTAACAGTTTTGACCACTGACGCTGCAGCGGGTGATGTGCTCTGGATAAATATCAAGGTAACATAAAATCGCTGGGTAGTGAGTAGTTAAAAAAAAAAAAAAGGAAAAATATGCAAGCAAGCATTCTGGTGTTAAGTGCTCACTATTTAACTCCAAAACACTAGGACATGTATGCTGTAAGTAATGAGCTCCTTTGCTTCCAATACACCTTGTTCCTAAGGGTTAGAAGTGAGGTAATACAGGAGCTGCTTTGTGGAAAAGGAGAACAGGGTGAGTAGGCCAGCAGAAGTCATTGTTCAAGTCCTTTTCCTATGGTCTACTTCAAACAGCATAAAGCAGAAGGGCAACCAGAGCTGCCATAGAAAGCGTATAAAGCAAGTTCACTCAGATAGCGAAGGACAGGAGTCAGTGGCATTGAAGCCAAGCAGGAAGGACCTCTGTTGTGCCAGGTTCTCTTATCTGTCTTCAAACCTTTATTAAGTAACCGTTTTCATGAAAGTCTATCAAATATGCCAAAAAGTGAAAGAAAAAAAAGAGATGTGTGGATAAAATATTGAATTTAGCAAGAGGGATTTTTAAATCTGTTTCGTGTTTCTACAAGATGGCTTCCTTTAAGCGCTTATGACACACTATAACTTTCTCCAAAACAGGACATCATCAGGATGTGATTAGAAATGTTTATGTTTCTTGGAGGTTTAAAATTTTAAAGGATATGAAGAATGCTCTTTTTTAATACATATTTTTTATTGTTGTTCAAGTACAGTTGTCTCCATTTTCTCCCCACCATTGCCCTCTACCACAGACATCCCCACCTCCCACCCTTGATCCTGCCCCCCTTTGGCTTTGTCCATGTGTCCTTTGATTTTGTTCATGTAAGAAATCCACTACTTGTGGGCAAAGGTAATGAAATATCACTCCCTAGTATGTTAGAGTAAATACATAATGCAATCTTACATTTGATTGTGTGCAAAGTATTTTCAGTACATTTATTTTCTGTGATATAAAATAGGCATTTGTTAACAATGTTTATTATATAAAATATAGCAAAATTTATATAATTACATTTAATAAATAAATTAAAGTATGTTTGTAGGATAGCATGATTTCTTGAGTGGTACAAGAGCTGGAAATATATTATTATGTAATAAGCAACTATATTATCTCCTAATTCATAATTTTCAACATTGAAATTATAAACTTAAACCTATAGTTATCATTATATATATTTCATGTGAATATTTATTTCAAGCTCTTGGTTGCTTGAGCTTGAAATAAATCAATACTTTCATTTACTTAAATTGGAAGAGTACTTTATGTTTTAAATGGTCATTTGAATAATTTAAATGTTAGAATATGGTAACAATTATATTTCAAGTATTATACATGATATGAATACCAGCATATGGTGTTAAATAGCTTGTGTCAATGATAAAGGTTAAATAAAATATACTTTATATGTTAATAAAATATTTATTAAATGAGTGGTATTAGAAATTCCAAAGTGGTCAATCACATAATTTACAATATAGTGTGTGCTTTAACTTAAAAATCACTTAAGGCTTAGCACATTGACTGTGTGAAAATAGAATGCTTTTATGCCAGATGCCTGTAAAGACGGTCATAACTCAGAGACATGTGAAAGAGTTATAATCATGCCTTTGATCTGGCATGTAGAAATGTCTTCTGTGTTTAGGCATGGTGTAAGGAGAAAATAAATAGATTCCTTCCAAGCATTTTTTGATTAGCTGTGTGGAAACAGACATTTGCAGTCAGTGTATTACCTACACATTGGTTTGAGAAGGGAACTAATTAATTCCATGCAATATATATAATGCCATTTCTCTCATTTTAAATAACTGAATATTTAAGGACTTTAAGAAATGAAGATAATCATATTTGAAAAAATAAAAAGCTCAGTTTTAATTAGAAATTGAAATAGCTTTCAAGGAACACTAAGTAATAAATTATAAATTTTAATTACTTGGACAAACTTTAAAGTGTGGATAATCTACTACATAATATCACATTTATTTTACTTTTTAAAGGTAAGAAAATGTTAAAACTTTGTAAAATGTTATTATAAACCTTGCACCAAAATATTTTCTTGACTATACAAAATCTGATCAATTAAAATGCATGTATTTTCAACTATGTGTATGGTATCTTATTAAATATTGATAACAAATTAACATGTACATGTGGTTAATCTTGGAGCAAAAATCATGAACAAAATACAAGACCTGTGTGTATGAACTGTGCACCATGGATACAATTGTATCCGGGAAGAAATTCGGCATAATTTTCTGTAGCCACACTTACTGGAAAAAGTAATACATTATGTAATGCTTTAAAATACTTGGCATTTCAAGAAATTTTTATAAAGAACATAAATTTTGAATATAGTCAATTTTGTTTCTATGAAAGTACACTCTCCAACTATTTCACTTGCAAAGTTTAATATTTTATTATTTATTAGATACTCCTTCCTCCTCTAAAATTTGAATAATTATGACTAAAATAAAAAATCAATTTCTTTGAAATATGAATACATTTTTAAGCAAAGGGTCTAAAGTTTAACATTTTAAAAATGTTTGTTAATATTTTTGTAATAAATGAACAAAGATAAATTAATGTAATGGCTGGTTTTGATAATGACTTATAGCCAAAAGCATGCTTATTCCTTAAATCTGTAAGATTCATTTATTTAACTCTGTATATGATGAGGTTGCAAATTTGATAATGGCAATATGATTTTTAAGGGCTTTTTCTGATTTTACTTATTGATTTTGGAAAGAGATAGGAAAGGAGAGAGAGGGAAACATTGATTTATTGTTCCATGTTTTAATGCATTCATTCGTGGACTCTTGTATGTGTCCTGACTAGGGATCAAACCAGCACCCTTGGCATCATGATGATGCTCTTACCAACCAAGGTACCTGGCCTAGGCCAAGACTTTAATAATATTTCTTTAGGTGTCCCAGTTATTAAGATGAAATCATGGTAGCGTGTAAAAGCTTTATAATGCAAGATGATTGACATAGTTGTAAAGGAAAACTGGGGAATTTACTAGACATATAAAATTAATATGAATGCTGATTAACTAAACAATTAGTATATGCATTAATGACTTCAACTTCTTGGATATATTAAATATATTTAAATTTTTTATTTTAGGTATTGTATTTCTACTTTCTAAAGAATAATGAGAATGTTGAAAAATTGTACTCAACTAGTTAGCTTATAAAAATACTATTTTATAAGTCTTTTAATAATAAGATGAATAATGATTATGTCACTTTTTCCCAGTTTCCTTTCTTTAAGGCCTTATACTGAAGGCATTTTGTGATGATAGTATGACCTATTATCTTAAAGATTAGAATGAAGATTAAAAGTTGGAAGTCAAGGTGTTGTCAGAGTTGATTCCTCCTTAGAGTTGTAAGAAAGAGTCTGTTTCATGCCTTTCTCCTGGCTTCTGGTAGCTTCAGGCATTCCGTGACTTGTAGATTCCACACTCCTGTGTCTTCAATGACCTTCCCTCTGTGTATGTTGGTCCTTGTGTCTAAATTTCCCCCATGTATAAGTGCATCAGTTATTGGAGTAGATAGAGCCCATCCTAATGACCTCATTTGGTTGGCCTTGGTAAAGATCCTGTCTCCAAATAAGATAACGTTCTGGGGTAATAGGGAGTTAGTACTTTAATAAACTCATTTTTAGGGACACAACTAAGCTCAAAACCCAACATATCCTAAGTGGCATGTGTATTATATGCTGAGAGGCAACACATTTCTGTTGTTCAAACCACCCAGTTACAGCATCCCAGGAAACTAATAGAACATGAAACTCTGCCGATGGTATTAATTCATTAAAACTTAATTTTGTTTAGAAAAAGAAATTTAGAATGTAACATAACATTTTAAAATTCAATTTAATATGTGTTTATATCTCTAGACTTAGGAAAATTAAAATAATGTATGCTTGAATTAGAATAATTCTGCCTATTTTTTTCTATAGAATAAAAACAACTAAGAGCAGATGAGAAAAGAATGATATCAGCCACCATAGTGGAAAACACACATTGTCCTGTTACCTAATCCCAGATTCAAGTCGGCTCTTAGACTCAAAGCACTTTGATTAAAGAATCCACTGAAGACCATGTGATATGATAGAACATTTTTATAAAGTATGGATTTCCCCAGTACTTTTCAAGAAAAATTTTAAGCTATTTGTATGGGTAAGTTTATACTGAAGGTAAGAGAATCTCACATATTTTAAAAAACACTGGTTACAAGTTGTGACCTTCCATTGACAACAGAGTTCCCAAAATGTCCTCTCATCTCCTCTACACACATTTGAATGACTTACAGGGTCTAGAAGCTAAGTAATGTCCTGAATGGGCAAAGTGAACCTAAATTTTATCTTCCTTTCACTGTATACTCTGAAGTGAACTCTGTTATGATTCTGCCTAACAAATCACAGAAATAAGCTTCCAAAGTTTCAGTTTCCAAGTAATTTAATTTAGTTCCATAAACTCAAAAAATTATAGGAGTATAAAAATACTCAGAGTTCAGCAAGTTAAAATTCATAATTTTGGAATCTAATAAAATGTCACCTGCATGCAACTAAACTTGATAATATAATACATAAAGAGGATAAATAATAATCAATTGTAATAGACCCCAAAATAACACATAATGGGATTAGTAAATAAGAATATTAAAAGTTGTTATGAAAAGTTACTATATTGACTATGTTCAAGATGTCAGAGAAATATAGATTTAGTAGGTTAAGCAGGAAAACATAAGATATTTTTAAAATAACCAATTTGAAATTCTAGGGATGAAAATATAACATTTAAAATTACAAATGTACTGACATTGATTGGCAGTAGATTAGTCACTGCAAGAAAGAAGTTAAATTAATAAAACTTGAAGACAAAGTGAGAAACTATCAATTTGGGAGTGAGAGTAAAAAATAGCAGACTGAAAAGTAATAAAGTACCAGAAAAATTTGGAGGAAGTGTAAGTGGATGGAACTGGAGAGCATTATGCTAAGTGAAATAAGCTAGGTGGTGAGGGACAAATACCATATGATTTCACCTTTAACTGGAACCTAATCAACAAAAGAAAAACGCAAACAATATATAACCAGAGACATTGAAGTTAAGGGCAATCTAACAATAGCCAGAGGGGAGTGGGGAGGGGGCAGTGGGGAGAGGGGTTTTCAAGAACTACTATAAAGGACACATGGACAAAACCAAGGGGGAGGGTGGAGGCGGGGGAGGGAGGTGGGTTTGTCTGGGGTGGGGTGGGGGGTGGGGAGAAAATGCAGACAACTGTAATTGAACAACAATAAAGTAATTTAAAAATAAAATAAAATACATACCTGTCAACAAGTCTATTAATTTAAAGTATCTAAGCATCCCAAGTTAAAAATAAAAGATTACCAGATTGAATAGAAAGTGAGCCCTTGGGATTACAAGGACCGTCTGTACCAACTGCTCACTAGGATGTAGAGCGCTGGAACTGCCCTACACTGCCACTGTGGGTGCAACAAATACACTCTCTGCACAACAGCTTTGTAGGTTCTTCAAATATTCAATATACACCTATTTCATGACCACTTTTTATATTAACTCGTTAAATGAAAACATGTGTCCATAAAACACTGGAGTGTGAGTATACATAACTGCTTTATTTGTAATACTCCAAACCCAGAAACAACCCACATGACCACGAACAGGTGAAACAAACAACTTGTGATACACAATACCATTCTGCACTTCAAAGAAAAGGCCGTTTAGATATGCATGCATTGCATTGATGACCTTCTGAATAATTGAGTTAAAGAAGACAGATGCAAAAGGTTATACACCTTGTATATATTCTGTAATTCCATCTGCATAAAATCCAGAAGTTGCAGATTGATCTGTAGTGACAAAAGGTGAGTCTACTTACCTGCGGATTGTGCTCAGAGAGTGGTGGAGGGTAAGACTGCAAAGTGACTGAGGGAAACTTTTGGGCATGATGAGTATGTTTATTGATTAAATTGTATTGAAAATCTTGCAGCCCTGTACATATGTCAAAATATATAGAATTTCATGCTTTATGTACAGTTTTTGGTTAATTATGTCTTAACTAATTTGTCCAAACCTTAATGAAAAAAGAGAACTGAAGAGAAGAGAGTGACAGATTTTACCTAGTAAATGTCTCCCATATTTCTTTAATAAAGCTGAGACTTTTAGTAAGGAAATGAAGTTACATGGAAGAAAAACAGCAGGTTGGAAGTGATATTTCCTTAAAAGTTGTGAGCAATTTTCACATATTCGACAGCGTACAACAAATATTCATTTTCACTGTGGCATGTGTTTCTCCAATTGCTGAGGCTCTTTTCCTCAGCCCTTCACACCCCCCATCTTCATGCTCTTCAGGGTAGGCATTCCCAAGTCATACCTTTACCCCAGCAGAAAGGAGGGTTGTGTGTGTGTGTGTACCCAGGCTTTTCCTCCTCATTTAAAGCCATATCCTGTGAAAAATAAGTCACACCTGGGACTGTCGGTGAGCTTCTCTGGTCTTTTGTTCACCTATGTTCCCCACTTCCTGTTTCTTCATTCTGTATCTATCTATCTATCTATCTATCAATCAATCAATCTATCTATCTATTATCTATCTATCTATCATCCAACCATCCACTCATCCATCCATCCACCTACATTTTGCTTTTTGGTTAAATGTTTGTCATTGAAAAATGTAAATAAACTTGGAGTTTTTTTTATTATTCTATCGTTGTTTTGTTATTTTTCTCAAAGCTGGTGAACAAAAATTACTGGTCTATTAATGTCCGTAGGGACAAAAGGTAGCAGATCTACTTTAAACTTCCATGATGCACAATCTTTCTCATTCTGTGTCTTTTCAAGATAATGTTAGTAAGTTTTTCAAGAGATGGGTTGTTCATTTAACTTCCTTTGAATTTTGGGAAATTTTGGTGTTGTATCAAGATTCACTAAACTTTGCATATGATGGGAAACATTTGCAAGCTATTTGTATTTTAATTTGATGAGTGGTATTATTTCTGCTGTAATATTTTTTATTAATTTTGGCCACTTTAATTTACCATCTCCTTAATTTTTCTCAGAAGGAACTCTTTAGCTCTGGATGTACTCTAACATCTTACACTTACAGGGACATATATTTTGACGTTTCCAGTGTGATGCCACTGTAGAAGAGCTACCATTTTTCATTTTAAATGTTTTAAATTCTAACTGTATTTACTTATAACATGGTTTACAAAGTTTTTTGTACTATAATTTTACATAAATTTTTGTTCCAAAATATATTTCTAATTTTCTTACTTTCATATTCAGGTTTTGATTGTGAATAGATAACTCAGTGTCTGAGACTTAATCAGATATTGTGACACTCATTTCATATCAATTTGAAAGCCTTGCACTAAATCTTAGAAGGTAAACATGAATTGTGAGAAAAACCCAAATACAAAAAATTTTTTTGAGCATGGTTTAATGGGAAAATTCTCTCATTATTAAAATTTCTCTTTTGTAAGAAAGAAGTACAAAAAATATTTTATATAAGAGCTGAATTTCTCATAATTTGTTTTGTAGGATTATAATTTGGGTGAATGAGAAATAGCAAATATAATAGGGCATAATTCTAATGTCAAATCCCTCAATTTGGGACTATTTTATGGAAACTCTTAACTCCTTATGTATTTAAATGCTTTATAACATTTTAAACCACTTTAATATAATTTGTGTGCCTTATAATCAGATTTAATTATAGATTGTTTAAATCTATATGAGAATGGATGGAGTTAGTAGGCAGAAAGCAAAATAAAGCATGGAGAAAATATAGCGTTGTTTCCCTCAGCAAATGCACCTAAAGAGAGACAAATATTATGTCTTAAATGTCTAAAAGAAGCAAAGTATTATGATTTGACATATACAAATCCAGTCTTAGTACACACTAAAGAAGCAATACTCTCCAAACATTTACACACAGTGATTGGGGAGAACCTGAAAATCAGAGGTTTAAATAGCTCGCCAAAGTCATATAGCTACTTTGTATTGCGATAGAATTTGGATAAACCTAGTTCTCTTGGACTGCGAATGCACATTCATACCATGGCTGCAAGATTGCCACCCTGTATTATCTTTTAATACCATAAAAAGTAAAAATATATACTTTAGTAAAAGAGAAAATATATATATCTGTGAAATAGAACACGGCAGTTTAATCCCAGGTATCATTGATGTAGAAGGGCATAATTTTGTTTTCTATTTCAAATATATTTTTTAAACTCTGTCAGGAAACTAAGTTAGAATTAGCTTACATTGACCTACTATCATGAGGCATGATTTTAAAAAATAGATAGTTGAAAGTTTAGAAAAGGTTATTTGAAATAATTAAATTGTAATAACTATCAATTTAATTGGCCTTAAGCAATTTGAAATTGGAAGAAATTATACAAGTCATAGAATTGAAATACAGAATGAGTTTTGAAGTATGTTTTGGCATAATTGTGTGGAATATCACATTTATCTCCTATGTGATGAACAGAAAGAAGGACATAAAATTGCCTCAAAGGCAATGGCTTTGTGCACCAAAATAATGCCTTAAGGGTTAAAGAACCAGGAGAAAACCATTTAATAACCTATAGGTAGGAATACAAAGTTAAGGATTTAATGGCATTTAAAAAGTGACTAACATAAAATGACTCTCCAGTATAGGCAGTTTTCTGTGAAGTGCTTTTATTTATTTATTTTTGGTTTAATTTTGTTTTGTTAGAGCAGGGGGAGAGAGAGATTATATTACGTATATACAATGCAATGAGGTTCTGGCTGCATCAGATAACCTTTGTAACAAAGCCTCGGGTCTCCTGACCACAGAGACAGAGTCTTGGCCAAACTAGAGAAAAGCACAAAGGCCAGTTGGGGCACTGCCATAGCTGAGATCAGGGCCGGCTGTGATGACTAATGATTCCTTGTCCTGGTGCCAACCAATCCCTGGATACCGTTACTCTGAGAGGGCGCACCTGGGAAGCTGATGAATAATCTATGGAGATCCTCCCTGAAATCTCTCCCCAAATTCCTGCCTTTAGGAAATGGATAAAATCCCATAAAACAAAGTACCAAGCATGGCACTCTCTCTCAGGAGCATGCCCACACCTTTCCCCACCCACTTCTTTCCCCAGACATACCGTGTCTGGAGTATGCCTGTGCCTTTTCCCCTCTCCTCCTCCCAAGCAGGTTTTCCACGTCTTTCATCCTTCAGAACTCCAAGACTCCTCCTTTTGCCTCCATATATTACTTCCTGAGTCTACACAGCCCAGCTGGCTCACTTCTTCCCTGGCTCACTTCTTCGAACCCTCTGACCTTCTAAATAAACTTTCACGTGTATTTGAGTTCCTTGGCTTTAAATTATTTTCTTTTTTTTAAATTGTTTTTCAATTTTTGAATTGAATTGTTCTCCATTACTCTCCCCTGACCTATCTACCCCCCACTTTCCACTTTCAATCCTCCCCATGTTGTATTTGTCCATGGGTCCTCTATACATGTCCCTTAACCTGACACTTCCACTTCTTTCCCCCATAATCCTCCTCCCCCTCCCCTCAAGTCACTGTCAGTATGTTCTTTACTTCCGTATCTTTTTTCTCAGTCGAACCCAAGAACCAAGGTCTAAAATCTGGCGCTGTTTACTGTTAACACAACCACCCAATTTCCTCTCACATTTTGATTTCATGAGATGAAGTGAATAACCATCAGATAAATTTAAAAACATTCAAAATAATTCATACAACAGAGAAAATAAATAAAATACATTTTATCATGAATCAAAACTTGGATATGTTCATTCAGAGAACCAAATGTGGAAGCGCCTGTTTGACCTTTAAGGCAAAATGATCATTCAGAGGACTGCTCAAGTCAAGCAATATTCTCTGTATTTTGAGTGAGCAGAGTTAATAATAATATATAGAGATTGGAAATTTACATAAAATTAAATCTTTTATTTTATACCATGTGCTGCAACACTGTTAGACATTTCTAAAATACTGTGTCAAGATTTTGAAAGCCTGAAAATGCAGAGGAAATTCTCTAACAAAAGAGTCAAAAGTTGAGGAGAAAATGTCCTCTGGTTTCCTGGGTGATGATCACTTGTGTTTTTCCTGACATCTCCTGTGTCTGAAACACAACCTTTGATTGCCCTTTCTCTTGGCAAAAGTAATAAAACAAGTTGAGTAAAATATATTTAAAATCACTTTGCCTATAACATTTTGTTCATTTAAAATGTCAACACCTATCACTTCTGATGAACTATGTGATTACTACCTTTGTGGATTCAGTTTCTTCAAGAAGTCCTCATAAATCAAATTATAGTATAACATTTTAAAATATTTTATTTATTTATTTTTAGAGAGAGGGGAAGGGAGGGAGAAAGAGAGGGAGAGAAACATCAATGTGTGGTCTCCCCTTGCACCCCTCCACTGGGGACCTAGCCCACAACCCAGGCATGTGCCCTGAGTGGGAATCGAACCAGTGACACTTTGGTATCACAGGCCGGTGCTCAATCCATTGAGTCACACCAGCCACGCCAAATTATAGTACATCTTGATCTGAACATTAAAATGACAATTATAATTTAAACATATCTCATGGTTACCAATGTTTAAAATGAAAGAACAAAATAAAATCTTCCTCCTTTCCAGTGTTTTCCTGTTTTAGTAAATGTATCAGAATAATCCACTTCAAAAAGGTTTAAATGTGCTATTTTTCTTCACACTTTTCTTTATCTATTTCCCTTCTATTTGTCCTATTAAATAAAAAAAAATCACTTTGAACTTCTAAATAGCCCTTGAATCCATTTGCTGCTCTCTTAACATTGTTACCACTGAAGTCTGAACCAAGGCATCCTCGACAGTGCTGATGCAGAAATACTTCCTCACTTGCCTAGTTACTCTCAAGTCTGCTTTTCTCAGTAATGAAAATGAAATTGCACGCAACACTTGTTCTTGCATCCCTCTATCAATTAAATCCCATTGTCCTGGGGAAAAAAGGACAAGAACAAAAAAAAATATTACAACAAAAATTTAAACATACGAAACTAACAAATCAATACAAACAAAGCTAAGTATTTTTGAAATGAAAAGAGTCATGTTTTTCCGTGGTCCCTGACTAAGAAGCTACCTACTGAGAAAGACCCCTGGTGGCCAACTGAGCACAAATTTTAAGAAAAACGGAGCCTACAAGCCTTTTCTACACAGGAGCCCCTCACACAACAGAGCTTCAGGGAGAAGCCTGCATTGAACTCCCTGCCACCAAAGACATGTCACTGGAACAGAACAAAGCAGAGCAGAGCAGAGTAGGGTCACCTAAGCAGGACTTTCCCCCTGCACTTCCTCCTCACCCACCTCACCACTCCCCCACTCTCCCCACCCCCCACCCCTGCCCAGGGCCTTCTCCAGTGCTCTATCACAACTGAGCTGTGGACACTGAATAAAGTTTCCTTCTTAACCACACTCTGAATTGGGGATTCCTGTTGGCATTCGATTGGTACCAATGGGTTGACTTCCCCTTGGATATATCACAAGCCTCATTTCATGCAATTTTCTGCCATAATAACAATACTAGTATTTTAAAAAATACATTATGCTTTAGAATTACTATTCTTCCTTTTGACCTCCACCCTTTTGCCTGAGTAACTTCTTATTCATATCTCAGTCGAAAGTGACCTTGATACCAGGGCAGTGTCCTCAGTGAGGGAAGGGTTGCAGGAAGCACCCAAGGCAGGGGGAGTGAGGGCACAGGACCACAGATTTCCCTGTCCCTGGGCCAGAGATGCTGCAGGAGGAAGTCATTTCTTGTAGCCTGACAGGCTGCAGAGGTATGGACAACAGGAAAAGCCCTCCTACCCCCTTCTTGTTCTGACTGAAAGGGAAATCAGAGGGCACAGGGACCTGCATCCCATAAAGATCAACATGGTGGTGGTAGGGGGAGGTGCTCCAGTAGAGTAAGACCTGTCAGTATAGCCTGGGAAAAGGATGGGATTGGCTGGGGAGTTCGGACCCTCCCTGGGGGCAAGGAAGATTGGAGAGTTAAATGGAGGGAAGGGAGAAACCCATCCTCTCCTTCTGGTATCCACCTCACAGGCATGCAGGCCAGAGTACTTAAGACACCACTCAGCCCTGGAACACAGATTGCTGGTCAGTGGGCACAGCACCCCATGGCTGGCATGATGGGGCCCCTGCACAGCTGGCCTTAGGCCCTCAGCACAGGAGATGATCTTGGTGCAGGCCCCACACACAGGCTCCAGCGAGCCTAAAGCCAGACAGCCATCCACTTAGAAGCCTGGGGTCCCTGGCTCCAAAGGACAGACAAGCGTGGAGTCTATTTCCTGGGCATGGTTTGGGGTTTCAGTCTTTTGGAGAACAGATGGGCCTTGTCTGTGTTTTGCAGAAGAGATTGGCCTGGAGTCAGGCTGGCCCCATTCCACCAAACTGTGGAACATTTTAATAAAGACCTCTTCTCCTTCCCACCAACCTCCATCTTCAGAATATCCCTGTGCTCGATGGCAGGCAGCCAGACCCCACTTTTGCTTGGTAACAACACCTGTAACAGTTAGTGTCAAAGTAGAAGACATCTTCCTGGCTGATACCACCATACACTACAAGAAAAGGAGTTCAAAATGGGAAAAATGTATTGTAATATATTAACTTTCAAGATGCATGCTTTTGTTCCATCAATGTTAAGGTAGGCAAATAGCAACTGCAAAAAACATTTTACTCATCATCAAACTCAGGAGCAGATTTTATCCCTCAAATTATTTGTTGTTAAGGAAACCAGGAATCCTTAGATGATAGCTGATCTTATGTCTTAGTGCAAGAAAAAGAAAATTGATATAAAAATACTGTTACCAGCAGAACTAAACATGTTTTGCAGAAAAGCACAATGCAATCGTCAGATCAAGTGGGCTGCTAAAGTGGTTCTTTTCAATAAGCTGTGATACTCGGAACATCAAATAATAATAATGATAAAGTCAATCTGAACAAAGAAAATAACTTGGTAAAACCTCATGAATTTATAACATTATTTCACAAACAAGTCAACATATAGTGTAGACATAAAACAGTTATAATGCTGAAGTTTGACTCTCTATGTAATTATTTATTGATTTTATTAAGTGTTACTATAGAAATTTTTGTAAAACATGACAGTTTATGTTTCGCTACATTCTTGTTTTATTGTATAAGTAGAAAATAGTTCCATAAAACTTGTGAGTAAGCTAGTCAGTTATAAGGTTACATACAATAAGGATGCAGAAGGTAATAAGGTCATATACTATCCATAATTAAAAAGATTATTCCAGCCCTGGCTGGTGTGGATCAGTGGATTGAGCATTGTTCTGTGAAACCAAAGGGTTGCTGGTCGATTCCCAGTCAGGGCACATGCCTGGGTTTCCAGCTGGGTCCCCAGTAGGGGGTACAGAGGAAGCAACCACACATGAATGTTTCTCTCTTTCTCTTTCTTCCCCCATTTCCCTCTGTCTAAAAATAAAATAAATAAAATCTTTAAAAAAAGAAAAAGAAAAAATATTATTCCAATAGTATATTTACTATTAATAAATTTTAAAATATTCTAAAAGAAAAGCCACTGTAAACTGAAACTGAACCCTTCCTTTCATAAGAGGTGAGTATTCTTAGTGGCTCTACTAATTATCATAAACGTTAATGATGATCATGTAAATTTTAAAATAAATTTAAATTGATGAGAGATAAATGATGTTAATAATAGGATGGAAAGTGTCCCATTTTTTAACAAGTGAAATTCTGAGACCAAAGAGGCACAGCCCTCAAAAGTCCTTGAACTGGAAAATAAGTACCTGTGAATGGAATGATATCTGATTAAGAATAAACCTCAGGGACTTCTGGTCAAGACAGTGGCATAAGAACACATGGCTCGCCTCTTTGCACAACCATGTCAAAATTAAAACTAAAATATAGAACAACCATCACTCAGAACAGTCAGAAATCAAGTTGAATGGAAGTCTGACAACTATGGAATTAAAACAAACAAACAAACATCCATCAAGACTGGTAGGAGGGGTGCAGATGTGGAATGAGTTGGTCCCTCATCCAATGTGGTGGATAAAAATTGAAGACTCAGGAATGAAGTGTCCCAGCTCCACAGCAGGCCCCCAAGCCCAGGGTTCCAGTGCCAGGAAGACAAGTCCTCACAATTTGTGGCTGCAGAAACCAGAAGGGATTGAGTCAGTGGAAGAAACTGCTGGAGCCCCAAGTAGTTCCTCTTAAAGAACCCACACATGGACTCACCTACTCAGACTCACTCCCTCTCAGCTCCAACACCAGGGTAGCAGCTTAAAAGGCATCGGTGGCATACAGGGAGAGACTGAAGTGTCTGGCATCAAGTTGAGCAGAGGCCATTGTCCCTTTTCTAAACCCTCCCCTCACCACAGAGCTGGCAAGCTTGGGCCACATCTGAGACTCCATCAACCTGGTTAACACTGTTTGGCCTGCCTTAGATATATCCCCATAGATTCCACTCTGTCCAATTTATTGGCCCCCCAAAGCTGCTTTTCAATATGAATGGCTGGTCTTGGCTTATGCTTCTCAACTTACAAAATCCTCTCAAACAAGCAACAGCTGGCCTCAGGGAACCACAGGCCCAGCACTAGCAATAGCGAGCCTAGATTCAAAGATTGGCTTTGTCTGGAAATCTCCAAACCCAATACAAGTAGCAGCCAACTCAAATCATTTATAGGTCAGGAAGGGTAGCCCTGGGCAAAACACAGGTAGGTGCTGACCTTGGCCTGCAACGCCCAGAAAACCCCAGGACCAGTGTACCCAGTGGACCACTACAGAGTATATTGGAGCACCACCACCCTGCCCCTGCAAAGCTGATCCTCCTTGGAGGGCTGAGGTTGGTGCTACATGGTCACAGCCAATCACTGCAGTTGACTGGACTGTGTAAATCCCTCCCATTGATGTGCAACAGCAACCAAGGCTCAACTATAAGAGGAGCATGTACTCAACCCACATGAAGGGCACACCTGGAGTACCCAGCATGGGCGATACGTGAGGCTGGGCTACTGGATCCTACAGGACTTCTACTACATTAGGCCACACTACCAAGACACATAGTTGAAGCAATTCTACCTATTACATAGAAAGAAACAGGGAGGCTGCCAAAACACATGGAGACAAAGAAACATGGCCCAAATGGAAGAACAGATCAAAACTCCAGGGGGGAAAAAAAACATGGAGTTAAGCAATCTATCAGATATAGAGTTCAAGACACTATTTATAAGGATGCTCAAGGAACTTAGTGAGGACCTCAACAGCATAAAAAGTATCCAGTCAGAAATGAGGGATACACTGATTGAAATAAAGAACAATTTACAGGGAAATAACAGTAGACTGGATGAAGCTGAGAATCAACTCAATGATTTGGAATATAAGGGAGCAAAAAACAAGAAGAAAAAAGAATACAAAAAAAAATAGGATAGTATAAACAGCCTCTGGTACAACATCAAGAGGTCCAACATTTGCATCACAAGGGTGCCAGAATGAGAACAGAAAGAGCAAGAAATTGGAAATCTATTTAAAAAATAATGAAAGAAAATTCCTCTAAGTTGATGAGGGAAATAGACATTTAAATCCAGGAAGCACAGAGAGTCCCAAACAAGATGGATGCAAAGAGGTCCACTCCATGACACATCAAAATTAAAATTCCAAAGGCTAAAGACAAAGAGAGAATCTTAAAAACAGCAAGAGAAAAGAAGTTAGTTACCTGCAGGGGAGTTCCCATAAGACTGTCAGCTAATTTCTCAGAAGAAACTGCAGGCTAGAAGGGATTGACAAGAAATATTCAAAGTCATAAAATGAGGGACCTACAGCCAAGATTGCTCTACCCAGCAAAGTATCATTTGGAATTGAAGGGCAGATAAAGAGTGTCCCAGACAAGAAAAAAACTAAAAGAGTTCATCATCACCAAACCATTATTATATGAAATGTTAAAGACATTTACTTAAGAAAAAGAAGATCAAAACTATGAACCATGAAATGGCAAAAAAATACAAATCTAGCAACAATCAAATATAAAAAGCAAATTAAGCAAGCAAGAAAAATAGATACAGAGTCATGAATACAGAGAGCATTTGATGGTTGCCTGATGGGAGGGGTGTGGGAGAATGGGTGAAAAGCTGAGGGGATTAAGAAATACAAATAGGTAATTACAGAATAGCCATGGTGATGTAAAATACAGTATAGGAAATGGTGTAGCCAAAAATCTTATATGCATGACCCATGGACATGAGCAATGATGGGGTTAATTGCCTGAGGGTGTGGGAGTGCTGGGCAGAGGGGAACAGAAGGGAAAATAAGGACAACTGTAATCAATAAAATATAATTAAAAAATAATGACAAAAATGAAACAAGAATAAATCTCAATTACATTGTTATTTTCATTGTATTTTATTTTTTCTTATAGGATTCTAGAACTAGGTATATAAAGAAATAAAACCTAAAGTATATAACAATATACACTGAGTTTCATAACATTAAGGCAAAAATAGTATATTTATTGAATCATCTCCATCATAGTTAAATTCAGGTAGTTATGTTATTGAACGTTTACTGATTTGTATTCACTTTAACATTGCATATGTGCTTCTATTTAATGTGTTTAAGATAGTGAACCAACAATCTTAGGCATAATTATAATGAACTACTTAGATATTTTCCAAATATAGTTATATATTGCAGAAACATGTTTCTTTATCATGTGCGTAGTATGCAAATATTTAGAGAATCACTAATTGTCAGCATTTACAGAAATTTATTCTTTCCTTTGACAAACTGATGTTTTCTTTCTACTTAATTCAGTCATCTTTTCTTCTTCTGAGCTAAGTATTTCTTACCTCATTTAACAACACTAAAACCTTTCCCGAATACTCCGAGACAAAATCAAACACTCTTCCGTCAATGCTTTGATGGCACATTGTTTATACCATTGGTTCATGTCAGATATCACACTGTATGGCACCTGTGTCATTGCTTTTAACCTCCTTAAAGTCAGGAAACATCTTGAACTCAAGAAAAAGTGTTATATTCTTATCATAATTACAAATTGTTAGCAGATGTGTAACTCATATTAGGTGGTCCATAAATATTTATTAAAAGAATGTTTAAATATTTTAATATATTTGCAGTTCTACTGAATTCTTCCAGGTCATATGGCTCAACACAAAGTTATTTCAGCTTAAAAGTTCAGTAATTCAATATATTTAATAAAACTATTTTTGTAACTGTTAAAAGCTAAAACAAAAGAAATAAAACAGGCATAAATAAGGGAGGTCAGTTGTATTGTGACTTTTAAGTTACTCATTAAATACCGTTGTTCAAAAGATCACTCCAGATAATCTAAAATTACTTAAAAGAAAATCTAAATAATCTAGCTTTTATCCTTCATGTGTTTTCAATATATTATATTTCATAAATGACCCACATTCCAGATAAATCAAAACTAAACATTAGGTGTTGAAACTATCAGGTCCGTACTTGTCATAGAGGATAATTTTTCCACAACAAAACAATCACTTTGGACATACTTCTGCTAACTGTTGGATAATTTTATGTCTTTTGTCATAGATGCCTTAGGGCAGATGTCAATGGAAGCACAATGACGTGGTCATAATCATTGCTACACACTCTAGTCTGTGCTGCTATGAGTGGCCTCTTCGTAGAACCCAGGTTACCACGGGCCTTTGCAGTAACAACACATACTCTCAGAAGGGCATTCACGAGTTGCCTTGTAAATTTGTCTTATTAAGTAAACCGTAATTTTTATGCTGTATACCTCACCCTTCATTTAACTGTACTGATTAATATAACATAAATGCAGAAATAGCACACAAAGAGGCTCTTATCTCTGTTACTATAACAGTGTAATGACAAATTCACTTATTGATTTCAGTAAACAGTTGATTGATTTATTATAAAAAATTCTATTTAACAACACAGTATAATATAAAACACATCAATTAATGTGATTATACATTAAAATTTATATTAATTAGGTTTTGTACTATCACTTAAGAAAATATTTAAATTTTAGCATTATGCTTTTTGCCCTCTAAATGCTTCTGTGTAGTGGTTTTTGTTTTATATGTAATGAATGAATGTACCATAGATGTATACATATATATATACATACACACATGTATATTATATATATACTAGTGAGATAAATATGAGATCTGAAATGAGAATCTTTTTGCTTACCATAAGCTAACATGTTTTTTAAATCATTTTAGAAACTGCATTACAAATCTCTCTTTACAGAAAATAAACATCTTCAATGTCAGTGTTTGTAGCGCAGATAGGATTTTTCTAATTAGTCGTTAAACATTTTTTATAATATATGCAATGGCACCAGATATTTCTTCTTTTGATTTACTCAGTCAATAATATAATCTGTGGCTTTTATGTCAGAAAAATGTCAATTTAGTTTAATGTAACATTATTTTAAATGATCTTGGAAAATGCATAATGAAGGAAGTACTAATGATGTGCTAATATATTTGAAGCATTTCAGAGATCCTCTTAAAGGCAAATGATAATAAATTCAATACCAGATAGGAAGTGACAGCTTCTCGATGAAGTATTTGATAAGAAAAGTAGATGTCTTGCCAACTATAACAGGCAAATAAAAAACATTATCTGGAGACATAATGGGTGTTAACATTTTAATATCTAAGACCATTAAAAGGAAAAAGAAATGCTACAGCTTAGATGTCATAGGAAAATTGAAAGATATTTGTTAAAGAAATGTCATTTAAGTAATAAAACCTAATAAAAATCTAGAAAAATATTCTTAAAATGCATAATAAAATCATATTGGCATATATGTATGCATGTAAATGTGTACTTCCTAGAGAAATATAATTAACTTTTGTAAATATCAGTGAACATTTGCAAAAATTAATTCTCTTTTTCTTTACTAAATTATGTAATTTCAACAAAAAACTTTGCAAGCAATGTTGTTGCCTTCTAAGTATTCAAGGATGAATCATGCCAAGTTCTTACGCAGAAAGAAATGGCTATAACTGGGTACTTAATATATCATACTTTAAAATAACTATGATTCAATATAAAAATACCACTGAGATATGACTGAAATGTACAGATAGTCTAGCAGTATAGAAATTTGGGGGAGGGGTTTCATCAATAAGTTGTATTTGGTGTGCATTTTCACAGATAACTAGCACTTATTCGTCATCTCATGAGAAACGAGCGTGTAAAACGTAGGAATGATTCTCACAGAGGTGGTATTAAAGAATCAGTCATTTAAAGTTTTTGGATGATGTAGTGTACATGAAACCTTGGCAGACTGAAAGGTGTATATTAAGGGATTACAAAATGAAAGGTTTCATATTTCATATGTTGTACTGAAAAACCTTATCATATAATCAATGAGGTGTCTTAGAAGATTTTAAATTGAAGACTTGAATAAACTGAATTGCATGTTGGATATTATAGCACTATGGAGGATTAATTTATGGAGATTTGTCAGAGGCTGTTAGAATAATTTGGCAAAACCTTGAGTTCCTTCATTAATTTATGGCCCAGAGCATGAAAAGAAAGAATTGATGAAAAACCATTCAGGAAGGATGGTCAACTTGGCAGCCAGTGACCATGGTAAATGAGAGAGTAGAATTTAAGGATAACTATGATAACATTTCATTTTTCAGAATGGTCTGCAT
Organism: Desmodus rotundus; assembly: GCF_022682495.2. NCBI lineage: Eukaryota > Metazoa > Chordata > Mammalia > Chiroptera > Phyllostomidae > Desmodus > Desmodus rotundus. Next base: position 80,751,150 of record NC_071399.1, on the reverse strand, counting down.
AAATAGCTTTTTATCACACTTGTTTTTCTCTAAAACTTATGACCAAAATATAGGCACCCCAGGAAAGAAATTTGGATAAATTTATTTTATTTTCCATACTACTCATTGGTTTTACATTTTTTAATTTTAATTTTAATTTTATTATTATTTAAGCTGTTACAGTTGTTTCTATTTCCCCTTCCCATCCTTCATAACTTAATCAGAATAAGTTGTACGTCACTTGAGGATTTAAATTATTGTGAAACTCTTCCTTTTGAAGCAGAATCTGGGAAGACTTGTTTTGAATCATGTATCTGCTTGTTGCCCATAATGTATATCCTTCGAGAAGGTTCTACAGAACTTTGTGTCAAAATGTACAGTAAGTGGAAAATTGTGAACTGCATCACACATATGTTTTATATACACTACACCATGTATATGCAAATATATACCTACTCCCACACAAATAAAACTACATATGCATATACATATGGATATATGGATATACAAGTTCTATCTGGGAAAAGCCCAGCCATTATTAATGTAACAAAATGGCTTGCATGACATCAATGTACCCTGGCAGCCAAGGAGAGTGGACTGGAATACACATGGGTGAACAATGACGACTTCACTGTACTAGTGAGTGGGGCAATAGATGCTGTTGAGTGAGCATGTGTACTGGGTGGCCATCACATTCAAGATGACTGAGTACAGCAAAAATCTACATCAAATTTTCTGTTAAACTTGAACATTACTCTGCCGAAACTGTTCAGATGATTTAGAACACTATCAGGGATGATGCAATGAATGCAGCACAAGTACAAGTGTGGCACAAACACTTCAAAGACAGTTGAGAATCTGTTGAAAGTGATCCACATTCTGGAAGGCCTGAAATAAGCAGAACACATGAGAATGTTGAACACGTATGGGCTGCAATCAACAAAGATCAGTGACTGACAGTGTGAGAACTAGAAGCTGATTTGGGGATTCCAAAAACTACTGTGCCTGAGATTTTGGCACAAGATGTTTTTTAAAAAGATATTTTATTGATTATGCTATTACAGTTGTCTCAGTTTTTCTCTCTTCACACCCCTCCACTGAGTAACTCCCATTCCCTCCAGCAATGCCCACCTTGGTTCATGCTCATTCCCAAGTTCTTTTCCTATAGAGTTCTTAACATCCCCTGTCTATTCTGTACCTACCAATTTTTACTTCTTAATCCCTGCACCTTTCTACCATTCTCCCCCTTCCCTCTCTGAACTGATAATCCTCCAAATGATCTCCATATCTATGATTCTGTTTCTGTTCTGCTTTTTTGCTGTTTGTTTTTTAGATTCAATTTTTGATAGTTGTGCATTTGTTGCCATTTTAATGTTCATAGTTTTGATCTCCTCTTTCTTAAAAAAGTATCTTTAACACTTCAAATAATACTGGCTTGGTGGTGATGAACTCCTTTATCTTTACCTTGTCTGGAAAGCACTTTATCTGCCTTTCCATTCTAAATGGTACTTTAGCTGGATAAAGTAATCTGGGTTGTAGGTCCTTGCTTTACAAAGCTTTGAATACTTCTTGCCAGTCCCTTCTAGCCTGTAAAATATCCTTTGAGAAATCAGCTGACAGTTTTAATGGAAACTCCTGACACAGGATCTTGGCATGAAACCTGTTGTGGCAAAATGTGTTCTGCAGCTTCTGCTACCGCAGCAGAAGGAACACAGTGCTGCAGTTGCCAATGACTTGATCCAACTGCTACCAAAGAACCAGATTTCCTGAAGAAGTTCATAACTGGAAATGGATGGTGGGCCCATGGTTATGATCCAGAGGCAAAGTCCCAGCCTTCTCAATGGAAGTTGCCTGGTTCTCCATGCCCAAAGAATGTGTGGCAAAGTCACAGCAAGATCAAGACCATGTTAACTCTGGGTTTTTCTTTCTTTCTTTTTTTTATTGGGAATTTGGCCCTCTAGGCCAAACAATTAACAAGGAGTATTACCTCAATGTTCCTTCAGTTGAGAGATGCAATATGACAAAAAGCATCCCAGTTATGGGCAACTGGTGATTGGCAGCTTTATTACAACAACATGCCTGTTCACGCATCACATCTTATGCAGAGTTTGTTTGTTTGTTTGTTTGTTTGTTTTCAAGTAGCAGACATTTTATTTTATTTTTTAATTTAATCTTTATTGTACTTTTTTCCATTATTATTTAGTTCCCTTATACCTGCCTGCCCCCAGCAATCATCACACTGTTGTCCATGTCCATGAGTTCTTTTCCCTTTTTGCTCAATCCCTTTGTCCCTTAAGTTCCCCCTCACTAGCAGTCTTCTGCTCCCCATCTATGAGTCTGTCCCTGTTTTGCTTGTTAGTTCAGCTTGTTCATTAGATTCCACATATGAGTAAAATCATATGATAATTGCCTTTCTCTGACTGGCTTATTTCACTTAGCATAATGTTCTCCAGGTCCATCCATACTGTTGCAAAGGGTAAACTTTTCTTCTTTTTAATGGCCAAGTAGCATTCATTGTGTAAATGTCACATAGTTGTTATGCAGAGGTTTTTGGTGAAACATCAAATCACCCATGTGACTCAGCCCCCATACAGCCCAGATTTGGGGCCCTGCAACTTCTGGCTTTCTCAAAACTAAAATCACCTTTGAAAGGGAAGAGATTTCAGACCATGGATAAGATTGAAAAAATACAATAGGGCAGCTAATGGTGATTCCAACAAAGGATTTTGCAGACTGTACTGAACAGTGGAAGAGACCCTGGGAGAACTGTGTGAGGTCCCAAGGTACCTACTTTGAAGGGCACTGAGGCATCATTGTCCTCTGTACAATGTTTCTTGTGTCTTTTATCTTCTTCAATAAATGCCTCTGGGGAGGTGGATTCACCTGGGGTGGGGTGGAGGGATGGGGAGAAAAGGCATACAACTGTAATTGAATAACAATTAAAAAAAATAAATAAATGCCTCTGTTTTATAGTATATGGCTGGATACTTTATGGACAGACCACACATACATATACATACATAAAAAAACACACAGTAGGGTCAATCACTCTTCTAAATTAAAGTATGTGTATGTATATACATATGTATTATGTATATATATATATATGCATGCATATATATCTAATATATGCATGAATAAATACATATCTATATGCCTAATTGTATATATCTATATTTACATCCAAAAATTTAAGATAAGTAATATATGTGTATACACACACATACTTATATCCCAAAGATTTTTTAAAAATAAATATTCTCTATATTGGTGTAAAATACCTTAAAGTCTACAAAATACAAAAATTAGATCATTTATATATTTACGGTCAAACTGAAATCACATCTCAGCCCAAACCTTATTAGTGTGAATCAGTACTTTTTTGTAACTAAGACATAACATCACCCCGTGTCACCATTAACTATCTGTAGTTGTGTGTTTACTCAGTTCTGTTAAAACACAATACTTATTGACACGCAAAGTGTAAAATGTAACTCCTCATTATATACAGCCAATCCTTACTTTGAGTGAGTGGTATACATGATATAGAAATCTATACAGAGAACACTGTTTTATTGTTTTCTATGCTATCTATTGTTAACTATAATGTATATAGCTGCATGAAATTAATTCAGTTTGGCATGATTTTATAGGACAACTCAGAATTGTGAAAATTGGTTTATTCTGTCAGCTTAATCAAGCATGAAGTATCTAGAATCTACACAGAATAAATCAGGGCAAGAATCCTTTTACTGGATGTGATATGCATATGCTAGTCAAATCAACTGAGTGAGATTTATCTTTTTACTTTCTTTCTTCTTTTTTTAAAAAAATTTATGCACCCATGGCAGCACTTTTTAATTATGCTTACAAAATCACTTTTATGAAAATAAGTACCTCCTGAATTTTCATAATATTATCGAATAATGTACTAAAAGTAGTTGGAAACACTCATTAATCAGAAAAACTAGTAACAGGCAAACATCTTAGCCATGTTATTACCAACCATTAAATGAAAAAAGTGACTGCAAATTAAAAAAGAAATGTTTTGTGTAAGTGATTTACCAGATTAAATTCATAGAAGATGTCATAACCCTCTATTCCAAACACGAGCATAGCAATACTTGGTAAATGCAGTGAGTGAGTGAAAAGTGTTAGTTTGTTTTGAAAGAAGAAATGACTTGATTAATTTGAGGACCACATTCATATTTGATTTTGAGGACCACAAACATATTTGATGTTTATTCTGCAATCTTGCTTTAAAAGTTATCACTACACAAGGTGGTTGCTCATTTCATGTTAAATGAAATAGGATGATGGGACATTTGAGAGTATAAATAATGGAAGTAAAAGAAAACCTGTTAAATGTCATAAGGCAGCTGCTGTTCTGTGTTCACTTATGAAAAAGGTGTATAGTTTAACATAAACATAAAAAATGAATGTCTTTTATATAATGTAATGCTGTCTTTGTAAGTTATATTTGTATTATAATTCAATTAATTTTCAAATAAAATATTTTAACTTTTTATCTCACACAAACGAAAACACGGATTCTTAGACTGAACAGGAGGGTTATACTCACTGGTCAAGATCTGCCCCTACTCCCTGCCCCCGGGATCCTCCCACTGTTCTCCCTCCTTCATCCTTGCCAACTTTTCTGTTGTTCCTCCAACTTTCACAGGATGTTGCACTTGTTCATCCCTATGAAATGTTCTTCCTGTAATCATTGGGGAAGGCACTGATACAAAAAACCCTCCAGTATTTGTGAAATTCCTCTCAGATACGCCTTCTCTGAGACACACTATCTAAAGCAATCTCACCTGTCATTGTCTCTATAATATGCGACCCCCAGAGCAAAATTAAAATGTGTCTCCTTGTTCAAAAAGCATTAGAAATTTCAAGATAGTGAAAGCAGAACTTTAAGTGAGACACAAGGTTCTTTTGAATACGGGGCCCTCTGTGGCAGCATCCGTGACATGTTTATAAAGCTGGCCCTGGTTCTATCATTGCTTCATTCTTTTTTACTTTCTCGCCACTAAATTTCCTTTTTAAGTGATGTCACATTCCCATCACTTAAATGGCATATGGCACTCCATTTATTTGGTTGTTATCAATTTCTCCCCAGTTGTATGTACCGAGGAAATAGCATTTATTTCCACCGCCACGTTCACAGCATTTTGATGCCTTGAAGTAGAAGACAGTCACAGAATACTTGTAGATTGCATAATGTACTAAAATGAAAAAGAAATGTAAACAATGGTTTTGCAATACTAAGTTTACCCTAGTGTTACTGGGAACATTCAAGATTGAATGATCTAATTTTTCAGGAGTAATGATGCCTTAATGTAAAACAAAGTAGCTTAGCTTTCATAACTCTGGTTAAAATAACATTTTAATAATAATTTAGCTGAACATTGTTTTTTGAAAGGTATGCCACAATTTAGAAAAAAATCTGTAATAACACATTGTTATAAAATCTTGAAAATGGCTTTTACTGCCATTCCAATGTAGAGTTTTGGGTGAGGTTTTGTCTTATCGTCAGACATTGAGAAGACGGGAGAGCTGCAATAGAGTGTGAAGTGACACATCTGACTCCTTCAGACTCCAATCCTCCACTCCTACAGGTCACAACTGTCAGGCATGTTCTAGTCACTTGGCCCAAACACATCTCTTCTGTTGGTTTTAGTCTTTGTGGAAGTTTTTAGTTTCATAGGAAAGTGAACCTTTCAATATTAAAATGAGCAGGTTATACGATCTCCATCAATCACTCAGGTAATACGTGTCTCAAGTTTCTGAGTAATCATGAGCTTGGAGATGAGAAAACTAACAAAACATATATGTCTATGTACACAAGGCAAAATAGATGTGTTGTGAAATTTCTACTTGTTGAGGTATAAATGTCATTTGGTCTAATTTTTGCAATATTAATTATAAGCTATACTCGGTTAAACCACATTATTTCTGATAAATAGTAGATCTAGTTCGTTGATATCTCAGTCTGCTTCCAATAACTGCTTGTATCATTTGAATATTAAAATACACTAGTTTATAAGACAATGTCTATTTAAAGTGTCAACATATCTTAATCTCTTATTCTTTCCATACAGAGTAGATACACGGTCCCAATAACTCTGACTGGGATAAGATAAACATAGTAAGCTTTCTCACCACTCCTTCTCTCTTGCTCCTCAGTTCTTCTGAAAGAAAAGAGTGTTTGTTTGTTCTTTGATTATGTCCCTAACATAGCTGTGTATAATCACCTATTGATTTTCAGCTTCTCTGTATAGCATTGGTAGGGACTTTATTTCTCTTGCAAAATCTGGGACTGCCAAAATGATGCACTTTCAGTTTCTGGAGGGCACGAGGAAGCTCTCACTGCACAGGGGCGAGGGTAAATGTTCACAGACGTGGTTAACTACTTACTGACCAGCAGGGTCACTTAAATTGCCTGTGGGATCCAGGCTCTCCAAACCTGGTGTGTGACCACCCTGGTGACAGGTGGCACAACTCTGGAAGCCTCGGGCAATAACATTGAAAGCCTTTTAACTCGCAATAGTTGCCCTATAACTCTCAGAAAAACCACAAATCTCTCACCCGCCAAACATCTGCACTGCAGGCAGCTCCACTAGAACTCTCTCCCTGATCTGTTTCTCTGTCCCATGTATTTTTCCATATTTCAGCATTTTTTCAGACTAATGGTCATTACCAGCAGTGTCTCTTTTCCTGTTAGAAGCGGCTAGACATGTTTCATTCTATGCAATTGAGAATGAAAGACTAAATAACGAATCCCTTTCTAATGGAGAGAATAAGGACAAGGAGTCATTTCTATTGCATATTTTCTACAAACCCATATTGCTCTCCTAGGAGACTTCTTTCCTAGTGTCTGAAATGGTTCTATATTTTTCGAGACCTAACTAACAGGATTTCTTTAAATGCTGTCATGGAGAAGTTAAGAACTTGTTCCCAGTAATGTGCCGTCACCACTATAATCCCTTCACTTTTAAGATACTTCAGGCAATAAAATATTTCAAATACTAACTGAATCCTCTTTTACTAGTAGAAGTAAAAACTGTCTGTCTAAGCCCAAAGGAATTTATAAAAATTTGAGAAGACTCTGCATTAGAACATGTCACAGTCTGATTTTGTAAATTCCATGACCATCAAAGCATTTGTTCAGCTATGAATTTCAGATTCCGTAAGTGGAAACTTGCTTCGTATAAAAAACAGTTGGCTTAAATTATGTATGAGATCCATATGAATATAATGGAATTTTATTAATTTATTTTCTGCACACTATGTCTAAATTTAATCAGTTTAAATGGCCAAACACTCATCAGAGCAAGTGGTTTTCCTGGACCAGGAAGAGTTAGACAGTAGTTGACCAGACAAGCAAACTAAAAACATGGGGTTAAAAAAAATTGAAACATATGCATGAGATTTTTAAAAACACTATCATAAAAAAGCCATGTGCTTATTATTTCTCTCCTTTGATCCAGCTTGAAATCAATAACACCAAAAAGATGCAATAGTCAGTCTTTGCGTAAAATCAATTTGTTGATAGATGCTTGGAAACTGAGACTTCAAGAAACCAGTGTTACCATAGACTGATAAAAACAAAAATCAAATTCCTAAGACATATTTCTGGTTACAAAAATGTTATCACACTTCTGAATAAATACCCAAGGCACATAATAGTAGGCATTGAAATAAAGGGGAGCTATTCATACATTTAAGAAAGATTAATAAAAGCAAGTAACAATTATTTCCCAAACTGCTTATTCCAGTTCCAAGAGGTGAGTGTCTAGAGACTCTCCCAGCAGATCAGGGGACAAGGTGTGAACCACACATGGACAGACCATCATTCCTTTACAAGGGGCACTCACACACCCACCACACTCGCTCAGCCGGGACGATTTAGACACAGCAATTCACCTCATGCACATCCTCGGAATGTAGGAGGGTACTGGAGGACTCGGAGAAAACCCACACAGATATGGGGAGAATGTGCAAACTGCACAAACACAGTGGCCCTGCTAGAAATCAATCTTGTTTTCTCTCATCAATCTCATAATGAAACAATGTTATTCACAAACCTACTGTATTATATATCCTGTGCCTTTATGTTGATGTTACAAATAATAATCTCATTGGCTTATTTTTTACTGATACAAATTTCAGAAGTAATACAAGTATTTATTTTTAAATATCTATATAGAAAGTTATCATGTTATTTGTCTTAAATTACTCATTTCAAAATATGAATTTTTCTCTAAATACATTTAGGCCCAGAAAAATATGTACTTGAACAACAAATAGAGACCTGTGTTCCTTTTCTACGTCATACATATTTTGTTATTTTCAATTGGACTATGTCTTCCTAATAAGAAAGTCTTGCACACTTTGAATTCTGTTTTCTTCTCTAGACACTGGAGGGCTAAGTCAGTAATCTATCACCATATTTTGCTGCATAACAAATAACCCCAAAACATCAGTGGCGAACTGTAAGAGGAAGTTCTGATCACATATATGGGGATCGGATCAGCTCGGCTACAATGACTGGGGTGTTCAGATTATGTGCAGGTTACCATGCCCTGTGATTAAAATCAATGGAAAACTCCAAATTCAATTCAAGAAGGTCTACTAAAGGCCCAGATATGTTGGAGTCTTCCTATTGATTGTGCTTCTCTTTGGAGAATACTGCATTAGAAGTTCATATTAGTGCAAATCTCATATTACACTTCTTTTTTTTTATTTTCCTTTCTTCAATGATCAATCCATATCAAATCCTTTCCATTGATTTCTAAGAATCCTGCATCTTTATATTTTTGTTCAATCTCTATGTAGCTGCGGAAATTAAATGTATTTAACACATCTTTTTCTCTCACAAAGGCTCTGGAATACAATGAAATGTCAAATAAGTTAAATCCAGGATTATTTCTCCTCAAGGATTGACAAAGGAAAATAATTCTTATATTAGTTATATCAGTAACTTATTGGACATAATTTAAAAATGTTATTTAACCTTCTGTGATGTTAAATATGGTTAATTAAGTATAGGGAGGCTATACTAAATCACACATAAACACAGAAGTGTGTGTTTTGTATGCGTGTGCAATGCATGAGCTTCTGTCTTTGAAAATCATTCATCTTAAAAATACTAACAAAAACTTTTATTAACCACAATTTTTATTTATCAAAATGTAATTTTATTTCCCTAGCTCCTTTTCTTATATTTTGTTCCTGTTTATTTCCTCAGAGAATAAATCAGATAAATCATTTCTATTTAATAATTATTTTATTGGATCTTAATTTTAGTCCTGTTTTTTTATGCCAAGAAAAATAAATAAATGAAAAAAACCCTCCTTTCAGTATTTAACTATAGAATTTATAGTAATTGCCAACATTTTATAATGTATTTCATGTAGTTTTCTTTTGAGACATGGATTAGATCGCAGATAGTAAATTATATTTGTATGTGTGTATCAGTCAGGGTTACACCAGAAAAAAGAGAGCCAGTAGAATACATACACAGAGAAGGAGGGAGAGAGAGAGATTTATTGCAACAGATCTGTTTATGCGATTGTGGCTGAGTAAGTTCTGAATAGCAGAGCTCATCACCTAACGTGGCAGGCTAGAAATTGAGAGGAGCTGAGACTACAGACCGAAGTACGATTTGATCTTCAGGGGAACCTCAATTCTGCTCTTAGGACATTTAAAAAGACAGATGACGCACATCCAGACCATTCAGTGCGATCTCCCTTTCTATAAAATCAGCTGGTTTTAGCTGTTCGTGGCATGTACAGAACACCTTTACAGAACATCCACATCAGCGCCTGATTGAAACACTGGGTACTCCAACACAGATGAGCTGACACATAAAACCGAAGGTCAAAATGTATGTGCATTTTTAACTGATTACTTTTATCTAAATTTAGAGAGTGCCTATCACTTGTCAGGAACTGTATCAAAGACTAAAGGTAAACATTTAAAATAACCAAATAAGAAAATAGAAATTTTGAATTTCTCTTTTATTTGGAAACCAATAACTGTTAAGGTTGTTTCAAGTACTGACAGGCATTACAAGGAAAATTAACCTGGACCACTGGAAAACAGACAGGCAGAATGAGGGTAATTTCATATTTTTATGTCAGAAAACGACCTTCCTGAGATCACATTTGTGCTAAGATCTTTTATAAAAGGAAAAGACAAGATCCCAGCAAATCAGGAGAAGAAGCGTATAATGTATTTAGGATGATAACAGTTTGAGTTTGGGGGAACAGAAAGAAGGTAGTGTGAAATCTGAGAGGGAATGAGGTCATCATCATCTTGGGCAAACATCAGATAATGAGCATAAATGTAAGCCATGGATATTATTTTAATTTAAATAAAAAGGTGATTTTAATCCATTAATTCTAACCAGATATTATAATATATTCTAATTTATACTTAAAGGGTGCACTATTGTTATCAAAGAATTGATAATAAAAGAAACAATTACAAATGCTAAATATATTAGAGAATGTGTACTTAGGATAATAAGATGACAGTTCAAATGAAAACACGATATGACAGATAGATTAAACTCACTTGTTTTCTGTTTCATAAGATGAAAACCATGAGGAAAGAAACAGATTTGGGAACCAATGAATCAGTTTTCAGGATGCCAATTCTGAAATTTTTACTACATGTTTAATTAGAGATGTCATACACCTGTTTGGACTCCACAAAGAGTCAATGTTTGTGGAATTTTATCACAGTACCTGTCTTATAAATCGAGCTTCCTTGATTTATCATAATCCCTTCCCACATTGCCTTCGGCATTTCCACATCAACTGTTAAAGTGGGCGTTTGAAAGCATGGTGCAAGCAAAGGTTTGGAAAGGACTTGTGCAATGGAGCTGCTTGCCTTTTGCTGCAAAAGCCTACTATATGTGTGACCGCAGCCTGCACTACTGGGCAGAAAAATGCATATGGATAACCTTTGCAAACTGAGTCCTCCTTGATTCTCATCCCCAGTTAGAAAATGCCAACACTGTAACTTGCTTAAGTTATCCCAGGCAAGATCCACAGAAGAATCACTCAATTTTTACAACCTCCAAATTATGACACAATCAGGAGCATATGTTGTTATTAAAAACAAAAAACTATGGTTTGTGATTTTTTTCTATTCAAAACTAGATTACTAATACTGTGCTAGATGCAACTTTGGGAAACATAAGCCTATATATCAAATAACTGGAGATTTCTCTGTGTTTTTTTTTTCATTTTGTTTTGTTTTGTTTAGTATCATATATCTGAGACTTGAAACTGGAGTAGCAGGCAACCCACAAACACCACTACATGTGAAAGTTCTCGCAATGTTACCTCTGACAATGACATTTGAATCTGACACGATTTCAAGTAAAAACAAAATAATAGTTAAAGTGGATTCAGGATGAACCACGGGGGTTTAGTAATGAGTAGAGCAGGAAAAATAATCAAGCAGCAAAATTGATGGAAGTGGAGCCATCGGTGAAATAATTGGGAGAAACAAAATGTGGTTGCAACAGGAGAGAGCAACTTGTGTCAAATGTTGCTGTGTGTTCAATTTAGATAAAAGTAGAAATTTGGACATTTAGGTTGACATTATGAAGATCTTTTGCCACATTTACAGAAATCAGTTCAGCAGAGTTATAGAGACAGAATTCTGATTTCACTCTCAGGTATATGAAGGTAGAAAATACACACAGTGACACACGGTGATTTACTTGAGAATACTTGGCATAAAAAAGATAGGAAAAATAAGAACATAGTGACAGAGGCACAAGGGATATTAGATAGATAATGAATAGATGAAATATATAGATGGAGTTATGAACTGAATGTATAACTCTAAAATTAATGTGTTGAAGCCCTACCTTTCAATAATGATGATATTTGTAGATAAGACCTTGAGAGGCAATGAAATTTAGATGAGGTTGTGACGGTGGGGCTCCCATGATAGGATCACGGTCCTTAGAAGAAGAGGAATGATAAACACCCTTCTTCTCTCTACCATATGACACCCTAACAAGAAGGTGGTCTCTGCAACCCAGAAATTGCCTTCACCAGTATCAAATCTAGCTGTACCTTGCACTTGGACTTGCCAGCCTCGAGAACTGTGAGAAAATACATTCCTGTTACTTAAGCCATTAAATTTATGATATTCTGTTGTAGCCGAAGCTGAAAAAGACAGATAGATAGGAGATAGATGGATAGGTAGATGATAGATACACAGATAAATAGATTGATACATACATACATACACACATCTATTCCTAGACAGATGAGTAACAATAAAGTATGTGATTATGCTCATACGAATAATCATCCATTACAAAGAGGGCAATTGAGACCATGAAAGAGAGAAATGTCTCAAGTGCTTTTATGCGTTTTAACTTGTAAAACATAATGACAAATCCAGGGACCCAATGATTTCATTCAGAATTAAACATAACAAATACATAAAATATTGGCAAATTTAAAATGGTATGCATAAATATGTCTGTATCTTGAAATATAATTTTTATAAGCAAAACAAGAGTACTGGTAGTTGTATACAATAAAGTACAGAAAAAATCTTATTAAATGTCAAATTATAATTTCTCAAGTGAAAAGTCCAGCACAGGACAAGGATATTTAGCTGTAATATGTTTGGAAGACAATCCAATAGACCCTCTGTCAGTTGCTCCAAAATGAAAAAAAAAACCAAACATATTCCTCAGACTCCTGTACATTATTACCCTGCCTCTCTTATTTGCAAATTTGACTTTATTTTTCTAATATTTAAAGCTTTTAAAGATTTTATTTACTTATTTATTTAGAGGGAAGGGAGGGAGAAAGATAGGGATGGGAACGTCAGTGTGAGAAAGAAACATTCATTGATTGTCTCTCATACACACCCCGACTAGGGACCAGACTTGCAGCCCAGGCACCTGCCCTGACAGAGAATTGAACTGGCGAGCTTTTGCTTTGGGAGATGACTGTCAACCAACTGAGCCATACAAATCAAGGCTGAAACAATTTATTTTAATTTTATAGGTAATTATAGATCTAGGGGCTATCATTTTAATGCTACTTAATAATTTTAAAAATGTATTTGTTTTAGCATAAGAAAAGTGTTATCTTTAGATAATATGGTTATTATCACTAAGAAAATATGGTGTTCACTAACTAAAACTAATCGGGCAAACTAAAATGAATTGCTTAAGTGGCTCTTTTTTTTTTAATGGGCCAGAACTGTATAGAAACTAGATGCCTTAAGAAAAATGTTGACAATTTAATAACATGTGCAGAGACACAGGAAGCAGCTCACATAATACTATTTAGTCTTCTAAACAGTTATGGCATTGTTCCAGTGGTTTTCTGTATGTGTAATCAGAGTAGTTTGGTTTTTGCTATATCTTTAATAAGTAAAGTTGTTTTCTTTTGTGCAGATGTTATAACTGAACCCAGGAGAATTGAACCATGGACCCACCTTAACTGAAGCAACAGGTTGCTGTGAATTTACCACAGTGGGATACAATTATTTCCACACTTTCACCTGCCTCTGTTTAAAACATTAAGTACTGATATCTGTAGATCCATTCAAATTAAATCTGTAATCTCACTTTACCTCTAGCGACAATTATATATTGAATTATAACAGCCAGTAAAACAATTATTTTAACAAGGTAAAAATTCAAAGTAAATACTTACCTAGGTGAAAATATTCATTAACTACAGTTTATTCAAAGATTATTTTAATGTAAGAAATGCTATTATAATCAGCAACATCTGTTAATGATTAATAAATGTATAGCATTCATATATGCAAACTTTATTTATATATTCTCTATGAAATAATGCTATGAATGACCATAGAAAGAAAATATGACTTAAACAATTATTGTAAATAATTAATAAATTACATGTTTTTTAAGTCATTACAATGATTTCTGTTTTAGGCTTTTTTCCCTAGATCATGGAAACAAAAAAGACTTTTTAATTAGTCTTCAAATAATCAGAATTTAAATGAAACATTTATATTACTCCTTGAAGATTTTAATTAATTAGGTCCCACTCTCTAAGGGATTGTTCCTATCATGCATGGGTGAAAGGCAAATAAAAATAAAATTATAAAACATAGTTAACAGTAAGATAATTGAAGGGAACTCAGTCACCCATTTAAAAATCCCGTTGACAGTCTAAATAAATCAATGCTTACAAACAGCACTGGAGTGACTAAGGTCACAGTTAAGTTTCCTTATGTTTTCTCCAGAGATATATCTGAAAGTGCTTCTCTTACCATGTGCCAGCAAAGGATTCATTTGGAAATTTTTTTTAATTATGTTTTATTGGTTATGTGATTACAGTTGTTCTGATTTTTCCCCCTAGGCCCTCCTCCATCCAGCGCCCCCCATTCCCTCAGGCAATCCCCACACTATTCATTGTCATGTCCGTGGGTCATGTGGATAAGTTCTTTGGCAGCTCCATTTCCTATACTGTACTTTACACCCCCATGGCTATTCTTCAACTACCTGTTTGTACTTCCTAATCCCCTCACATCTTCACCCTTTCCCACGCCTATCTGACAACCATCAAAGCACTCTCTGTATCCATGATTCTGCCTCTGTTCTTGCTTGCTTAGTTTGCTTTAAATAGAAGTTATTTATTTTAAAAGTTATTATCATGTATGTAGAATAAAAATGTAAATGTTCAGTAAAATATGTCATTTAATATTCTGGTTAAATAATAAGTGAAAATTGAAAAAATATTCTAATTCGATTTTTATTACATACTTTTGAATGATCAGAAAAATGTAGGCCAAAGTGTTAACTGTTTTTATTTTAAGATGTTTTTGCTCCATATTTTTAATTTGACTGCAATAATTATATTCAACTTGATAAACAAAAACCCCTCAAAAATTAACAGTTGAACTTAAGGACCTATTGTACATAAAAGAAAAAATGAGTCTAGTGAAATAGAATGCCATTAACTTAAATTCCATTATCTTCACTCTCTGAGCATAATAACTCAAGGTAGAGATTAAGAGGAAACACAAAAAAAGATGTTGGGTTATATTGTTAATAATAGACTGTGATTATACACTTTAAACTGTAAATTAGACTTTTCTATTACAAAAACAATATAGGTCAAAGATTCAACTCAAACTAAAATATATTAAGAAATTGTGAGGAAAATTAGATAATAATCTATGATTAGCAAAAACCATAAACACTATACTAAAACTTACAAGATGCTGTGAAACCAGTACTCAGAGGAAAATTTATAGCACTAAATTAAATGCCTCTATTAAATTAGGAAAAAGGTCTTAAATCAGAGGCCAGGCCTTCTATTTCTAGCTTAGGAAACTGGAAAAAATTAACACAAAGCAAAACACAATTTAATGAAGTTAAAATAATTTGAATAGTTAGAAACATTGAGTAATAATATTCTTAGTAATTAAATAAAATGCAGAATTGATTTATCAAGTGGAAATGTTAGGATAAATCTTGTGCTCATAATTATTCATTATGTGACTATAGATTGTCAAATATAGGCAAATTAAACATATACATAGTGTTTGGTGGCTGACTTGCTAGAGCTTTCTGCTGGACTCCGATGGAGAGTGTCAGAGAGTGTCATTCTTTGGTCACTGGAATGTTGCCACTAAGACAGGCCAGACACTGAGAGCTGGCACATTCTAACCATTTAGAACTATTATCAATTAGCAAGCCATAATCTTCAAAATAAAAACATCATCTAGTATATAATCAACATCCTAAACTAAACCATTTGATGAGAGTTCCACTGAAGTCAGAATCCTACCCTACATCTTTAGTCTGCAGAGTCGAGAAGGTAATCCCTCATTACTAGAGATTCTTTAATTAATGTTCTCCTTAACTGGGGTTGAAAAGTCCCTGTTCAAGTAAAGCTCCAAGTCTCACTCAAAGCTTTGTTAGTAAAATATAACAGAAGATCTGAAGGGCTTGAAGATATAGCAGATTTTAAAATAATGAAAATGTATTTTTGGTTGAAAAACACAGATATTCTGTACTGGATGTACTTATAATGTGTACATGAAGTCGGCTCATTCCAGGATGAAAACATGAGTACTTTGGAATTTGTAATAAAATAATTTATGTAGAAGCATTTTTAGTTGAAATCTTACAATATTTATTTTCAACATATTAAAATATATGAAAAGACTTGTTTCCCTCATTTGAAAGCCTATTTTATTAAATTTATTAGCAGTATGTAATACTCAGGAGGTTTTGTTTATTAAGTAAGAAAACTGAAATACTTAAAATGGAATTGAGTTAAATTTATTTACATATTTGAAGATATTTAATTAGCTCAGTGTTTAAATAGCATTAAAAATTCTTAAGACCTGCCTGTACACTTAATGATTAAATAGTTTTACATTTATAGAAAAAGAGACATAAGTTTGCAAGCTTAATTTTGAAACACAGTTAAGCTTTCCATTGCCCTGTGTTGTTTTTAGCTTAGAGAAGGAAGGGCTATCATGCCCCGTCCCCTAAGTACCATGGTTCTCTTTCTCTTTCCTGTAGCACCAGAAGTCACAGAGTCTCTCCTGCTCTGATTACAGCAAAAACAATTGTAACATGCTGATGACTAAGGCAAATATTAGTAAGTAATACTAATTACTTACATATAGGCTTACATTTAGACTTCTTATAGGCTCTGTGGTTTCCATAGTTTTGTTTTTGTGCAATTTTAAGAGTATCTACATATTTTTTTGCCTTATTTGAAAAATGTAATTTTTGATCAAGCATGAAAAATAAATGCTGTGGGAAAATGTCAAATCAAAATAGAAAAATGAGAGAAAGCAAATCAAAGTTAATGGGCTTTCAAATTCAGAGTTTTTTCTTAAATAATTAATGAGAACATGATATGGCTAAGAACCAGGGAGAGTTTATCTAACAAAAACAAAACTAAACTAAACACAAACTGATAAAAGGAAAATTGATTTTCAGATCTTTTAAAAAATGTCATTACTTTCAGCAAGAAAGACTGGACAATTTAGCATTTCAAAATTCTAATAAAAGATACTTTATAAGATCTAGCAATAATTTTATTTGAAACATACTAGAAAAGCTGATGGGAGTCGTATTTATCTGTAGTTGGGCTTGTAACCCTAGACCTACATATTCCTTTTTTGGCGGAGGACACAAAATTGAGCTTTTTGATAGTTACTAGAGCAAATCTATGCCAAATAGCTTTTCTTTTCTTACTTTTTCTTTCTTTCTGAATTACTCAAGAACCTTAGTATTCTAACCATGATACATTATTCAGCATAAAAGAAAAAAAAAAAAACCTCTCTGCTTATACATCCTACTTCTGATTGAAAGTTTTAAAAGGCCTTTTCAATAGTGAATTTTCTCAGCTGTAATATTTTGTGTTTTTGGACTTTTTATTCCTTTGACACCCAGTCTGTCATGGCATCTTCCTCTCCTTTGAAAAAATAGCCCACAATTTTTAAAAATGTGATTACCCCTCCTTCTCTCAAATTGGAGTATATATGTTTTACTAAGAAATCTGTAAAGACATATTATTGTTCTTCCAGATTAAAGTCACTTACATTGCTTCCCATTTTTACCAGACTACTGGAATAACAGAAATGAAAAATTGGTCCTAAAAACCAGTCGACCAAATATTTGTCAAGGTAAACCTGTGACTTCAATCAATAAATTAATAAGTAAACAAAAATAATGGAATTACCACAAATTTGAGATAGAAAGCTGCATAGTTACTCTCATCCAATCTATGAAGCTAAATAATTAGCAAACCATGTCCCTTTAGCAATGTTTCATGCTATTGCAAAACCCATATGAGGGGCCCTCTTCTGATTTAAGCTTCTTTGAGTTAAACTCTTATAACCCACTCCATAAAACTTTCTCAGACACAACCAGCAACCTCTGATATTCAAAGTGACATCATTCAAAATGACTGTGTTCTGAATAGACACGTCTCCAAAGAGGACACACAGATGGCCAATAGACATATGAGAAGGTGCTCAATATCACTAATCAGAGAAAGGCAAATTAAAACCACAATGAGACACCATCTCACACCTGTCAGAATGGTTATCATCAATAAATCAACAAACAACAAGTGCTGGTGAGGATGTGGGTAAAGGGAAACCTTCTGCACTGTTGGTGGGAATACAGACTGGTGCAGCCACTATGGAAAGTAGTATACAGATACCTCAAAAAATTAAAAATAGATCTCACTTTTGACCCAGTGATTCCCTAGTGGTTCTGGGGTCCCAGAAAAATTGGGAGCCCACATAGGTGACAGCCATTAGTTAGGGTACCCAAGAAGAAGGAATTCCAATGTCCACAATGGGTGGCAACTGTCAAGGAACTCACAATACCTCCAAGTTTAAGTCCATGTCCTAAGTGACTAGGGACTTGGAAGAATAAATTAAGAACAGAAATTCAGATTTTTTTCAATAGCAGTTTACATTCCATATTAGTCTTTATTATTTTATGGGTACAGCATGATTAGACAATCATGATTAAAATTGTTTTGACCGTCAAAATCAAAATTAAAGTAAGCACAAGTCAGACTCTTAAAAGCTATTTGGTTGTCTGTCAGTACAAAGAAATCTCCTGCAAGGAATTATGTATCAATTGCTAATGGGAATTTGCAACGCCAAAGCTGAAAAATCGATGGGCATGGGTCAAGTACTTAAAACCTATTAAGAGTGTTTGCTACCTAACTCTAAGGTTACCAAGTTGGGCTAAGTTGTCCATGGAATAGGTTAGAGAGATCCTAGGTCATCTCCCAGCCACAAGAAAATTTCTGTGCAGCAAAGTACACTGTGCAGCACCACAAAACTCCCAACCCAGCAGCACATCCCTCATAGTTTTAATTTGGGTTCAGGAGACCCAAGGCTTAGTTAGATAAATAGGATCTCAAGCTTCAAAGAATTAAGCAATCCACCTCTGGCACACCTATTTGTGTTCTGTCTAAGAACTACAGCCCTGAAAGCTGTATGTATCTACAAAAATGGCAAGCTCTGACTAAGACAACCTAGAAGTACAGTGGTCATTGTGGAACACATTCCAATTAGACAGGATTGTTTATTCAAGAAGGGCACTGGGGAACAAGGGTTCCCAAATCAAACAGATGGTGTGGGAGGCTGATGTTAATGGTCAAGCAGAAGCTCCCAAAGGTTTCAAGACTGCAAAATAGCTTAATGAAAGGTTCATTGCAAACAGCTAATACAAAGTGAATGACATAGACATACCTAAAACAGGATTGAGGACTGAGATGATGTCTACTACTTCTCCCTTTTCTCCTTTACATGAGCATTCATTCTACTAATTCTCTATCTGAATAGGTTTTCCACGTTGCAGAAACCTAAGACCATAAACAAAATCTTGTTACAAAGGCCAGACACTAAAATCCTCAGGGCCAACTTCCCTGCACCCTCCCCCCTCCCAAGAGTCCATTCTCAAGACACCAGACTGGAAGTCACAGTCTCATTTGCATTTTTATTGCACTGAGGACAATTTTCATTTTCTGTCTTTTGTCACAGGCAAGTTCAGTGTGAAATTCCAGCTTTTAGAACGCCTTTAGACAAATGTCCGTGTTTGTGTACCACAGGATTCCAATGACCCAAATTTAATTCCTACGATCACAAACTGAAAAATACTCCAGTGAAAAAATGACTTCTTCCATCACCAAGCATGGCATTTTGAAGGCCCAATTAAAAGTTTGTTTTGCTCTCTCCTACTCTGGAATTATTATTTCCCTTTCTTTTCTATATCTTTTCAAATCTGTTTGATCATTAGATTTTGTAAAATTAGTGTCACTTCAACTCTCACAATGATTTTTATAGTTGTCGCAAAGATATTTTGACAGAAAGATGTTCAAACTCCCCATAGAAACCTAGCATTCTGGATGATAATTAGAGGCACTTCAGCATAAAAATGTGTTTTATATTTACTCTAATGATTATAAATACCTAACATGAAAAGCAATTTTGAGCCTTTTGTCATGGATACTCTTTATACAATTGTTAAAAATTAAATATTTGAGCCATACAAGCAAGTGTCAGCCAGAAAAGGAGAAAAAAAAATCAATACAGATATTTGTAAATATGAACTAATATGAGTTACTAGGTTGGAAAGTGAATATTAGCATACTGTAATTTATTCTAAACAAATATTTCCCAAAATAAACTTTACAACTTTGCAAATCCCAAGGTACTGGAAATATTTATTTTCATTTTGACTATTTTTCTAGCCAATTTAATGTGTTACAACTAAGAAAATCCTTCAAGTGTTAGAAATCCACATATCATTATTGATTTGAAGTCAATAAAATTGAGGAAAACTTTTAAATTTTAATACTAAGAGGTGTGCTCTCTTTAAGTTGATTGAATTTTGAACTCTCTCTCTAATCTTGACTTTCTTTCTTAATTAACATGTTTCCAAAGGAGACAACTAACATTATGTACTTTCATTTAATTAGTCATATGCCTATCTTAAGAATACTTATGCTCAAACTATTTCTAAATCTATTTAAGACATATATCTGTATGAAAAATTATCTAGCAGATTTCATTGCAGCTTGGATCTTGGAGTTAAACTAGATGCTGGCTGGCTCTCACTGGTGTATACGTGATTTTGATTGTGTAAGAAGTGAGACTAAAAACGGTATGACTATGGTCTTATATCTCAAATCTATAGGCAGTGCATTTGCAATAATAGGTGGTACCTACCTATGCCTTCTATCACCATTGACTGAAAGCAGTACAAATAATGTGAGCTTGGCAATTATTCACATATTTAATCTGCTTAAGTGAGGAGAGGAATTAAGCCTATCCATATACACTGTCTTCATATGAAGACAATTCTTTACAGGAATTATATGTGAAATTACAAAAACACAATGATGCTAACTTGAGTTATACATACCAATCTTCATTTTGTAGATTCACATAGAGTTATTACAATTTCCTGTGATAAACACAAATAATAATCAGTGCTCCAAGATTATAAAAGCATTCCTGCTTTGAACGTGAAATATGTATGTGGTTATTTATGACAGTGCTTGAGAGCAATAACACGTTTTTAAAAATGTTGTTAACAACATTTCAAGATCCTTGCTTATAGTCTCTGATATAAATAAAAATGAAAAATTATCTAGGAAGCCAAACTAACATTACACTTTACATGCTTTGAATTAACTTTCAGTGCATTTACTTCTAGGATCTTAAAAGCAAGAAATGAAATAAAATCACTTCATTCAAATGTTGATTATTTCAGAAATCACTCTTTTTAGACTCCATAATTTCTCATATTAAAATCATGCTAAAATACCCCTTCTAAATCTCTCTAAACTTTATTCCATCACAAGTACTGAAAAACAATAAGGAAGATATAGCTTATGATTAATTTGGCTCTTCCATTTTATTAAGTTATTTAAATATAAATAAATTATCATGGAAGAAACTATTTTCATGTTTTTGTAAGCTATAAAAATAGCTTTTTGGGAGAATGGATGACAAAGCATGTAATTGACTATTTATTAATTATTATAGTAATACATATAGAAAGAAACATTTAAAAAAGGTTACCTTAAGCTCTATATTTAAATTCAAGAAAATTATATGTGGGACAATGAATCATGTTATGTTCCCTGATCATTTTCTGAATCATTGAATTACATAGGTAGTACAGAAATATCTGGCAGGTGACTCATTAAAAATTGTGAGACAGTCACTGAGGATGTGAAAAGGTCAAAATGTTGGATGAAAAGTCCACCTTCCGGTCCCAGCCACATTGTCTCTGTGCTTTCAGAATGGTGCTAAAACTTAGAAAACGCTTTCTTAATTTATATTATTCACCTGAACAATGAGATGCATTAAAAATAAAGTGTTTCTGTTTACTATAAACAAACGCGATGTTGCATAAACTAGTGGTTATTGTTTTTGTTTGTTTGTTTGTTTGCTTGTTTTTGGATTCTCTTCAGGTTAAAATCCAATGTCAAACCTAGTAGGTCTTTGAACTGGTTAGTGTGTAGCATTAATGAACACTAATGGAACAATATTCCTAGTATTGCTGTTTTATACAGGTATATTATTGAAACATCTCAACTTTGGTTGTATAAATAGGAAAAAAAACTTCTGTACATTTATTCTTCAAAAATTGTCCCTCAACAATGTTCTGATGCACGGTTCCTTCCCCACTGGATGGATAGCCGTTGCGCTGAACACCTCATCTGGGTTCCCTCAGTTCTTCTGTTACTCTGTGCAATGTGTATACAGTTATTTGCCTTTGACATTTTTATTTCACATCCAATAAAATACTCATCTTTTCTCTGGCTTAGCAAAGGCGGGAGAGCTGTGAGTAGGAGATGAAAACAATGTGGAGTTGTGATCTGGCTCTCAGCCAATTCAACCTTCCTTAAAAGGGTGGTACTAAGAAAGATGTGGGGAGAAGTAAGGTCTTCTTACTAGTACCTGACTAGAATATGTTGCTGCTAGTGTAACTATAGTCTATTGTCGAGTAGTTGTGACTGTTTTTCTGACTAATGATTACAACAATCTGGGCCATGAAAAACTCAAATGCTGCCTCATTTTGAGATGCTTAGAGCATAATGTTTAGCATCCTATGGGACTATCATATTGTTTATCTCATAGCTGCTCCTGTTCCACCTTTTCCAGGTTCAATCCCTTCCTGCTCCAGACAATCTGTTCGCTTTCCCTTGTTGAACCAGAAGACTTCTTGGGAGGGAAGCTGATAGCAAAGTTTCTTAATCCTTACTACAATCTAAGACATTTTCCATACACGGCATGAGAAGAAGCAGTAAATGGGTACTGCCTCTCGATTGTCTTCTTCTCCACATCTTAGTGGTCTTGTGTTTTCTGAAGTCTCAGGGACTCCCCAGACTTCCCTAATGAAATGTCACTAGCATCTGGGTGGAAAACAGAAGCCAGGTGGTTCTAAAAGCCCCATTTTCCTCATAAACCTAAACTTGCAAGTTACTTGGTGTGTTCACTCAGCATTTTTCTGCAAGGTAGTCAGATATCTACCTCTTCATCTCTCACTTTTAGTGGCTGGGGGGGGAGTGGTTGCTGGGCAACAGTTGTAATGAAAATTCCACCTTTTGACAGGCCCAGCAGCAGTGAAGCAAGCCCTAAAGCTGTCATTCATATGAACCTAGAAGGTAGTATATGTATTAAGAAATTTGATTCTCTGATTTGTTTTTTAACAACAGTTTCAACTCCAAAGAATAGGTGTCACCGGGCAGTTATGGGGAGGAAGGACTGAGCAAAAATGGAAAAAGACTCATGGACATGGACAACAGGGTGATTGCTGCAGGGAAGGGGTACAAGGGGACTAAATGCTAATGGCAAAATGCAATAAAGATTAAGAATGGCTATAAGATGGAATAAAAAAGATTGGCTGAAATATCAGTTTAGCTTTACTAGCACAGATACTTTGTACGGAGAGTTGTATTTTGGAGAATCATGATGCCTTCCATGAAAGGAGATGGATTACTTCCTGCTACACGAATTTTCACGTATGTTTACTCTAAAAGATTTAAATGTGTATGTTCTGCCTTATTTCACAGTTCAGCTGCAGATTATTGGATCTGTTATATGAATTTTTGAAATATTTAATAATGTGAACACTTTGAGATCCCCAAGAGTTTTAGTGTATCGTTTACAAAACTAGATTTTTCCTCTTCCATTTCTGCTTAGAGTATTATCCCGGGATATTGTTTTTCTGAAATTTTATACTTAAAATACTTATTTTATTTCTGCATTGTTTTTTACCCCAGTAAGGAAAATTAGTAACCGTTCTAACTATCTTTTGATACCAGCTGTATTCTTGGTGATTTGAAAACATCTACAGCCGGCCTACACCCACATGCTGAGCCAAACTATAATTAAGGGTTTTTCGTCCCTCACGTTTATCATTTCTGCTCCACTCGTTAACACTTCAGCTTCAGGTGTTAAAAAATAACTACTGGTGTGATGATTGATTATTATTAATTTATATCATTACTGTATCAGTGTAAAACTTCCCTTCTTGCTGTAAGCTATTTGTTAATTTCACAGCAAAGGTATAAATTTGTCTCAGAGGTAAAGGCAGTAAAGAACTGTAGTTGACCTCCAAAGATTAATAAATCTGTTAAGCATATTTCAAATTCAACTGGTTTGGAAGTGATTAAAGCCGTGAATTTGTATATGATCAGATTTGAGAGTGATAAATTACAAAGTAGCAGATTTAGAGGAGTTTTCATTATTGTTCAGGCACAATTTCATTTAGTGACTTAATATTGTGAATTCTTTTTATGGAAACTTCCAGATTTTTTTAAGGTACCAATTATTTTCCACATTTCCACAACTACACTACAGGATTTGCTTCCAAGTAGTATATTTTAGGTCCACAGTAGACCCTAAATTGATGTTGCTTTTCTCCCTTTTTTTATTGTATATTATCATAATATAAAAAATAGGTTTTATTTAATACAATTTATGTCCTGGCCACTGTGGCTCAGTTGGTTGGGCATCATTCCTCAAACTCAAAGGTCTCGGCTTAGGTTTCTGGTCCGGGCTCACACGTGTGTTCGGGCTTAGGGGGCTCGATCCCGGGTGGGACATGTGCACAGGTCAATGTTTCTTCCACATCGATATGTCTCTCCCTCTCTTCGTGTTATAGTTTATGTTTCTTCTATTCTCATTTAGTATTACTTTATTTTTCTTCTATAAGCACTCCAATCTCACCAAATTAACATAGTTTAACTGCATTAACCGAAGTTTCAGCATCATTTATTACATGGAAGGCAGACAAATAAAATGGAATCTGAATATTGAATCATTGTTAGAATTTCAATTGATATAAGAATTTTGTTACAGATTGTGAATGTATATGGAAATCAACCATTACATTTCAACCAGTGGGATTTTAAAGGCACATACTTTATAAATAATGTTTTCTTTAGATTAAGAAGTTATACAAATTAATTATTCTAGTGTTTTTTAAAGTTAGTATATATTTCTCATGATTATCCAGAAAAACAGAATTAATAGACTATATATCCAGTTGATATGTATAATGTATAGATATAAATACATCCTATTATATATATACATATATATCCTATTATATATATATTAATATATACACACACACACTATATACCTATATTCTATATCTGGAGAGAGAGAGGGAGAGAGAGAGAGAGATTGATTTTAGGGAATTGGCTCACCTGATTATGAGGATAAGTCCAAAATTGGTAGGGCAAGCCAGTTGGCTGAAAATTTAGGTATGAGTTGATGTTGCAGTTTTGGATCCATAATTCAGAGTGTAGACCAGACAGGCTGGAAATTCAAGCAGATATTTGTTTGTTTAGTCTGGAGTTCAACGTTTTCACTCTTAAGAATTCGGACTGATTGAATGAGGCCCACCATTAAGTAAGGCAAACTTTTACTCAATGTATCCTGACTTATATATTAATCACATCTAAAAAATATGTTTGTAGCAACATCTAGACTTGATTTGGCCAAACAACTAGGTTCTCTAGCTAGTCGAGTAGACACATAAAATTAACTACCACACAGTTCCTGTAGTTATTTATATGATTCCTCCATGCAGCTACTGAGAAATGCGATTTTGAATAGGTCATATCTCCAAATTCTCTCCCCAACTCT
Organism: Desmodus rotundus; assembly: GCF_022682495.2. NCBI lineage: Eukaryota > Metazoa > Chordata > Mammalia > Chiroptera > Phyllostomidae > Desmodus > Desmodus rotundus. The sequence continues at coordinate 80,725,473 of NC_071399.1, read as the reverse complement.
GGATCTCAGTTAAAGTATGTTCTCCCATTTTATCAATTTCAGAACAGCCAGGTTCTCCCTCAAAGCCCCTTAGATCTCCCATCACCCTGTGCTTCTTTTCTGTTTGACATCCTTATGGCCCCGGGAAGGTTTTCGATTGCTTTGTCCCAAATCAGTCTAAGGCCTGAATCCTAACCACAGATTGGGCCTCTGTATTATACTGTTAAACTACTTGATTGTATACTCCCATGGCCTAAATCATCAAATATTTATAAATTTTAACACATGAGTCCTTGAACATTTGATATTTGGATCTAAATATCCAATTTTCAGTTTCAGTCCCTAGGAATTGTATTTTATTTTATTATTTTTGTATATTGTTCCATCACCATTTATGCCCCAATACCTTCTTCCCCCTCCACCTACCCCCCATATCACCATACTGTTGTCCATGTCTATGATTTCCTTTTCTTTCTTTTTTGCTCAGTCTTTCAACCCACCCTCTCACTTGCCCTGCCGAAAGCTGTCAGCCTTGCCCTCTCTGAGTCTGTCTCTGCTCAGTCCCTAAGAATTTTATACTGCAGTTCTTTGCTGTAGACTCCAGAAGAACATGTGCACATGCAAAGAAAGATGCATTTATTGGCTACACATGCTGACATTTAAAATATAGACCTATAATAAATAATCAAACATATTAGCCAGAATTTAAGTCAATTTAAGCTGCAGTTTGGTTTAATCAATATTATAATTTAAGAACTACTATTTGAGATTGATTATACATGTAACTAACTTGTGGCTTGCTCAAGGAAATAAATTCAGATAGAGAATATTATGTGGTGTGTCTTGGTTGTCATTGACTATATTTTATAATGCACCATATATGATCAAAAATAACTGAATTTGGAAGGAGAAGACAATGGTCATTGAAAGTGTCTAAAAATTTGGAGTGTCAGAGTTGTAAAAATCCTTGAAGTGCAGATTTCTATTTGAACTCCGTCTGCATGCTCCCTTGATTCGGGCTGTCATTAGTCTTCTCCTTACACTCCCTACAAGCATCCTAAATAAAGTCTACTGCTTTCTTCTCTGATGTGTCCAGTTGCAAACCTGGCTAATCTTCAGGCTCACGTTAACAGCTCAGTCCATGTCATTCATTTCCATGGCATACAAGACCAAGCACACAGAGATGGAATTGACCCTGGATTGCACTGGACGTGTGAGGTAGACCCTGTATGTGGGAAACTGCTGGGATTCAGTGCAGTCTTGTTTGTTTTATGTAATCCCTATAACCGGAACTCGTATATCTCCTATAAATCACTCATTTATTGAATCACTTACTACAGGTAGAGGGATTTACTAGGTTTCTGGTACTTGTAAGAGGACACCAAGGGCATCAAAATAATTGTGCTTATGGTCCATGCCTGTGATAGTAAGATTTATTCTTCTTTCTTTCTCTGAGAGTCGCTAGCAAAAATAAATAAGCAAACTGATTCTGTACAACAATTGAATTAGGGTCATATCTGGACAACTATTGTTACCAATTCTAACTTCACCAAACAGACAAGTAGCAAATATGAGATAAGGCATGAAACTCTTCACCAAAACCTTTTAATCCTGTGATATTCCTCCTTTTACTGAAAAAAAAAAAAAAATCAAAGAAGCAACAATATAGCAGATACAAAAAGTGTAACAGGACAAAGTTGTGATTATTATTACATGAAATTAATGGCAAAAACATTAAATAGAAGAAGTCTACTACAGTTTTGAGATAGTGTTAATAGCTCAAAAAACAATAAGCTTGAACTAAAAAAAGGCCAAGGCTTAAAATGGCCCTTACACTAATATCTTCTCTAGAGAATACAAATGGAAGACCCACCTTACAGCATAGAGTACCAATTCATAGGCAGTTCATGAATTTACAGGCATGTCCAAATACATCTGTAAGGTTACAATGTTACGAGTTTACTCACACTTTTTCCTTTACCCTTTCTATAAATACAGCCCCTGACTATCTGTGTGAGTCTAATTCATATGATTTTCCTGCCTACGAAATCATCTATGATCTCTTTAACAGAACTATTTCTCTTCATGATGCTCTTACAGAACTCTTCCTAAAGTATTGCAATGTTTAGAATATTATTGTTTACTTAACAACTTTCTGTGTGAGTAGAATGTGAGCATTTTTGTATGCTCAGTGCCTGTTTTCTAATAAGGGATTTTCCAATAAATGAATGAAATGAGTAATTATCCTCCCAAAGTCACCTATGAACACTTGAGATTTTGCTTTCTAAACCAGAACTGTTATTTCTGTGTTCTTTCTGTGGCATCTAGATTTTGGAAGGGCTATGAGACAAGATCTTTTATATGTCATAGTCTTTGTGATGAGTGCTAATTGTATAATTAATGATTAATTCCATTTAAGGAAATGAGTGTTTTCCTTAGAAAATATATCCATAAAGAAGAAAACAACTTATTTAATAAAAGACCATGAGTATTGAAAATGACATATCAATGTATTCATCAATAACTATTTGATAAGTCATAATAAATGACAATAATTACAGCTGGATGAAATATGGCAATTTTCTCTTCACTCTGCTAATGATTTAATGATAGTCTTCAAATGGAAAGTCTGCTAAAATTAATTACCAAGCCGTGACAACATGTAATGAAAGCAATATTATTACTTTAGCTGTATGAAGTCCCACTTATCTGCTGTTGCTGTTTTATTTTGTTAGAAAAGTTTTTTTTCAAAGAAAATACAACAGATAGGATTCAGCTAAATTTACAAAGTACATCAGATGGTTAAAATACTCCAAATTTATCTTTAGGTGCTGAAAACTTTAACGTTTAAGTCTAATGAGTCAGTTGTAAGAAAATAAGATGGGGTTTAGTAGATTATTTTACCTTGTTTTGAAAGTACAGAAAATATCTCAAAGACTAATTATCTGATACATCTACCTAAATAGTCACTAGTTTTTCCAATGAAAAGCCATCTCCCTAATTCATGTTTCCAATGTGTAGTCACTAATTTCATCATAATTATTTTGACAATTCTAACATTTAAGAAACAAAATAGCAAATGTAATATCTACATTTAAAGAATTTTTTGTGTTTGTTATTTCTTCCCATTCCTAACAATACTACATCTTCTACTATATTACTGAATTAAAAAATTTTAAAAGTTAATGAATTAAATTTGCATTTCAATTAAATATATTGGAAAGACATTGGTGAATAAAATTATATAGGCTTTATGTGTATAATTCTATGCTATATCACATATATATTACATTGTGTGCTCACCACTGAAAGTCATATCTTCTTCTGTTGACATATTTTGACACCCTTCACTTTTTACTCCCCCCTCCCTGTGATGACATCATACATAGCAGGTGTGAGGAATCCTCAAATTCTTTTCTCACAAATTCATTGAACGTATATTTACTTAAGATTCACCTACAGCCTGTGTTAGACATGCAGGTAATGATAAACGTGCATGGGGGACCCTTTTTACCTTTGTTCCTACAACATTGTCTCTATTGCTTGATTTAAAAAGTGCTGTCAAAGAGGGAACAAAATTATGAGTGAATTCAAAAATCACAAGAAATTAAATAAATAGTGTTTAGTTCATGAAATACACATGGCAGCACATAGTTGGAAATATATTTCATGGAAGACACACTAGCATATGTATGTATAACCTAAAATTTCACTTGAGAGGGAGGACAAATTAATTAGAAGTGTTTAGAACAAAGGGGATAAAAAACATTTGGGATAAATGGGAGTTTATTGAAGGTTCATTCTAGCAGAATGAACAGCCCTTGTAAAGCTAAGGACTACTGACAACATGAGGCGGGATCAGCATTGTTGAAAAGTGAGGGGTGAACAATGAGGCTGAGAAACCACTCAGGAGTCTAAAGATGGATAAAGTTGTGGAGCAGAGGGTCTGTTTTAGGTACTAGTTATTGACAAAAAGTTTAAAGGAGAAATTGTCCCTGCTTGGATTTGCTTTTTAAAAAACTTTGTTCTATTGATAGGAATATATAAAGAGTAGTGTAGCTTCAGTCAGGGATAAATGTAAGAAACCTGTTATAAATACCTAAGTTAACGGAGACTAGGAGACTGGACTAATGAGAAAGAGAGAAGGTTACAGAATCATGAATGATGATGATTAAAATTCATCTAGATGAATTTTAAATTGATTAATCATTTCAAATGGGCTTGCAGTTGCAAAACAATGTAAGTGTACTTAATGTCACTGAACTGGACATGTAAATATTTAAGATAGTAAATTTTATGTTATGTGTTAAAATAAAATTTAAAAATTATACTTGCAAAGGAACACTTCTCAATAAGGCTTTTTTAATGTATGAGACAGAATATTTTTTAAAAACACAAAGTAAGTTAAACTTATTAAAGTACTTGTATTTATTATTTATGTGATCATTGAGGTGATTAAAAAATAAAGCCCTTGAGGGGATATGTAGAAGCACTGAAGAATTTTTGAAACTAGATTACATAAATCAGTATTGTATTATTATTTTAACTGTATTTTAAGTCAGTGGATTGTGGTTAGAAACACTTTATAACTGAATCATTTCCATTGAACTGATAGGACGGGCTCTGTAGGAAGTGTAACCCCTAAAATTTAGGATTTTAATATTAAATATCATGGGCACACCTGGGCTAATTTTTACTTTTTTTTAAAAGATTTTATTTATTTTTATAGGCAGAGGAAGGGAAGGAGAAAGAGAGAGAATTAAACATCCATGTGGTTGCCTCTTGCACCCTCTGCTGGGGACCTGGCCTGCAACCCAGGCATGTGCCTTGACTGGGAATCAAACCAGCAACATTTATGGTTCACAGGTCCACACTCAATTCATTGAGCTACACCGGCCAGGGCAGTATTAATTTTTTACATTCTACAAGAAGCTATGAAAGTATCACAAGGTATATGAAGCAAGAGGATTTTTTTTCCTGTTGTATTGTTCTGTTTTTTTACCTTTGAATGAAAAACGTAACATCAGACGTGAAAAATGACATCAGACGAAGGGGGAGGATTAGTGATAAACAGCGTGCATTTACCTTGTAAGTGCTTCTTTAATGCTGAAATGAATTCACAGACTTTTAATCTTCCTCAACATGGTCTGCAGGATGATGCTTTGTTTATCTGACCTTATTTTTGAACAAGTCAATGGTACACTAAATTTTCCGAGAGAGAAACGGTTCTTGCTGAAAATAGCGCTATAGAAAGCAACCAGCCAGGTGGTGCCGTGATGACTTACAGCCACACATCTGTAGTAGTGCTGTTTCCTTACAATCACAGCGATGAATTACAGTAATACATTCAATCCTGATGAATGATCTACTCAGCTCCTGCTTAAATTAAACCGACGGCAATCCAGAGGAGTGCAGCCACCTATTCACGCGGGGCCCACCATTTCTTGTCTCTATCCCGGTGAATTATGGAATGGTAGTCCTAGCTTTATGCATTGATTAACATTGCTGCTACCGCTTTTTCCCAGATCAATGTTCCAGTGGGAAGAAAAGTAGGTTCACACATCCCGCTGACGCATTTAAATGCTGTCATCACGAAATAAATGGGCAGTGTTTAAAATCAAATTTAATAAATAACTCTAGACATAGCCATGCTGCGAAATATTAATCACTAATGTCTTTTACCATTACTATCTTTTTCTCCTACTCCTATGAGGGTAATTTTCACAAATGTCAGTACAGTCTTTGCCTTTTCCCTGAGGGTCTAAGAAATACTCTTACATTGGATGTTTCTGCTCATTCCATAATATCAGTTTTGAAAACAGTCCATTGAATTTAATTTAATTTAATGCATAAAACATACCTACATGTACATATATAATTCTCAAACACTGTTATCTCTTGACAAGATATATTTTCCCAATATGAGATGCATACACTTTATCATATTATCATCTTGTCTTTGACTTGCTGAATGCTTAGGACTGAATGGGGAGCTTAAATATTTAAACAACAGCGAAGATTCTACTGCTCTCTATTCAGCAGTACACCATTATATATTCATCTCAAAATCACCTCAAATTCATAAAAGAGCCCGATGGCACTTCTATAAGATATTTATAAAGTGGCTCCATTAGCATGAATACCAGAATGCTTAAGTTTTAAAAAAGTGGGTTATAGTTCTTTATAAATAAAATGTAATCTCAGTGGTTAATACATCTGACAGTTCTGAAGATGGAGTTAAAATTCAAGACGAGACCTTGAGACAACTAATTAGTATTCAGAAACATACCTCCATGAGGGTGTAGTCACATCTGGGTAAAGTAGAGGAAAATCAATCTTTTAGAAAAATATGTCAATAGTATCTTAATTATTACTAGCTAACTTTAAAATTATTATCTATACTAAAATCTTCATTTATATTTTACTTCAGTGCAAAACATTTCATAACTTGAAACAGTTTAATGCAAATATGATTATTTTCTAGTTAGTACCTTATTATGATACAAATTATCATTTAAAATTGAATTTAATAAAATTTGTGAAAGTATTTAAAAGTTTAATTTAAAACAGATGGCTAAAATCATAAAGTTCACTTATATACTATAGATTTCATGATTTCATGAAAAATAGAAATACAAAGTATTTGCTAGTGATTTTAGTTTATCAATACTAATGAAACTACTTAATGACATATATTGAAAATTACTCTTGTCATTTTTTTCAAAAACTATGTATGTAAAATATTGACATAAGTGAATTATACCTAATACAGGATTACTGTAATTGCTTTACAGTGTTATTGATTTTTCTTATTAAAATACATTAAAATATTAACTAAGCAAGAACATAATCTCATTTTGTCAATGACAATATTTTTCTGAATATGCTGTTTCTAAAAAATAAAATAAAATTTAGGTCGCATAGCATACGTGTGAATCCAATCAAGATATGTTAGTAAGACTGTAAGATTAATTTCTATACATAATGAGAAAACAATGGAGGGGGAGGAAACATAGAGAGAGAGCTTGCAAAAATATACAAGTTTAACAGGCTAACTTAAATATTAAAACACAATATAATAGCCTCAAATAAATTATACAAAAATTATTTCTTTAAATAAACAAATTAGGATAAGTATAAATATGTTATCAGATTTATCTCCTAAAATAAAGTTCTTAAGAAATATGTCAACCTTTCATTAAATCAGAGTACCTCATTGGCTTGGTTCAATGGCATCAGTGGGACTTGTAGTGATGGGATCTTATCAAAATGTTATATTCTCTCTTTTTTTAATTTTGTTTTTAAGATTTTATTTATTTATTTTTAGACAGAAGGGAAGGGAGGGAGAAAGAGAGGGAGAGAAACATCAATGTGTGGCTGCCTTTCACACACCCCCTACTGGGGACATGGCCTGCAACCCAGGCATGTGCCCTAACTGGGAATTGAACTGGTGACCCTTTGCTTCACAAGCCCACACTCAATCCATTGAGCTATACCAGCCAGGGCTCAAAAGGTCATATTCTCTTGTTTCAATATTCAGGAGATGAAGACATAAGCAATAAATCTATTTAAATTGTCAAGTATTAGAAAACTTATACTATTATAAATGATAATAATAGAGGGCTAATCTCATGTGCAATGTCTCTTTTGGCTGAGAATATATTAAAATCTTGATGTCTTTTGACTACATTAAAATGGGCTATATTATTTTATGTTTATAGTCTCATAGTAAATTTTTCAACATTGGGTTTATGTGACCTGTACATATATGGATAACAGAGTTTCTTAAAAATTTTATCTCAAACTGAATGGAAATGTAAAAATGATTATACGTTAGGTTTGTTAATGTTTTGGTGGGTTTGTATATTTGCACATAACCTCTCCCATTCATGAACCAATCATTTGCAGCACTTAATAATTCATTTCAAAATTTTAGGTATTTGTTATGTGTTGTAAACTGTAATGACATATGAACAAAGCTGTAAGAAGATATATTGTATTGAAACTATTCTAGAAAACACTACACAGTTAAAATTGGCTGCCTTGGAAGTGGTAAAGTTGTCTGTCATCGAAGGTATTTAAGGAAGCTCAACAGACATGTTGTAGAATACAGTAAAAGAGAGAATGAGATTTTGTACCGAGTTTTAAATTTCTCAAAGCAAGAACGTAATGTGAATGTATATGAAGTTCATAGCCCATGGCTCTGATAAAGAGCTCACTCCTACATATTTCTTTCCAGTTTTCTTTCCATGTAATGAATGATATTTCTCCAGGAATCCATATAGTAAATCACCAAATTATTTATTTTGATGATGACAGTTTTTGTAATAGTTACTTTTGGATATGTAATGACCTTTTACATTAAATGCTCATGAAATATAAAAGCTATTACATTTGCCATAAATTTTTAGTAAAGATATTATACAGAATATGCTTTTAACAAATACTATCTGTAGCTATATTCACCCTTAATGAAATATCTAGCAACAAGTGGACATTTTCAATAACTTAGAAAGTTCAGATAAATTATATCAAACTATATAAACCTAGATTATATTATAATTGTATGAGTATTTTGTTATTTATATAATGCTTTAGTTTAATTTATGCCACTTCTCAAAATTTATATTTTCTATTTTTGTAATAATTCAGGAATATACCACAGTGAACATTTAATTAGAAGAACAGTTTTATTTTTTCAAATATGTTCTTGAATTTATGGGTGAAATCATGTGTTAGAGTTTTGCTAATAGAGAAAGCAGTATTTTATTTTATGTATGACATCATATTTTTCCAAAATTATCTATAATCTAATGGAACAAATTAGAGCAAAGTGATATCTAATCACTGAATAGTAGTGAAAAACCTGGGAGTTAAATGGTCAAGTGAAGATAATTCAAAAATAGCTCAGAATGAACCACTATTACCAGAACAGATCAGAATAAGGTAGGTGAGGTGGGAGGGGAGAATGAGGGTGAAAGGGGGAAGGGTTTTCAGGAGCAAGTAAAAAGGACACATGGACAAAGCAAAGGCAGGTAGGATCAAGGGTGGGAAGTGGGGAAGACTGGGGTGGGGGGGGAGTTGTGGGGAGAAAATGGAGACAACTGTACTTGAACAACAATAAAAAAAGTTTAAAGAAAGCATAAAGTATTATCAAGTAGTTGGATAGAATTGAAAAACCTGGATGTAATGATAGAATAAAGATAATTCCTAAAGTGTTTAAGAGAGAAATGAAAGTCCAAACTAAATCTGTATTTCCTCAGCTAACTGATTAACTTAGGGAGAATGAATGACTAGTGAGAATTCAATTGATTAGAGTTGAGATGATTTATAGTTTAAAGAACATTGAAAATGAACTTTTATAAATTAAATGATTTTAAAATTAAAAGTATATTTCAGAGAAAAAGCTATAACAAATATGGATATAGTGTAAATGTCTACAAAATAAAATATTTGGTTAATATATGCATGCAAGTGTATATATTCACATTTTTATGTGAAGTCTTGATTTTCAAAAAAATGTATTTGTAACGGGGCCACTTTATGACAAAGTGGTCACTAAGGCAAACATTTAGCTCTGTATATAGTCATTTGTAAGCAAGATACTCAAAAAGAAAAGCTTTGAACTAAATATATTTTTGTTGCTATAGTAGATTAAATTTTTATGGCCAGAGGATGACATTTGGAATTAATTGAAAATGTCTTAATAAAAGGAACCACTTTCTAGAGCTGACTCAGAAAGAAGTATTTAATCTAAATGGATGAGTCACAAGTTCCAGCAAAACAAAACAAAAAAATAATAATTGGCTATATACACGTAAAAAATGCCTAAATCCATGCTTAAAATATAACTAAAAGAATCAATATTTTATTTTTTCCTTAACCCAATTACTCATTCCTTTAAATTACAGTGCTATGATTCAGTGTAGTAAATTCATTTTTTAAAGAAAAAATCTACCTCAGAAAAGTTTGTTTTTATAGCAATTTCAAGAAATAGGCTGCAAATCACAGTATTAGTTTTAGATTTCCACTGAAATAAATCTGCTCTCAATTCCCAGTGCAGCAGACAATTTCAAGGTTGTGTTAAATGTGTAGAGCTGGAGGGTTTCAAATAAATGTGTTGAATGAGTGTATTTTGGTGAAGGGTGCACTATCTTTTTTGACATGCATGTAATGATAACACATTTTTTGGCAGCTGGATTCCCCAGGGCAGAAGGAAGTTGTAATAGAAGATAAAACATCCTGCTATGTAATGACCATAAAATAGCATGTATATATTTCATGAGAAATGTCTCAATTGGATGACTGAGTTTAGCTGAGGTCACATTTTACCATATATTTTAATATAGTGAAATGTTTTTCAATATCCTGAGTTGAATGTGAAATACCAAAATAGATGCATCTAACAAATTTAGCTCTTGTAAACAAAATCTTAAATTTTAGTTAACACACCATCAAATTGTCTTAGCAAAACATTTTATAAATGAAAATATAAACTAATGCTAGTAATTTTAATTTCTCCAACCACAAGTCTATAATAAATTATATACAATTCGGTGTTTTCTCTTTTATTTATTATCTGATTCGGAATACATGAGAAAAATTTGTACAAAATACTCGTTAGATGTTATAGCTTCCTTGGCCCACAAAACAGCATATAGTCAGCCACTGATTTTGCATAATGATTTCATTCATAGACATTGCATATTAAAATTATCAACTTTTAAATTTTTATTTAATTTTATTTTAAAATTATTTTATTGTTGTTCAATTACAGTTGTCTGCATTTTCCCTCCACCACTGTCCCCCACCCTAGCCAAACCCACCTCCCTCCCTTGCTTCTGTCCTCCCCCTTGGTTTTTCCCTGTGTCCTTTATAGTATTTCCTGAAAACTCTTCCTCCCATTTCTGCCCCCTCCCCTCTGGTTACTGTCAGATTGTTCTTAATTTCAATGTCTCTGGTTATATTTTGCTTTCTTTTTTTCTTTTGTTGTTTATGTTCCAGTTAAAGGTGAGATCATTTTTGCCAATGATACCTTAGACAAAGGTTTGATCTCCAAAACATACAAAGAACTCACATGACTCCACTCCAAGAAGACAAAAAAAAATTAAAAAGTGGACAAAAGACTTGAACAGACACTTTTCTAAGGAGGACATATAGAGGGCCCAGAGACATATGAAAAGATGCTTAGCATCACTAGCCTTCAGAGAGATGCAAATTAAAACCACAATGAGATACCACTTCACACCAGTCAGAATAGCCATCATAAACAAATCAACAAACAAGTGTTGGAGAGGATGTGGAGAAAAGGGAACCCTAGTGCACTGTTGGTGGGGATGCAGACTGGTGCAGCCACTGTGGAAAGCAGTATGGAATTTCCTCAGAAAACTAAAAATGGGACTGCCTTTTGACCCACCAATTCCATTGCTGGGAATATATCATAAGAACCCTGAAACACCAATCCAAAAGAACCTATGCACCCCAATGTTCATAGCAGCACACTTTACACTATCCAAGTGCTGGAAGCAACTTAAGTGCCCATCAGTAAATGAGTGGATCAAAAAACTGTGGTACATTTACACAATGGAATTCTACGCAGCAGAGAGAAAGAAGGAGCTTATACCCTTTGCAACAGCATGGATGGAACTAAGTGAAATAAGCCAAGTGGTGAGGGACAAAATTATCAAATTTAGTTGTTAAAATAAATTTGTATATACAACAGGCTTTATATTTTTACTCATCATAACTTTCTTAGTCTGCTTCAGTGTAATGTGGATTTTGATTAATATTTTATCATGTTTAATTTTACTATGGCAGAAGAAAAAAGTAAACAATTGGATAGATGAAATTCATAAAATGTATTAGTATACATAATGAGTATGTCATCAGGTTGCAAAATATAGGTAGACTTTATAAAATATTTTATATATGGACCCTAACATAGAAGGCATTATAGAAAGGGATAAAATACATTGAATAGATGACAAAAGATTCAGGAAGAATATTCCTAATTCTAATGGGAATGGTAATAATAAAAAAAGAGGAAGATTAACATTTTTATAGGTTATTATGTTAAATAGAAAGGCTAAGAAAATCAAACACTAAAGGGCTGTGGAAATGTTAACTCTCAGGAATAGCACCTGTTATCAGGGGGAAGCTAATAAGAAGAGTGTGATGTTTTGAGAGATGATACGTTTCTAGATGATATCTCTAGGACAAATTTACTTATTTATAACTTTGGATGATGCCTATATATGTATGTGTGTGTATATGTATATATACATACATATATTTGCATATATATAATATTTATTTACAAAGTTGCTGCATATATTATTAGCAAGATTTTCACAATATTTTACTACATATTTAACTATACTTTATATATGTGACTGTATTCATTTTCTATTTCTAATATTGATAATTTCTACATTCTCTAGTTTCATTGTCTAATCTTATTAGAAGTTTTTTCCATTAAAATACTTTTTAAAATTTATTTATTAGATTTAAAATTATATTTTGCTCCTTCAAATTCTTATTGCATTTTTTATATTTGTATATAAAAGTGCAAATTTTTAGTTCAATGATTATTTTATTTAATCATATTTTATTTAATAATATTTGATGACTCAGACCCTGTCCTTTGAATACTGATTTATTATCCTTCTCTTTGATTTTTGTACGCATAAGCTCTTGATTGATGCAAGGATTATTCAGGAAATTGCTGCATTATTTTAGGGAGATGATGCTAACAATTTATTATTAATTGTATTGCATTGTGATCAGATAGTTGGGAGTTCTGTGGGTGGACACCATTATCTGCCCATTAAACTCTCTGCATTCAGCTGAAGGCAGTCTCATCACCCAAATCACATTTTCTCTTGGGAATCCCAGTCTGTCTGGTGTTGGAATACAGAGGGCTGGCCATCTCGGCCCAAGCACTACCACTCTGAAAGGATAAAACATGCTCTCTTCACAACTCCCTTTAAGGAAGTCCAAGGCTGTCCCTGGGTTTGCAATCCCAGTTAACTTTTTCCTCTTCCTATTCCTGCTTTCTTCACTCTTTTTTCCTTAACTGTTTATCCCACAAAATTCTGCACAGTAAAGAATAGTAACACGCATGCTGAAATCCATCTAAAAACTACTGTCCAAGTTACTCCATCTGTAATAGTTGCTACTGAAAGCCATCTGAAGAAGAAAACCATGATACGGGATCCCTAGCATTCTGACTAACGATAAGGGCCCAGCCACAGTAGCAAGTATAACACACGCCTTCTAGACAAAGCAATAGTAGTACAACTACTCAACAGATGCTTGTGGTATTTGTAACATATACTGATGGAAATCAATCACTAATGTGAGTGACAAATCAAGTATTTGAGAAACATGGAAGACAGAACAAATATAAAACTAAGTAATTGATGGCTTGTGCCTCTGGAAAATAGTAATGAAAGTCTGATAGGGCTGAATTGCTAAGTAAATGTGAAGTGTGTAACCAGATAACTCCTGGGTAGTTTACAACCATGTTCTCATTCTTTACAAAAAAAAAAAAAAAAAGTGTGGGGGAAGGCAAAGAAAACTGAAGATCAATCCTAGAACTTAACTGACAAAATAGCCAAGCTCCAAAATGTACAAAACTCCCAACCAAAATGTACAAAACTCCCAACCAGGGAAGGGTCATGCTCAAGATCTTGTTACAAAATAATAGGATATTGATGCAAAATGTGGAGACATATCTGGTTGATGTTCCACAAACTGTGAATTGTCAGATTTCCCTGAGCCCACTGAGCCTGCAGAAGTGGCCCAATTCTCCTTAACAAGAGCTAGTATTTCCTCCTTCTTGGGAGCAGATACAAAGTTTTCTTCTCTCCTAGAAGATACCATGCTCTAGATTATTCCCTTATGCCTCTCCTGAGAAAAATGTCTGTGACCAAGATTAAGGGACAATGTAACCCAGAAAGGGATGTGATTGGTATAACAAGGAAAAAAAGATTAAACAACCAAAGGAGCCGTAAGTTCTGTCTGGCTTATGCTGGATACTAGCAAGAGTCAGAAAAAAAATTTTTTTTTTTGGTTTGATCAGGTGGACAAGGGATTATGATGGATAGTTTAACACGCTAGAAGAACAATTCCAGGACACATGATTTGAAATTCTAGAAAGGACTCCAGGACAGAATTGCAAAGTTATTGCTAAGATATCTCCTAGATGTATTGAAAATGTGATATACAACACTAAATATAGTTGGACACCTGAGTTTTTGTGACAGACCAATGAAAAAAAATTTTAAAGCTCAGAAAAATGGACATGCTGGAATAGATATATTATGTAAAGCTGAAGAATTACAAGAAATGATTATGTTCCAGGAGAAGAACATGAAGATACATGATTTATGAAGACAAAAAAGAATGCATAGGTGAGAAAGCATGGTTGCTTTCCTCTATGAACAAGGGGCGATGCTATAGAAAGTTATTAAGGAGTTAAGCTCAATGACAGCTACAGGGCATTGGATTTATCACACTTGTGTGCAACAGTTTCATGGATGCTAGCAAAGGACAAAATTCTGGATCAGAGACAAATTTAAACCTACTTAGAAAAAAACGCAGTAGTCAGTAACTAGGGAGTCATTGGCAAGGAGAAGGAAGTGGCTTTGTCTGAAGGGAATGTTACCTCACTTCTCAGAACTGCCAGCTGCATAAAGAATCCTGAGAAATCGCCAGGGTTAGCAAGCAGTCAGGGCCTTGCAATCTTGACATATTCAACAATATATGTAGGAATGCAAGAGGCCCATCCTGTGCTGCCTCCAAATAACCAATGGATTGGCAGAGCTCCCTTACAGTGGCAGCCAGGTGGATGAAATTGCCTTAGTAAGTGGTAAGTGGTAAGGTTAGACCATCAGGTAGGGGCCCGGTCCTCAGAGACTTATAGACAGTTAAACATTGTCCAGAATGGAGTAGACCTATTTCTACCAGGTCCTTCTTGTTCTACTAAAATGACCTGGATCAATACAAAAAGGAGTATAACCTGGAAATTAGAAAAGAGAAGGAGAATTTTTAAGAAACCGTGTGATTTGAAGAATGACTCTGTGGTGGGTCCTGGGTTTTCTTATTGTGTCCTATGATTCTCAGACTGATTATTCCAGAAACCTGCAAGTCAGAAACTACAGCCAACTGACAAAGGATCCATTGAAACCTTACTCTCTAGCTAGAGGGTTGGGAAAATGGTGCCCTACCAGAATAGAAAACTCTTTTGAGAAGGCTGGCTATCCCCAAGCTGAACAACAATACAATTGAAAACAAAACAAAACAAAAACGCCCTCCTGCCCACATGTTTTAAACATGGAATAGTGAGTTTGTGATCTTCCATCCCACTTCTCATGGATGAAACATATTAGAATCATCTGACTAAAATTTTAAAGTAGCCATCATGAAATTACTTTAATAGAAACTATCAATTCTCTCAAATAAAATTAAGAAAAAGGAAAAAACCTTGGCAAAACCATTAAGTTATAGGGAAAGAACCAAATGCAAATTATGGAATACAAAAATACAGTAATGTTCAGAACAAAAAATAAGGATGGACTTAATAATATAGAAAAAATGGCAGAGGATAGAATTGGTGGAATCTATGAATTTGAAGTCAGATAAATTGAATTTATCCACCCAGAACAGAAAGAAGGTAGAATTTAAAAAATGAAATAAACAGAGTCCCAGAGACCTGAGCAACAATAACAAAAGAGATAACATTCCTAATATTAGACTCCCAGATGGGAAGGAGAAAGGATGTGGGGTTGAAAAAGTTTTCAAGGAGGTTTAAAGTCCTCAACCTTGATAAATATACAAATCTACAGATGTAAGAATATGAAACTCAAAAAGATAAACCTAAATGAACGCATTCGAAGACACAACATAACTCAATGCCTAAAGGCTAATAACAAAAAATAATGTTGGATGAATTCATAGTGAAATGACACTTTTAGGGGAAGTACCATTTCAGACACACTGAATGAATCTATGGTATGAAATCATGCAGGTCAGAGGGGAATACCATCACATGCTTTAAGTGTTGGGAGAACGGAACCATTAACTGTGAGTTCTATTGTCTGGCAAAACTGCTTCAGAAATAAAAATAAAATAAAACATTCTCAGATGAAACAAAGCTGAGGAAATTTGTTACCAGCAAGCTATACTTTCTATAAACAGAAATTAAATGAATGATAGAAGATAGAAGCAGTAAAAATAATGGTAAATATAATAGACTATTCTTCTCATGAGTTTTTAAAATCATATTTCATGGTTGAAGTAAAAGTGACAGCATTTGATTTTATATCAAGTGCATGCAAAGAACAGTCTTAAAATAATTATATTATAAATTGGGGACAGAAAAGGGACCTATATAGAAGTAAGATTTTGACATTAACTGGAGAGACATTAAAAAAAATCAATACTATTAGACAGGTAAGCTCCTTATGTATATTGTAATAGCCAGAGCAATCACTAAGAAAACTATGCAAAACAAGGTATTATAAAAATGTAAATGACTCAAGAAAGAAGCCTAAATAAGTTTAAGTGACTCACATGTCTTACACCAATAAGGATACTATAAAAATGGCTTAAACAACAAACATTTTTTTCACACAGTTATGGAGCTTTGAAAGTCCAAGATCAAAGTACCCCAGCTAGATTCAGTTCTTGGTAAGAACCTTCCTTCTGGCTTGTGGGTGGTCATATTCTCTCTGTCTTCACATGACAGGGGAGCAGAAAGAACTCTGGTTTCTTATTGCTGAAAGTAAACTCTGCCAGCAATGGAGACCCATGCTGAGTCCCTGGGATGACATCATCCCTCAAAGAAACCATACTTTATTCCCACACATTTTTTTTTTCAATTCGAGACAGTGATTCATTCCTACAGGCATAGACACATAATGGAGGTGTGAATTTTGCTTCCTACCCCTAGGACCTCAGCCAGTACAATTGTGCAGAGTTTTATTGAGTATTTGATTTGACTTGGGATCACCCTTACCATCATATCTGTTCAGTGTTCTCACTTTATTCCAAATCCTAGGAGTGGGCCCAGGACCTTGGGATCCAAGGCACTCTACAGCAGTTCTTGGTCTGATCTGCTGTGCAATAATTTAGTAAGGTAGAGCAACCTATTGTATTTGTACTTACACATATACAGATGCTTTTACATGTGCACCTTTATATAGTGCTTCTCCAGAAGGAACCACAGAGTCCAAGAACGAAGAAATTGCAAACAAGAGTAGTTCTACTTATCATCATTCTCACTATGCTCTCAGTGGTTACAACTCAAGGATCTTCAAATTTACAGGTTTTAGTGCCCAAAGAGGGATACCACTGGCAGGAGATACATAAAGAGAGCTAGTCAATCATAACCTTCAATTGCCACATGGACCCATCACATTCTTTGTATGAAGGGAACAGAGGTAAGAAGAGGACTCATCATTGAGGCTAGGGAATTGATTCTGATTATCAGGAGAATATAAGGCTGCTGTCACAGAGGGAAAGAGATGAAGAGGGTGTTAGGTACCCAGGTGATACTCTTGAGCAGCTCCTATATTTCCCTTGCCCGATTTTGGCAGCAGATGCAAAAGTAGAGCTACTGCATCCTGAGAAAGGAATGGCGCCAGGGCTCACATCCCACAGAGATGCAGGTCTTGGTTACATCTCTAGCTAATCACTGACACCAGCTGCTGTTCCTGTTGAGGATGGAGAGAATCTAGCGTGGGTAGAGGAACAGAAGATGATGTGCTTTATCTTAGGCCATGAGACCAGCTGTAGCATTTGGATCAGTAGTTCAACCCAAAAGTATTCATTTCCTATATTTCTCCCAGAAAAGAGAAGTTTATCAGAACTCTGGAGGAACCAGCACTAAGGATGAACTGCATTAAACACAGATGCTCTCCCCAGATCTCCCTTCCCTGAGAAACCAGTTGCCCCAAGTGCTAAACTTGCTCTGAGCAAACTGTGTTCAGCTGAACGCCCTTCTCAGATTTTTCAGGTGCCCAGTGTTTTCTCTCCCAGTCGCATCTCCTCCCACAAAGCCATCATCCAATAAGGGATTGAAAGAGCACATAAAGCATAATCGTCATAACTGAAGGGTTGTTATAGCTCCAGATCACCCCAATGCAGAGTGTTGCTGGGTCTACATCACAGCTCAGCTTGACCATCTGCCCAGTCCTGCTTCCTATCTCTTCCTCCCCCAGGTGTTGTTTGCAGGGTTGCTTCACACAGGAAACAAAAACACAATCTTCATGATAAATGACATAAAATCTACTTCCCATGGAACATTTTACATGGACTGCTCCCCTGGAACTAAAACCATAATGAAATCGTGGAGGGCAGATACCTGTGGGCAACCAGAGTCCTGAGAGAGGCATCCTGGTTTCTCCTCTCCCAGTTCAATCACCTAATCTCTATAAAATTCATTACCAGGACTTGGCCAGCAGCCAACTGGCAAGGTAGCCTGAGAAATGGTTGTGCTGCAATATCCGGAGCAGAACGGGACATAAAAAGTTATTTATCTGCAAGCAAACAAGAAAACAACTGGCAAAAACAATAGGTAATATACCGGATTCCCAATATTTAGGACATCTTTTTTTTTTTTTTTGCCTTTTTAGGCATAGAAGTAACATAAAAATGAAACTTTTCAAATATAAACCCCTGTTTTGAAATAGGTTTTAAAGTTCTAGTAGCTATCTCACTGCTCAGTTTTATATTTTTCTATGTCTCATACAATATTTTCTGTGGTTTCTTACTGTACTTAGTGAAATTAGTTGTCTAATATTTTTAAAAGCTTATTTATCTGTCTAGCTAAGTAACTACCTATGGTCTGTTTTAATATTTAGAGGAAGAGTATTATATTATGGCAGCTCACTTTTCAGGTAGTCCCCCATATGAGCAAGCAGAGTGGCTTTCACCATGGAGTAATCCTGGGGTGACTACCAGGGCTATGATCATAGGAAAGTAAGGCTTATCAGCTGCGTGCGTAAGAGAAAGCACAGCAATACCACCCAGTAAGATATGCTTAAGATTTTAAAAATACTGTACTTATATGCATATTAAATAAAAATATTTATTTTTCAAGATTCTAGACATAAAGGGTAGAAGAGTAAAATAACCTATGCTGGTAGCTAAAATTTTGCTATGGCATTCATGTAATTAAGGACAGTTTTTGTTTTGTTTTAATTTGGGGGTTTGTTTATGTCAGGTACATATACTCTATAAATAAACAGTAGAGTATCTTTACTGAATGTTCTTAAATCTAATAAGGGAAACTTACTTGACATAAAAACTTTAAACTTGTCCATGACTTCTGAATAATGTAATTACTTCATGTATTAATGAAAGCAGCTTTAATTTATTAGATGAAATATTTTGTAAATGCAGATATAATAATTTAAGCTTATAGAGTACAATTAAAATATTTATATAATTTTAATTTTAAAGAGTTACAAACTGAAATGCATGCTTTGAATAATCAAAATTGCAAGAAGCAATTTAAAACAATATCTTGAGTAGTAAAAGTATATATTTTTGCATGGATATATTTGTAATAAAAACACTTTTCTAATGCAAGACTCAAATATTTTTCTTCACTGAATATTCAATTATTAAATATTTTCTTTAATAGATTTGTGTTTAAAATAAACATACTATAATTGCTCAAATTTTTGATTTGATAAAATATAATGATATACTTAAAGTTTTAAATCAATTTCTCTGTGAGTTACTTAATGATAAACTTAAAGTTTAACTCTGGATTTCTTTTATGAAATCCAGAAAAATTTCCAAGGTGATTTAAACTTATAAGGGAAGTTGGTTGAATCTCCAGAAGACATGATCTATATTTTGAATCTCTGTGACTAATGGTTACATTTTCATCTCATAAATCTGTAGCTGAATTTAGTCATTAATAAAGCTCTGATTTACAGCATATTATGCATTTCCTTTGAAGCAGGAAGTCAGAATTATGTTAGGGGCAAGCAGTAACAAATAAAATATGTTGACCTTCATATATGAAGATGACACTTCTGACATCCCTTGAATTGAATAGGAATATTGAGTTATTTTTCTGCAAATGACGTGTTTAAGCTTTAAATTGTCTGCATAGTTTCTTTTCCTGTTTTCTGAGATAGCTGCGATTCTTTCCACTCATTTCTCTATTAGTTACTGTCATTTACATTGAAAATTTCACTTACTGAATTTTATATTTCAAAGCATTTATATATACAAAACAGTATTAAATATTAATAGACATAAATATATAAATGAAACAACAATCAAATGCATTTGAAAAATTATGATTAAAAGTATGAATAGGTTAGCAATTTAGATATTTTAAGGATTATTTTATAATAATTTTGAATATTCAAAAATCAAGTCCTGGCTGGTGTGGCTTAGTGGATTCAGTGCAGGACTGTGAACCAAAGGGTCCCAGGTTTGATTCCCAGTGAGGGCACATGCCTGGGTTAAGGGCCAGGTTCCCAGGAGGAGGCATGGAAGAGGCAACCATACACTGATGTTTCTCTCCCTCTTTTTCTCCCTCCCTTCCCCTCTGTCTAAAAATAAATAAATAAAATATATATTTTTTAAAATTGATGCAATATTTAATTTTCTCAAGGGAATTTAAATATATATTACTTATTTCTAGAGGGTATCTGTGTTCTATGGGATTGTGCTTGAAAAATTCTGATTTATTTAACCTAGTTGGGTAATAAAAGTAACACCAGAAATGTTAGGTATACTTTCTATTTCTGAAATTTTAGTAGTTTGGCAGAGGTGATTCAATCCATTTCCAATTACCAAAATTTAACATAAGATGCTTTTGCTTTTCAACACTAGCAAATATATTTCAGGAACTGAAAATATCATTAAATATTTTCATTTATTTTGAAAAAATAAAGTTAAAAATGTGTCAGTCCAGGAAGTATTTTTCTTATCCAAACTGGGTATTATGTCACAAATGCTTTAATGGGTATTATTTTGGGAAAAAAAATAAAGTATCTTATTGGCTCTTCTCTAATTTTTTTTATATATCCTCATTTTTTTTCTCTTGGCCTCCAAAATCTAAAATATTTTATTTACTATCTAGCTCTATAGAGAAAAAGTTTGCCAAACCCTAAAATATTATTCCAAACCCTGAACTATTATTCTAAACTCCAAGACAGTTATTTTATGCTTTTTAGACTCCTCTATAAATAATTAAGGACTTTGTCCCTTCAGTGTTAGAAGCAAACAGTCCACAGTAGTGGTTTCCAAGATTATTTGTACTTTGGGGTCTCTGGGTAGCTTTAAAAAATAATGACACGTATCCCAGCAGCAGAGATTGTGATTTCCTTGGTTTGGGGTATTCCCTCAGCACTGAAAGTTGGAAAAAAATTCGTAGGTAATTGCAACGTGGAGTTTGGGAGTCACATTTGAATCTACGGAACTTGACCTGGGCCCTCCCTTCTGCAGACAGCTTTCCTCTTGCTGATTCCTTTACACACAGCCCAATACAGCTACTTCTGGCCCTTCAAACTCTTCATAGGCCTTTCATTTCCAATCCCCCAGGCTCTGTTTCCACTAAGGCACCCAGCTAGCTCAGTCAGTAGAACATGAGACTCTTTTAATCTTCTCTAATTTTTAAACACTACATGATGAACAGTGTTGGAAACCATCAAACACCTGCAATTATCAAAAGCAATTTTGATTCTAACAATTAGAAAACAACATCTATGCAATATTGTTTTAACAAAAAAAAATAACAGAAATATTTTACAGTTTCCTTGTGTGGTAACTATGTTTTAATTGGGTATCAGTGTATAAAAGTAATTTATAATAATCCTCAATTTGAGATTAGCAGCAACAGGCAGTGTGAGGCTTCTGGTACTCTGTTTTCTTTTTCCCTTTCTCTCTCTCTTTCTTTCTTCTTTCTTTCTTCTTTCTTTCTTTCTTTCCTTTCATCTTTCTTGTAAAAGTTTTTTTTCTCTTTCCAATTCTTACTGCTCTTTTCTCATGGGGACTTTAGATATTTCATTATATTTTATACACAAAAAAATATTGTGTTATAAATCTTATCCTTTCCAGCCAGGCATGTATAGGAACTATCCATGTAACACCAACAGTATCTTAATTTTCCCCAATTTATATATCAACCACATTTTGTTCCTCCACTCATTTAGTGATAGGTTTCTAGATAACTCAATCACCCATTATCAAAAGTCATAATAAGTTTAATATTTTTGTGGATACGTACTAATCAAATGTATACGAATTTAACTGAGGAGTAAGTTCACCTAGCCTGGTGGCTCAGTTGGATGAGGCATTGTCTGTACACCAAAAGGTTGGAGGTTCGATTCCTGGTCAGGACACATTACCTAAGTTGTGGGTTTGAAACCTGATGGGGTGCATACATGAGGAAACCGGAAACTGAATAATACTTTCCATCTCTCTCTCCCTCCCCGCTTCCTCTCTCTCTAAAATCAATAAACATACCCTTGTATTTGGGTGAGGATTAAATAAATAAATAAAGAAGAAGAAGTCTAGCAGTAGGAATTTTGAGTATAAAGCACATGCGCTCCTAAATGGAAAAAGTAATGTCAGAAAATTATTTTAGTTTACACTTCCTTCAGTGAGTGTTTCCATAAACTTATATTCTTGCCAACACTTGGTACCATACTTACTTCTAAATTTGTCATTCTGTTGTGTGGAAATGGTTTTAATTATTATTTTTTACATTATTATTACTTATTAACTTAAATGCCAGTTTGAGCATCTCTTTATATATTTGGCAGGAATTAGCCTTTTCTGCCTTAAATGTACATATTCTTATTCTCAGCTAATTTTTATGATAGGATCTTATATTTTAAGTGTTACAAGTAATAAATTGCTGAACATTTTAATTAATAATTTCTTCTTAGTCTAAGATTGTTTGGGTATAGTCTCTAAGCGTTTTCAAATTTGTTAATTTTGTCTGTGATGTTCTTTGTTAATCAGGAAGTTTTAGTTTTGCCATAAAATTTTCCACCATGATTTCTTTTTATTTTATATGCTTTTTAGAAGTTGTATTCAAATTCATCATCCTCCATCTTATATCATTTCATCTACAGATTTTTCAAAGAATATGCTTCTGTTTGAGTCTAATAATTGTCATCTCATTCAATATGGCAGGTGACCAGAGAAATGATGTTCTTGTCTTCTTAGTCAATCATATTAATAAGCAGGAGATACTGATGTGCCCCATTAGTGTTTACTTTGATCACCTGGGTAACATGGTAATTTATTCATGTAAAATAATTAGTTTTCTAATCAATAAGTTCTTGGTGGGAAGATAGCCTGAGACTGTCTAAATAGACTATTTTTCTTATTCATACTGTAGAAACTCAGGAATCATCATCAAAATTCCAGGAAAATGTTTAATATAAATGTTAGGAAAAGTATACAATAATAACAATGAAATAAATAAGAAAATAGAGCCCATTCATGAATAGAAAGAAAAATTTAAACATTTTAAAAAATCTGTATTTAAATTGTTCAAATATTGTGTCTATACGAAATAACAGAATTCTATAAAAATAACAGAAGCAAATGAAAGTTCTTAGAAATTTAACATGATGCATTTTTTTTAAATTGTGAATTTGAGGATTGAGAAAGAGAGACACAGAGATAGAAAAAAATAGAAAGACAAAAAGGGCATCATTCCTACACACATTAAAACAATGCAAGCAGAAGTAAAACAGTGTCTGGAGTTCATGAACAGACGTCTAGTGAAGATGGATTGGACGCATTTGGTATGTGTGTGTAAACACAGTGTTTATTCATACACATATGTTCACTTGATATGTGATAAATGAGGCACACCCTATGTAAGTGACGTTTATCAGATTCAATTATAATAAATGCAACTAAAGGCAGTGCATGATCTGAGGTGTTTCACTCATTAGTCTTATTGATGATTCTAGCCTGTATAATTTGCGTGATGATTGGTAGTGTTAACTTTCTAATGTCATTATTTCCTATACAATTTTTTTGCTTTTCTATTGTAAGGAATGTGTCTTCTTCTTACATAATTTATTTTAGTATTTATGTATCTACATATGCATTTCTTTATATGAAGTGTATTTAGTGGTTTCTGATTTCATTCACTCCCTTATACCCTTCCCCCCTCACTAGTAGATCCCCAGTCAGGCCCTTCTGTCCTTTATAGATACCCCCATTGTTCTTTGATTGCTCTTATTTTCTGCCACCACAAGATGTTTCAGGCTCTTTTGTGATATATATTAAGATCCAGCCCTAGTGACAATGGTTTCCTTAAGGAGCACTGGTTCTTATTTGTGAAGAATATTTGAATCTGAAGCCTGAGTGTTAATTGTGCTTTTTTCTTCTGTCATCGCTTCTTGGGCCTTGCAGTGGACAGAGCTAAGAAGTGGATGCATACACCCCGGACACACAGATATGCAATGTACATGCAGACATGTATGTGCATGCATACACACATAAACATATATTCCTACTTCCACGTACAAAATCATGAGCTCATTGTCATATCATTTATTTCCAACCAATACAACAGGATTCCTCTATCTCCCCCTTTTCCATATTTACATATCCCTGTCAGTGATAAACCATTATCTAAAATATATTTACTTATTTGCCAGTCCAGAATATACGGAAAGTTGTTTCAACTACTTTGTTCTCACCCATCTGTCCTTTGTTGCTCTTATATAATTCACTGGATGTGGTTGGTTGCTTTGTTCCTCTTTGCATTTCTAGTATTGTCTCTCAATTGTTGTTTGCTACAATCACTCTGTTTGGATATGTAAAACATTATCATTGGTTCCAAAACCAGAACTGTACCAAGTGGGGCAGTGAGAAGAGCGGTTTCACCTCACTCAGTATTACTGTCATGGTCTTCACCTAGCTCCCGTCTGTCTTCTCTAGGTAACCAAGCTCATAAAGCTATGTTCTCACCTTTGTGTTTTGTTACTGCATTGATATTCAAATACCTGTGTATGTCACTATTATTCCCCTCCCCCCAACACTTTTTTAACCCAAAACAGGCAATGGCAAATTGCCACTTCTAAAAAAGGAGAGAAGGCAGAGAACGACTGCATAAAAATGACTGTTATGAAAGCAGATCAGGAAATGTTTCTGTATCAAAGTAATATACTGAGAAATGAAACAAAAGGAGAAGTACCCGCTTCTGTATCTCTGGAATGTATTTGTTTGTCTTCATGTTTTACATTTTTAACTGTTATGTCTTGTTGATTGTTTTGGCTTTATGATATTATTGCCTTACATCTCAGAACCTAATATATTCTTAAGATATGGTTTATTATTTCCATAGTGAATATAAATTCATGAAAGAAATACTATTCTTTCAAGTTATTTTTGAAAACTTCTTGAGATCTGATTATGTCATCATTTCTGGATGTAATAAATCACAGAAATATGAAATATATCTGGCATCTTCATATTTGCTATCCTTTTATTATACTCTCTATATTATAGTGACATATAAAGAAAATCTGTTGTGTTTCACAGTGAGTAGAAATGTAAATTATCGTAATACCACAAAACGTTTTGTGGTAAAATCGTTATCAATAATATGTCATTGTTAAGTGATTTTATGTGATAAAAATACTGCTACATATTAAAGAAAATAGGAGAAATGTAGACCATGAAAAATTTGAGTAAAATGTAATTGAAACTATGACAATAGAAGTTAAAACCATATTTATTATTTTTAAAAATGTTCTTATTATATACCTACTTCTTTTTTTCTGCTCTAGTTACATCTAAAGGTATATAACTGTTTATATTGGTACCTCTAATGTACTTAGTTACAATATATTTATAGTTATTCGCTTAATACTAGACTACACATAAATAATTTCAAAATTGTTAAATTGCATTTGTTAATAACAGGTTTACTGACTGAAATAAAACATTTGTTAACTATCTTTTCTTGCTTTAGGTTAGATGGTCAAAATATGGTTTTCCAAAGTTACCCAAGTCAGTTCTCCCCTCACTTCTTCAGTGTAGCGTGGCTATATATAACTCATTTGAATGGAGTGATTCATTTCTTTATATTTGAATTCTATTTTTAATTTCCTCCTCATTTTTATTTTATTTTTAATATGTACACCATTGATATGGCTGTAAAAGTTCTATATGAAAATTATATTTGGAAAAATGTTATGTCCACTCCTCTTATTTTATTATTGAGACATAATTCATATGTTAGAACCACCATCCTATTGAAAGTATACAATTCATTGTTTTTGAGTACAGCATATTTAATTTTCCCATTTATTTCATCTTGTTTCCTATCCACACCCAATGTTATACAAACTTACTAAATTAGTTAATTTGTTTTCTACACCATGCATTGTGTCTTACCCTTCACATATATTACCTCATTTTCACATATACACACTGCATTTGTGGATGAAGATACTGAAATTAAAACAGATTATGTAGCTATTACAACATCATAACACCGAGTGTGTAAATTTGGATTATGATCCTTGTACCTTATATCACTAAGCCTTCTCCTCTACTGCTTTAATTCTGGTCCAGACACTACAATATCTCAATTGGTATTTTGCAAAGTGCCCAACAGCTATCCATGCTTTTGTCAATTCTTTCTTTTAGTCTGTTCTTTGCAATACAAGCAGAATGATCTACCAAAAATCAGAGGTCAGATCATGTCTCTTCTTTACTTGAATCCATGCAAATTTTCCATTTTCAACGAGAGTAAAAGCCAAAGTACTTAAATGTCCTAAGGTTTTAATGTGATGTTTTAATCTCCATTCTATGGCTTCACCTTCTAACAGTCTATCTTGATGCATCAGCCACATTAGATTAAACATTCTATTATTGATACATCAGCCACACTAGAGGTCATGCTAAACAACAATCAGTTCTCTCCTTAAAAGCAGTTATTATTATTATTGATGCTCATTACTTTCTCTTACTGTCATGGGTTGTCCACTTTCTTCCCATGTGTCTAGATTATTAGGGAGTCATTTTTTTTTACCACAGTGCACTTTTGCCCTGCACCAGCATTTCATATCACATTCCCAGTTATTTTTCTCTGTATCATTTATTACTGAGTGGCACAGGTGAAAAGCCTGTTGTCGTTCTTCTGTCTCTACCATCAGAATAATGACAGGGAATATGATGTCTCCAGCACCCTGACATACGCTCTCCCCATAACATGAGATTAAGTTTTTACAATAAAGGATGATGATGTACTCTAAAATGTGAAGTAGATTTGGTTTGATTCACTGCTCCACAATTATCATAGAAAACAAGTAAACTAAGAAAGCAATACTATACTAACATCTGCTATTGAATTTATTCACATTATACTAATAAATCTTGATATTGTCATTTTCTACCACACAGATAATTGTGTAATAGCTTATTTGCCTGTGAATATATATGGGTATAAATTAGTGCAAATAAGAACCCAAATAACACCTCATGGAAATTGTTGGGATCAATTAATTGTATAAGACTTTACTATAAATAATTTCAAATCTGTGAACTTATAACTAGTTTATTGCAGTAAAAATAAATAAGTTATTGTAATATTCTGTTGCTGGGAGTCTAGTTGTGAATTACAGACATTCACTAATATGAACAGCTTCAGCTAAATATGGACTAATGAGGATTTTTGGAAAACAAAATCTACTAAATATTAAAAAGTTATTTGTTCACATCTAGTTGAAAAGTAAAGTTGAAAGAAGTGATGTTTAATGTAATCTTATAAGTAGTTGGAATAAAAGCATGTCATGAATCGTATTACAACCATGGAACTGCTTATCACTGTTGAACTACACATAAAATTCTCTTTATTTCCTGTATTACTAAAAGAAACAATAAACACATTTTATATAAAATCTACTTTGAGTCTGATTTAAAAATGTTTCTCTTCTGCTGAAATTTGACTGGAGTCAAATGCATAGGGATAGAGCTAATCTTGATATTTTCCTTTAAAAAATTATACTTCTTCAACAAAGCTTTTCAAAATAAATGGGGAAGAAAAATACAGGATGTTGATGAGTCTCTGTATTTTGTTGTTTACTTTAAAGCAATGCTGTGTTTTGTTATGGCAATAGACTTAATAGCAGATGAGGCAAAAATAGTCAATCAGTAGAAGGAAAACAAGGAAAATAATCCCATAATTGTGTTGCATTTTTAGATTTTATTTCTACCTTAAATTGTAATATCTTCCATAAAATGTTTTCAAAATTTCATAGCTAATCCATTTGCTTATACGACAAAATGAAGGATTTCATCATTAACTCCACTTCACAGCTATTACTATTAAAGATGATGGAAAGCTCCAGACGTGATGTGAAATTGCTGCACTAGTTGGAATTGTCCAATTTTGTTATATAAAATGAGAAAAAATTAGAAGAGTAAAATTCATAATAAAAACATAGGTAATAAGTAATGTATTGGCTCATGATACACAGATGTTCTTGTAAGATGCTATAAGTATATAGAGTGAGGTAGTGGCAGAAGCTTCTAGAAGCTTGTTAAATGTACAGTAAGTTAAATATTTTTTAAAAAACAAAACAATCGCAATAAATAGAAAATTTGATGAAAGAAATATCTTCTTTTAACAGATGAAAAAGTCACGATTATGGCCATCTGGGCTAACAGCTATGTCTCCCCTAAGTTGACCGCCCATTGGCAGGATTCCGTATGCCCCATTCTGCCCCATGTGCTCAGCCCAAAGAATGGAGATCAAACTCATAACTGCTCTGCAGGGTAATTGGCAAGCTGCAGCTACTGGCAAGGCAAATTTTTACCTATTTTTGTTCTTCATTTTAATAGAAGATATGCGTGTACCATTGGCCCATCTGTTGGAACCCCTTTGCTCAAACATCGACTCTGGTTCTTGTAATCAAACCATCTGTGAAGAAGCTGATGGTGGGAAGAGGAAAGTGAGCGAGAAAACATATGAAGATTACATAACTCAGGAGTCAGGCAGTGTAATTCTTCCACTTCGGAGTACATTTTTCTAAGTATATCCACCTCCCCAGTATCTTTCTCCTTACTTTTCTCTGTGAATTTCGAATCAATTGGCTGTGCCAGATGTCTCATTCAACTTAAGTCTTTGAGTGTTTCTGTTTCATGGTATTTGGAAGAGTTCAATGGTCTTATACTTGGAGGCTACCTCTTCATCAAGGTCAGTCTCCTACATGACAAGGCACTGCTTCCCTATGTCCTTGGCAAAATATCAAATGCATCAACAACATTTTTGGAGATTATTAGATTCCATTTCTTCACATACCCCCCTCTCACAGGCTGAGGGAGCATTCCCACTTAGAGCCCCTACCTCCACTTTTGTACAGCATGCTCTTGGGACCTGAGACTGAAACTCTGAATTCAGTTGTTGTTGAGACCATTATCCAAGTTTGCATAAAACTATACTCAGGTCTATCTTCATTGATAGTGGACCATAGGACTTGTTTTCTGAGGGTATGAACAAAATTTAGTCACGTGGGCCCACCAGCATGGGCTTAAGGATGGAGCCAGGGACAGGAAGCCCTGGAGGCCGGGGCTGGCTCTCTCCAAGGTCCCTACCATGGAGACACCACTCCAAACACTAAAATAAGTCCAGTATTCTCAAAGTCAATCATGACTATCTAAGACTTTATGAAGGTATATTTTTCAAAGTAGAAAGATAAAATACACTGTACTCCACAATCTGTTAACTTGACTTTTAACCTTTATATTTGGACATATGGCTTTGGGCCACTGTTCGTACCTGCCCATGCAAGTACGAAGACTAGGCCTATCTTTAGGTCTGTGTTGATCTACAAAAGACAGGAAGTGAATAGAATGAAAATAGGATGATTTTTTGAAGCAACAGTAGAACTTCGACTAAAATATTACATGATTTTCAAACAATATTCTCCCTTTAAGATTATTTAGCAAGTTGGTTGTTTTAAGTTTGAGAAGCATTTCAAATAGCATAACTAGTGTTTAAGGAAAGGCAGGTTTAGTAGAAAAGTGAGGTGATGGAAACTTTGGAAAACGTAGGGTTTGGTGACATAAAGTAATATTTTAGTGAAGGCTCTAGAAAAGAGTAGGGGTTGGAACAGTGTGGGATTAGACTTTGGTATGAATACAAGATTTCAGTCAGTTGTTCAAAAATGAAACTGTACTCTAACCCTTAAGTTAAACAAATCCAGGGCAAAAGTCAGTTGTTCTTCCACCTAGCCTGTCACTGGATATGAATCATATCAGCTACGAATCCTTTGTTAACAATTTTTACTTTAACATTATTCAATACATTACAGAAAAGTAATGACTATATGTGCTTATGATTATTTAATTATGCAATGTAAAAGAGTACTCACAAGCCCACTAATGTTCCTAACATTTCCTAAAGAAGGTGGAGAATGTGGCCATGTTTACAATGTTTTGACTGTCAGCCTGTCCTTGTTAAAAAATTAAGAATTCCCTTTCTGTCTTCCCATACAGTATAATCTATAATTTTATCACCTGTGGTAAGTAAAAATAAATGGAGAACCAGCAAAGGAAGATAACAAAACAAAGAAACAAAGACAATCTGAGGCACAAAATAGAACTTGAAAAAATACTAGCTTCTGAGCATTTTCAGACACTATTTGCATAAGCAAACACAAAAGTGACTTCTACGAAAGAAGAGAAAGTAAAGAAGCAATATATTGCTGAATATTTTAAAAAGTTATATTTGTATTTAAACATTGCTGAAGAAGAGAAAGGATATATAAAGTATAAAAATATAATAACCCATATGTCCTATATTATTTTTTCCAGAAAAAACATAAAATTGGAACAAAGTGACAGCAGGAAACAACAAATACAATATAAAATAAAAGCTACTGGAATCAACTTAAGAAAAGTGCATATTTTCAAATACAGAAATGCTATCAAACTGCCAAATAATTCTAACTAATTTTTACAAAGGTAATTATAGACCTGGGAAAGTTGCAACGTTAATAAAACAAAAAAAAATTGTAAAATATTCACAGTGAAAAACAAATATGTAAACTTGGTAAAATTTAAGAAAGAAACATTTTTGAACCTAGAATTCCATTCTCAAGAGACCACCCTCCAATTCTATGTAAATAATAAAATAATTTTAAATGTTCAAGGACTCAGAATGTAACATATATAAAATTTACATGTATACATTCCTTGAGCATTACAAATCTGTCACAGAGAGGAATAAGATAAAAGACATATCAATGAACTGATTGGAGGGGCTATCAAGAATAACAAATCTGTAACAATCTAGAATTCATTTGACTCAAAGTTTATGAGGGAAAGTTGACTGTAAAATTTTAACATAAGAATTTAGCAGGAATTACTAATATGTACATATTTCAGTTTATACTGTTACAAGAAATAGATACTTTAAAATGACACTGCTGGAGAGAAATAAAAACAACAGAAAAAGAACTTTATATACAGCATGGAAATTGTACATAGTCCCGATATGAAAACAAGGTTGTGGTGTTGAAAACCATGATGGCATGTCAGTACGGATAGTCTCTTTTATTCCTAAACTTCAAGTATTCCCTTTGAGCAGCATAGGGTCAGCATAGTAGCTTCGCATTTCTTTCCTAATGTCTTTATTTGTTTTAGTGATTTCTCCAGTCACTAATATATAGTAAAAAATGTAGGAGTGACATTGCATTGCACATTTAGAATAAACCTAAACAAATATGTAACTAAATTATGGAAACTAAAAAGGCAAATTTGGTTTAAACACTGTATATAAATTGACGTTTATCCAAATGTTTGCCGTTTCTTCAATCTTTCCCCTCCAAACTTGCCCTAAATCATTAAATCGCATTACATCAACCAGTGGCATTCTGTGCTTCAGTATCATTTATTAATAAGAGGATGATATTAAAAATGAAGTTAAAAACGAAAAAAGTGAAACTTCTCGCTCCGTATTCTAAAATAGGAATTTTAAAGCCAATACTTTTGACAGGTAAAAACTATTTTGCAATTTAAAATGTTATACTCGGTAAGAATGAAATACACTGGAAAGAATAAATAAAACAACAAACTACCCTTGCAAATTATTTATATTTTTCTGACGAAGGAAATAATTTAAAAGCAGAGATGAGACCTACAGAGTCATACAATACTCTGATTGGAATCTCAGTTGAAACCTAAGTAGGGTGATACAATTCCCTGAAATGTGGGGACTCCAGGACAGGGGAGATTGGACCTATCTTCTGGGAGTGAAATATCTAACAAGCCTCACAGAACATTCTCCCATTTAAACGCATTTGTGAGGACATAAAGTATAAAGAGTGGTGTGCTGTGGTTACCTTTGGAGGTCCAGAGCAAACTTGGGTGACTTCCATATCTAAGAGATCTGTTACCAGGTGATCAGAGAGTAGAATGGGTGGTGTGCCTGTTGTGTTTACATGCGTAGGTGCAGAGTAAACTCACTCTGACATAAAAGCCTGCGGTGAGGGGCAAAAACACAGATGCAAAGAAAGTTCAAAAAAGGCAATGGAGGATGTTGTAGCTCAGTATAAGTTATTTAGGAGAGCCAGATGAGCAATAAACAAAGGGTCCGCATTTTCTACCCAGTGAAAATGAAGCCCTTTAACCACCATGCTTTCCTTTTTCCAGGGTGGAATTAGGTCAGTCTTTGAGAGGAAGTGAAAGTGAGTTGTCAGAAAAAAGGGTTCAAGGGTTGAATCTAAACAAAAAGAAAAAACAGTGACTGAGTTTCCGTCCCTTATTCTGTAAATCTAGTCGTACTAGTGAATAGTCAGTAGTCAGAATGAGGGTTTGGTATGTGTTAAAAATGCCCAGTCGTGGAAGTAAAGGAGTTGCCGTGTGCTGCTTCCATGTCACGCTACACAACCCACAGTCTCTGATCTTGCTCAAGATTCTCTGCTTGAAGAGTCTGTGCCTTTTTGTTTTTAAAAGCATTTAGTCTACTATTGAAGAGGATATTTTACGTTTCTGTAATTGTACCTAGTAGCTAGTTAAAAAGAAATAGATCAAATAAGCCATGTACAGCAGAGTTGAAATTAAGTTTTCTTTATAGAGAAATCTCCCAAATTAAAGTATCGCTGTCTTTCAAAATTTTAATTTTACAACTAAAGTAGTTATCTCATTCAAACATTTTTTCTTTCAACCACTATGAATTCTTCATACCCTCTCTTTAAGAAGTGTATTTGTCAGCAGGCTAGTGTTCCCATTAGAGTAAATTAAATATTTGACTCACTCTTACTCTCTCTCTAAATATATTTTCAGTTAAAAAATATCATGGTATTGAAAAAATTATTATTGTTATAAATTCCCAGGAAGAACATTTTAATGTTGAAGGAATTACACAATAAAATTAATAGTTTGTTCTGTTGGTTATGATATTTTTACTTTTATAAAGTATTGCAGAAAAGAGAAACTATAGTGTGTCTAAGTGACAAACATTGAGGAACTTTGACATTTAATGTGTAAATTTTCAAACCAAAAACAAACAAATAAATTCATCCAACTCACCCAAGCCAAATGTCATTACCTGTGGAAGAAAGAACACAACCACGGATCTTCCCCAGTAGCTTTTCTATTTTCCCCTGGAATTTGGGCCCAAATTCCATCATGCTCCCTGGAAAGGAATATAAGTCCATACTTAAGGACATAAAGCATTACCATTTTCTGTTAATTTGGGATTTCACTTCTAAAATGACCTTTATTTGATATAGATCACAGATAAATTTTTAAAATCATATGGGCTTTGTGCTGAGGATGTTCTAATGCCTAACTAATTTGAGTATCTGTGAAAATGGCAGAATGCCAAAAGAGTGTATGGAAATGTGAAGCAGATTATAATTCTTGGTGTTAAACTCCTGAACGCTCCTCAAAAGGTAGAAGAAACTGCTGCAGCAGGTGTGTTGTACTAGGGGAAAAAACTTTCAGAAGGCAGAGATAAGAGAACCGAGGCAAGATTATTTTCATTGAGGAGCACTGATATCTACTTTCAAGTAACTCCACATAGGGTGCCTGACTGCACTGCTGTGGCAGTTAATTTAAGAGAAACCCTAATTTCCATTAAAATAGTTGTATTGCATTTGTTTTTGTTACACACATACCCATAAACAATAGCGCATGCTTGCAGATAAACACTGCTACACACCATCGATTGAAAGCAATTTTAGGACAACTGCATATTGGCAGACCTCTTCTGCCACATCACAGATTCTTGCTTTGGATATTGATTAAACAAAAATTGAAAGTAGAGTTAGTACAATTTAAGTGTTAGCAGTCAGAAGTAACGTAGATATGACCTAACGGGGTGCACTCAAGATTATGAAAATAAAATATCCTTTTTGTTTTTCAGCTTGGGAAGATTTGTTTGTTTGTTTGTTTGTTTAAATTTATTTTGGTGACATCGGTTAATAGGGTCATGTAAACTGCAAGTGTATATTACTATGGCACATGATCTATATATTACACTGTATATCCTCCACCCAATGTCAAACATTCTAAAAGTGAAGGTTAATTATCTGCTTAACATGACTGAGAAGAATGACGACTTACATATTTCTAGTGCATATGCTAGAGAAATGTGGAAGACCTTCAGTACAGCACAGTGTTAAACACATAATATGCATTCAAATACCCACATTTTTATTTATAAAAAGTAAAAAGAATGAACTCCCTCCAGCTGCCTGTGTCTTTGTCAGTTGTAATTAAGGTAGTGGCATTATTAAGTGGCGTGCAATCTAAACTCCTAAGAGTCTGTCACACTGCAGATCCATGGTATTTTGGATGAAGACATAAGAATAAGGAAGTGAAAAGTATGATACCTTTTCATACAATTGTAAAATGTGAATCTAGTCTTCAATATAGAAGGTTCTCAATACTGGAGTAGGTATGGATTTTATGCCCATGGGAAAAAAAAAGATCTGTGCATGCATAACACTTAACAAATCGTTTATTTGGGAAGTTATTATTTAAAAAATGCTGTAATAAAGATTAATGCCCAATCACAGTATGTTAACAGGTTTTTATGTAATCTGACATTAATAATAATCTCCAATTGAAAGGTAAATCAGAACAAGGTTAAACATTTCTGGACATAGTGGTACATAATGTATACACTAACCTGTATGTGTGGCTGAGAAAAATAAGCTACAAGAAAAGGGTGCCAAGATTAAGAAAGCCTCATGCAGCCAAGTCAATAGGAAAACCACAGGGAATATTATTAGTAGGTGACTAACACAGCACAAAGAAGTGCTGAAATGTACATCATTCAGAGGCTAGAGTGGGTAGAAGATGCTGCGAGAATAGAAGAATATGTGCTTTATAACATGAGGACATTTTGGCAAGTAGGAAACAGGCAGTGGAGTAACGAGCAAATGCACTGTTTTATCCCTGCTTCAGGCCACAAACACCAAGGTCAGGTTTCCATTAAATCAAGTGGAGTCAAACTGTTCTAGTCGGGCTCTGTGGCACTCATTGGGCTCTTGAGAATCACAGAATAAACAGTGAATTAGAGGATGATATAGAAAAGTCACTTAATCCCTCTGCATATTTTGATAATGATTAAAGTGTCAATGGCTGTGCATTTTTCACTTCACTAAAATACTGAGGAAATTTGAAGTGGGAGAAGATGAGAAAAAGATCAAGGGAAAATGAACAGCAAGTTCCCTCACTAAGCCCACCTCCTCCCTCCCCACCTACTTTTGAGTAAATGACACGGTCTTGTGAAAGAGAAGCACAGGTGTTCAGGCACAAAAGGTCAGGAACTTTGTTTAGGGCACAGTAGAGAACCTCAGTTTCTATTCTAGCTCTTCCAGGCTTAGCAAGGCTGTTTGCAGAATGACCCTAATTTGACACATTGACTGGGATAGCCTCCCTTTCAAGGTCATATTCCAAAACTATTAATAACCATGCTCATTTTAACTCTTGCAAGCATCTCATTTGGAAGGTAAGTTATAAAGCTTATGAATTATCAGCTCTTAGCTGTGGAGCTTACGGTGGTTTATGTGGACACAATCACTTGGAGGAAGGGATGTAATAGAGTGACAGGTGTACGCACTGATAGAAATTGTGCCTTGGTCTGTTCCCTTTGTGTGTGTGTGTGTGTGTGTGTGTGTAAGGAAAGCAATATGATAAGCATAGTAGTTTGGTGTGGAGGCAGGGTGAGAAAACTGAACTTCTTATTGGAAATAACAACACATCAAGGAATTAAGAGATATTTTTTAAGCTGTGACAATCCAAAAACAATTAGAACATGGCATTGTTCTTCATAAAACAAGGGTAATTACTAGTTTACTTCTACAATAGCAGTGCTACACCATATAAATACCCCTGGTATTTTCCTAACACTTTGTTTGCGTTGCTCCATGAAACACTCATGTAAAACTATACATGATAGGTGCTGTTATCTGAGATGTTTTATGGAGAAAGAGGCTGAAGTAGAGGAATTTAACTGATTTTTCAAGGTCTCATAAACAGTTATTGTGTAGACATTATGTGAACACAGGCTTTTTGGAATTTCAGTGTGAATTTTCAAAAGTAACCTCTCCAACAGTGTTGTCTAATAAACGTTTAGCACTGATGGAGACAGTCTACTATGTTGTACACTATGACAGTCACTGGTTACAGTCAATGCCTGAGCACTTGAAATGCGTGTGCATTGATAGAAGAATTAAAAGTTAATTGTGATTTATCTAAAATTAATTTTAATTTAAACAGTCAAATGTGTTAGTGGTTACCATATGGGACAGTGCATCTCTGGCAAATCACTTATTAATAAGAAAATAATACACTTTGCGGCTTTCAGGTTTTTTCTCATGACATTTCCCACATTATTATGTAAAAATATTGATTGTGTCTCAACCTGTTAAACCTTATTTGGAAATGGAATTTGATTTGTATATTATGATAATGAACATATATTGCAGCAGATGAAGAGTACTTTGAAAGTGACTGAAGTTTAAACATATAAGAATAAATACAATTTTTTAAATAAATAAATCCCAGGTTTTTTGGGTCCCCCTTGTATATTAATGATGCTGCTTAAAATCAAACTTATTCCTTATTTAAAGTAATGATCTTTGAAAGGATTTCAACTTACAAATGTAATTTAAATACAGGATGGACACAAATAAATAATTTGATAGGTCAATAATGAAAGTAGTGAGACAATTAGATGACAGTCCTAGAGCTTATAAAATTATATGGAAAGTAATATTAGACACAAAATATCAATTGTGCCACTTTGTCTTCTATTAAGAGTTTAATAGCCTCATGGTGTGAGAAAGCCCAATAGGCTACAGTATTTTGAAAATGTAAATGATATACAAATGTGAGGGAATTATTGTCAGTCCCTCTTAAATACTTGATCGTATCTCTAATGAGATTGGGTGCAAGAGCACAAAAACCTGAAGTTTTTCCCTGAGAAGGAGCCATTGTCTAAAGCAAGAGATTGGTAATGTAGAGTAATATCCACATGAAAATCTTCAAGGGAATAGAGAAGGAGTTTTGGGAGTTCCCAAGATCAGTGTTGTGAGTAGTCTTTGGTATAGTGTTGTGAGTATACTACGAAAATATTACTAGAGGTAATGATCAGGGGACTACTTCATTATTTTAATACAATATTTAAAAAGTTATAATTGAAGGAGAAAAGTTTGGAAGAATGCAATCAGATGCAGATGGAATCTTTAGAGTTGTCCTAGACAAATACAGATACGTGGTTGTATCCGGATAACATACTCAATTATCATGAATAAACAGACAATGTTATTGGGTGAATGTACCAGATGTATAGGAACAACTAATGATAATTGTAGCATATGCAAAAGTGTGTACCCTTCACTATTTTTGAAGTTTTAAAGCTTGGTGTTATTGAAAGAAGAAGTTTCTTGGAAAAGTTCCAGGTTCGTATGGCTGATAAATTGCAGTCCAGACAATTCACAGACCTGGTGTAGTTTCTGGTTTCAGCATTCCAATGCATGGTAGGATTTTTTTTTTTTTTTTTTTTTTTTTTTTTTTTACTCACTATCTTCTGCTGGGGCGGAACTAGGTGACGTTCTGGCCTAAGAACTGTGACAAGAATATGTATGTACAATTTCCTCATGACTGGATATTTAATTAAGTTAGCAAGAGCTAAAAACAGGTGATGACTATACAGAAACTATACTCCTTGCCACTTTTCTGTAAATCTAAAACTATTCTATAATAAAATTTTACTAATTTTTAAATGTAGAAAATCAAAACTAACAGTGTATGAAATTTACTTTTTCATGGCCAAGTGAGTTTATCACAGAAATGTAAAGTTGGTTTAACTTTTGAACATTATTAAATGCAACTTATTCTACTATAATGAAACATATGATCATCTTAATGCAGAAACACATTGAAAAGTATTTTAAATGCATAAATGCTAAAAATTCTTAGCAAGTTAGGAGCAAACAAAAATGCCCTCTATTTCCTGAAAGACATCCATGTAAAACCTATAGCTGACATTACCCTTGACGGTAAAAGTCTGAATCCTTCCTCCCAAGACAGGAACCAGTTGAAGATGTTGATTCTCATCACTTCTGTGATGGTTATGGCCAGCTTGATAAGACAAAATAAATAAATTAAAGTTATGCAGGAAAAGTTGAAACATTTTCATATTTTTCTAGAAAACTATGCAAAGTAGAAAGCTACTAGAACTTGTGAGTTTAACAAACACGGTAGACAGAAATATTTGTGTATCGTTTGTCACACGGGTCAAACCCAACCAACGCTTTTATGTACACAGTTTATTATTTACAAAATGGGCTGTCGTCGCTCTGTTTTTTCTTGTCTTCACTTTGCCTTGTTTTCCCAGTGCCTGTCTTCTGTCTCTCGTCCCATTCTCATTCTCTCTCTGATTTTTTTCTTTAAATATATATATATATATATATATTCTTTATATTGGTCTTATTTTGTAACTTTTAAAATGAAAATGAAGTTCAGCTACCAGAGATCAAGTTAAAGTGAAAAATCAAGTAAGTTTTGAGCCTTTGGTATAAATTGTTTAAAAAGTTCTAACCAGGAGGTTTTTGAAAATTTTTCTAGTATAGTTCAAATGATTTTTAAATTCCAAAACTTACATTGTTTGATCTTTAATTTTTTTCAACTTAAAGATTAATTTGTATTTTACTTATATGTATATATATGAATTGGAGAATTTTAACTACAGGCATTTAATTTTATTGTATTTTGATTAAGCTTTGCTATATTATGTTTGCTTACGTCTGGGAAAAACTACCAAGTGTTGTTCAAATTTAAGAATTGTTAGAGGACAATACTTTCATTGTATTTGTTTAAAATGCCAGATGCTATTTTTCAGGCTTAGGAGACAATTGAAGTTTTGTTTTGTTTGGGGCTTGTTTGATATTTTAAAGTATATATCAAGAGTATTAATATAAGTGCAATGTAGGGGTGGCATTTAATAGAAGTTTCATAGATCCTAAGAAATGTAATATCTTAAAACTGTGGACAGAGTATTAATGTACTTAGTAATGCATTTATTACAAAAAAGTATAAAAAAGGAAAAGCCATAAATGTCAAAGTCTATTTGTCACTAAAAAATGTAAACAAAAACAAAAGAAAATATATGCATTCAGGGAGTTTGTATAATGTAGGTTGTTTTGTCTATAGTGCCCCAATGTAATATTTTCTATGTAAATTGATTTTAGTTGTTATGTTTAGAACACATGTTTTATGATTTCATAATATATAAAAATATTACAATAATGCTTAAGACTTACCAAGGTCAATACAATAGTTTTATGGCCAATTTAGATAATATTAGACAGTTGGTTTTGATCAAATTTATTCAAAAAATTCCATTTGTTCAGAAAGTAATTTGTGAAAAGCACAATGAGTTATTTCTGCTTCTCAACATATTGTTGTTATGCTTTTAATTGGAGGATACTCTTTAATCATATAGAAAGAACAATCTTTGTATTGATTGCTTGAACAGATTACAGATAGGTTGTGAGCACTTTGGTGGTCATTATTTCCAAATTGCAAAGAATCAAGCAGTGATTATCAAGATACAAGAGTGCTTGATAACACAATCAAGAATTTACATAATTCATTATGATCTCTTTATCCAGGAAGATGTAATGATAGCATGCA
Organism: Desmodus rotundus; assembly: GCF_022682495.2. Lineage (NCBI taxonomy): Eukaryota > Metazoa > Chordata > Mammalia > Chiroptera > Phyllostomidae > Desmodus > Desmodus rotundus. The sequence goes on along the minus strand of NC_071399.1, from coordinate 80,685,327 downwards.
GTAGGGGGATAAATTATAGAAAATTGCCTGCTTACCACTTCATACATATTTAAAAGAAAGATTATTTTTTTCTGATAAAGCAGGCTCTGGATTTCAAGGCTATTTTGTACAAAGTTATAATGCTCCTGTTGTTACAAGACTTAATGCTCACCTTGATCTTCTCCCACTTGCCCATATGTAAAAGCATCTTTATAAATATCATTATTTATAATGCACATGTATGTATGTATGCATATATATACACACATAATAGATTTTTAAAAGTTTAAAATAATCACTGGTTATCTTTTGGAATGAAACAAATGCAGGTTTTTAAAAAAATAGTTTTTAATCTGTCTTCTTTCATTACCGTCTCTCATTTTAAAATTCCTTTAAAATCCTCAACAGAAAACATAATAATGATTTTAATAATACATTTGAAGTTTAAACAATGGTATATAATCATGAGAATTTGCATATTAATTTCAGCTATGGCATTAAAAGCCTTTTAAACCAGCTATTTCTCCTCTATGTCAATTTGGAATATGAAACAAAAATTAAATATATAACTTCAAATTTGATTAATACAATCCACATTTTTAATATACTTAATATTTAACTAGAATAAAGGCAATGCTGCTTCTCAGGTATATATATCAAATATCAGATAGTGTAAAAAATAAAATATTTTTCAATGTGTTTATTTGATCTATTCTTTTACACATCTGATACTTCAAAGATGCATATACACTACCTTTGGTATAAATCAGGCTGAGATGAATAGCTAAAACAATAACAACACCTTGTTTTCTTAATTAATCTTGTCTGTGAAACAGATTTAAATAAAGGGTTATTTATTATTTAGTGACTTTGAAAAGTTCTAAACTTCATCCAAATTCTCCCCAATGATACTAGCTCCTTTGGTTTTACTTCTTTTGGTAAATCAGCAAACTATCTGGACATTTTTATCAAGCAGAAATCTATTGGATAGCTTCAAGCATCTCATTTTCCTTACTACACTGTGGAATCAATCACTGGGCCCAGTCTCTTCTGTTTACTTCTTATCTTTTAACCTTATCTACTGAATTGAACCACTATTGCTACTTTTCTGAGTTACCCATGCCTCTGACATCCTTAACTCTTGTGGCATTACAAGTGGAGATATATTTCTAAGGAAATGGTTTTATAAGACTTCCATGCTTGAATACTTCTACAACGATTCTTTATTCTCAAAATAAAATTTAATGTCCTTACGTTAGCATCCAACAATGTGAGTAGAATGAGTAGAATGCCTCTTCTGCATTTTCCACTTTGTACTTCACAGCCTGGCCTCTGGCTTGTGTCCCGTAATCCAGTCTCCTACTCCACACACTTCATCTCCTTCTGGCAATCTTTTTTTAACTCTCTTTAATTTATCTAAATGCCGGAAATTGCCCTTCAATTTACAGGTTTGACTTCAAATAATCTGGTAACCTTCTTTGATTCAAAAAAATTTAGACAATAATGTACAAAACTTCCATAAGCCTTCCGAGTTCCCTGTGTATATTTCTATTGAGAGATCATGTCCTATTTTGCAATGCTTGTTTCTCATGTTTCTCAACAAATAAACTCCTGTATCCTACAGTTTACGAGAAGTCTCAGAGCCTAGTTAAACCTGAGAGTTCCTTAAATGTTTGTATAATGAGCACTGAGTCAAAGATAAATTAATGAATTAGCTAATTACTGTCTTCCCTCCTTTCTTTCTTGACTAATTAAATCTCAATAATAAAAACTGTGCTAAAATGTGTGCTTCCAAAATAGAAGAAAATGTATTTTCTTTCTTCTATCCACAGTCCAACACTGGTTAGTCTGCTAGGCTAACTAGCAAGCATATTGGAAAGGATATATTGAGAGGCCAAGACCAAGAAAGCTTGCTTTTATTGCATGTTAATAAATATAAGAAAATAAATAAAATACAGGAACACAGAATGGGGTTTTGAGACACAAAGAAAAATGTATACTTATGTTTATGCATGAAGATTCTTAATATTTCTTCTGATTGAGGATAATTTGTCAGGAAGAAGATAATCTCTACTCTTCTAAGAGGTAAGGTCAGTATTATAAACCTGTTTTACACTATACTTTCTTTTTAATCATTTTTACAAATTGAATAATTGGGAACACCTTAGTGAGTTGGTACAAAACAGTCATTATATAAATATATAAAAGAAATATATTTATACAGCTAGTCAAATCACATGTTTCCAAAGAAATAAATTCAAAAAATAAATTTTTAAATGAAAGTAATAATCTTGAAAAGAACAACCCATTTAATCAGATTATAAAAATAGCTACTGAATATTGTCTTTTCCTTCTCCTTATTTCTTTCTACATGTTATACTTACAATAAGTAGTTTTCACCTTCTTCTTTTCCCCATCTGTATGAAAATACATGGAAAGAAAGGAAGAAACAAGTCATAAAAATAGAAGGATGGGGTGTAGCAGCAATAGTATAGGGAGAAGGGAAGGATAGGAGACTAATAAAGTTAAAAATTAAAAAGGAGGACTCAGAGAAAAGCATAGAAAGTAAAGATGATGTGAAAATTGTTGTTACTAGATCATTATTTTACTTGATTTTAATATTTTTAAATATTTTATACATATTTTTCAAAATTAAGAGTTAAGAAATGAATGGTTGAAGCACAGCATACAATACAGTGAGGACAAAAAGTGCACTTGTTCAAATGGAATATAACACAATAATTAATCAATAAAAATACAAAAATAAACTATGTGTTACAGCATAGTCACAACTGTAAACCTGCTCTTGTCCCATCCTGTAATGCAACATTATCCAAAATATTTATACAATTCAGCATTTTCCTATGACAAACATTGTTCATTCATCCTCAGGAAAATTGTGTGATAAATATATACTGAACAAGTTGCTATCCTCTTTGAATTAACACTGCTTTCACGCTAACTGAGACATATGAACACATATTGATGGGGATGAACTGAGGATGCTCTGCTTGGCCCTAGATCCACTTCTCCTTTCTCCCGTTGTACTCTCTTGGGTAAAGTGTGTTGTAGCTAAGTGGTATCTAAATAGAATTGGACTTAGGTCATTTTTTTTAATTTTTATTTTTTTTAGTATTTTGACAGATAAATCAAAGAATGGGAACAAATCTGAAGGTTAAAATTTTTTCTAGTGACTTTCAAATTTATTACCGCACTTCTAGTAGTTTTACTTCATCAGGGTGTAGGGTGGATTAATTTTCCTAGTGTTGTAAACTTCCTTGAAGCTATTCTATTAAAGTAACATATATTAATGCTTCCTGGATTGTTGGAAGTGTCTCCTTGATTTTGTCAAAGTAACAAGATGCCACTGACTCATTTAACTTAGGAAAGCTTCATACCAGTTGGAAAGGCTTTTAATAAATTATTTAATGATGATGGTAAACATCTGATTATTCTCTAAAGCAGAAATTGCCTCAAAGCATATGTTGTCAATAACATAAGTTTTTATACATAGGTGACCTTTACATAGATACACTTCAAGAAAGAAATTTTGATAATTTAAAAATTAGTTTATTTATTAGAAATTAGGCCAACATCTGAAGTTTCATGCTGAAATTAATCCTTGACCTTCCTAATATGTATGTCTTTTTAAAAATTTAATTATAAAGATTCAATAAGTTGTGTTGTTTGTGAATATTTCAATATGCCATAAATTATTTTTTAAAAATCTGAGTAAAAATAATTACACAGGAAATTTAATATTTTCTATTGCTAGAATGATAACTGAAGACTTCTTGCTTAAACAACTGATTCACTATTAAACGTATTTCATAAAAATTGATAATACAGCATTATTGTCAATTGTAATGATTATATTTTAGTTTATTTGTAATAACAATGCTGTATTGTCAATTTAATTTTAATAACATCTGTTTATCAACATAACAGAGTTTTAGAGTAATATCCTTATGTAATCTACCATTTGTTTAGTTCCTTTAAAAGAAAACAGATTTTAGACCTTAAAAAATAAACTTTATATAACATTTTTTTTTTTACTTTAAATTGACTAGTATATTTGCAGGACAATCACTTAAATTAAATGTACACTTCTAGATAGTTTGGAGCCCATTTTATTTTTTCTATTTCCTATTTTTAAGTACACTGTTAAGAAAGGAAGAAAAATAGGAAGGAAAAAATAGCAAGATTGAAACATATGAAGTTACTTTCTTTAAAAAAATATGAGCTTTAAATGGCTGTTCAGATGATTAATAAGTACATTTCTTTGAAAGGAATTATTTGCTTGAAATGAAAAAAATTAATAAGTAGACTTTGGAGACTTTGTCTTATTACTTTTTAAAAATGAGCTATTAACATATAAAAACCACAAACCAGACACCATAGAACCATTATAGGTGATTATCAGATAAAAAAAATATCATGAAGACAATTTTAGTAGAATGTTGATTACTCTACTTAATAGTTTTTTAATTGTTGTTGATTAAGTGAAATCTGTGGAAAATCTTAGTGTGATTGACATAACATTATCTTCAATTAATGCTAATGAAGTGTTGCCTTAGCAAATAAATCTGTGCACACTTGCCTTTAATATGAATAAGAACCGTGTCCCTGTAGTTTAAAAATAATTCTAAGTTAATATTAATTATGTTAACATGGGGTCATATTTATATTCAACATGAAACACTATTACAGATGAATGTGAGAGTGACTTGCTTTGTGTTTTGGATTGGAGGCCAGGAAGCCAAGTACCACCCCCTTCTCATTCATCTAAGAATTCTACTGATGTCTAATTAATATACGCTGAAGTACACCCTTCTGAAATATACAGTCTGATGCACCTTGACATAATGTGTGAACATTTGAAACTGTGACCAAATTGAGATAATAAACATTTCCATTATCCCTAAGCATCGTTTCCTGCCCCTTGGCAATCCCTTCCTGCAGTGCACACTTGCCCTCCTCCCTGTCCCGTACAAAAACAACTGTTGATTTACTGAGCTCACTACAGATTAGTTTTCATGTTGTAAAATTGTTTATAAATTGAATCAGGCCATTTTTTTTGCATTGCCTCTTTCACTCTGCATAATTGTTTTGAACTTTAATGTCGTATGAATCAATTAAATATTCATATCACTAAGTAGTGTTTCTTTCTACTGGTATACCAAAATTAGTTTATTCCAACCTCTTCTTGTTGAGAAACATTTGGGTTGTTTCTACATGTAGCTATTACAAATAAACATTTGCATTCAGGTACTGTTTTGGTTGTAGGTTTTCATTTATTTTGGCTACACAGCAATAATGAAATACACTTGTTAAAATATTTAACTATTATGAAATGGCCTACATGTTATTAAAAGTTATTGAAAATTTTTACACTTATACCAGTAATATAGGAGAAAGTAAGTTGTTCCAAATCCTTGCCAACTCTTAAAATAGTTTTTTTTTTCTTCCAATTAAGGCATTCTGCTGTGAGTGTATTATTTGAAAATGTACCCAGAATTTTGTTTTTATTTGAGTATGGTGAGGTCAAGAGACTAGGAGATTATTGTAATTGAAAAATAGTTTGTTCCTCAGAGTTGTCAAGAGTAAGAAGCACATCATGCCATACTGGGCCACATATGGAATTATCGGGTCAGTCCAGAGGCAAAGGAATTAGGGTGAAACATGAGCAAAAGCCTTTATTTTTCATGGGAAGGAATATATGAGACAAAGTAAGCAACTGAACTGTTCAGCATTGGATAGTTTGAGTAATTTCAGAAGAGTCTGAGGTATAAGGGTTTTTCTCTAGCTTACTGGTACCTTGCCCTGGAAGATAGGGAAGCTGAAAGAGGACGTGGGTGAAATATGGATTCTGGATTAGAAGCATTGCATTTCAAACATGCATTTATAGGAAAGTTGTTCTCCTTCTCTAGAAGTTAGCTAAACCTGGGAGGTACATGCTTGCATTCTGCCCTGGATCTGTAAGATGCAAAGATGTAAGATTTTAAGATTTTACATCATAAAATATAGACAAAAATTAAAAGAGGAGTATCTCATGTGTTGCATTCATTTCCCAAAAAACTACTGATGCTGAACATTTCGTGTACATCTTTGCCATTTCTATATATTCTGTGTTGAAAAGTATTTCCAAACATTTTGCTGACTTTGTATAAGATTCCTTGTCTTCTTATTATTAAGATTTAAGAGCTCTTGTTTTAAGTAAACTCCTGTGTGAGACATGTATTTTACAAGGAAACATAGTATGTGGTCTACTTGTTAATTTGAAAAGCAAAAGGTTAAAAAAAAAGAAAAGAAAAAGGTTTAGCTTTGTTTTTTAATGGATAAAATACTATTTCTTAATTATAGTGTTTCTTCTGTCATTCATGCTGTTTGTTTTATATGTAAGAAATCCCTGTGAAACTCAAGATCACTAAGATTTTTCCCTTTATCATATTCCACAAGGTTTATAATTTTGGCAATTCCAATGAAATCATCTATGCTGACATAATCTTTGTATAGAGTAAGTTATATGGATCAATTTTTTTTTTGTCTCAGCACTAGTTGTTGACAAGATTTTTTCTCCAATAAATTGTTTTGACATCTTTGTCAGAATCAATTGACCATGTATGTGTAGTTCTATTTCTGGAGACTTAATTATTTTCCATTGCTTGCATTGTTTATATTTATGTCAATACCAGACTGCTTTGATTAGTGTACATTTATAGTGTATCAGGTAGTGTAAATCCTCTTTCTTTGTTCTTATCTTTCATATATGTCTTTCCAAGATCCTTTATATTTGCACACAAATATCAGAATCAACTTCCAAATTACTGCATAGAAGGCTATAGGTACATAATGAGGATTATATATCTTAAGTTTATTAAAATTAGGGGAGAATTGATAACAATAATGAGTTTTCTGATCCACAAACATCGTGTACACCTCAGTTCATTTAGGACTTTATTTTTTCTTACTAATATTTTATGATGTTCATTTTGCAAATCATTCACATATTTCATAAATATATTCCTGCATATTACACACATTGTTATTATAAATTTCATTGTTTTTACTTAAAATAGATGAAAGTTACTATTACTCAATGATACAATTATTTTTACATGTATTGATAATATATATTTTTTGGGTTTTTTCATTTTAAAATATATTTTATTAATTATGCTATTACAGTTGTCCCATTTTCTGCCTTTATTCTCCTCTGCCCTGCACCCCACCTCCCACCCACAACCCCCTTAAGTTCACGTCCATGGGTCATACATATAAGTTCTTTGTCTTCTCCATTTCCTATACTATTCTTAACCTTCCACTATTCTGTATCTACCATTTATGCTTTTTATTCCCTGTACCTTTTCCCCCATTCTCCCTCCTCCCCATTTATACTGATTATGCTCCATGTGATCTCCATTTCTGTGATTCTGTTCCTGTTCTAGCTGTTTGCTTATTTTGTTTCTGTTTTTAGGTTCAGTTGTTGATAGTTGTTTGTTGTCATTTCACTGTTCATAGTTTTGATCATCTTTTCTTTAGATAAGTCCCTTTGACATTCACATAATAATGACAGCTGATATTGATAATAAATCTTGCAACATTGCTAAACTTATTAAATTTTACAACTATTTTTGTAGGATGCTTACAATTATCTACATAATGTTGTGTGTGAATTAAAACAGTATTTTTTTTCTAATCTGTATGCTTTTTAAAACAATATTTGTCTCGACACGTCTTTGTGTAAATCTAAATGGAAGTATTGAATATGACTAATGAAAGCTGATATTTTTGCTTTTCTCCTGATATTAAGTAAGAATAAAACATTTAATCCTCCACTAAAAAATATAAAATATAACATCAGTGCAATATCATTTTAGTTGTTCTTTATCTGTTTCATAATTCCCCCTCTAATTTTAGTATGCTGAAAGTTTTCAGCATTATTTGAGGTAGAATTTTTTCAAATAAATTTCTACATCTATGCATGTATTATTGTTGGTTTATTATCTGTTAGCATTGTGGATTACTTTGATTGATTTTCAAGTGATAAGAGAATTTACCTCTCCAAGCTGAATATTAGCATGTCATTATTATTGTGATACATTATTGAAATTGGTTTTCTAAAATTATGTTAGGGAGTTTTACATACATTTTTCATTTGTAGATTAATCTGTAAGGGTTTTTTGTGATTTTTTTACAGTGTTTGCTATGATGGCAATGCTGGCCTTATAGAATGATTTAAAAATGCCCATACCTCTTCAATTTTCTGGAAACATTTGATTAGAATTGGTACTTTTTTATTCTCTAAAAGTCTGTTAGATTTTACCAGTGACGTTATTTCAGCTTGGAATTTTCTTGTTGTAAACTATGTATTCAATTAATTACCAAAACCAAGTTACGTTTTGGTTTGAATTGACTAGTCTGGTCCTAGCTCAGGAATGCTAGAAACACGCTATCCAAGTGCCCTTATAAAAGCATGTGCCCCAGGTCCTGCTGCCCACACTCTGTCTGCGCCCTGGGGCCCCTGGAAGTGTGCTTTGTAACTCTTCCAGGACCTGTGAGTAATACACTTTCGCTATCTCCTCTCTGTTACAGTCTATGTCGATCCATGGCTCACCACCCGGCACCCCACTCTGGGCTGTACTTAAAATTGTTACTTTAACAACATCACTATGTGTAAAATGTAAAATTGGGTCAAAAAGAAATAGGAAACACAAATATCAATCACCAGCAAAGAAATTATATGGTAAACCAAACTCAACATTATATCCCTAACAGAACAAATAAAATATAATCAACTTTGGTTCGTTATTAGTTAAAACATGTTAAAACTCTACTTCATCCTAGGAAATCATAACACAGTGAATATGCTCACTTCCTTTAATGGGTATTTGATACCAAAATTGATAATGCCTTTTAAAGAAGTTAACAGTATAAGTCAGGGTAACTTATGAAGGTCAATAAAAATAAGTAAATAAATAAATAAACAAATAAATACTCATTCGCAACACAGGACAACATGGCTAAATAGGTTGTACTGTTAGGTAGCAACTAGGAATGAGCGGACAGAAAGGAAATAAAGCAGAGCCCTCACTGTTACAATGTAACAAAGAACTTAATAAAGGAGGCTAGAAGCAAAAAGGAGACATGTCTCATCAATTAGTTTTGCAGTCCTGAGCTCGGTTTGATAAGATCGCCAGGTATCTCAATCATCACAAACAAAAATAGTGCAGGAGAGGGGAAGTCCTGGAGACTATGCTGAGCAAAAGGGGCCTCTGTTACAATCTTACTAAAATTGTGAAGTTTTCTGAACATTACAAGTGGGAATAGTACAGGGAGAAGTGGTGGGGGTTTTAATGTTGGAAAGGGAGTCTCTTTAACAACTTCACTTTTGTAGCTGTACATTTTTCCCAAGATTTAGAAGGGAGAGGAGGAGGGGGAATCTAAAATCTGACTAAAGTATATAACCCCTGGACCCCAATATTTGGGCGTATTCAGATTAGCTCAGTAACCACTTGCAGCCTCAGCTCAAGAGTACAGAATAAATTTACCAACAAACTTAGTAAGAACTTGATTTCCCCTGTGCATGGTGCACTTAGATTAGCTGGATGCTTGCTTGCAGCTTTGTGTTCTTATGGGTTTCGTAAATAAACTTGCTATTTCATTTCCACTATTCGTGTTGTCTCTCTCCTGAATTCATCTGTTGTCAATGAGACAAGAACTGAAGCAGGTGAGGGGAGGACCTCCTGACCTGGGTTTCCTAGTCTCCTAGGAAAGGAGATTCGTTTGACACCAGAAAATCTATCAACACAATCAAACACTTTATTAGTGCCAAGCAAGTCTTGTCTTTGATTAAGGAGCATAATTGGAAGAGGCAGTCCAAGTAAACACTTGTGATTGATGCCACTTATTCATATCATTATTGTCCTGTATTTGAGCTTATTTTGATACAAAAAACCAATATTTATACTATGAAGTAATATTTCCCAAGAATTCTTCAGCAAATATTTTGACTCATATAGTGCATGTGGAGATTATGCCATGAGATACTGTTTGGTTCAAGGGGCAGAATAAATATGCTGGTTTTGGTGATTAAAGTATTTTGGGAAACCCAGGGCATTCCTCCATTATATCTTTAATCTAAATATAAGAAGGTTTCTTTCCTTTATAAATTACCTGCTTCAATTCTAAAGTGGGAAAGAAGAGCTAAAGAGTCGAATCCCTTCAGTCTCTGAGGAGAATCTGCTGCATTCACTTGAAGAATAATTACTTATTTTCATGGGGTGCTTAAATACGAGGACTGATGGTAATGGAAAAATACAATAAAGATTAAATTAAATATAGGCATAACTATCCCTTCTCATGGAATCTAGTAATAACTTATTTACATTAATTAGTATATCCTGCAAAGCAAATGAGTAAATATACATTTTGAGTGGATAAGCTGATCAGTTAGAACTTTAGAACACCCCTCAATAAAGTAGTAAGAGATTAACAGAGATAATCTCTTAATAAAACTATTTTTTTTGTTTTCAACCATATCTGCATTTCCTATCAGATCACTAACCCTTCCTCTCAGAAAAACAAAAGAGAACACCTTAAGTTTTTAATGATTTTAACAAATCTTTTCATGTATTAGGCAAGTTCTGGCAAAAAAAAATAAGAGCTGTCTGTTGTGCTTACAGAAGCAACAAAATGTGTCAAAGTGATTCAGTAAAATTTCTGCATGACTTGACATCTAATAGAAAGGAAAAAGGAAATGAAAATTATTTTATGTATCAAATGAGTACCATCATGCTGAAACCTGAAAGATGCTTGCTGAGAACATCAGTGCAATGCTATTTTTTGATCCAGTGGTTTCAGTTGATTTCTTTTTGTTGGGTGAAGAGAACCTTCTCAGACTAAAATATTTTATATAGGTTAGTGTGAAAATGACATATTAAATTAATTGGATTTGTTTTTACCTTCTTAAAGATACTTATGAGATTCTACAATTTTATATTTGTCAAGAATATTTAATTCACATACATTTCATAATAAAAATGGGGAAATTAAAAATGATTATTGATTACTCTTTTCTATTCATTTCATGATACTATAATGGCATTCTATCACTTCCTTTAATGCTCACATATGGCTTTGAAGATAGGGTGAAATTTCTTCAAATAACTTTCAAATTATTTCTGCCCTAATGTAATTGCTCCTGTAAACATAATGTCCTGCTGGGTTATTGATCAGAATTATAATGTGCTTTCTATACTCATGCACTGTTGCCTACCCTTCCTTGGTACATTAACTTACACCACTCAAAACTCATTTTGATTTTTCTTTACTCGCTACTAATAAAATCTTACAAAGTTAATACTCATTTTTACCGAACTTGATTAGTGATATCACCTAGTAGCTACATGCATGGGCTTTGGGGTTAGTCAAATCTAGGTTTGTATTTAAATGTTGCTATTTTTAAGTTTGAGAAGTTGTATAATTTAAATTTAGTTAAAATTCACAAGAACAAATAACCTCAATTTAAAAATGATAATTAGAGTGTATCCCCCTATTTAAAGTATTATGTGTGTAATCAGTGAAAGTTATTTACCACAGTTCTGGCCATAGGGACTTTAATTGTCTTCTGGCTGATGGTGTAAGCCATCACTAGTATTTGCAACTCGGCCACCTGAGTAATATGATTGTTCCCAAATATTTTCAATGAACAGAGAATTAAAGTTATTTATACATGATATCTACTTTTCTTATTACTTTGTTTTTCTTTTACTGTCATTTTAATTCATTTCATAGTTATCAAGGTTTGTTCCTGGTTGTATAATACAAAACAAAATTTATCAAACAGTTTAAAAAAGGGAAAACACACCATTAATAACTGCTAATGGAAACTTCACTTTCAAATTATTGTGTTGTAGAGTGTATGTGAAAAAACCCTTCATTCCTATTTTTATGATACTCAAAACAATGTCTTTATTTTAGGTCATTGAAAATTATTACAAAATATTAATTTTAAGAATGGCCAACTGATCCATGGTGATAATGATTTTATATGAACTGAAAAAATATGAAAGTGATATTTTATTTAATGTCAATTCACACATCAATTATTTAGTGTACATTGAAAAAATACCAAGCAATTATTAATAATATGTGTAAAATCCAGAACCCACTTATCATCTCATAAGCTCTTACAATTACAGTATGTGCTATGGCTTAAAATATTCTCTATATTTATCTTACTGAAAGTAGCTGTCATCTCTGTCTAAATATAAGCATTCAATCAAGAAATTATTTACATTAGAAATGGAAATGACCATTTCCATTATTTTTAAGTTCTGTCTTTAGATTTTTTTTCTAACATAATGTAATTTTGTGTCTTTCCCTTAATTTCTAAGAAACAAATAATTGAGGCATGACTCGTTTGAAAATTTCAAAGTAACTAACTGCCCGGGTTCAGACCCTCAGATTGGGAGCAGTTAGAACTTGCTTTGAGTTACTATCAATGGGTATATCACTTTTGAATATCCTAAAATATCTTTTAACTGTGTAGCTCTGTTTAGTCAGAAGGAATTATGACAATGGTTATCTTCTTTTTGGTAATTTCAGCTTTTCAATAATCAGAAATTACTGCCAGGAACTCGCAACATGATTATACAAAGGATTAACTCAGCAGTGATTCAACAGGCGTTAACGAGAGGTTATTAGTAACATTGTGGTTTGTCTTTTTTATTTTTGTTTTAAAGTATTTTTAAGAATAACAAAAAATTTTGAATAGAATAAAAATATCCAGCCCATATTTATAAGGAAAAATAAAAAAATAAATGATAACCAACTAATAAGTAGGAAGGTAGTTTTCAAGAGAATTGAAAATAGTGAGCATAGTTATCCATTAATGAAGAATGTAAGTTGTCAAAATACAAATACAAAAAAAAATGTATTACTTGCACATTCTGTTTGTTTATCTCTCGTAGATCCATATGTGTTCATCCTATACACAACATTGAATTGTTATCTTTATAATAATTTTCATGCCTTATATTCCATAGTTATGTCATAAAATCTCCATAAAATGGCCTCTCATGTCTAAAAATCTTTAAGTTTATGAAAAATAAAAAGATGATTCTCTCACTAATAATATTGTAAAAATTAGTACATTTAATTAATTTGTATAACCTGGATTTCAATCAGCTTTTGTTGTGTCAGTAAAATAAAATAATCATTTAGTTCTCAATTACATCCGTAATTTGGGTGGTGTCAAGTTCATTCAAGTTGACCTCAGCTGGCTTTGAAGAAAACCAGTGGACCTGGGTCAGCTTTAGATATCTAACATTCTTCTTTTTCCAGAAGCTACCTAAAGTAGGTTAATGTCATGAAAAAAAGCAGGAGAAAAGAAGGAAATGCCCAGCTCTGCAAGGGTATTTCAAGGTCTCATTTGCACCACATGCTTAACATCACTTTGGCCAAAGCATGTTACCCATATACATCCTGAGTCTGGTGTCAGTGAGTTGGAAGAATACACTCCCTCCATAGAGACTGAGGATGGGGAAGGGAGTGCTTGTTTGCTGAGTCATAGTTGAGCTTACCGCTGTTCATACAAGAGTACAGATAACAACGCCACGACATTGTGTTGAGGACAGTTGTAAAAGCACTGTGGAGGTTCAAATTACCAAAACACATGAGGATATATTTATTAATACTTACTGTTAAATAATACTAAATGGGAGAATATATATCTATGAGTTGGTTCAAACACAAGGTAACATTTAATAATTTTATAAAAATCTTAGTTCAAAATGAATTTAGCTGGAATCTGGAAATATATAAAGTGTGGTGAAATGATTATTTTCTTAATAAAAGTAGAGAACTGACCTTTTGTTAATCTTTATTAACAGTCATAAAACGAGTGTCAAGTTGAATAGAATCTTGATAAAATTAGAGAATTTAGACAGATAGAAATGATAGCTCACTAGCTATATAGATAGATAGATGGCATTGTTTTCAATCAGCGGGACACCAAAATCAATCCAAAAGCATGCTTGAGAGTATTTTTGTCATATTTAATTTTATATAATATCAGTGTTTAATAGTGAATTAAAAAATATATAGTGTAGATTGTGAATTATAGATGGCATGGCCATTGGTATTTTACTAAATCTTAAATCAAAATTTTTGAAGTCATTGTTAAACTATTTAATGTGTTTAATTTAATTTCATTTAATTATCAATATATTTGTAAGAGGTAAGTGTTGGTATGGAGAAAAACTCAAGATTTTATATTTTACCCCATATCATACATCTTATTAAAGAAAGGAAAGTATTCCTCCATATATTAACAATTTTATTAAGTGAATTTTATTAAGATCCACATCGTTTACAATTCCAAAAATCTAAAATTAATTCTAACACAATCATTTCCTCCTCTGTACTCCAGCAGCCCAGCATCGCGCCGATTTCTAATTTCCAGAGTTTGAAAGCAGACCTCGCGAGGAGCCGATCTCACTGCCGCTGTGGTTCACTTCACGTCCTCGTGCTCTGTGTTGCAGGTCACACGTTATTGAACCCGCAGTGCAGTCCATGTGGCCCTTCTCAGCTTTCAAAATCAAATCTTTTCAAGGGTTCAAATTATGTTATTTGATGGAGACTGTTTTAATTTCAGCCATTATCCTTTAGGGTTACCTTGAGTGAACCATTAATGCGACTGCTCATCATAAAGTTAAACTGGTACTCAAAGACGACAGCTCTTTCAACAGCTCTGCCAATTCTAGCTGTTCTTCTTTCTGTCCCATTGGTGTAGCAGGCATTTGTCTGTACACGTATTCACCATGTTTCCCTAAGTATGTAGGTGTGTTCATATACTTAAATATAGGCTCGCCTGCCATCGGTTTGTGTGTGTGCTTGCTTTCTGCAATGTATATACTTTAAATATGAGGTATCCTTTGATTTTTCGTATACACATTTTTATAATTTTAATAATGCAAAATTTCAAATATGTTATGTGTATTTAAGTTATTTCCACAAGAATACATTGTCATAATGCATTCCATAATATGGGTGTATCCTAAGCTTATTTAATCATTTTTAAATAATGTGTATTTATGCTTTCTTATTTTTTTTACTACTAGAAACAATGCTTCCCCAAGTGTTAGTGTACATATTTTATCACGTGACTCAGAGAATTAACAAAATACAGTAATTGCCCTATATGAGATATGCCCAATTCTATTTTAATAGTTTTATTCAAACCACATTCTGTGGAGCAATCCAATGTTTATTCTCAACAACAGTCAGCATTGTTAAAAGCTGATGGTTAAAATATGCTAATGATGCTCTCATCTGCATTTTATTTATTATTAATGAAAAAGTGTGCCTGTTTATTGACCAAATTTATTCTCTTATTTTTGGCTCCACTTCATCATTGTTTCCCAATTATACAAGTTGCTTTTATTTCCTTTAGTTGCTTTGTAGGAAACATTTCAATATTCTGGATCTCAGTCCTCTGTGTGTTAACAGGTGGCAAATGTGTCTTCTCAGTCTGTTGCTTGTCTTTTGACAATGTTATGGTGCAGTGGAATTTTGTGAGGTATCCAAGTTTACCAATGTACGCTTTATGACTTTTGCTTTTTATGTTTTATTATATTTTCCCATTGTCGCAAACATTGCACACTATTTTTATTATAATCCTTGTAGGGATTTTAAAGCATATACTTCAGAGCCAGAATCTTTGGTTAACACCCTAATATGCTATTTAGTAACTTTAGGACACTGGGCAAGAAACATAATCACTCTATGATTCAGTTTTCCAAACTAGGAAATTGTTATTATAAACATAAATAATGTGCATGTTTATTATGGTGATATAGTGACTCAGGGGAAAATGTGCTCACTAAGCACATTGTCTGATACATGACATGCACTTTATGGTGAAGTATTTTTTTAATTTAACTTTCCCAATTTCACACCTGGTTTGGGATATTACATAAGTTAAATGCAATTGAAATATGTGCATAGACCATCTCCAAAGTGGTTTTTTTTTTTTCTTATTAGATTGTATTACTGAATAAACAGCCTACTGTGTAAACAATTACTTGATAATAAGATTTTAGGTTCTAGCTATAATGGAGTAGCTTACATCACAATAATCATTCCAATGAGACTAACAATGAAATTTGGATAAAATGAAACATAAAAGCATATATACTATAATCAAAGGAGAGAAATCAAGGAGACCAAGTCAGAAAAGGCCAATGGGAGGACACTAAGTGAAGCTTGTTTTCCTGTGTGAGGTGTTTGACAACACGTGCATAAAAATGAAAGGAAGAATGGGACCTCCATATCTTCCTTCAAGGTGGAGATTTGCTTAGCAGGCCAGCATTTTTAGTTTAGAACTAGGCCAAAGTCTTAGCTATAAAGGCAAAACAAATTAATTGCATATTTATGAAGACAACCTTAACCTTGACATATGTTAACACCTGATTTACAAAATGTCTATGCCCCTCTTCTAAGTTTCCATAATGAAAGTAAACACTGTTTAGAGAAACATGATATTTTCCGACAGCAGCAGTATGCACATCCTTCTCGGGCTTTATTTTAAAGGTACAAATGGTAATAGCTCCTGTGTAGATTCAGGAGAAAGAAGAGATAATTTGTGGCATATTAACAATGTAGCAAAGCATCTCTGCAGATTTGAAAGTTTCTGAGTAAGCCTGGGAAAAATTTAGGACTCTGGGACAAGACTAACCCTTGAGAAATTAATTCACAAGAAAATAGATGGTGACAAAACTCCAGAAATACTAACTCAACTCTGGAGGTGTGTCATTTATATTTCCAGAGAAAATGACATCAGCGAGCTTGAAAACATTTCTAGGTGATAAGAGGTGTGGAGACATGGAGGTTCCTCCTGTCACGGGAGGAAATATTTACATTCTGAATGGCGAGATAACCCAGTGATACTTTAATCCCAGCTCCTAAGAGCAAGGATTTGTTTCCCTTCTTTTCAAAAGGAATGGGGAGAACACTGTCTCTTTTCTATATTGAAGCAATACAAATCAATTTTTCTCCATTTTCTCACCTATGGTGGATGAGGTCACCCATTGGGGAATTTTCATTCTGGTTTGTATTACTTTGTCCAAATGGTACACTGTTGGGTGGGGGGCAGTTAGATGTGGTTACCACTGTGCACATAATAATGGATATGTAACTAGTCAAGAGCACCTAATATGCACATTCAGAATAAAATTCATATAAACTGAATTATGACATGAATAGTTTATGATTCTGCATAGTTGTTAATTAGATATGGCTTCATATATTGTATGAGAGCCTGATGCATTCTAGATACCAGTATTTTAACAGATGTAATTTTTGCAAGTTTTTTCTGAGCCTTTGGCTTGTCTTTAAATTTTATTGAGTGTCTTATAAAAGCAGAAGTTTTAGATGTTGATAACTATAATTTATCAATATTTTACTTTATTGTTTATGCTGCTGTTTCTATGTAATAAATGTATGTTGACTTCTTTTACACTTATTTTGAGGATTAACATATAGTCAAGTGTAAATGAAGCAATGATCAAGAATACACTCTCCCCTTTTCTCCTTATTTATCTCCAATAGTTCCATCTCCTTTTGTTGGAAAGATTCGCCTTTCCCTAGATGTGGGTACTCAATTCTTTCCATAGATGTATGTGTCTATCTAGGGTGACCAAACATCTGAGTTTTCTTTTAAATGTCATTTCAATTAACAAATTTTAGGTCACTAGTAAAGACAATCACACTTTCTGGTTGTGTGTTTGCTTGTATGTTTTTTATTACCACACTTAATGATTAGTTTTGCCCTGGCCGGTGTGGCTCAGTGGATTGAGCACTGGCCTGCAAACCAAAAAGGCACTGGATCAGTTCCCAGTCAGGGCACATGCCTGGGTTGTGGACCAGGTCCCCAGTTGGGAGCTTGAGAGAGGCAACCACACATTGCATATGTTTCTCTCCCTCTTTTTCTCCCTCCCTTCCTCTCTGTCTAAAAATAAATAAATAAATCTTTCAAAAAACCAAAAAACAAATCTTTAAAAAATTAAAAATTCATTATTACTCAGTATACTATGGAAATTTAATCAATGCAAATGGTTAATATTTTTCTCAAAAAGCCTTGGTAGACAAATACAACTAAATGAACACTTCAATACTTTTCACTGATGCCTTAATTATGTATAGCTTTAGATATAATTTTACATATTCTGTATTTTGAGAACCTGAACAAAATAATAAACATATTCAGATTTTAAATCAGGTGGAAGAACAAAATATATGCATTGAAAATATGCAAAAATAATATAGGAACCACATAAATCATAACTTTTTATAGACCATGAATAAGTTTTGATATACAACAGTTATTATTCTATGTATCTAAAATGTATTATCTCTTAGTGTGCAAGCTAGATATTTCGATTTTTCAAATTATTCCTTTTTAAAATGATGTTAGCATGTTGTTGGGCAGCAATTCAATGGCAATTTTGAGCTTGCCTTTCCTATAATTCTGTAACTATCATAACATTGATTGAACTGAACAAAAATGCCAAAATTCAGCTATGATATAAAGGAATATTGGTTAAACTATTCTCAAAATTGCCCTCAAAATCACGCTTGGCATTTCCCTCTAATTTTTATTGTTGTTTTGCAGCATTTCCAATTCATATGTTAATCTCTCCTCCTATGTCAAGTGCAGATGCAGTGTGTAATCACTACTTTCCAAAACACTAGCAGTTATACCCATAGATTGCCTATGGCTTTATAATTACGGGACTAAGTGGAAAAGAATCAACGTAGTTCATTTGAAGTAAGATAATGTAACTATTTTTCCTTTTTTTCTGAAATGAATAACTGACCTTGATATAAAAGCAATATTTGGACATATATTCTCAAAATGATGCATTATTTTCAGAATGTTCTGCCACTTTGACTGGTTTAACTTTATTTGTAAGCTACACAGTTGACACATTTCACTCATATCAATATCACTGCCCCATTCTGTCCATGTGCTCTTATATTGCTCATTATTTTATAAAAAGACATTCTATCTTATAAATGGACTAGTAGCAAGGCATATTAATATATTCACTGAGACAAAAATTCATTTCATATATGTTATAAGAGCCATGCTCAATGTTTAAAATAAAACTGATATATATATAAAACATGTGTACAAATAAGATTTTTATTTTTAAAGTAGATTTTATTGATTATGTTATTACAGTTGTCCCAATTTACTTCTCCCCTTTATCTGTCCTCCACCCTGTGCCCTCCACCCTCCAGCACTCCCCCCCTTAGTTCATGTCCATGGGCTGTACATGTAAGTTGTACTCTGTTTCCTATACTACTCTTAACCTCCCCCTAATTTATGCCTACCAAGTGCGCTTCTTATTCCCTGTACTTTTCCTCCCCCATTCTACCCCTCCCCCTCCCCACTGATAAACCTCCATGTGATCTCCATTTCTGTGACTTTGTTCCTGTTCTACTTATTTGCTTAGGCTTTTTTCTTGTTTTTTGTTTTGTTTTGTTTTGTTTTTAGGTTCAGTTGTCGATAGTTATGGTTTTGTTGTCATTTTACTGTTCATAGTTTTTTTTATCTTCTTCTATTTCTTAGATAAGTCCCTTTAACATTTTATATAATAAGGGCTTGGTAATGATGAACTCCTTTAACTTTTCCTTATCTGTGAAGCACTTTATCTGCCCTTCCATTCTAAATGATAACTTTGCTGGATAGATTAATCTTGGATGTAGGTCCTTGCCTTTCATGACTTTGAATACCTTTTCCAGGCCATTCTAGCCTGAAAGGTTTCTTTTGAGAAATCAGCTAATAATCTTATGGGCACTCCTTTGTAGGTAACTATCTCCTTTTCTCTTGCTGCTTTTAAGGTTCTTATCCTTATCTTTCATCTTGGGTAATGTGATTATGATGTGCCTTGGTGTGTTCTTTCTTGGGTCCCATTTCTTTAGGATTCTCTGGGCTTCTGGACTTCCTGGGAATCTATTTCTTTCACCAGATTGAGGAAGTTTGCTTTCATTATTTTTTTCAAATCAGTTTTGAATTTCTTGCTCTTCCTCTTGTCCTTCTGGCACCCCTATAATTTGGATATTGGAATGTTTGAAGTTGTCCCAGAGGTTCCTAAGCCTCTCCTCATTTTTTTGAATTTTTGTTTCCTCATTCTATTCCAGTTGGTTATTTATTTCTTCATTTTGTTCCAAATTGTTGATTTAAGTCCCAGTGGCCTTCCATTCACTGTTGGTTCCCTGCACATCTTCCTTTATTTCACTTTGTATAGCCTTCATTTTGCAATCAAACTCAATAATTTCTATGAGCATCCTGACTACCAGTGTTTTGAACTCTGTGTCAGATAGGTTGTCCATCTCCTTGTTGCTTAGCTCTTTTTCTATAGTTTTGATCTGTTCTTTTACTTGGGCCATATTTCTTTGTCTCCATGCTCCTGTTAAGCTGTAAAGGGCAGAGCCTTAGGTATTCACCAGGGTGGGGCAACCCTCTTTGCTGCTTTGTGGTGCTGTCTCTGGGAGAACATTAGAGAGGGAACAATGCCATGCTTGCTCCACTCTAGCCCCACTTTCCAAGGAACTCTCCTATGAGACTGGGAGTTTCTCCCACCTTCACAATCCCCATAGTATTTTACAGCTAGAGGTTTTGAGTCTTTAGTTTCTTGGTCAGCTGGCCCCACCTCACCCATGCAATCCCCTGCCTTGCTGTGGGTCCTCTCTGCCTAGCTGCCCATCTCTGCCCCTCCTACTGGTCTGGATGAATGTTTCTTTAACTCCTAATTTGTCAGAGTTCCGTGCAGTTTGATTTTCCAGCAGTTCTTGTTGTTTATTGATTTTAACTTGGTTGTAATAAAGATAATTAAATAATTATTCTAAAATGATAAATTTGCTCATTCATCTTAAAATGATTTTTAGTAGTGATGGGCATCTAGATGAATTCAAGACATACTGGAAATGAAGTGAGAAATTGAATATCCATATACATGTTTAAGAATAGATAGCAAATAGGAGAAGTTGGAGAATGAGGCTATTATATAACTTCATCAAATATTGGATTTTGAATTAAGGACATCATAAATTGCAAAGTATTTTTGGCACCTGAACACTGAAATTCAGAGAGCATGTACTAACAGACTTGTACCATACAGACTCTGGAATGATTATCTGTTATGTAATGGGGTCCGTCACATTGAAAAACTGGAATGGCAGTCACATCATGAGAATTGAGAATTATATATCAAAATAGAACCATACAGGATTTTATTATCTTTATGCATATCTAATCTTATGTTTAAAAATTGCTAAATCACGTGTGACTACACAAAGATTTGGATTATCGAGGATTATCGTAGATTACAATCATATCCTAGACTACGATCATAGATTTTACCATTCTCCAGATTTACTATTTAGAAGTACAAATAGTTGCAAGCCACACGTACAAAAGGAGAGAAATAAGACTGTGAATTCAGCTCCCCAAGTCTGGTCATGTGTTATAATTCACTCTGACTCTGATTAAGATTCTAGTTAGGATGGAATGTCACTTTTCCATTATTAAATATTCCCCCCTTTTTTTTCAGAAAGTGTCTTTTTCCTCAATAGGTTCTCCTACCTGGAAACATATGGCTTTCATTTTATGTAGGACTTGAATTCTGATGCAGTAAAACCATGGCGCTTCATCTCATCGTTACTAACATTGACAATGCCCAGAACAGTGTAGTTCTATAAGGTGGCATTTTCCAACACCAAAGCAGAGGCACATAAAAGTGACCAAAGGCTTCCCTGACTGGTATGGCTCAGTTGGTTGGGCACCATCCTGCAAAGTAAGTTTGTTAGTTTGATTCCCAGTAAGGAAACATAACTGGGTTGGAGGTTCGATCCCTGAATGGGGCATGTAGAAGAGGCAACCAAATGTGGCTCCTCCTTCACATCAATGTTTCCCTCTTTTTCTCCCCGACCACTTCCCTTCTCTCTAAAAATAAATTAATAAAATCTTTTAAAGAAGGTTTAAAGGCTTATGTTTTTGTTTTTAAAAATGGTTCTCATCAATATTTCTGCCAATTGGCATAACTACAGTCTTAATTATGTCTTTTTAAATTTTACCTTAGTCAGTGTGGGAAGAGCACTACCTAAAATTGCTGATTATTGGCTATTCACTACTAATCCAGGGGGTAAATGTATTTGTTAACTATACTGTCGAGCTAGATGTAATTTTATGCATATTCATGAAAACATTCATAGAAGTTAATTCAATGTTTATCAGAGTTCCAAACCAACTCCTATTATTTGTCTTAAAAATTATAAGATATGTATGACATGTTCCTGTATCAATTTCCCTTGTCCTGTTTTTTCTTATTATTTCCTTTACCTCTCCTCTTCCATGAATTTCTGGCATTTGGTCAATACCATTCGTAAATAACTGCTGCTGCTGAATTTCATTTAGAGAAAGTGACAACACACATCTGTGACTGTGACATTTAACCCACTAAATATAAAAGGAAAAGAGCATATTACCAAATGCTTTCGCCAGCCTAGGAAGCAAGAGAAGATTGGCTCGGGGTATACAGAGAACATTTGAAAACAATTGTACTATTATTAGCCTGCAAATACTGAGACCCTACAGGAAATTATAACTTATTCATATGCTAATGCATTCATTTTAAGAGAAGAGTGATAAACTCTGTAGGTCTTTTACGAATTTACAATTTTGAATTTTCAGGGAGCCATGCTTTGTAAAGTATTTTATTCTAAATTTCTTTTAACATAAGAAATCCCCATCCAGTGATTTGGAATGTGCTGGGAACAATTATTCCATAGATTATAATCATTCCTCTAGGAAATACTATTAGCTTATTTGCCAGGAATTCTATGATTTTGGTCTTCAAGAAGCTGCCTTCTTTTTATTCCAGAAGTGATCCCATTAAAGGGAGAGGTTCCCTGGCTGTTTAACCATTTCCTACTCATTGGATAGTACTAGTGATACAGAAGAAGCAAACCAATCAGTTAAAAGACCTTAACTGCAAAAACAGAATTTTCTGGGGAAGTAATACTGCTTCGAGCCCCAGCCTGTGGGCCTGCCCCACAGATTTAGAATTTACCAGGTCCTCCAATCTCATGAGCTCATTCCTTAAACTAAGTCTCTTTTCTAAGAAGGTCAGTATTTCCTCTTAGGGTCATGCAGTTAATTGGCTGCATTCCATTCACCCTTTCAAATGCAATCTTATCTAAAGTCAGCTGATTGTAGATTGTTAGCCAAACACGCAAAACACCTTCAAGGCAAAACTTAGTGTTTCCTTAAAAAAAACTCCATGCTGTAGTCTACCCGAGCACCCACACAAACATACCATCACAAGCTGTGGGCCTCACTGTGCAAAAGACCATCGATGGCATCAAAGGATAGTTCACACTTGATTCTAAATTCACAAATCCCACTTGATGATGGACTTCTGTTAGCAAGCCTGGGCTTACAAGACGATTGGTTACAAAATATTCTGTTCAGTTTCAAACAACTGCCATCCAGACACTCACACTCCACTAGTGTCCTAGAGGTGTTTCTCTAGAAATACTACTTTTCTCAAGCTTTGCTCCTCGTAGCGACAATGCATTTTTCAAAAATGGCCACAGTAATGCCTCCTATCTTATTTTCTATAATGTGTTCATGGCATCTTTTCCCACTGAAAATAATATAGAAAAAGGCTATTATATAATTTTATCAAAATATTGATTTTGAAATGGATGGTGTGTCTTGATGTAAGATACTTGGCATTTAAATAATCCAGTTCATTTTTAAGTGGCTTTCTATTTATATTTTTGTTAGATTTATATCTTATTATTCTTAAAGTACTTCATCTAAAATTTACAACAAAATTTCCTCACTTAATGGACTCTCTTCCAAATGTCATCACCTCTATATTACACTGTACTGGTTGTTCGCTGGCAACCCACACTCTGCTTCTTGCCTTCCCAGGCCATGTGACTAAGGAGAGCTCTGAGCTTTTGGCACCAGGGGACGTGCACCTGTGATTTCACAAATGCCTCAGGCGTAACAAATTTTAGAATGCTTGTTTTTCTCATTTTTTTTTACTTCTCTATAGGAGTTTGTTTCCCTCACATTTCATGAAGTTTTCTTTTCTATTTGATTGCCTTACCACCTTATATCAAACTGTTGTATTATAGCCAGTAGGTTTGTTTCTCTTTAATGTTAGACATCATTACCTGAAACAATGATGTGCCATTCCCTGCCCACAGATACAACAAAAACATTATAACCATGAATGAAAAGTTTGCACACATGTTGTCAGTGGCTTTGTCAGACAGCTTTTTAATTGCCCACAAATGCATTCTGGCTAATGTCTTTTTCGATAGTGGATTCAGATATTTTCAAATAGGAAATCCTAAACCTTAGTCTAGGATGAACACTTAGCTGCCTTGCTCTGGGTTAAGAGAAAAAAATTGGGACTGACATCTCGTTCTTTATCTGATCTCCTATTTACCACTTACCCTTTTAAAACTATATTTATTTACATAAAAATTAGCTCCAAAATTCTAGATTTGCCTCTTTATTTTCACGTGGCTTCTTGGCTGAGGAGAGCATTTAAGATTCTAAATGATACCTAAAATAAAAACATGACTGGATTGATTAAAACCTTAAATTGAACCATCATACATTAAAAACGTGGTGCCTCCAAATTCTGAGCTTTTGGCAGGGCCTGGGGGTGGAAACGTCCTCACTCCCTATAGCTCCCCTCCTCTTGTAGGCTTAGATTGCATCTTCCTGGTGTCAGATAAACTTGTGTATCTACTTTCTAGACTTTGAAATTCTCACGACACCTCTTCACTCTTTTACCCACTTTTTGAGTTTTGACCTCTTATTACAATTGATAGTAACTTTCTATTATGGAAACCATTCATGCTTATATTTACATCCTTGGTTAAATTTATTCTTAGTTTGTTTGTTTTTTAATAATTGTAACTGGGATATTTTTCTTACTTTCCCTTCTTGAAAGTTCATTATTGTTCTATAATAATGCAACTGTGTACTGGATGTTTACTTTGTATCCTGCTACTTTACTTCATACATCAATTCCAGCAGTTTTTTTGGTGGAATCTTAAGACATTGGAAAAATAATGGAAATAAAAATAATTTCAACTTCTAAAAATAAATAAACGTCATTAGGTAGTGATGACAGAGTAACAGATATGCCCTGAACATGCTAATTGCTAAAATGACACTGGGCTAGAGCTGAGGTATGATGAAGAATACGGCTACACACCTACAATACCCAAGGTTTGGAAACAATATTTATACTCGACATTCATGTGGTAGATGCTTATTAACAAGACCAGCCTCACCTGAAGATGCCCCATTAGGGAAAACAAAATGAGTTTATCATTATTTCTCTTGACCCTGTGCCATTTTCTCTCTCTCCAGTTCTAGGTTCTCCTACGTGGAAACAAATGACTTGAATTCTCATTCAGGAAAACCATGGCACTCCACCTCACTGGGACTGACATATATAATGCGTAGTGCAGTGTGGCTCTGGAAGCTGGCATTTTCCAACACCAAAGCACAGGCAAATGGATGTGACCAAAGGCTATATCTTTGTTTAAAACAGTTTTCTCATCAAAAGGAAATTACGAAAACTCGAACAACTACAATCTTGATATTGCCTTTTAAAATTCCTTTCTTTAAAATCTTTACCGTTCCCAATGCAGGAAGGGCAGTATTTAATATTGTTGGTCGTGGACTGTGTATCACTAACCCATGGCACACATGTGTTTGCGGTATATGCTGTCAAGCTAAATGTAGTTTTACACATGTTCATGAGAGCATTAATAAAAGTTAGCTCTCATAATTTAGCTGGGTCTTTTAAGATACGTTCTAATATTCCATTTTTGAAGTAGATGTATAATTTGCTCATTAAAGCAAATGACATGGAATGAGTCTTCAGCAGTTGCTAGATAATCCAATCAATTATCAGATGCTGTGAATAGCTTGTACTCTCTAATTTCAGATCCACTAGTCTGGCATTATATAAATATCTTGACTGCCCAAGGGGAAATGCAAAATTCATCACATAAGCTACTGCATTTTAATTGGGATATCAGACACAGTAATGTCTGATATCCCAATGTCCAAATGTTCATGTTAAATGTCTCTTGTATGGACTTCTTATTTACCCTTGCTCTCATCCAATGATTTAAAATAATAAAAACCACATTAAAGAAGTATATTTCACAACACTGATTTCACAGCAAAAAAATCTTAGGAAAAGGATATAATAATGAAGTCCAGAAAGTCAGAGTAAAACTAAGTTCTATAAAAGAGTATTATTGTGTGAAAAGTTTTTTGGCACCATACAATTGAAACAGCTTTCAAATAGTGAATTGTGAGTCAATAGTAGCTCCTAGAAAATTATCTGTGGAACAGAGACATTGAGAAGAACATTAAGTATAGATGTCAGAGCAACATCCTATAACGAGCCAAATGCTTTTTTAGAGGAGTGGGCAAAGGCTTTAAAGACATATGTTAGTAAAAGAGAAAGAATGAGAGACAAAAGATGCAGAAAACTGGGGAAAAGAGAGTGAAAAAAAAGTGGGAAGATTAAATGTTTTCATAAGAAAAATTAAATCAATTTTTCTGTAGGTAGAGGTCCAAGTGTCCCCTACATTTGTCAAAAAATCATAAGAAATGTATGACATGCTCCCTTATCAATTTCCCCTGCCCTGTTTTTCTTATTACCTCCTTTACCTCTCCTCTTTCATGAATTCTGGCATTTGGTCAATACCATTTGGAAATAACTTCTGCTACTGAATTTCACTTAGAGAAAGTGACAACACACATCTGTGACTCTGACATTTAACCCACTATATACAAAAATAAAAGAGCATATTCACAAATGTCATCACCAATTTAGGAAGTAAGAAAAGATTGGCTCAGGGCATATGGAGACTATCTGAAAACAAATATACTATTATAGGCCTGTAAATACTAGAAAGACCCTACAGGAAATTATAACTTATTCATATGTTAATTTAATCACTTTGAGAGAAAAGTTGTATGTCTTTCATGAATCAATAAGTTCAGTAATTCATTCTTTAAACTTTCGTAGCACTATAGTTTCTTTGATTTGTGAAATTATTTTACATTATATTATAATCATGTATTATTGAGTGGAAACAATGAGTAATTTATTTATATTGACTTATGTCAGAGACTAAGTGATATTCCATGACGTGTGTGGTGAAATAAAACATTAAGAATCAACAAAAGTTAATTCTGTCTCTGAGGCTTTAAATATTTGTTTGTTGTAGAGAAAATGTGTATGTAATTCAGATATCACACCCCTATAAAATAGAAGGTCATTGAATCATTACCACAGTCTCACCCACTGGGCTTTGGGAACACCTACTATGCTAGGTAACCTCATGTATCGATAGCTCATTTACACTTTCTTCAGCCCTTAAACAATGGAATTTAGTGCTTTGTGATAAGATAGAATTTTAAAAGGAAATGAAAACTGTGTTATATATGTATACCAAAGTGACAAAGAGAGGCTGGTAATAACTCCCTTATTTCTGCTTCTTGACACACCCCCTCGTAGTGGAAGATTCTCATAGGTCAGGAATGTTTCCTCACAGGAGACATGTGACATGCTCAAAGTGTGGCTTATTAAGAGCTCCTTTTGAACTGTCTCTCAGCTATGCAGAAGCCCACGTATCTTAATTATCATAGAGTCTAAGAAGTGTGTTTGTTTCCAATTCCAAACTAAAGTAACTGATATAAAGCCAACTACAGCAGGCAATGCTCTTTGTAGGCTCAGAACATTGTACTTTCTCTCAAATTTTATTTCATGCTAAAAAAAGGCGAAGAAGGAAAAAGGGGTGTACATATACCAGTTCTTATTTTCATATTTCTTGTTAATATTTCAGGTACAAAGAAAATCCTAATATTTACTCAACTGCTTCCTATCACTTAGCAACATATAATTAATAAATTATTACATTCATCTAATTTAACCCTGTTGAATTCAGTTAGCTTTTTGTATTATTATTAATCTTAGCAGGCCTGGCATAAAGAGATGACATACATAGTTTATTTCAAGATAATTTAATGAATTTACTATTTACAGCAGTAAATGCAAAGTTGCGTAGAACTGAAATGGATTGTGATCTCCTAGGGACAAGCAATAGCTAGAAGCTATCGTCATACCTAGCTTTACAGGGAAGAGATTACTTTTATCAGACCTTACAGCAAGCATTTATTTTTCTTTAATTAATTTTATTTTTTACATAACAAGTTCAGTAAGAATTGGATAAAGTTAGGTGATTTGAAGCAGTAAATCAATCTTATCAACATAGCACAAGGCTGGCCAAAATCACAAGGCAGCCTGCTTTGGCATATTTACATGATAACAAATTAAACCTTGCAGGAGAACTTAAACTATCCTTACAAAGTCTTCCTGTGATCCTAGCACATAAAAGCTAAAAGCAAAAGAACAAATAAACAAAACCAGGAAAAAACAAACAAATTATTTTCAATATATTCACATATACATGAAAATATAATACAGATTGTCAGGGTAAGAGGTAGTGGGTGGGAATCCCCACAGTAAGCATTTTAAGCCGTAGAAGTGGGGCCACCCAAATGCCACTGTTACCATAGAAAATGTAGCCATTGACAAAACAGTGACTCACCATAGAATATATACCAAGCACTCTCTGTCTCCCTGGCCTTCAGCCAAAACTATCACCAATGGAAAGGGGATCTAAAGGTTAGCTTTCTAGGGCACAAAACAATAAAAAATGGTGAAGAATCATTCTGCACAGACCACTGAGTAAATTCATCACAGCCACATACTAAAGTTAAACACATAGTCCATATCTAAATATTAAACATTTAAGTTGAATAAAGCTTATACACACATTGAAACTGTTTTAATTACAACTTATGTCTGAAGGTTAAATGATTATGTTAAATGATTATGTAGAGAATTTTAAGAAATATGTAATTCATAGTTCAAACAACTTGAGATTTTATTATGTTTATTTTAATTTTAATAACAGTTGTCTAACAAGAATAAAATGAACAGAGTCACTGCTTCATGAGCGATTCTCATTCCTGTAAAATGAATGGACAAGGGCACAATATCTACCGGGTATCCTTCTGCCTTTGCCTCCTGTTCTGGGTCATTTCTCTTTAGAGGAGAGCAACTTTTTTTTCCCCTTAACAAAAATACACCTGGTCTACTTTGTATACAAAGTTGTTCCTCTCTGTCATTAGTATTCTTATTTATAAACATCAGTTATAACTTTTATCCACAATAACTTATTTTTCACAGAGAACACAAAGAGATGGATTGTTGTGAACTTTCATGCATCGACATTATGAAGCAGGCTGGAAGAGCTTGTGAAAACACATTTCACAAGTTTTTATAGACATATGAGTTATATTACAAATACTATTAAAAGAAAAATTGAACAATGACATTAACATACCCAAATACATATACTCTATAAAAGAGGTACAAAGTACACCAGTTTATCCTTATAAAGTTTCCAAAGAGATGATACTTTATATGCAATTACCGTCTTTTTCAGACTATAAGATGCACTTTTTTCCCCAAATTTGGGAGGATACGGGGGTGCGTTCTATAGTCCTAATATAGCTTACCTGGCTCGTTGGGGA
Organism: Desmodus rotundus; assembly: GCF_022682495.2. Lineage (NCBI taxonomy): Eukaryota > Metazoa > Chordata > Mammalia > Chiroptera > Phyllostomidae > Desmodus > Desmodus rotundus. The sequence continues at coordinate 80,655,617 of NC_071399.1, read as the reverse complement.
AGGGGGCGGCGGTGGAACGCAGTCACAGGAGGCAGGAGCAGGGTCGCGGCTGCAAGAAGCTGGTGGCGGTAAGAGTGAGGCGATGCTGCGGACTCTGGGCTGGGAGGAGGGGGTGTCCTTGCCCTACGAAGCAAGGGAGGCAGGAGCGAGTCGCTGCTGCGGGGTACTATAGTGCTGGGGGGAGGGTACAGGCCGTGAAGGCACGTTAGGAGAGGAAAGCCTTTCGAGCCCCTACGTGCCTCCGTCACGTGACTGGTGTGTCCCTCATTAACATTAACATAGGCAAATTCCACTGCAGGGTCACCTGTCAATGTGGCCCTGCAGCTGTTGCAAAACTACAACTCCCATAATGCTTGGGCAGGTTGGGATGATGGGAGCTGTAATTTGGCAACAGCTACAGAGCCACACAGGTTGTGCAAAACTGCCGTCCCCTTACGAGAGTGTTGCATAGCCTGTGGCCCTCCAGCAGCAGATCTCCCCCATAGCAGTGTCAGCAATGCCTCAGACGGCTCTGAAGATGACATCCTTTATGAACGGAGTGAAGACGGTGATACTAGTGATTCTGAGGAACTGAGCTTCATAAATGTGGACGGTAGTGATGCGGAGTTCTTGAGGTTCCATGACGATTGGAGGAGTTTCCGTACTTAAAGCTTAAAGTCAGTAATAATGGTTGTTAATGTTGCTGTTGAGTTCTGTTTATATTTACATTGGTGAAATATTATGTTATTTATGTTAGTAAATATTTTATGACATTTTTTACTTCAATTTTTTTTCCTATTTTCCTCCTCTAAAACCTAGGCGCGTGCGTCTTATGGTCCGAAAAATATGGTATATATTATACTTTAACAAATGAATTTATAACTTTACGTAAGAATACTCAGTGAAACCACTTGCGAGTTCTTAAATTCTTGTGAATTTAAGATGCCTTTAAATTCAGTTAATGCAAATTACCAAAAGGAATTTGAGTGTAAAATGCGTTTCTTCTTTTTTGACCTCCTCTTTCTTTCCTCCCTCTTCTCCTTCTTTTCTTCCTCCTCCTCCTTCTCCTTTGTCTTCACTTTCACCTTCTTTTTCTTCTTCATCTCAACAATATTTTTACTAAACCACATATAATTGTACTCAAAGTCAAATTTTTGGAAATTACTTGTACTTCAGTATAAGAGAAAAAAACAGTTAAATACCAGTTCCTTAAATTTACCTTATCTACATTATTTACAACTGTTTCTATATTTTAAAATAACCACCTTAGAACCCTGAAAAATCTGTGAAAATTGTATTTAAAATACTTTTATTACTTATCCAAAAGTAAGTTTAAGACTTTGTTTTATTTTTAAAGAGAATTCTATTAATTATCTTGTCACCAAGGTACAAATGAATGTCAAAGGAAATATTAGAATTAACTTTTTTCAAGTTTACAAATGAGATGTTCACAAGCCATACCTAATAGTTTATCTTGAGAAAAATTAATGTTAATGGGTACCCAAGGAAAATTATTGCTATATAAATCAGAAGTACTATGGGTCGTATTCATCAATTTGAACGGGTTGGAGGCGAGTAGCAATCTAAGGGAAGACTGCTTAGGCATGATTTGTGACACTGTTGTTTATGGATGATTCAAACACCAACTGGTCACTTAAACAAGGATCTGCAATTTTTTTTCAAACAAAACAACATGATGTGTGGATAAAACAAAACACAGATTTAGCTTTATGTCTTTAAGTGTGACAGTGGAATGCTTCCATACTGTACAAGAAACCAACTTTAAGGCAGATTTCTGAGTAAATTTACACAATATGAACTTAAGGTTAACAATAAATACAGCAAGTCAATTTGGTTTATTTTTACATGCAATTAAAATCATTATTAACAAATTGACTTAATTAGTTACTTTCTGGTATGTATTTATAAACACTTCACTTGTACAGTGAATGAATATATATATATATATATACATATATATACATGTATATATATACAATGAATGAATATATATACACATGTATATATGTATATGCATGTACATATTTATATATGTATGCATGTGTGTGTGTGTATATCCATTCACTGGACAACTGAAGTGATAAATATATATTTAAATGTAAATGTATATGTATATATATTTTTTATATACATAAATATATATAATCAGTATTAAATCCATTATTGTTGTTATTTACTGCACTAGTTGGGAAAAATTATAATATATCATCTGTATATTGCCTTAGTGTGATTAATAGCTCAAAATAGCCACACAGATGCTATCATTCTCTATAACTTTAATATAATTGAATTTAATCTGTACAAATTTACTTTATTAGAAATAGATAATAGAGAAAGTAAAATTCTGAATTGTATCATTATTTCAATAATTATTCCTAAATAACTTTTCTTATGATTTTATAATTATAAACATTTTTAAGAGAAAATATTGTAGACAGACAATTAAATTTGCTAATTTAAATTAAATTAATATCAAATTCCAGCTATATTGTTTTACTTTAAATATAAATTTCAATTTGAGGATGAAATTGAATACACACGTTTTATTATGTGAGAGCTGAATAGAGTCAATAGAAGTACTAGGAAAATGAAAAATGAACAAATAAGACAGAGGCTGCAAAGTCCCATTGAGATAAGACATTTATTCCCATATACCTCTACCATCATAACCAGTCAAACCTGCCAAATTAACTCAAGACTTATTATATTTTGTTTTGTCATCTAAGATAATTTTGGATGGCTTTCAATGACAAACCAAGTACACTGTGTAAGGAAGCTATCTCAAAATATAATGTAAAATAAAAGAGAAGAAAATTAGAATGTTAGAACAAATTTGAGAGGCCAAGCAAAAATTCAAAATAGAGGAGCAAAAAAAAGTTAAAACTTCAAGAACACAAATGCATGTTATTTGGTAAGCTTGATTCATAATGAGTCAGTCGCGTGTTTAAAAATACCATTCTTGCCATTCAAACAATTTGCTTTTCAAAAAGGCAGATAATCTGAATTTTTTCTGCATTATAGTAAGTCTAATAGAAATAATCAAAACAAAATATACAGAGATGTTTCTGTAAGAAAAATAAATCAACTCACTGGACAATATTTTCTCATAGGGTGCTTAATGCAGTTTCTCAGAAATGCCAAAGGCACCAAAGCTATAAAAAGGTTTAGTTAACATTAGTGAAGGGGCTTGAATTAAGAAGAACTAGAAACTTCCAGAAAGCTCTTTTGATTACTGGTAGTGGAATTTATTCATAACAACCCTGGGTCCAAAGATAGTGCTCCCATGAAATAATTATAGTACTTCCATAACAATAAATTATAAAAAGATATCAGTAAGATGGTTTGAGGTGAGTACATATGTATCAGTTAAATTTCTATCAGGAAAGAAACCTCTCTGAGTATTTAGAAGAAATTTAACACACTGTTTTTTGACGTGGTAGGTTGAGAAGTTGAGTCAACATCTGTGAAGCAATCCAGTCCTGTAATAGGATGCTTCTTCCACTCCCAGGGTGAAGTGACAAATGGAAGATGTAATGTGATATGAGCCCAGAGGCCAGTCTCTTGCAAAATCTGGAATTATGACAGATCTGTGTAGCAGGAACTGCTATAGACTGAATGTGCTCCCCAGCCTCCTGGTCATATATTGAAGCCTAATCCCCAGTGTGGTAGGTAGGATTTTGAGGTTGGGCCTGTGGGAGATTATTAGGTCATTAAGAATAGAGCCCTCATGAGTGGAATTAGTGCCTTCACAAAAGAGAACACAAAAGTGTGGGAGCTCCCTCACTGCTTTTGCCATGTGAGAACATAGAGGGAAGACAGCCATCGATCAACCAGAAAGCTGGCTCTCCTCAGTATGGAATCTGCCCCTGCCTTGATCTGCTCATGCTTAAGAACTGTGAGAAAAAAACTGTGTACTGTTTAAGCCACCCAGTCTGTGGTATTTTTGGTGTAGGGGACCCAACAAAAACAAACTACAACCGTATACCTTACACAGCTCCTGCTAGAGATGCAACCAAAGTTTGAGAAGAAAGACATCCATGAGCTCCTCCCTTCTTCATATCCCCCAACTTCTCACACTCCCTCCCCCATTGAGCAAAGGCTGCTAGATATCAGCTAAAATCAAAGGAGGACATTTATCCTGAGATACAGTGCACACAGGAGAAGGCAGAATTATTACACAGCAGAGGCATAAAGAATACACGAAGTAGAAAAGGGTGGAAATAAATTTTAAATAGGGTAGTAAGGAAAAAACCTTATTGAGTAAAATATATTGTGGTGGTTCTTTCAAGGTTTTACAAATTTTACTTAACCATTCTTTTATTGTTGAGCTCATTCAAAGTTCTGTCCTCAGACTGCAGTAGATGAACCAAATTTTTGTTTGTTTCAATTCCTTCCTCACATAGAATTACTAGTCAATTTCTTAATGATCTTCACGTATATCTTGTAAAAGCATTTCCCAAAAAGGACTTGTCAATTCAAACTCCCAACACTAATGTGAAAGTGTTAAATCGATGACATGGTTTCATTGCTGATTTATGTATAAACAACGAAGAGTCAGCCCCAACTGTGGGAAAACATGCAAAAATATCTCTAAAAGAATTGAAGCCACTAGAAAATCAAAGAAATATTGAAAATAATTGAAAACTTTACCCCTTTCAAAGCTTTAAAATAAGGTGTAGACATGCTGTTTACCAGTTCCAAAGACAGGATTGTAAATGAAACTGTCAAAGGACAGTTATCTATAAAATGACATCCCTGAGCTTTGGATTTAAATTACTTCTGAAATTCGCTCCGGTACTGGAGGTCTCCTTGGGATAAGTTACAAAAGAATTCACAAGGGTCAAAGGGTGATGCCACCCTAACTTTTCTAGTATTTCGATAGAAAGACAACCGATAGAGTAATTAGCAATTTCTATTAAACCTCATAATTTTAAATTCTCTCCTAACAGAGAGAGGAAGGTGAAGGATGTGGTAAGAAACCCTTTTCTTTCCTTCAGCAGTAACAGATTTTGATTTGTCCTGCAGATTAACCAAGAACCAGAGCTGACCTTTATCTCAATGTATAGCTCACTGTTCATCCATAGTAAACCTTACCGTGTTAGTAATCATTTTCCTTTGAAATCATTTGAGTTTGTTAAAGGGCAGGTTTCAAAGAGCAGGAACAAACCCTCTTAGGAATACTAGGAGATTGTATAGGCTGCCTTTCACTCTATTCAACCTTTTACTTACAAAGAGCTCCTTTAAACTCCAAGTCACACGCCAACTGCATCAAAGAAAGGATGAAACAATGCCTCTGCCAGTCATTTCTTTGCAATGGCTGAAGGGGCTTCCCAGGACGAACTGCGTGTTTGAAAATACACCTGCAGATAGAATGGCACTTTTGTCCGGCCCAAAAATGAACTTCCTAATAAATTGGTGTATATATCATTAAATGATTTTACTCCCAAATTGGTGAAGACACATTAATATAATGATAGGGACAGGATATGGTATAAGTCCAAGGGAAAGTTATTATCACAAATTTCTAATTCAAAATGTTTTTCTTAATCTTAAGTATTCCATGAAAGTTTGTAAATTCACTTATACTTCTGTGTCGCCACTTTGTATTTTTCTACTCCTCTACAGATTTGAAAGTTTTATCCCATTATATGTAAATAAAAAGTTTATTCTGTCTATAAAATTAGTAAGGAAAATCTGAATATAAAGAAAGAAAATTTACGGGTGGTAAAACTGTCCTTGGATTACAGAGAGTTACTACCTATTGTCTCTTTTAAACTGATTAAGCACAGCAGAAAAACATGCAGGTGAAAATATGAAACCCCTCCTTCAGATGTTGTTTATAATCATGTTCACCTAGAACAGCACCGATGTTACTTATTTTAATTAACTTGTCAGATTAAGGAAATTCTATGATGACTATTATTGATGGTTCTGTATTGTATACAGCCGATTCATAACTGAGATAAACTTTCAGTTGGAGGCAGAATAACACATACAAATTAAATCATGAAGTCAGAATGACTGAAGGAAGTGTGTGGAGTGGTATCACGGGGCCGGTTTTGACAGACGACAAAATACGCCCATAAAGACATTTTTCCCACAGTTTCTTAACTCATCAATTTTGATGTCCTTTAGTGCTTCTGCCTTTTTTGTTTCAGCTCTTCCACATTGGCAAAAGGTTTCTCTCTGAGAATGTTTTTAACCTGGGGAAACAAAAAAGAAAAGTCACTCAGGGTGAGATGGAGTGAGTAGGGAGAGTGGGGCACAAGGACTCATATAATTTGTTCAAAACATGCTGGACTCTCAGCGTGGCGTGAGCAGGTGCTTGTAAATCACCCATAATGAAATGGGCAACCATGTTGAAAGAGTCTTCCAGAAAAATTCAGTGAAGCCAAATGCAGCTTCTCACAACAACACCAGCTGGCACACTGATACTGATGGTTTCCTAACACACTCACCTATCGGGAGAAGCCTGTACTACAAGGGGCCTGCTCTCCAGAAGACAATTCTGGTTTTGGGGGGTGTCCCCCCTTGAAAAGTTACACTTCCCTCTTATCTAGCTCATGGTATCAAATCCCAGCAATGCGAGGTCGACACACAGTTTGGCACCACTTTTCCAAATGCAACAGACATAATTTGGGCATATCCTGGAGACCAAGGGCACCCAGATGGTGAATTCCCATTTCATCTGCACAGAGAACTCCAGAGTCTTGAGAATTCTATGGAGCCCCTCAGGACCTCCTTCCAGGGCCATGAATGTGTTGTGGTAAAATCTCAATGTTCAACTGTGTGCACCATCTCAGGGTTACCAGTGCTCACAGCCTCCTGTAAAACTGCCCATTCCTCACAATTTACTTTTGTGACATCAGCTTTATGTTGGAGCGAGACTCTGGCAGATTCCAAATATCCCAAAGAGATACCAAGATGCAATAAGGTTTGACCATGTGTATCCAGCAAGTCATTGCAGAGTCAGGGGGCTTTTACATATGACAGCAGCCACCTTTGTAGAGTGTGGCTTAAGGAAATGTATGATACGCCTTTACATTTCACCAAAGACATGGATGATCTGTGCGGATCAACTCTTATTTTTTCCTCAATACAGGGTTTCAAAGACACATCACTATTCTTGCTCCATCTCAACCTTATTCCGTTCCTTCCATCTTCAGCTAAAGTTAAAGAGGGGTTGTGTACAGGATCTATTTTAGATTAGGGTTAACCATTTGCATCAAATTAAGATACACTAAAGACCACAGGTGTTGCCTTAGTCTTAAAAATTACTGATAGTTTCAAACCACCTCATTTCACTTTTTGAGGGGTCTGATTTGGACTTGTCAAGGCAGCTCCTTCAAGAGCTAGATAGATCCTCCAGGTTAAATCCCAGCGGCTAATCCTGGCCCCCGAAGGAGTCGCTAGGAGAACCTGAGCTTTGTTCTTTTTTATTTTTTTTAATTGTTGACACTAACACAGATGCCACTCATTTTCCCCACTTGGCCCCTCTCCACCCAGTCTCCCCACCCCGCCTTTACCACACTGCTGTTGGTGTCCATGGGCTATGCGTATATGTGTATGTTCTTTGACTAATCTCTTCCAGTCCCTCTACTCCACTCCCTTCTAAGATCTGTCAGTCCGATCCATATGTCCATGACTCTGGTTTTATTTTGCTTGGCAGTTTATTTTGTTCATTAGATTATACATATGAGTGAAATCACAGTATTTTTCTTCCTCTGACTGACTTATTTTACTCAGCATAATAATCTCCAGGTCCCTCCATGGTGTTACAGAGAGTAAGAGTTTTTCTGTTTTTCAGCTCCCTAGTATTCCATTGTGTAAATGTACCACAGATTTTTTATCCACTCATCTACTGATGGGCACTTGGGCTATTTTCAGGTCTTGGCTACTGCAAGTAATTCTGCTGTAAACACAGGGGTGCATATGTTCATTCTGACTGGTGTTTCAGGATTCTTAGGATATATTCCCAGAAGTGGAATTATTGAATCATAAGGGACTTTAATTTATAGTTTTTGGTGGATACTCCATACTGCTTTCCATAGTGGCTGCACCAATCTGCCTTCCCATCAACAGTGCATGAGGGTTCCCTTTTCTCCACATCCTCAGCCAGTACTTATATTTGTTGATTTATTTTAATGGTAGTCATTCTGGCAGGTGTGAAGTGATATCTCATTGTGGTTTTACTTTGCATCTCTCTGATAACTAGTAGTGTTGAGCTTTTTTTCCTATGGCTATTGGCCATTTGTATGTCCTCTTTGGGGCTTTGTTCTTGAAGTGGGCAGGCTGGCCAAAATACCATACAGCATAGAAAGGAACCACGTGTGCATTTTCCACACCTTCTCTAGTGCAGAATTTCTTTGCAGAGGCCCAGGAAGACCCACCCACAAGACACCCTGGAATCACTTGAGATGAAAGGGTGGAGATTAGAAAGGGAACTACAAATAGATTCCAATGGCTCCGCATTCCAATAGTTGTGATGATGTAACCAAGCAAACAAGGATCAGTTCACATGTAGGCATCTTGGTGTATGACCCAGCAATTGGTATTGGAAGAAACAGGTTTTTGTTTACAATATTCCAACCTTTATAGGGTTGGGAGCACTTCAACTTGGAGCCTTTTCTTTCCTGAAACCCAGCACTTCCATTGCTCCCCAAAAAGCTAAAAGCCAAAAGCAAGCCCAATAGCCCCCCATATTCTAATCTGTGCTTAAGCTGGCTGTGCAAACAGCCTTGCAGCAGCTCTCTCCTTCAGGATCTGGGGTACGCTGTCATCAGCCTCCGTGTTATAGTTCAGAAAAGCATGTGCTGTGCATGATACGCTGGATCATGGAGTAGTGCAGGAGAGACACAAGTCCCAATACTATGGCCTCTCTGTATGACGGAAGTCCCAAGAGTCTAGATAGAGTTTGGGTCTGCAAGACAACAGCTCAGCGCCTTGCAAGGCAGGACCTTGATGGCTTTGAGGTCAGCTAGAGCAGGCACGAACAGCACAGCAGTACGTCTCCTTCCTTACTCCACCAGGCTGCATGGCGGGATCCTGACTACAAACCACATAGCTGTTTGCTTACTCCTCCCTTCCCAGAGCTGCTACATCATGGCTATCCTTCCTCACAGCTCTTCACTTACTACTCCCTTCCCGAACCACAGGGTAGCTCCCCCATGGCTGCCTGCCCTTAGTTTTCAATGTTGACCTGGGGCTTCCTACATGACCTCCCATGCGGCTCCTCCCACAATGAGCTACATTTGCAGTTTCCTTGTATTGTTCTACCTTCTCTTGGCTGCCATCCTTAGTCAGGGCAAGCGTGACTCGGTGATGCAGGGAACTGCATTTCTGGATATGTCAGGGGTCAGGATGCATTCTGAGAGTCACATACATGCCTTTTGTACCTTTGGTCTGGGGCAATTGCACAGCTCCCCTTCAGGGAAAATAGGGCTCTCCACTTGCCATTGTAATGCAAAGCATCTCTGCTCTCCCCATCCCCCAACCAAGGGCTGTGTGGGTTTCCTGGGGCTCCCCCTCACTCTGCACCCCATTATAATGATTATACATTGCTTTTAGTTCAAATCAACACATTTCATTAATATACTCTTTAAAATAATCTTTTTTATTATTTTTAAAAGGTATAAAAACTATTCCTGTCAGTAGCAATACCGAATGATATATTTTAACCAGATTTTCTCAGGCCTACCTTTAGTAGTTAAGTACTTGGCTTAACCCCTCTGTAAATAAGCATCGCAGGACATACAGCACCCTGGGAATGCAGCTGAGGGTACCCACACTGCGGCCAGATGCAGCTGAGGGTACCCACACTTCGGCCGGCCTACGTTCATTCCCACAGGTGGCAGTGAAGTAACCTGGCAAACAATACCCTATCTGTTGGGCTTTTGGGGGATGGGAATTAAAACGTAAACTACTGGTGCAGTTGATGTCTGTGTTATATAGTTAGCATTGCCAGTAAAACGTTCCTGGTCACAAAGAAATGTGCTTTTGATTCCATATAACCATCTGTCCTTTTTTATCACAGTCTGGTCAAAATTCCTTCTCTGCACACCAGGCCAGTATATCCAGCATCACATTTGTTCCAAAGACATATGCTGGCATTTTGCTTACTGAGTGTTTACTGTGGGTGAGGACACTTCTTGGGGATGGCTGCCAGTAGACCACATTGTTGACTCCCAAAGGAGAAATGTAGGTGATGTCTTACATTTGCATTCCTTTGTTATGCTTCCTGATCTCTCTGACTTTCTCCCAGGAAGTCAGTTAAAAAGGAACTGAGCTTTTTGTCAACCTGTCTTCAGCATTTTTCATTTATCTGTTCACTCTCTTAAAATGCAAATGCAGAATGTTTTCTTAGAGTGAGCTCATACCATTTAAAAAAAAAGATTTAAGCGCAAGGATTCAGGTCAGATTTAAACTCTATAGTTCTGTGAATCACAGTGATTAAATGAGAATTAGCCCCAATTCTAATTCTTAATTATGGACAGATAAATTCTCATTCATTCTGAGTATACACTATGCTTTGCAATGGCATATACAATGTTTTGCTAAGGATCTAAGAGGGAGGATCTCCCCAGAACAGGAATTATCTTCTGGAGGGTGGGCGCCTCGTAGTATAGGCTTCTCCCCATAGGTAAGTGTTCTAGGAACCCATCTGTATCAGTTTACTTACTGGCTGGCATTGTTGTGAGAGGCTGTGTTTGGCCTCCGTGATTTTTCTAAGACTCTGAACATATCTGCCCATTTCATGATGGGTGATTTACGAGTGCTTCTGCCCACATGGCACTAGGTCTACAGCAGTTTTTGATCAAAAACAGCATGACCTCTGCTCCCCATACCCCCTATTCAACTGATCTCACCCTGAGTGACAGTTTTTCCCCAGATGAAAAAAGTGCTCTAAGGGAAATGTTTTGCCAATGTGGAAGAGGTGAAACAAAACCAGCAGAGGCAATAAAAGGCATCACAACCAACCAGTCAAAAACTGCTCTGAGCAGTGGAAAAACCATTTTGGTTGGTTACAACTTTTTATAAATAAATTCTGGTTTTCTGGCTCTCCTCCTCACATAAATGTGTCATATGAACACATCCAAATTATTACAGAAATTTTTGAGTAAAATTTTTGTTAAAAAATCTTTAGAAGTCAATATAGACAGATGGAGAAAACTAATTTATAAGTAATTTATGAAATTGTATCATTTTCATGGATTTTATAAAAGTCAATACAGGTTTCATTAAAAGCACAAATATCCGAGGCTAGTTTATCAACAAAGGTCATACATGATTAAAGCACTTACTTTGTGGCAACAAGTGCACAGCCACAGGAGAAAATCTAACAGAGTAAACTACAGCATAGTTTAACAACCGCTGTATAGAGAGTATATGGTAAGAGCATAGTTGCCAAGGAACGAACCCTATTTTGATTGGGATTCTCAGAGAACATATGAACAGATATTCAATATTTTTTACCACCCACCACCCAGCAAATTGCAACAATACATGAGAAGTTATCTCTGAGTTTTCTAATTAATCCCACTTGAATGTGGCCCTACATTAATTAAGATTATAATGACTTTTATTTCTAATCCTTCAGGTTTAAATGAACTGTCAGTGTCATCTTTTGAAATACTACATAATATTCTGCAGACTTTTTATATGAAGATGTCTTAACTGTGAATACATTATCCTGATGGGAAAAAAATAGAAATTCTATGTGTGTGATTGTAATTATAATTGTTCACAACAACTTATTAATTTATTGCCACAATATTATAAGCACTTTCTTAACAAGCTGGATACAATCAATGTATTAAAAAAATGTACTCTCAAGAAAATGACAACAGAAAAGTGTGCCTCAAAAATATCTATCCTTTGATCCAACAATGTCTTGGCTTCGGATGAATTATCTGTGAATATGCTATTCTGAGCAATCTGTCCAAAGAGGATGAAATCACATTTATTTAATTTGTTCAGGCAGAATTAAATTAAGGCAATTATCAACAAACTTCAAGAAACAGCATGGGATCATCTTTCCATACTGACCTCAACTCCTCAACTATCTCTCATGTAGTGTTGCTAAATTTAACCAATAAAAATACAGATTATGCAGACAATTTGAATTTCACACAACTAGTTGCTTAACTAGTTGCTACATACTGTATTATATAAGAAACACCTGTGGGAAATTTATTTGTTATTTATTTGATATTTAGTTTTATATGTGTCCTATATTTCATCTGGTATGATTATCTACCTGACTCTCTAAACTAAACAGCTGATGGTATCACATATGCCAGAGGTATAAGGGGTAAAAGGGTCCTTTAAAAAAAGTTTTTCATTGGTATTTCCTTTGTCCTAAAAAAATTAACCCAGATACAGAAGGATATGTTAGCAATGCATAAACCTTTTTCTAGTCCTTGAAAAATCTAGGGAAATTCTATCATTCCATTACAGCAAAGAACACATAATTGAGATTAACCTGAATGACTTTCATGGCCAAAACAAGATCATTAATCACTTCAGCGAAAGAAAAGGACAATTTTCTTACCACTTTTTTTTTAACAGAAATGACTCCTGTGGTAGGAACAAGTGCCAGCAGGATGCACATTTTTTAAAAAGTCAGTTATCAATGCAGCAGACTTCCTAAAGTAACTAAAAGTAGCACCATTTCGGAGAGATCTCCATATTCATCAGAAAGTCTACTGTGATGGCTCCTTAAACACTTCAGTTATCCTATGGCCACTCCTAAAGGGCATGTCACCATGTTTGCGAGAGAGAGGGAACTTAATGCCTGGCTTCCATACAAGAAATAAAGACCCAGACGTACTCCTGCTATCCCTAGAACGGCAGAGTCACTCACTAATTTGAGAGTCTCCATAGTGACCCTCAATCATCCCCCACTTGCATCTTGACCTTTAGTCTGGATAAATCAGTTGCGTTTATTAGGAAGGGCATTCTTAGGAAACTGCAGATATTTATTATGACCAGTGAAGGAGGAGGGCATAGTAAGCAGTCCACTCAAACAAGATGGTATCTTTATGAGCCAACGTCATGCCAATCCACCAAGAGAATCAAAAGACAGAACCAGAATTATGTTTGAGTCCCCTAGGTCGTATTTTGGCCAGGTTATTGCCATCAGTGAGATGCAGCAACCAAACAGCAATGGTAGCCATCTGAGTAATATGGGTTAAATCTGTCACTTAATGCCTCCCAGCCAGGCCATCAAAAAGGGGCTTTTATTTGGGGAATATATAAACATGACACAGATGGTTTTTATTAGCAGCCACAATTCATTTTTGAAGTTTGTGGTCTCAAACATGAGTGACTTTAATCTGCCAGGCAGTCTGTAGCTTTCCAAGTGGCAGACCAAGAAAATATACATAGTCCAAAATTCAGTAAAAACAGAATGTTTTTTCCAATGGGATAATGTGTACAGCTATAAAAATGGCCTTAATTTCTGCCCACTTATGCAAGTAATCATATACATTTTATTCTCCACCCAAACAGGCCCTCATGTTGAATATCTAGAACAGTCCAGTGGACAAAACCTGGATGCAATTTAGACACACATCAAACCCAAGCATTAGGGAACTTCTGAGAATCGAGTAATGTAAAGTTTTCCCCAAAGGTGTAGTCTTTTCTTTTTATGTGAAGCCAATGCTACTTAGCTGCTCATTGTTCAACCAAATCAATCTAAGATAATTTCTGTCTGATCATTGCTGTTTATGTAACACTTTATATGAGGCATCAAGGTAACCATTCATTAGGGACATGGTTGTTTCTGTTTTGAGAATCTCTTGACAAACGATTGTAACACGTTGCTTTCTAGCTGGGGGTTTGCCAGGCTTGTGCTTCATGATTGACTGGGGCGTGGTTCCCACAGCAGTGATTTGTTTAAGGACTTCCCCTTGTTCTGGACCGTTTGTGGCCACATGGTCATGGCAAAGTCTTACATTTTCATCTGGCTTTACTACACAAGGAATGTAAGTCTTTCAGGGTGAAAGACGGACTGTGAGAAGCGTTTAGATTCTATTAGGTCAGTTTCTCATTTTCTTGTGGGTCACCCTTTGTCTGAAATACAGGTTCAGTGCTGCATCTGTGGTTTCACACAGGGGTGTTTTTGTCTCAGGAAAGTGTTCCCGAGAGGACCAGAGATCACTCATAGAAGCAAGTACCCATTGAAAACACCCTGAGAACTTTTCTTGTCATCTCCAAATGGACCCACATTTGGAATGTGAGACTGTTGGAGGCTTTGAGCTACAAAATGACCCTTATGTTACATTCTTTTTACAAGTACTACCTGATCTTCTCCCCCATCTCCCAAGAAAACCAGTATATCTTTGTAACTGTCACCGAAGAAGACATGAAATATTAGTAACGGACATCACAAAGCGGAGAGCTTGATGCTGACTGCCAGACTGGTGAAGAAGTCTCTACTTCCCAAAGCACAGTAAGCAACAAACAAGTGACCTTCTAGTCAGTTGTCTGACCTAATCCCTAATGATTCAAGTGTAACCATCCCCCATATCTTCTTGTTGCCAGCTTACAACATAAAGCACCACTTACTGCCTTGTGCACATTGCAATTTAATATGTCCGCTAACCTTCCCCATGGACTTCCCTCAAATCCTATCAATTGATTCACAGGCCTGCACCCTTCTAAAACTATCAATACTGATGAAGATTTTGAGATTTTATCCTTCTTGAAAGCTAACAGGTTAGCCTGCCATAGTTGAATGGATAGATGGTAGCAGAAGGAACACGACTTCTGGGTCAGGAACGAAAGGATTTGTCACTCTAAGCATCAACACACTTGCATCAGCTCTCCCCCCCCCCCCCACCAGCCCCATGGGATGACATGGGTTTGCCCAGATGTGTGCTGCATGTAGAAGGCGTTGTTTTGCAGGAGAAAGGCCCTGAGATGAGGAAAACTGAACATTTCATAATGGCATTAAGCATGCCTGCTTAATGCCGCAGACATGACATCAATCATCCAAGATGGTTTGCTAAACAATTTTTCTTGAAAAGGTATTTTGGAACAAAGGCCGCAAGTTATGCAGAGACAAAGACTGGAAAGTCGTGAAGAAACACGAGAGAGTCATAGAGAATTGACCTATGATTCCTGAGTTGCTAACCTATGATTCCTATGTTAACGTGCATGCTTCGGAAGCAATATTAAATGACTTGTTAAAATGTTTATGCTTATTGTTTCCTAAATATGTGTATGAGGGGGGACCCCAAAACCCAGAATTTATTTATAAAACATTGTGCACTTATTCTTACATGTTTAAATTGCAGTCACCTTCAATGCACTCGCCATTTGATGCAACACACCTACCGTGACTTTTCTCCACTGCTCAGTTTTTGAACTCGGAGATTTTGATGCCTTTTGGTGCTTCTGCTGTTTCTGTTTCACCTCTTCCATATTGGCAAAATGTTTCACTTTGAGGACTTTTTCACCCAGGGGAACAGACAAATGAAAAAGTTGCTGGGGTGACAATCAGGTGAATAGGGAGGGTGGGACACAGGGTTCATGTCATTTTTGGTCAAAAACTGCTGAACAGAGAGCAAGTTGTGGGTGGGTGCACTTGTAAATCACCCATCATGAAATAGAAAAATGCTTTGAAAAAGTCTTCAAAAAAATTCACTGAAGGTGAGCACAGCCTCTCACAACAACACCAGTTGGTAAGTGATACAGCAGGGTTCCTAGAACACTCACTTAGTGAGCAAGCCTGTACTAAAAGGAATCTGTCCTCCAAACGGTGATTCCAGGTCCTTTGTTTATGTCAGCCTCATACAACCCTGCATATATTCATTAGTTTTGGAATGCTTGCATATATGAAAGTCTTAAACAAGACCTCCTGTTTTTAAAAGTTGAAGAATAAACCAGTTATAGTTGCATCTTACTAAAGGTCTAAGTGGTGATGGTAAAAAGCAAAAATAGAAAAGTGACCAAGGAAATATACATATTAGTTTTGAACATGGTATTACCATGACGGCTACTTGAAAATGAATCACCCCCACACACATACTCAGCAGATGGCTAAGTAGGTATATCCTACAAGTGTTTCTTTGGAACTTCTACTATGGTTCATTAGAATTCCCCTATTATTATTTTTTAGTGTTGAACATTTTATAGCTATATATACTTGCCACATATCAAAATTTCAATTATGTGAGATTTCCAAGTAACCTTATAGAGCATTTTTATTTTGCCTCAGTTTTCATACAAATCATCCGTATGTTTAAAGCAGACAAATAAGTTAGAAATAATCCAAAAACTATGGTATATTTACACAATGGAATTCTATGCAGCAGAGAGAAAGAAGGAGCTTATACCCTTTGCAACAGCATGGATGAAACTGGAGAGCATTATGCTAAGTGAAATAAGCCAGGTGGTGAGGGACAAATACCATATGATCTCACCTTTAACTGGAACATAAGCAATAGAAGAAAAAAGCAAACAAAATATAACCAGAGACACTGAAGTTAAGAACAATCTAACAATAGCCGGGGGGGGGGGGTGCGGGTAGTGGGAAGAGGGGATTACAGGAACTACTATAAAGGACACATGGACAAAACTAAGGGGGAGGGTGAAGGTGGGGGAGGGAGGTGGGTTCAGCTGGGGTGGGGTGGAGGGATGGGGAGAAAAGGCACACAACTGTAATTGAATAACAATAAAAATTTAAAAAAAAAGAAATAAAGCTCGTATAATTGTTTGGAAATGAAAAGCTGAACTATGCTGTTACAATATTTTGTTGTGGTTTCTGTATGCAGGGTGAGAGCTGATGACATTTTGAAAATGAATAGGAGCCAATATTTATTGATAACTTTTATGTGCTACAAAGTTCATCATGTAATTTCCATATTTTAAGTCTTTATCACACAGCGATGAGACGCTGATACTGATTTCAGATGGGTGAGAAAATCCCTGCTGCCCAGTGCAGAGTGAGCAGCCAGCAGGGCACCTTTCAGGAAGTTGTTGATGCCCTGCTTTGTTAGCTGTGTAGTAGCTATTAAATTCAGCTACTATTTATTCTTTATTTATTAGCTACTATTTTCCTACTTAAAAATTAGCAAATTAAGCCTGAGAGATCATACTACTTATCAAATGCAGTTTCATCTAACTCCAAATGTATGCTATAATGCTTTTCCTTATACATCAAATTTAGAAAAAATATATTATTTTAGTAAATGATAAATATTCTGATTTATCAGTAAAAATTTTGCCTGTATACATTTTATTTCACTCAACAATTAATAATCAATTTTTCAAGCATAATGCCCATGCCATGTTAATATAAAATTTTATTAAACAGAAAGGAAATAATAAAACCTGAATTTTAAAAAAGACAAAGGTAATTTTCTAGGATATTAAACAGTTTACAAGATTAATTTTCATTTCAGTACTGTGGGGCACAGAAGGAGTCCTTAATGACCCTGAATCTGTTCACCGAGGTCTCTGTCTGTGCTTCTAAGATTAAATTAGCAATTCAGAGATCCTCACTTTCAAGCGTTTATCGAGAGTCCCTCTACTGTTCTCAAAAAGGAAAAGAGAAGGCAGAATGAAAACTTAGATGGCAGGCAAGCAGTCCTTTACTTTGATGAAGCGTCCCTAGAGAAAGGCTGAACAGATGCTCCAATAGTGTCTATTACACTGATTTTATTCTAATGTAGGAAAAATTATGGGAATAAGTAAGAGAGCAGAGATGTGTCTGATCAGAAGTATTCTATGAAATTTAACAAACAGGTAATTTGAAGCAAGGGTTTCAAACGTTATCTCTTAGCTACTGCAGGAAGACAGATTGTTTTCAAAGTGATTCTGAATTAATAAAAGAAAAAATATCTGCAAGCTGTATTCAAAGACCACGAGAGGTGATCGAATGACTGCATATCCATGATCTTAGGATGCCCTCATGCTGCCACTGAGTCAACTGCAATGTCTGCAGTCCTGTTCTGAAGAGAATCTCCCAATTTATTTAACAAATGAGCACTTGACTTCAATGGATCTGGGGGGCGGGCTTGGATGATGAATTTTAGCTTAATTTTTCAAATTAATAGAAGCAAGTACCCATGTCTAAAAGGCCTGCAATGTGCATTGTTTTTCTTTAAGTTGAGCAAAATATTATTACTATCCATATATATTCTTATAATCCTTGTAACAGGCAACCAAATCAAACGTTGATTTTAAAACTATACTATCTAGATTCAAATGCTTTTTTCTTTTCTTTTTTGCAAATGGTTCCCCTAGGCAATGTATTTTATCTCTTTGTGCTAGACTTGTTTTTTTTTAATCTATAAACAAGGATGATAATTGTACCTATCTAAAAGATTTTGTTAGGTATTTTGTTCCAATAAAAAATTATTACAAAGAAAAAAAGTTTTTTACTGCCTAAAAGCCTTTGTATAGTTTTTAATTCTTAGAGATTGTACCAATTTACTCCAGTTTTATGCATAAGAATACATTTTTTCTTTTTATTTAATCATGATGATTAAAATTGTAATACACAGTAATTTTCTAGGTTCCTTGAGGAAAGTTGTATGTATTTAGATTGATGATTGATTATTCCATTCATTAATTCATCAGTTTAGTCTCCCAGAGGGCATAGCACATGACTGAATTGATTTGCTAGATTGTTTTAAATCCTTGAAATTGACATTATTTGGAACTTAAGGAGTAAATGAATGATTTGAAAGATTTAAAGCAATGTAAAAGCTTATCCAAAATAATCAAAGTATCGTATGTATTTCCTAAAAACAAATCTTGATTTATAACTGAAAATAAAGTAATTTGGATGAGAAAGACTTGAATTCTTTGATTATCTGGCTGCAAATCCAGGGAACACAAGTAAAACATACAATAGAACTCGGGCTCTAACTCTCACTTAAATTGCATTACTTAATATTCCTCTATGCCTATTAACACACTAGTTTAAAGAGATCCGAGAATAGTTTGTTTTTTCATGCCATAGGTCTAGTTTCTACAGTGTGTCTTAATACACAGCAGGTATAGTACATAGCACATGATAAATACTCAAATATTTTTTAATAAATTGATTCATCTTTGTTCTTGAGGTTGTTAAGAATTTATCTGAAAATAAAAACTTGAAATTGTTCAATTTGTAATCAGAGCAATTTAAAATGTGTGCTTTCAGTAGTCCTTATATTACTTTCCTTAAAGTCAACATTTCAGTAATAGGAATTAATGACTAAACAAATTATCAAAGGACTTACTTTTCAAAATTTTAAATATATATTTATGCACATTCATGCACATCATTTTGTTTAATTAATTAAATTTGTGGGAAAATAAAATATTGCTAAATTGTTTGTGAGAATTGGAAAATATACTCCAGCATTTAACACAATTTTTACAATATTTTTGGTTACATACAATCATTTAAGTATTAATATTACATTTTGTTGTTAAACATTCTGTGAAATGTTATCAAGGACAGATGTTAATATTTTATCTTTCAGGAAATGAAAAAAATGAAGTGAAAATACAAATATCTTGCATACTAATTAAGAATTAAGTTTCAAGTGTAATATAAATGTTACTTAATACCAATTAACTAATTTGTTGTAATACGTTCACATTTTGAAATTAGATACCCTTTATAAAACAATGTAACTGATTATTATTAAAGTTATTTAGTGACAGTCACAGCACACAATCTAAGAGAATAAGGGCATGACACATGTTTTACATATTTTTATAATATAATTACAGTGGAATCTTGGTTCCTGAACTTAGTTCATTCCTAAAGGCTGTTCAATAAGAAAATTGTTTGAAAACCTAATTATTTTTTCCCCAGGTAGGAGCACGAAACGGTTGTCAGAGGAGAACTGAAGTTTTCTTTGACAGCTGAGACATTTTTTCCGTGAACTACTTGATTGAGAACCGAATTGTTCAAGATGAGAGAATTTTGAGAACTGAGGTTTGACTGTAATATAAATATAAATACATATTATTATACATATTTATTAATCTTTACATAAACAAAGGAAATAAAACTGCGTATTTTTTGTTAAGAACTTCAGGAACCAGATCTACCATGTTATTTTTCATAACTATGCAAATATATTTATTAAACTTATTGAACACTCCTTAAAAGAAGATAAATTGTTAACATTGTTTAAATTTGAAAAAGAAGATAGTCACTTAGGGCAACTGAAATTATCTTATAAGTTTGAAGAAAATATTCCAAAATGTCAGGCAGATTTTGATTGGTCACAGCAGATTCTGACTGTGAGAATCAGCTTAACTCTTTGGCTACATATTACAGGAACATAAGATTTAGTGATTATGCTGCATTATGTGTCATCAATATTTCCTCCTTCGTGCCATTAATATTATTCACTGCCTCTGACATGGTGACATGTTTCAGTAAGGTCCAGCTGTTGTCTAGAGGAAGAATGTCACCACTACTGAATAATCCCCATGGACGGTAATTCGATAAGACATATTTAGAGGCGGCCATTTCTGTTGAGCCTCTGGATGGATCCTATATTTACCACCATGGCCACCCTGTGCCTCCCTCACCTTATATGACTTGTGCTAATGATGAGCAGCGCTGTTGCTGTCCCTTGTTTTCCTCTGGTCAAGTCCTTAGTCTCTACTAGGACTCAGCAGCTTGATAAAAACCTGCTTTTCAAACAGAGAGTAAACATTTTGACGTAGAAAAAAAAGGGAGGCTTGTCCCAAATTTTAAGAATTTATGTTATGACTCTATTTTTAAAGCTTGCCATAGACTTCAAAAAGTATCCTTACCCACGACTATCAATGATCTGTGAGCTGGCCCAAATTTCAAAGGAGCTTTACCGCAACCCAGGTGACTGCAGAGCCTCCACTTACTATGGGGCCCACTCCATTCTGTGAGGCTTTCAAGTAATGCCTTACATACATCAGAACATTATGCAAAAGTATGGGTTCTGTGTTTTTAAGTAAAAAGAGAGATCAAAGACGTCCCAGGACATAGTGAAAGAAAATGTAATACAGCCCTGTGTTCCATTCTGGTCTCAGCCTATCAATAACCAAAGTTGTGGCTGGACGAGCTCTGGTGGTTCTTACTGTGATTGCAAGAGGCCCTGAAGTAATAGCCATTGGAAACTTTGACAAGTACAAGTTTACTGCTTTTAAGACCTGGAAATTAACAGAACACCTATGGCCACACAGTGAGGTCATGGAAACAGACAGAATGAGCACAAGGTACTAGGATTCTCCTTTTATTGGGTTCAAGGGCAGGAACCTCGTGTTTCCAAGGGTGCATTCTCTATTGGTGAATTTAAAATGTAAGGGCAAGAATGTAAAACATGGGAAGAAACAACAGAACAAGTAGACCTAATGGTCAGTTATTGGAATCAACCAATATCTCTAAAACAAAGGCAACTCCGTAGAGGGAGGGAACCTGGGCCTTTATCTTGTCCTGTGTTGACTATGTTTATTTGAGATAGCCCACGTGGAAGCAGATGTTTCTTTGAAATGGGTGCCTGGGCAAACATAGCTCATGTCAGTCACTTGCATTATAAAATGAAATGAAATGAAATTAAATTTAAAAAAGAGGCCAGCCTTCTACTACACCTTGTCAAGCTGGAAATGTGACATGCTGTTGAATAACGGCACTGGTAGCTAAAAAGTAGATGGCAATTGTTTCGTACACATACACATTTTTATTTTTAAATTTTGTTTTCAACTATTGTACTACTTGTTTTACTGATTCTAGAAATTTTATTCCACAAATGCAGTTCCATGAACAAAATGGTTTGTCTACAATATCAGTAAAGTGTTTGTGTGTGTGTGTGTCTACACACATACAACACATGTTTTTACCTTATTGTAACACAGATGCTCCTTGACTTACAATGGGGTTACATTCTGAAAAATTCATCATGAGTAAAAATGTGGTAAGTTGAATGTGCATTTACTACACTGAACACACAGAGCATCATAGCTTAGCCTGGCCTTCCTTACACATTCTTGGAACACTTACATTAGCCTACAGCTGGGCCGTTCTCTCTCTTTTTTTTTTTTTTTTTGTTTATTGTTATTCAATTACAGTTGTATGCCTTTTCTCCCCATCCCTCCACCCCACCCCAGGTGAACCCACCTCCCTCCCCCCTCTCCACCCTCCCCCTTGGTTTTGTCCATGTGTCCTTTATAGTAGTTCCTGTAATCCCCTCTACCCACTGTCCCCCGCCCCCACCCCCCACCCCCCGCCCTGGCTATTGTTAGATTGTTCTTAACTTCAATGTCTCTGGTTATATTTTGTTTGCTTTTTTCTTCTATTGCTTATGTTCCAGTTAAAGGTGAGATCATATGGTATTTGTCCCTCACTTCCTGGCTTATTTCACTTAGCATAATGCTCTCCAGTTTCATCCATGCTGTTGCAAAGGGTATAAGCTCCTTCTTGAATTTCTCTCAAGAGTAATTGCTTTGCTCTTCTTCTTTTCTCCAGAAGCAGGTGACACGCATGGGCATTTTGTAAACAAAATGAGATTCAAAAACTCAAAACACAATATCCAAAACTCACTGGCATTACAATGCACTGTAGAGTACTAACTGTTTATCCCCGTGACCACGTGGCTGACTGGGGACTGTGGCTCACGGCTGCTGCCCAGCATCATTGAGAGAGAGAGATCCAGAGAGAGACAGAGAGAGAGAGAGAGAGAGAAAGGAAGAGAGAGAAGGAGAGAGAGAGACAGAGAAAAAGAGAACGAATTGCACCACATATTCACATATTGCCAGCCTGGGAAAAGGTTCAAATTCAAAACTTGAACTTCAGTTTCTACTGAATGCCTCTCCTTTCACTCCATTACAAAGTCAAAAAATTCCTAAATTCAACCATTACAAGCCAGGCACCATCTGTACTTTGAGGCATATATAAATGATGACAGTTTCTCTCCTAGAAGTAGAAATTTGAACCTTTAATATGCTCTTTATGCTCTTTACTTTCGCAAAGAACATTTAGTGCTTGAATATGACTTTTTATTCCTATCCCAAATATGTATGTTTGTATATAAGTAGGTATGTATTCTCTTCCTTTTGAGTCTTTTTTTTTTTGGTGAAATTCACATGAGCTAAAATTGACTATTATTTCATATTGTAAAATTCAATAGCACTTGGTGCATTTATACTGTTGTGTAGCTGCTAACTCTCTCTTGTTTCAAAGCATTCTTATTACTCTACCAGAAAACCCCATATTCAATAAGTACTCACTTCTTACTCTTTCCTCTCTCCAGTTCCAGAAACAATAAATTTATCTAATTTATCCTCATTTATCTTCTGTCTCTTGGATTTATGTATTTGGGAACACACACACATGTATATATGAAATCTACAATATATAACCTTTTGTGCTTGTCATGAAAGTTTTATACACATTGTACATGTCTGCACTTCACTACATTTTTTCAATAATCTCCCATTGTATGTGTACACTATTACAGTAATTAAACAAGGAGGCCATCAGCCTCGGTGGCTCTGTTGCCTCGGTAGCCTATGTAAAAGCTACCTGAAACCTCAGCCCCAGTCAGTGGCATCTCATTGTCGTTGTGGCTAAATTTTTATTTTTGAAAAACAACACAGTCCTCAGAAAGGAATGATAGCCTATCAACAAAAAGAAGTGAATTTTAAGGGAAAAATTATCCCAAAGTATTAAATAAATAAGGTTCAAAGGTAACTAATCATCAATTGTGGGAAAATAATTCATATTTTGAGGTAATTTGTTATTTATTATTAATGATCATTTAACATAATTAAATAGTTTTTTTGCTTTTAAATACTGGTTTCACATACTAATTATTTCACAATAGAAATGCATATTTGAGCCATTATAACTCAGTCTTTTTCAAGGTGCTTGAGGGTAAATGTCGGGGAGAGATATGGTAAGTCCACAGGCTGAGTGATTATTTAAGACTGATTCCATAAATAAAAACAAGTCACCTTTGTATTTTTTATAGAACATTTTCTTTCTTGCTCAAACATGTAGTAGAGGAACTTTAATAATTCTTTATTAATATGATTTTAGACTCTGTCCAGCTCCTCATTGGACAGATTTGTTGTGAGGAATAATGTATTCCAAAGGTTCCTACAGGGTGAGCTCTGTAATCATAGTTCTCTAAATCAAATCAGTTCATCAACACATCAAACAGGTCAGGATGGTTAATGTTTCTGTAATTCAATTTCTTCAACTTTTGAAAGGGCATATAATATTTATCTTACATGCATGGCATAGCATATCTTATATTGCATGGCATATTATATGCATGCAATATATTATATAAATTCAATACAGTCAACACTAATAGTGTTTATCACTTAAAATTAACATACACATGCACACAAACATCACACATTTCTAATAACCTGAATACAAAATCAATGAAAGTAGAAATAAAACATACCTATAATAAAAGGATAATTAAATACCAATTAAACACTGGTTATGATTCATGGGTTCAGACTAATGAAATAGAAATAAATAATAGATTAAAGAGTGTCAATAATTGTATCAAAAGTCTGAAAATGAAATTATTTGGTAATTCATCTGTTAAAAGCTGCTAAATATACTACAATCACAAATAGGCAAATTAAAAATAAAGGAAAAATGATTCACACTCATCAGGTTAGAAAAGTTTTAACATCCTGGCAATATTCCATTTGATAATGAGGGTGTAACACAATAAACATTTTTTTTTGCACCATTGAAGACATTTAGTAATGTGTACTAATGAAGGTTGGTGTATTTCATAAAACAATGAATTCTTAAGAAAATGTCTGAGAGGAATTCCGCCATATCTACATGTTCTCATGTAAGCAAAGATGTTCATAAGCTATCATTTACAAAAGCAAAATTAAAAAAAGGAAAATATGTAAGCTAAATCTTACTCTAGAGGATATATACAAATGAGGTATATTGTAACAAATGAATGCAGGAAAGAATTGTCTCTGGGTAGCAGGTATCAAATGAGGATGTGATTGGAGAGTGGTACTCACAGGAAGTGCCAGCTCTGTTGGTTATAACTATTTTTCTTCAATTAAATGTTTGGTATATACTTATTGGTCACATTATTAGTAACCTCATTTTATTAATTAAAAAATAGATTTTCTGAAAGGAAAGGTTCCTTACAAAACAATTACTTCTATAAGACAAGATTATTAGAATTTTTACATTCGCATCATTTCTGAACTACTTATAAATGGATTTCACTTCAATGGAAATTGAATAATTTAGCAAAAGAGTACATAGGACCTACTATTCTTATAAAAGACTATACTTAGAAACTCTTTCTGGAACAAAGTAGTAGCTACAAATCTATTTTAAAATAAAATTTTATTATTTAACTTTTGTTATCTTGTCAAGATAGCAAGAATTATTTTGCTCAACCTTTACTTTTTTGGTTTTAAATAAGCATTCACCCTCTGCCTTTTATTCCATAATATTTGCCACATAATTTCTAGTTAAAAATTTTATCCATTGTCAGCATTCTGTAGTGTAAGACCTCACCGTGCTTTGGAATTAATAATTCTAATAATGCACAGATGACAAACTAATGTAGCATCTGTCCATCTTTACGGCAGTCGTTAAGTGACAGCTGAATTATTGGTTGGTTTTATTACTCATTAACAATAATTTTGAAAAGACTTTTACAGTCAAGACTATTATGAGCAGAATGTGAAAGAGATCATGTATAAGCTGTTTCTCTCTCCATAATAACTAAATAATTTAAGTTTTCTCCAAAATCTGACCATTAATTTCTGTAAATAATATTATGTTAAGATTAATCATTAAAGCAATAGTTTTCTAAAGATTTATTGCTGAGCTGAAAGAAAATAACACTTTTTTATCTAAGTATCTAGAGATAGATATCCAGAAATGTATCTGTAATTGTACACAATGTAATTGTAATTATGTAACTGTATTTTTATTTCAAGAAATTAAAAGCAAGTTATACCAACATTAATATTCTGATTTGTTTAGAGATATGATCTTTATCCTTCCAAACTAATAGAATGAAATGCCAGAGACCAGGTATTTTATTAGCAGCAGAAATGTATTTATCAGAGTCCTGGAGGCCACGATGAAGCCAAGATGAAGGCACCAGCACATGCCCTCCGCGAGGATCCCGTTTCCTAGCTTGACCCTCCGTCATGCCCTCCCACCGAGGGAGAGAAAGTGACCTCCGTGGGATTTCTTTCCTGAGAAAGTTAATCCTATTCATGACAGCTCAATTGTGATGACCTAAGTACCCCTGAAGGCCCCATCTCCTAACTCTATTTCATTCAGCATTAAAATTTCAACCTATGAATTGGGGAAGATACAGATATGTAAGTCATAGCAGATAATGATTTTTAAAAAGCAGGGAAAGAAAAAAGGAAAATATTTAAAACAATATAAAATATTGTTTGATATAATATATATTATATGCCTAAAGACTATATAGCATTAATTTAGGAATAATTGTTTTCAACATAACTAATGTGATTCATTTTTTAAAAAATGTCAAATGATCTTTTAGAATAAAATATATTTTCTGAAAATAATTACCACATTTTATAGCCATAGCCTATAAATGTATGTGTGCTAAAGATTGAACATGAATATGCGAGCAGTTGCATAAAAGGAGAAAATCACACTAATATTAACTTAGTTTGATAAATAAGATAGAATTACATGACAATAAAAAAGTATTTTATTTTATAAATAAGTACAAAATCCAATATAGATGTCCGGATGCTGTTAAGGAACCATCTGTCTGGCTAGTGTTATCCCACAGCATAAAACAAAACCAACCGAATAAAAGAAAGAGAAGAAAAAAGTGCCAGATGACATAATTCTTTATATAAAAAAAACTGAAGACTCCACCAAAAAAAAGAAACTTAGAAAAAATAAATAAATTGAGTAAAGTTTCAGGATACAAAACTTAATGCACAAAAATCCACTGCATCCCTACATGAAATTTCAGGAAAAAAATGAAAAAAAAATCCTATTGTAATTGTAACAAAAATAATAAAATACCTAAGAGTAAACTAATATATGAAGGACCTACATACTGAAAACTGCAAAACTTTAATAAAAAAGATTGTAAAAACACTCAGTGAAATAGAAAAATATTCCATGTTCATGGATTGAAAGATTCAACATAGTTAAAAATGTCGATACTATCCAAGGCAAAATACAAATTTAATGAAATCCCCATTAAACTCTCCATGACATTTTCTTAAATAAAAGCAATAACATGACAATGTTCCAATGTAAAGGGGAATATTATGTTAAATCATAAGGCAGTGGATGAGTAATTAATTTAACTAACTATGGTTTACAGTACAGAAGAAACAACATAGTAATTTACACTGACAATATAAAGAGTAATATAAAGCTGTTAAAATCCAAAGGTAATTATAATGTTCAAAATATAAGCAAATATCTCAATGCAAAATGCATGAGAAAACTTTAAGATTGCAATTGTTTTTGTAGCCTGCTCCCCTCACATTCAAGTAACCTTAAGGTGGACTTCGGGACATTAAAAAGATAAATAAAAATCACGATGCATCAAAAGAGATCACGAGAACACAAAACAATCTGAACATATGAAACAGGGAAACGCAGAATCAGGTAATAGATTAATTATACACCGAAACGAGTCATAAAAAGAAACACTTCTAGAATATCATTGTAGGTATGGTAAAGAGAGTACATCCTCAAAGGAAGGGCGAATAAGTGAAGTTCCATTGTGTGCCAATGGTTTAGAATTATCTATCATGCTATTGCTAACAAAGCTATATAGTAAACAAGACTTGATGGGCAGTATCTAGTGTGTGTTCTGATAAATAACTTTGCCCCAGACCAAAAGCAATGAAATGGGAAATAGCAAAAAATAATTTCTAAAGACATAATGTGAGGTTATTGCTATGAATTAAAAAAATTAAAAAATGACTTTTGAACTGTAGATCAGGTAATGAAAGGCAAATAATAAGCTTCACTAAATACATTCTTTGTGAGGAGATGAACCTGAGTAGGGTCATTAATTTGAAGTCACATGGTGCTCTGATCCAACTGCCTCCAGGATCATCTCTATCTGCCCTGACAGACTAGTATGTTGTCGAAAATTTGGGGGGATTTCTAGTTTGTGGTAAGCTTCATGCTTCAAGGGCCCAGAGACAGATGTGAAGTTACAGGACATGATGGCTTACTACTCCATCTGTGGGTACCACGATGTAGCAAATCCACAAGACCGTTATGTCATTTAGTCATGAGATAGGGCCTATGTACTTAGGGGAAGTCCACAGATAGACTTTTAAGCCCTTTTCATTTGACTTCAAAAAAGGTGGGGCTGGAATAGTGTATTCATAGCTTCCTGATATATTTCCCTCCCTCTTAAAATAGATACCCTTAGCATATTTCACTTGCTAAGTAAAAGAAGTCAGTCAGGAAAAGCTAAGGACCAAATGATTTTATTTGTACATGGGATATAAAACTGAAACTCAGGGACACAGACAAACAACAATATGATGTGTACCAGAGGAAAGTAGGGTAGTGGCAGAGGGTAGAGGGGCCCAAATATATGATGGCAAAAGATTATCTGACTGTGGGTAGTGGGTACACAATGCAAAATACAGATCATGTATCACAGTAACATGCACTTGAAACCTATAGGACCCCATTAATCAATGTCACTCCAACCAATTTAATTAAAAAAAAAAGAGAGATTTTTCTGTTAGCAGTGTTTGACCTCTGAATGAATTATTAGCCTTGAGTGTGATTGTCAAAATTGTAAATAAAATATTTGATGCCATAATTTTGACAAGTCTTATGTGGTTTTTCCAGATCTGTCAAATAGGATTTTCTGTGGTGACGAAAGTATTTTACACCCATATTATACAATAAAGTAAACATTAGCCATATACACCTCGTCAAACTGAGGAATAAAATTTGTAATTCCATTTAATTGTAGTTCGTTCAAATTCAAACTTAAATTCCCACTGTGGCTAGTGACCCCAGTCAGGCAGTGTGGATTCAGAGACTTACATTGGCACAGAGTGGCAGCGTGCCTTGTAACTTCAGTCCAGTACACGAGATGTTCACACAGACCTCATTTCCTCGGTGGCAGTAATTACAATGTGCCCTGCCTCAGCCCAATCTTTGCACTACGTAAAACCACACTGCTGAGACAATACATAGAACAGCTGTTAAAAGAAATTGAAAAACTGGGATAGGCAGGGTGAAGTTCCAAAATAAGTGAAAAGAGAATGGCAAACAAATGAGAACTGGACATTCTCCTTTAAAAAATATATATATATATATATATATATATATATATATATATGGCTGATTTGTTGATTCATGGGTAAAGTAACTATAGAAAAACTAAAAAGAGCATCAAAGAGTTACTCTCTCTGAGGCTCCTAGTCACTCTCTCTATAGGGGGGAAATACAGAATAAGGGGTTCAGTGTTTCCTTGGAGATGGACAATTTGAAGAGGAGGCAGAGGAAGGTACTCCAAAATGCTGAGTGTTATTTCTTCTGCAGCCTTTATCCAAATCATAAGCAGAAAATAAAGAGTGAAAATCTTTTAGAAAATAAAATGTCAATGCTAAATAAACTCCCAAAATAAAAAAAAAACACAAAACTCATGAGACCCAGATGGAAAATGCTTATATATAGTTCATTGCAGAAAAATGATACAATGTATCAAGGATATGCAAAATAGCCAAAGGCTGCCTCCCACGAAAAAGTAGAAGAATCCAGGTGCAGATTCCAATTCTCCCCTTTTGTAAACTGTGTTGAGTTTTCTCTCTTGGATGGAAAACTACTGATACTGATGTAACAACTCAAACCAGGGAGCCCAAAATAGAGTCACCAGGAATTCTAATACCATGCTGGTCTAGAAGGCATATTCTTGCTATGTAATGAGCTTTCAATGGCAGAATCCTGTGGCGTTATCACTGAAGACAGGTGCAAATCATCAATCTCACTATTATCCATAAAAATACTAACAAACTGGTACAAACTACCCCGTATTTTTTCAGTCCTATGGTTACAGAACATGTCATTAATCAATACTTTTTGTGTCTTCACCAGGGATCAGTGGCATGGAAATACATATCACATATCAATGAAGCAGCTCAGCCTAACTCTAAGCCAGCTGGAATTAACCTTACAATGCACTGGAAAGTAAGAAGTTGGTCAAAGATTTCAGCAATCTTGGATTAAGGACATGGCCATTGGCAGGAACTTGATATGTAACAGGGTTGCAGTTGTGAACCTACAGACTCCCACAGTGTGCAAAGATGGAGTGGTAGACCAAGTTTACTCTTTTCTGTAACAATAAAAAATAAGAGCCAATGAAGATAAGTGATCCTAAAGATACAGGAAGCAAGCAAAGTAAATACTGTACTCACCCAACTTATTGCCTTGAGGTAATTCCTGAATATAGATCAAGGGAAGGAGAACCAGGTAGAACTTAGTAGACACCCTGAGTAGAGAAAACGGAGCTGAGAATCTGGGTAGGACAAGGCAGCTAGAATTTAAGCACAGAATAATGTAGAGGAGACTGGTGCACACTGGGACAAATCTAGGCATCTTCAGAGTGTCTTTTTTGGTTGTTGTTGTGTATTACAGTACTAATCAGAACATGCATGCCAAAAAAGTACTTGAGTCTGGGGAAGAATTACCCAGAACAATTAGAAGTAATATTTCCAAGCACCCACACAGGGTTGCGCAAACGGCCTAGTCCCACTGGCCAGATAGTAAAACCTGTGACTCAGAGGTTCAGGAAGCTCAAAAAACTTCCCCTGAAAGAAATCCAAAAAGAATGACACCATGGCACATCATAATCCAATTGCTCAAAACCAGTAATAAAGAGAAAGTCTTAAAAGCAGTTTGAGTAAAAAGACTGACTCATTGTGTGCAGAAAAGCAAATATGAGGATGACCTTGTAGTTAGGACCCTTTGGGTGACTTCAATGTCCTTTTGTTGCTTGTATTTGAGAATGCATAGTAGCACTTGATGTGCTATGTGCTTGTAACTCTCCATCTCATAATTGCCAGGGGGGATTATGTTGATTGGGAAGTGCTGCATGTAGAGAAAGATATCCCTAATGCACCCTTTGAGTTCCACGTCTATGAGACTGACTGATGATTTCTTTTCTGGCTGGGACTTTTGAAAGAAAGAGGCAACCTTTTCACAGTATCTCTTGGGGTTTGGGCTTGAAGCTTCCCTTATATTCATCAGCTGTTAGCTTGAGAATGGGGTCTTTTAAAAATCATGTTGCCAGGCCCACGGGGACCTTGTGATATCAAATATCAAGCCTCGTATTTAAATTGTTGTGTGAGTATGACAACAACTTGCAACAATTTGTATTGTAGTAGAGAAGGAGGCTATCGTCCTAACCATGACTCTTTTGCAAGTTAAGGATCTGTGCAGCACAAACTGGGTCGGTATTGTCATTTGACTGAGAAGCAATCCCCCAACCTGTCCAACACAGTTGACATAAAAATGTCAGTATGTTAAACTTTCTCTGAATATGCAGGGGTTTTATTTTCACTCCCTGTATTGAGTGTATCTTTACAGAGAATCCAGGCTATGTCATAGTCATTCAGGTAACAACAGGTCTTTTTCACCAGAACCAGTGGAAATGGTATCAGTTTAGAGGTCCAGTGCATTATTATGTGATATGTCAAGACAATCAGAGACGCTGTGGACTATACTATGAAAGACAGCAGGAGAGTTCACATAATCTTGAGACTAGACAGTGAAGTGCTGCCATCCTTTCTACTCCATTGGAAGACACACGGCTTTTATTCTCCCTGCTGAGTATTTGAAAGAATACTTTCATAGAATCAATAGTAGCAGATCATGCTCATTGATTTGTTCCAGAGAAGACATCACATCCAGCAGAGTAGTGCAGTAGGGACAAGATCTTGTTGTGTTTACAGTCAACACTGTAATCTCCCTGGACCCACCTGACATTCACAGGAAACAGACAGGAGACCCAGAAATACACCAGTGAAATAAGAACCAACATCATTAAGAAGCTTAGTGGTAGCAATCTTTTGCAGATCTGGGCTGATGAGAAAAGATGATGTTATAGAACTGGGTTCCCTGATAATAATGGGCATGATAATATCCCACCCCCAAAATGGAGGCCACACAGTGGTGCGTAATCAAATAAAGCCAGGTGAGTCCAATTATTATAAAAAGCAGAGATGTAAAAATGACAGTTATAAAGCCGTGACTCACAGAGAGCTGTGGAAATACTTACTTAATACAACATGGAGTTCCCAGGTGGAAGATACATGGGCAGTCAAAAAAGATACTGCTCTATATAACACACAAAATAAACTGTAGATGAATGATTAGGAGGGAGCAGGCAGCATCACCAATAAGGTGGCATAATCCCTCACTCTGTTTTCAAACTTGAAGCAGTTCTTTGCCCAGAACACCCACTGAAGAGAAGGATGGCTTGCAATGAGGAAGGATGCTGGGACATGGTAGCAAGCCTACACAGTAATAATTCTTTCCACTAAGTCACCTAAAACCATTTACACAAGTAAACTTACACCAGTAAAGAAAAGAAAATACTAAACATACAAGAAACTGTTGCACACCATGTCCCACTGGACATCGATAACTAAGGACTCACAGCATCGCCATGGTTTCCTTACCAAAGTAGGCATTTACGGGGCTTATACAATAGAATATAGTTCTGGGTCTTATTCACAGTGAATCTACTGAGTTCATGGGCAGTTTTGGTGGGAATTTTTCCAGTGTCTAAACATACCATTGGTGTGGACATGCAAGGGAGTGGGCAGAATCAGCACATACAAGAAAAGATCAAGTGAAACCTACTGAAAATGATTTCATCAGTCTTGACTAAGAAAATAAAACTAATAATTCCATTTTGTAGGAAGGCAGTAATTACTGCCACCTTAAATTACTTCATAGCAATCTCTCCCTATCTTCACTTAAATCATCATTTTGGTACAAATGGGAATCTAAGAGATCCCTATCAAGCAAGAGGATAAATTTGTGATCACAAGAGAATAACAACCATACACTAAAAACAAAATAAACTGTCCTTTGCCCGACTCCCACTATAATTTGGTCCAAGCGGCTTGGGAAATCTGGACTCTGGATACCAATAGTGAGCACAATGGTACTTTATTTATATTCTGTGTTCAATAAGTTGCCAAATAAAATAGATTATGACAGATGTGAAGCATAAATAGCCCTAATGTCACCATGAATATACTTCTGAAACCTGATAAAGAAATAACTAATCTCCAACATTTGTTTGTGGATTTGTTTATGTTGGCCACTCTGACTGGTGTGAGATGGTACCTCATTGTGGTTTTAATTTGCATCTCTCTGATGGCTAGTGATGCTGAGCATCTTTTCATATATCTCTGGGCCCAGTGTATGTCTTCCTTGGAGAAGTGTCTGTTCAAGTCCTTTGCCCATTTTTTAATTGGGTTGTTTGTCTTCCTGGAGTGGAGTCGTGTGAGTTCTTCATATATTTTGGAGCCTAAGTGCCCATCAGCAAACAAGTGGATCCAAAAACTATGGTACATTTACACAATGGAATTCTACGCAGCAGAGAGAAAGAAGGAGCTTATACCCTTTGCAACAGCATGGATGGAACTGGAGAGCATTATGCTAAGTGAAATAAGCCAGATGGTGAGGGACAAATACCATATGATCTCACCTTTAACTGGAACATAATAAATAGAAGAAAAAAAAAGGAAACAAAATATAACCAGAGACATTGAAGTTAAGAACAATCTAACAATGGACAGGGGGGAGTGGAGAGGGGACAGTGGGAAGAGGGGATTACAGGAACTACTATAAAGGACACATGGACAAAATCAAGGGGGAGGGTGGAGGTGGGGGAGGGAGGGGGTTTGGCGGGGGTGGGGTGGAGGAATGGGGAGAAAAGGCACACAACTGTAATTGAATAACAATAAAAAAAATTATTAAAAAAAAGAGAAATAACTAATCTAGCTAAGGAACACTTTTGCAACATGCTCTCAAATGAGAATACATATGCTAAACATAGAAATGAGGATAATAAAATGTCTTTTAAAGGCAGTTCATAGATTTTCCCATTTATATAACGTAGGCTATTAAAGTTGTAAGAAAACAGAGGTTTCACGAAGGCACCTTCTGCTGCCATATGTCATCCTGGACATTAGAATCAGTTAAGGTTTCATTTTGACAGTTCCTGAATATCACCAGCGGGTTATCGGTAGCAGGCTGGGACTGCTCAGCTCGCGCATGTGCGGCCAGCCCGGATAGATTCTGGTAGATGTAGATACAGCATATCTCACTGTCTTTGCCTGTCATCGTTACTCTCTTATCTAGTTTAATTTCCTACTTTTATACTTTTGTGTCACAGTGATTTTATCTCCAAAGGAAAAAAATTAAAATATAATAAGGTTATGTTCACTGTCTAGGTGAGGTTATGCTGGCCATTCTGATGCAAATTTGAAGGTTTTCAATACATACTAGCATGTTGCCAGTCTGATTACAAATTTGTATCACTTGGAATAATCAGAAATATATTTTACCCATGGGGGAAAGTGTAGGCAGCTGCAGATTTATCTCAATGTATAAGGTGTTCATGTGGCAATGTTTAGGGTATAAATGATCTGCAAACATTTAAAATATTTCACGTTCTGGTGTTTTCTAGATGCGTGCATGATTTTGTTTCCTTAATATAGTTGTGAGCTATCTTGGTTGAAATATAGAAAACAATGGTTATTTTCTAAGCTGTAATATTTTAAAGGCCCTTTTTTCTCATTGTCTCTCTCTGTCTCCACTCTCTCTCTCTATCTCTCAATAAGTTATTTTACAATCCATTTTTAGACTTAGGTAGCATATATATATAATACACTGTATTTAAAATATTGAAAAAAAATGTTGGTTAAGTCACATTTAAAGTATATTTTGAAACAATGCTATTACTTAATACTCAAAATTACCTTTGTGAGAACTTGACAATTGAAAATATGAAAAGAATATGAATAAATAATTCACATTAAATTAATGTACAGTTAACATACCATTTAACCATGTCTCACTTTCTTATAGTTAAGGAAACATGAATAAAAATAATGTTATGAGATGACTTTTCACCAAAAATACTGGCAATGATAATAATATTTTAAAATCTAAAAAAAGAAAGTCTTCAGAAGCACGACTATAGATACTATCAAAGACTCATAGTGAATAAACAAATTGCTACACCTCCATTTACAAGCTAATTTTCTAATATTTACCTAAATTAAAAATGCACATGCCCTTGAACTACAAGTTCCATTCTATAGCTTTAATTCTACTGATGCACTCCTACATGCCAAAAAATAGTGTCTGTATGTGTATTGCAACATTTCAATTTTGTTTTTACTTTCCAAGATCAGAAAATAAATTAAAAGTCCATCAATAAGAATCTGACTAAAAGTATATTTTACTTGATCTAAAACACTGTTCTAAATTGCATTATTATTTTATGTACTGGTTACAAATTAAAAAAAACAAACTTGGCTGGGGTGGAGTAGAGGGGTGGGGAGAAAATGCCGACAACTGTAATTGAACAACAATAAAATAATTTAAAAATTGAAAAAAAGCACTGCCATTATAAAACTCTAGTTTGCTTCAACTCTTACCGAATGTGTTCTTTAAATCACAGTAATATGCTATACAATGAAGGGACAAAAGATAACGCGAACATATTTAATAGCATAAACACAACAAAGTGAAAAGATCTTTGTTTTATTTTATTCAAACAAAAATGAGGGAAGAATGCGGTGTATGATTGTTCTCTTACATGCCTACATACAATTTTTGAAGTGAGTAGAAATACTTAATTAGAACTTACTTTCTGATAACTCATTTTACATTCCAGTTAGTGGGTTGTTCATCTTTATTTATGATCTTATTCTTTAGTAAAATACTAATTTATATCTTATAAGCCTAATCTCAAAAAGATTAAAAATATTTAGGTTTGGTGAAATTAAGAGTTGTAGAAATTGTTTAAATATATGTTTATTATATTTTGCAAGTGATTTATTTTCAATATACATTAAATGAGGCAGAATAATTACTTGTATATATATAAATTATTGCTTAGCATTGTCATTTATTTTGCACGTTCTTGGTTTTGGTTTTCCACTTTGCCATCAGTGACTTTCCTATAATTCATTGGAAAGTAGCAATAGGAAGCTTTTATTGTTTTCAGTTGATGTCTTGCTAACAGAATACAAAGACATACAGCTAGCTATAATTGAAAATACATGGAAAGTTTAAAATGTGCAAAGGCATATATAATGATAAAATATCAACAGAGAAAAGTTTCTACTCACCATCAAAGGTCACTATTTTATTAGAAGAACTAAATGCAGTATTAAAAAGAAGTATAGTTTCTACTTAAAACTATTTCATGTTTCAGAATTCACCAGGTTCAAAGACTCAAATAATTTGAAACACTTTTATTTCTAAGACATTTTTAACTAAACCATTCAGAGCTGAGGGTTATTTTTAATAATTAACGGAAAGTGGTAATTTTTCTACAGGAAAGACTGAAATCAAAAATCTCATTAGGAATTTATACTTGTCAATCTCACTTTTCCCAAAATACTCTAAATATCACTACGTTTCAGGTCTCTCATGGTACTAATCGATGTTGCAGTTATAAACGATGCTAGAGAACTCCACAATATTTTGTCTTTGCGGTGAACATAGAGAATATAAGATCAATTATGTGCTAAATGGCATATGTTATCAGAGTCCCTGGTGAATTTTTCCCTGAGACTGGAGGGTAGAAGCAACATTTCATACACGTTGAATTTTTTTCATAGACAACAGAAACTTACTTTTGAATCCCATATGTCGGTCACATTTGATTTTTATAATCAGTTGATTTTTATAATTCTTGCTAATTTTCATAATCAAATAATATCTAATTAAAATGAATTGTTCTTAAACATAAATTTTAAAAACCTTTTTTTATTTTGAACTAAAATTAACATTACAGTGATAATTATGAAGTCATAAGCATATTGTCAATGCCTTACAGTTAATGAGTTGGCCTATAATTTATGACTAGAAGTTTTAAAGAAATATATTTTTAGTCAGTAAGTAAAGTGTAACAGAAATTGATTTGGCTGTGTGGTAAAATAAGGAAGCCAAAATAGGTCATATGTAATTCTTAAAAGTCTTCAGCTTCTACTCACATAATAAGGAAACTGACTTTATTTTTCACAGTGTATCGAATAAGTTTATGAACTAAGAAACTGTCACCATTAAATATAAAGTCAGATCATGGACAGGAAAACCTCAAGCTTCAAGAATATATAAATTTTAAAATACATTATACATGCCACAAATGTAGCAATGTATGTGTATATTGTGTCCATAGTATGTTGTCTTAAGAATACACTAAAATATAATCCTGCTTTTAAATATAATTTTTTAAAAAATAATATTTACATGTTAGGTGATTTTTATTATTTTTATGTCTCTCCTGGAGAAAAGA
This sequence comes from Desmodus rotundus, assembly GCF_022682495.2. Classification (NCBI taxonomy): domain Eukaryota; kingdom Metazoa; phylum Chordata; class Mammalia; order Chiroptera; family Phyllostomidae; genus Desmodus; species Desmodus rotundus. The sequence continues at coordinate 80,618,079 of NC_071399.1, read as the reverse complement.
TAAGATATTCCTTTTGGTATCTTACCTTGTTACCGCTTATTTTTACATGTAAACCCTATTCAAAGCAGTCTTCTGGAATCAGTTGTCAAACATGGATACAACTTTTCATCAGATCTTGAAATGCAGAGACTCTCATTGCTTCATGACCCAATAGGTGTCGATTTATTGCCAGGACATGGATGTCAACTATGCGTTCTGACCACCATGGCAGTTAGACATAGAGAGGTATGCACAGCGATGTTAGCTTCTTCAACGTGAGTTTAACCTAAATGTCCTGTGAAGTCCTTCCTTTTGTTATTCTACTAGAAAAAAATTTTGTGTCTCCATCATATTAAGGCAGTGATCAGAATCAGGGAATGTGATGCAATGGCTGGCACCATCCAAGGGATTAGTTTGTGCAGTGTTACCTGTGCACATGTCCCAAACTCTACGGAGAGAATTTACATGGTAAATCCATATATTCAACACCATGCAGAGTTATTTTCCCAATTGTTTCATGACTTCCCAAAGTCTATCAATGTTTCCCTCTACTTTCCCACACCTAGTGACACACAATTGCTCCCATTAAACGTAGTCTCCTAATGCATCCCTGGGTAAGGTCTTGACTACAGTACATGCATGCCCATGATACCAGCTGTTGTGTTTTAAAACAAACAAAGGATGAGAAACAGAGAAGTAGGACTGACATCTCAGTGTGACAATAGTGGTGGGCATTTGTTAACTGCACAGTCATGCTTAAAATATTCACGCAGAATTTTTTTAATTCATCTTTATCAAAATGTTATTCTGGTAGATCTGTGTACTTTGTGTACTGTCACTTTACAAAACATTAGTTTTGTTTTGTTTTTTTGCTCAATTTTTACCAAACCAGTATCTTTTTTTTTTTTTTATACACAATGGAATATCTTGGCATTCCTGGTTTCCAATTTGAAAGCTCAGTATTTAATTAGCATTTTTGTTGCAGATACCTTATAATTAAATTTACCTGGAAAAATCCTTTGAGCAATTTTTTTGCTCTTACAAGGACTTTTGTGACTTGCATTTACTGGCAGCGATGTTCCGCAGACAAACAGCTGCATGGGAAATGCTTGCAGTTACCTGCCTTTAGGAAGTGATACAATTTTAAGCAGAAACTCTAGGAGTAAGCATGAGCAATTTTAAACTGTTGCATGAGCAGAAACTGTACTTGAACAACAATAAAAATCAAAACTATTTTAAAAGCTGTTGTATGACTAATCAAAGGAGAAAGCAATGTTTTAAAAATGTAACATCTACTACATTTTTTTTCTTTATATGTAGACTGTGGACTATTAGGTAAAAAACATGTAATAAA